>NC_045563.1:11906297-12593797 GCF_009819795.1 Aythya fuligula | reverse complement strand
ATTAATAGCAACCTGATCTAGTAAAGTTACTTTTTTACCGTTTTTGTCTGAGTGTGTGTTGATAGATTACTTGGGTTCACTGTGTTTCCCCACGGCATTTGCTTGATACTTATTTTTAGGACTTCTAAACACTGGCTTGACATTTATTTTTAGGAACTCCCAAAGTTTATCTTCCAGGTGGCACGCGATATCAGAAAGCAAACCCCACTTCACTGCAGAAAGAGACGTTGTGTGAACTGAAGCGTGAAGGGAGCGGTGGAGTGGGGTTTCTCCATTAGGAGACAGCAGTGCCCCTGCCCTGCTGGACGTGGCTCTGGGCATCCGGCTGCCTCGCAGTGATGCCACTTTTCTGAATCACTACACTTCCGCTACAAAGTGCCTACTCTTTTTTTTTTTTTTGGTAATTGTTGAGATAGTGATGACTGGAGTTCCCCTTAGAATCACGTTGTTTCTTATGGTTTAGTTTGCAGAACATACCAGAAAAGTGAGGGGTTAAAATTAACTCCACCACGTAGCATCAAAATCTCAGCGCTGTAAGCTAGGCAGATGTGCCAGTTTACAGGAGAACAAATCTGCAGCCAGGACACCAGCCCTAATAGCAGATCCCCCGGACGGCAGATCTGTTATTTAAGTGTCACAGCGGACACTGAAAGGTCACAGCTCTGCATGAGCTTTCACAGGTGGTGCTGCAGGACCGAGCTGTTGTGCAATGACAGGCCCATGTGAAACATCCCCTCCGCTGCGTTATCTTTCTGCATGTTATTTATTTATTTTTCTTTCTACTTACATCTCCCATGATCTAGAGCACTGAGGGGTGACAGAAGGATGTTCCAGTTTCTCTGGTCATGCCAGGATTGCACGGACATTCCCTTGTAACTCATCTCCCAAAGTCCTGGCCTCGCATGAGATCTGAGTGCCTCATAAGCTGTGCCTTGGTTTCCATCTGAAGTGTCTGCGGTGGATGCCGGCAGTGGTTACCAGAGATGGCAATTCCCATGGGGTATGCCAGTAGAGAAAGGGGGAATTTGAAGCAAATATCTTCATTGCTAGCAGAAGGAAGAGTAGCTCTTAAATACTACTCCTTCTGGAAGCAAGTGCTGGTGTACTTGTTCGTGTTAATGCTGTAGGTACCATTATATCAATTTCCTGCTCTCTAAAATATGTATTTATCTCCCAGGCATGTCATGACTCGCTATTTAGTGTCCTTTTGAGAGCTGCTTGTGAAGGAGGCTTTGTACATGCTCGATTTTCTTGTAATTATTTAATACTAAACTATTTAGATGTCGGAGTTTAACAGTGGAGAAAGGTGACGGCTAGGCACCTGCTGCAGATGCTCAGAGCAAACAGCTTATCTCCCTCTGCTGATGCAGCCACGGCACCAAAGGCAAGTCTTCCACATGCAAGCTGAGCAGGAGACCAAAAACCCACAGCTCCTGTGGGAACTGGACTTTGCTTGGGGCTGGTCAGGGCAAGGGCTGCACTGCCAGGGAGGTCTCTGCGCCGGCAGGCAGCCAGGAGGGAGTGTGAACCGAGGGCTCCTGACTGCTGGGCCTTTGGGTTCGTTTTTCAGGGGGTCCCAAGAAATGAGACTCAGAAAAGCGGTTGTCAGCCCGCCCCTCCATCACCCACACTGTGTTATATATGGAACCGGGACTGCTATTTATCTAAATGCCTGCTAGAAAATATTCAGACATCTGCATGTCACCATGGATCCAGACCGCCTCTCTGTAGGTGAAGTCCCTCTGGGTTGGTGCTGCCCTTTAGGGTGATCAGTGGCTAAGTGTTCCTGGTTCACTGTGAAGTTTTGCTGTGTTGCTGGGGAGGTAAATGAGTTCCTCATTGCTCCGGGACAGAGGTGGGCTGAAGGATGGTGACTTAGGGTGTCCTCGGGTTTGGTTGCTGAGGGAAGTAAACTTGGAAAAGGAGGTCCCGAATGGACTCACAAACATGACTGACGTGGTGTTGGAGAAATGGGGGTCCCAATGAGAGATGGGGTCACAGGCAGAGCCAGCAGTGAATCTCTGGTGGGGGGGCTGAAGAGCCACTGCACTACAGCAGGCTTTAGCTGCAGTGAGCTCAGACCTCAGGTAATGGTGTATATAAGCCCGAGTGACCTGGCAGGCTGGTGTTGAGAGGGTCTCCTGTATTTTTTGTTCCCTAAATCCAGTCACCAGACAGAAATCCCCACCCGTTCCTACAAAGATACCTGCTGAAACACTTTCCCTGCTTCCAAACCATCATTATATTTGTTGCAGTGAAATCAATTAAAGTCTGTTCATCAAATAAGTCCAGCAGAGTTTGCAGCACACTTTCAATGCAGCAGGACCCTGACTTGTAGCTTGCTAATTCTGAGGTTAACAGATACTTATCGCACAGACCGCACGTCTCCATGTAGAGGATTTTTTATTTAAGTTAGCTATTTTAAAGCTAACATTGAGATATTTCTGTCAGCTTCTTAAATCAGCATCAGCATCTGTTTCTTGCGTGTTAGGTTTAACCACACGGCTCTAACTTTCTGCAGTCGGACTCAGAGGACAAGTGAGAGGTGTTAAAGGGCTTGTGAGTCACTCGCATGTTTTGTGTGCTGAGGTTTTGTGAGGTAGGACAAGGCTTGGGCAAAGCAATATTAGCCATTTCTGGCACCAATAAGGATGATTAGATCAGTCCAAAATAATTTAAAATGATTAATTATTTAAAGGATATGGAGTGGGTGGGATTTGATGGGAAACGGAAATTAAAAATAAGGTAAATGATTGCAAAAGTAGCTGTTTGCATTTCCTAAGAATATCAGAAGACAGCTTGCTTGAAAGAGAGACAACTTGAGCAGCTTGAAACGTGGTGGGTTGGTAATAGGTTCAAAGTGCCATTGCTTGATTTCTATTAGGGGAGCTTTCACACCTTATGCCAAGTGAATTTCTGCCCCAAGAAAACGGTTCTTCTATAAATATAAAGAATAGTAGGAGTCTTCTGGTCCAGCCAGCATGCTGGAGTAGAGCCCACAGAATTGGGTGTTAAACCCTGCAGTTGGTTAGTTGCCATCAGTTTATTACACTTTTTTAAGAGCATGATTCAGTGATCCTCCAGAAGTTGTCCTGTATTGCCATGGCTCTAGAAGAAGGTGTTTAAAACCCCTCTGGACAGGTAACCCCTGGGTGGGCTGGTGCTGCCAGAGTTCCAGGGTAGTGCTGGGGCTACCTCATGCAGTGGTGGTCTCGCCCCAGATCATGGGTCAGAGGTGGGCACAGCAGCTCAGGACCACTCTGCACAAGTTGTATCCACAAGAGGATGCCTTGTAAGCAGAGATGGTCAATGAAGCAGCAGCACAGCTTGGACTCTCATGTTTTTCACAGTCTGGGACATCAGAGACAAGTGCTGGAGACCCTTCAGAGCCTCTGCTGAAGACTTGCTGTCAACCGTTTTGGTTTGCTCCCATTTTACTGTTTATGGTGGTTCTTTTTTGATTGAGTTCTGAACGTTTCGATTTTATATTTTGATAGCCTGCTGGCCTCGGCAAAGTGAAGACTTTTCTCCCAGACTTGGCTCCCTCACCCCCAACTTCCCCAGTCATTTCTGTCATTTTGTTGTTTCTCTTCTGTTTCTTTACTTGAAGTCAGCCAGGTTATGTCAAGAAGCTCCATTAAGGATAATTCACAAAGATGCAGATATTTTCCCCAAGGCTTATCTTATCCATACTCCTTTGTGGTTCTTTTTGTCTACGATTTCTTGTTAATCACGAATTTACTAAAATGCAGGAAGAAGGGGGCTGTCCTTTTCAAGTTCTACACAGATGGAAGAGGAGAGACATTTGTGGACAAAGTCACCTTCATTGCAATACTGACTTGGGGTGCAGCCTCCTAGAGCTACCCCTAACTGCTCTCAAATGTCTGTGTGCCTTGAATGGTCCTTCAAAGCTGGAAGTGACTCATTTGGGGACTGCTGCTGACAATCTAATAAAGCAAGGAGGATACCGCAAATCTGCATTGCCAGTCCAAGCATGCTACACGATGCAGCTTTTACCCTTTTCACACGTAATTGCCTATGGCAGAAACCCAGATGGCTGAGTCTGCTTGCATGTTGATGTAACATAAAAAGTCAATAGAAGAATTTGTAATATTTGGACTGGTATGTGAAATTTGATGAATCATTTGCAAGACTTACCCATTTTTTGGTAACGTGAGTATATTCTTAGGAAAATCAGGCAAGTTCTGAAAGCTACAGTCGTGACTTGGTGTATAAATGCTGATACATGGCAGACACTTCTCACAGAGAAGGAATTTGACTATGTACAACAGCATGTCTAAAACCCTGTTTATTACTTGTTATGTGTAGCTGACAATGGTATCACAGAAATAACAGATTTTTTTGCTTGAGCCTTGTGATACCAATTTTGCTTGGTTTACGTTTAAAATAATGCAGTCCACAGGGTGCAATAGAAAGCTTCTCACTGACCTTTATAAGAGTTGGAATGAACGTTTTCTGGATGGTTTTCAGGGAAGCCCTTAAAGCCTCAGTGAGACAACTGTGTTTTTTTGTGGGGGAGATGAGACCTCAGGCATAAAGAGTTACACCTCCATTTAGGGTGAGACAGCAAGCTAGCAATGGGTCCCCAGAGGCATTTTAGGTTTTGAAAGATTGATGAAGTGCTTTGCAGGAAAGGATTCCCCTTGTGCTGTACTTGTTTTATGTACCTTTCTGTTATTTCACTGGAGGCCAGATAACTGGCTTAATCCTGTTGCCATTAAATGAATGATGAAAAATGTCCGTTGACTGCAGGGAGAGCAGGAATTGAGCTTGATGTGTTGCTTTATGTTACAGTAACAATTAGTTGTCATGCATTAAATATTTCTCCTGGGGTCTGTATTTCCATCATGGGGTTTAGAGGGTGTTTTTGCTTCCGTTCTTAATGGCAGCAAACTCTGAAGGCAAAGTTGCTGCATGTGTTGGGATATCAATACGGTGTGACAAATAATGGCCACAGTAAGGCCCTCATGTCTGTATGCTTAGGTGCATTTTCTGTAAGTATGGATAATTTGATTAATTTATGGCGATAAAGCTGCCAAGGAGCCCTTGGCAATTGTGGGCTCCATAGTTCACATGCAGGTACCGTAAGGTCCCAGACTTGCTCTGATGAAACCAGTGGCACGCTCTTGCTTACTTTAGATCAGCCTTGTAGCAACCAGCAAGGGTTGAGGAGAAAGATCTGGTGTTATGCCAGCTGAGAGTGGCCCTCCTGGGACAGAGATTTTTGGGATTCCTGCAGCTTTAGTCTTGCGGATCTGAGTACGTTACAGACCACTGCTGTTCCCATGTTTTTATGTAATAAAAGTACACTTTGGTCTGAATGTTCTTAGCTCTGTCTTTCTGGAGATGTCTGCCAGCGTCATTGCTCCCTCTGTGAACCTTGTGAAGAGTTTTCAGGCTCTTGCCCACAACCTGGAGGAGGTCTGTGAACTGCTTGGAGGCTGTCAGAAGTGACTAATGCGACGAGTCAAATGTCAGTGGGCTTTCATTCACACTGGGGTATGCGTCTGCCTTGGGAATCTTTTTGAGAGCCACGGATCAGAAAAGATTGAAAATTGCTGCTGTTATCTACCCAGATCCCCTTAATACTTAGCATGCTCCCTTTCATTAAAATGATGACAGTGATGGGGTTGAATGGGGTTGGGTTTGCAACAGTTGGTATCATTTACAAGTGGTGTCACTTGGCGCGGTGGCAGGGCAATAATATGGTTCAGTACCACCCGAGAGCTTCTCCTGTGTTCATCTGACTGAAACTGAGGCATTGCTGAGAGAAAATCAAGACAAAGAACTGTATGCAGGAGGGGGGGAAAGGGATCTGTGTGCAAAGTGGATTACCACTTGATACTGCATAGCTGAAAAGTGTTTAATACACCTTGGACTGAGGAGGGGAGGTCTTCGTCAATATATATAGTTCTGAAGTTAATAGGATGGCCACAAACTTAGAATATTCGCAGTTGTAAATTGTAAGAGTTTTAGTTAGGCCTCACATGCAGTTGTTGAAAAAAACTTATGTTCAAAGATCACAAATTTTATTTTGTGTAAGGAACTCTTATTTCCTCTGGCATAAAAATGGGTGGGATTTTCAGAGAGCAGGAATTAAAATCCTGACGGCCATTCCAAAAATGCCACCAGTGGTGGCTGTAAAGCACTACAGCCTGCATTGAGTTGTCTCCTCGGCAGTATGTGCCAGTGGTATTTCTTTCATGTGAAAAGTGCATTTTAGTATTGATCTCATATACATGTCACTAGTGCACAAGCAAGAGGTAAAGAAACGATGAATTTCTGTGAGGCCACAGAACAAAAACACCCATATATTAATGCTCTGTTAATAATGGTTATCTGCTTTAACCCTGCAATGAAGAAATCTGTGGAGTCCCCATTTTCTTTGCTGTCAGGGTGAAGGCACCTGTGTGTTTTGCACTGCATATTCTGGGATGTCTGAGTGCGTCACTGGGTCTGAGCATTAGGCGTTAGCTGGATTAACGTAATTGATTTCTTCAGTTTACCTAACGTGGCTTTTGGTTCAAGGTCTGCTTGCTTCCAGTTTTAAATGTGTAACTCAGCTTTGCATGTCATGTTTATTTTGTCAAGAAGCTGTAAAATATTAGTCAGTTTTCATGCAAATGTGAATGGCTTTGCTTGCCAATAGGTACATAAAATAAATAGAGCATTCATACTCTTGGACAGTTTTCATAAAATGTGTGCGCTACCAGTTATTCCTCAGGGCATAATATTTCTATATAGAATAGATAATCAGTTCAGCAGCATACTGGAGTTTTTTAAGTGCAAACACATACACGCAAGCTTTAATTTAATAGGCAGATTATATTCAAAGGATTAGCAGATTTATTGTAAAACATACGTTTTAAGTGGTTCTGATAATTTCTGTTGTTTTCTTTGAGGTGTTTTCAGTAGTAGACAATGAATTCACTTTTTTTTTCTCTTATTTTGTTGTGTTTTTTTTTTTTTTCCAGTGAACAGAGTATTTGCCAAGCTCGGGCTTCAGTTATGGTCTATGACGATACCAGTAAGAAATGGGTGCCAATCAAACCTGGACAGCAGGGGTTCAGCAGAATCAACATATACCACAACACGGCTACTAACACCTTCAGGGTAGTTGGAGTTAAACTGCAAGATCAACAAGTGAGTAACTACACTAAGTTTCCTGTAAATGAACCTTCGGTCTCTTTAGATACCATCAGTTCTGTAGTCGGTGAAGTCTAGCAACATTTCCTGCTCCCTGCAAGATGTCTGTGAGTTCATTTACTCCACACATTCAGATTTTGTACAATTTCGTAGGGTACAGAGTGTGTCATGATCTATTACTGTTTATTTGCAAAATGAACTTCTGGTGAATGTGAGAGATTTTGTTATATTCCCCCCCTCCACCATGTTTTTGCTTGTGAAATGAATTTTATTTCATTCTGCAGGTGTTGTTCTCAGCCCCCTGTTTTTGCTCACTTTTAGTACTAGATATACAAAAGAAAAGCAGTATCACCTTGCACTGCTGTGCATGGGTGTCTCATAAAGCATGCTTGTTGCATTGCTGTGATAAGCAATTAGTTCCTCATAACATCCTCATCACATTTTGAAGTCCTAGATGCACCCTGTGACCTGATTTATGGCAGGCTAAGCCCACAGGGCCTCCCTGGGTATTAAGGGAGATACATGGGATTTAGATAAGCAGAAGTGGGATCAGAGCCTCCTCAGCCACTCCAGCCCAGTGACCGCCTTGCTCTTGGGTGCACCAGGCTGTGCATGCTATCAGAAGCAAGAAACTTTATGTCTATACCCAAAAATAACAAAATTATGCTTGTGTAGAGTAGCGGTGCTATCCTGTAGTCCTGTGGTTGTCATTTCAGAGCAGAAGTTTGAGAGTTGGGGACTTCCCCCGTGTGTAACTGTGGGGATGGTGCAGCGGCAGCAGCCCGGTCTGCCCTGGCTGCCCTCCTCCCATGCTTACCTTGTGCCATCACGCTTGTGGGAGGCTCAGAAAAAAAGTGTGCAAGTGGTTTCCTGGCGGGTTAGAGAGCGGCAGAGCCCTGTGGGAACATGTGGTGAGCACCTCAACCTGTGTAAAGTGGTCAAGGGGCTCCTGTGGCAGGGAGAGTTGGGTCTGGGAGCAGGAGCAGGGCACCACCACCACCCAGCTGCCAGAATGTTAAACAGAGCAGTCTGCACATGAAATAACGATTTTTTCTTTATTTTATTTTTTTATTTAGCACATATTTTAGCTCCTTGCAGCACACTTTTGAAACATCTGCAACATCTTTTGCCTCTGTTTTTATCCTTCTCAGTAGAGAAAAGCAATATAGTAATGGAGCTTCATTTTAAAAATAGAAGATATTTTTGAAAATGAATGAAATACAGTGGCTGCTTAGTCACTTGTGAGAATCAGTACTGCTCTGGAACAGACCGTGCTAGTTATTTTGTGTAGCCAGCCAGTGAATGTAAATGGTATTCATGTGAGACAATCTAAAATGCATCTGAATAGCCAGTACAGACCAAGCAAAAGTCATAATGTCTACATATATATGTATGGAAGACTTTGTATGTGTACCAGAGGTCTGTCTTAATCAGAATATACAATTTATAGTGTAGGTTATATTTAAAATTCAAATCTTGATCTCTATTTTAAACATGTTTTATATTAACTGTAATGCTCTATTTGCTTGCAAATGTTCCTTCTTATGAAAAGGTTGAATGCTATCTAAAAATCATCTCAATTCAGAAGGAAACAGTTATGTATTTTTTTTCTAGAGTTTGAAGACAAAAAATGCTCCCTGAAGCAAACAAAAAAGTACAGGTTGCTTTAGTCACTTAAAACTGGCTAAAAGAAAATACCTTAAACATTATTACAGAAATCTGGTATCATAAAGACAGCAAATGTTCTGAAAGGCTCAGATTGAGAATTTGATATATTTTATATGAGTCTCACATGGAGCCATAAGCTTGCTAGACTTGCTAAGTATTTGCATTTAATGAGAGCAAAAGTGAATTTCAGTTAAAATAATTCTCTGTACAAGCCATTTCATGCTTGCTCTCAGGTTGTGCTAAGTCACATTAAAAATGAGGTTTTATTACAAGCTGCTGTTTTTCAAGGAAAGACATATTTTTCTGAAAAGGACCAATCTTCAGCTAATATGTGATTTCGCATATAATGAGGCTAATGAAGCTACACAAATTTCCAGGAGTTGAGAAACTAGTTTAAAATATGTAACGCAATAATACTATGTAGGAACAATTTTAAGTTTTATTGCATACTGTTTGGCAAGGCACAGACTAGAGTAATCTTCATGATTTCACCCGTGCCTGTCTTTAATGTTTCCCTTTTAATTTTTGTTGTTTTGTATTGCAAGTTCAATAATCTTTCTCTTTTATTTTCATCCCCTCCCCCCCTTTTTTTTCATGCATCTCCTGTAGACTGCTTTTGTTATTTTTTTAAAGTTTCTTTTCAGTTTCCTAGCCTTTTTCTGGGGCACATGTTAGAGTTTTTGATGCTCTCTTCCCATTCTGTTTACTTTGTCTGTGTATATTTTGCTTTCTGGCTGGTGGTGTCTAAAAAGGTGACCACAGAGAGAGATGTTTTTTAGAATGGCAGAGCATCAGCATCATTCTCACCATCGGGAAGTGGTCATCAGACCACTCATTCCTCTTGTGTGTTGGGATGACGTGCTCGCCGTGTGCTTGCACGCAGCAGCACTTAGCTGCAGACCGGCAGTCAACGAATTCCCCTTTCTGCTCAGATGGGCACATTTGCATAGGCTCACACTGGCATGAGCAGTAATCTTCAGAAAAACAGAAGTAGCTTTTTGAAGCTTTGGAGTAGCCGCAGAGGCCAGCACTGTTTGTTTTGAAGCTGCGGCCAGGTCTGTATTGCAATCACTTGACATCACGAGCTTTAATGTCTCTGTGCAACCTTCGTTTTCTTTTAGCATGTAGCCCAAGAGAGTCACAAGCAAACAATTTGCTGCAACTTGCAGCTTGCCAGCTGTAATTGTAACCTAGCCTCTTACAAAGGTGAAGTGTGTTAGCTTCAGTCACCGTGCAAGGCTTTCAGCAAGGTAAGAACATACAGCTGGTCCATCTCCATTGTCTAGTGGACAAGCAGGAGCTTCCCAGTGCACGGTCATGATCAGCTGAGAGTTTGAAGGGGTGATTTTACATCAAGTGATTTCAGCTCAGCATGATCTCATTGCCGAAGCACATGTGCTGAACACATAGGTGGGGAGAAGGGTGTAAGACAAACGTGAATCATGTCTCCTGAGGGCTTTGTGTATTGATGTGGCTAAGACGTGAATGTAAAAACAGGGCCTTGGGGAAGGTGGGACTTCTTAAACTTGGGCCTGAGCCAGATCTGAAATGGGGACAGCATTCTTGTGATATAAATTAAACCACAAAAAAAAAAAAAAACAAAAACCAACAACAAAAACTAGTTAATTACCTCAGTAACTTACTGATGTCAGTCAGGTTTGGGCCTGCTTGCAGAAATACAGAATCTGGCCTCAGCTGTAGCAGTTTTTAGCTGCTTCATCACGATCCCTGTGTTTTAGCAAACACACGACTGCTGCCCATGGGAGGAGTTTGTGCTGGGAGCACAGCAGCAACCCAAGCTGATAATAAACTTGTGGAGCATTTCATGCTCTGGAGAAACGAGCAAATGCCTTTTTCTGATTTGATAAACAAGAGTATGGGGTGTAAGACTTGTGCAGGACCTCTGACCCTGTGGCTGTGGTCACACAACCAACACCCATCAAGACCCCCTATTACTGTGAATCCTGTCAAACATCACCATCACTGCTGCTGATAATTTGGTAGCCTACAGACTACAGTCAAAAAGAAGACTTCTCAATTTTGAGTTTCTTTATATATCCATGCCTGCCACAGAGAGTTTACACTTGAAACTGAAGCAAAGTTATGAGGGAGAGTACCAGACAGAAGTGAGGCAAACATTTTTTTTAACATTAAAGTGATGGAATATTGAAAGGCATCTTTGTATTAATATTATGAACAATTGGTCTGTGAAACTCCTTGCCATACAGTATAACTGAAATCCAGAATTAAATAAAATTCAAAACAATGCAGATAGTTTTATCAGTAACAAGACTATTTTGTTTCAGGATAGAAAGTATTAAAATGGATTTGAAAAGAAAAAAAAAAAAAGCCATATAGTGTGCCATGTTTCATCTTTTAAGACAAACTCTGAGTGAAGAGTTACAGGAAGAACTATTTGTTATTGACAAATCTATTACTTCTTTCTGCAAGATTTCCAATAAGTTTCCCCAATTCAGCTATGATAGACTGAAATTGAAGGTGAAGACTAGGCAAGATGAACTACTGACCTGCTTAGCATGGCAGATACTAATTTACCAACATATTGAGCTTTAGAGTAAAGTTCTCTTAGAAATACCTGTACAAAACCCCCTGTGCACCGAGCAGTGGGACCTTCTTTATTTTAATTACAGCTCCAAGGCACACACTTGCCATTGTGTGCCTTGAGGAGTCTCAACACCATCTGTAAAGGTTGACCTCTGTGCACTCATTTTTAACAATGGCAGGAGAATCTATCCTCTTTTTCCTGTTCTATAGGAACATTAATCAAAGAAGGTAAAATGAAATTCACGCTGGTTTATATTTCACTCCCCAGTTCAGTCTCCATTTTGAGTTTGAAGACACGGTTTTACATGGTTCATCTAAGCATCCTGATGATTTATGAAGGTCAATGTTCAAATTCTGTCTTTATTCAACTGAAGTGATCAAACCCGCAGAATAAAGAGGGTGCTGAATTCCTGGAGTAGATGTTCTGGGAAAACAAATTTTGAAAAGTTTACCTGAATTCTCTTAAATGACTTTTGGCATAGGTGTTTACAATTTCTGTCTTTCTTTATACAACAGCACTACACCTTCTAGTGCTCTTTGGACTTCAGTAGTGTTGTCTTTGAAACAGAAGATCCTTTTAGTAGGTGAGAAAATCTGACTTTGCAGAGCCTGGAAGAAGCTGGACAATCTTTCTATAAATTTCTTCAAACGTACTGGCTGGGCATTCCCTTGGTTAAGCTGTTCAGAAGTTGTTAGAAAGTTTACAAGTTGGTACATGTTAGAACTGTTGGGTTAGTTATTCAGACATGAGTCTACCTGGTGCTCCGGAGAACCCTTGCAACCTCAGGCTCTCCCATCACGGCTCAGCAGTAGGATGGGGTTAGTGTCACCATGTTTTAAGAGAAAATAGTTGTTTAAGCCATTGGCAACAGCAGTGAGTTCATGACTCTGCTGTGGTTGGAGGGACGAGCTTTTCCACACTGTCCTGGCTGGGGCAATTGGCTTCCTGCACAGCACGTGAGGTGTGCAGTTCCCATTTTCAGGGGACCAGCTCTCGGGAGCCTGTGTTATAAACCTAGGCTGGGAAGGTGCCAGGCAGCACTGCATCTCTGTGTGCCCTGCCCATGGTAAACAAGGCATTTTATCTAGCTGATTAAATCATACAGAAACACCCTTCTGCTGAAGCCACCTCTTCTCTGGAAATTATAGCATGTAGAGCAAGGGAGGAGCTGAGACAGGGAATGTTTAGTTGGGTTTTCCACGGCATGTCTGATTCTAGACAGAAAAGTCTCTCAACGTAAGAAGCTGGTAGTGATCAGGCACAGGGGAGGAGGGGAAAACCAGAGCCTGTGCAGTGAGACAAACATTTATCTGCTGTAGTGGAGGGCCAGTACCAATCTGTCCCCTTTCCTGACAAGTCCCGATGATTATCCCCCAAAAGATGGCAACAGCTGCTGGCACTGACTCTTGACATCTGTCTGCAATATACATGCAGCTGTATCCTGGGCAGGTGCTGTAGAAAACACGAGCAGGTAATAGATTTTGCAGAACTAGCTTGCAAGTCCCTGAGGCTGGTTTGAACTGTTACAAATCTCACCCACACATGCAGGTCTTCTGTCATCCAAGTGCATGCTGCCTTACCACACTGCCATGGAGCAGCTGCCATAAGAATGCCACTACCAATTTAATTAGCCTTTACCGAAGGCTTTTCCTTTTCCTCACTGAGAACAGAACTCTTTAATTTTCACCCTTCTCTTTCATATCACAGGTAGTGATTAATTACTCAATTGTGAAGGGACTGAAGTACAATCAAGCAACACCTACCTTTCATCAATGGCGCGATGCACGGCAAGTCTATGGCTTGAATTTTGCAAGCAAAGAAGAGGCTACCACATTCTCCAATGCAATGCTGTTTGCTCTGAATATCATGAATTCACAGGATGGAGGTAAGTTAGCAGCCACCAGGCTCTTTATTAATCTGTGACATTTTTATGACAATTCTTATCAATCACAATGCAGTTGTGTTGGATGGTATGTTGTGATAAAAAACATTATCCTAAGAAAAGGTTGGTTTCTGGCAGACCCCCTTTAGCTCAGCATTAGATATGGTATGAATTGTACATATTTTCAGGTTTTATTCTTTTTCCTCCCAATTTTTCATGGTACCTTAACTCACAGTAGGAAATCAATGGCTATTTGGAAATGCCTCAGCATGCAGGTAGCCCCACTGATTTCTGTGGATCTATCTATAAATTCTGTTATCTGTAACATGGAAGAATAAAGTGTTAAATAAATAGAAGCTAGGGTAAAATTAGCAACCTTTTTTAAGAACTTCTGAGGTAGAATACGGAGCTCATATTTCCAGTATGTCACGTCTTGGCTGCAGCTGACTGTGCTTGTGGGTAAGCTTTGAGCATCCGGTGTCTTGGTTATTTGGTAAGGTAAAATGTAAAGGCTTATGCTCTGGACATTGACTGGTGTTACTCATAACTATTGTACTGACCGTAGTTGAGGTTTGTGGTGAAGTATACTATCGTGTTAAATTGCCATTGCAACAACTTGCAAAGGCCCAGACTCAAGTCCCCTTTTCTCAATGGAAATCCTATTCTGGTATGCAATGCTGAGATTAAGTACTGCCCTCACTAACACACCTAGGACCTCTTTGAAGTTCATGGACTGTGACCAAAAAGCAGTCTTCATGTGGTGCTCTTTTTCCTACCACAGCCCTGTTTTTGTTTTGAAAACACAGCGATACAAGGTTAATGTCACTTGCTGCGGTCCATTTTTTGCAGCAGTGTTCGATGGCATGAGGCAGCAGCCCTCTGGGGAAAGCAGAGCAGTAGCTGTCCACATTATACCAGTTTCCAAGCGCACAAATATCCTTAAAATGTTTATTTCAGTCTCCTGAAAACACTTAATGCACAGATACATCTTACTAGTTAGTATACTTCTAAGGATTCATATTTCTTCTTTTGATATATCCATTCATGCTATTAAGCTGACAAATGCTAAAGTCATCAAAGAGCAAATTCTGTTTTCAGAAGTAGAGAACGGAATTTGGCCTTTTTCAGTTGGCCTTCTTCAACTCTAGTTGTGCCACAGCAGGAGAACTTCAGGAGGAAATCTGGCCAACACTCCCCAGTCCTAAGCTTGTGTGTACCTGAGTAGTGCAGAGCTCTTTGGCTGTGAAAGGTCAGCCCTGTTAGATCACCAGGTGAAACTCCAAAATTCTGATGCTTTGCTTCTGATCTTGAGGTTGTGATTGGCTTAATGTCTATGTTGAGAGGCTTTCTGCAAAAGCTCTTATGTTCATTTATTTTTTCACCTGTCTTTTCCCCTCAGTGGGGTGGGTTTTCTTCAGGATTTTGAGGTTGGTCCAGAGAGGCTCACTGAGGAAGCGTGAGTTTCAAGATGAGAATTTATTGCCGTTATGCTAAAGTGAAAGGAACTATCTTAAAGTGGACTTGTCTAGAAATTTCAGTTGTAAGCTATTCCTAACAAAGTACAACAGGTATTTTATGAAAGAATATTTGGATACTAAAAGCCCTATTAGATTTCTGTTAAGTTTATTAATATAGAGTAAATAATTATTTGGATTTGTTTCCATTATTTTATTAATTAGAATAAAATAGTGTCAGATAGTTAGTATACCATAGTGTTTTCAATGCTTTACATACACAAGGTTCAGACTGTGCTGAAGACCTTCCATTTAAAGTTTGTACTTGTCTTATATACAGACATGAATTGGGTCACACAGATGCCAAAATTTCCTGCTTTCTTAAAAAAAAAAAAAAATAGAAAGGAAAGAAAAAAAGGAAAAAAAAAAAAAGCTTTGGTAAACAATCAGTTTTCAGCAATGCTTTTCTCTTTTACACAAAACATTTAAGGTTTCAAAGATTGTCAGCTGTCTCATTAGATACAGCTAAGGTTGTCTAAAACAGGAATTTCAATTTAAAGGAAGTTTCAGCATTATTTTAAACTCTGATTCTATGAAACAAAGTCCCCAAATATTCATTCTTTATCAACTTTTTTTTTTTTTTTTGAATTCCAAAATATATTTTTGCATGTTTCCCTTTAAAACTATGAAATTGCCATTAGATTATACTGAAACAGTTTGGCAGTGGTAGTTGTACCTAATGTCCTAATGTACCTAAAGTTTGCTGAAACAGACTCTTTTTCTTGGTTGTTCTCAACAATAACTTCTCAGAAGTAACTATCAGGAATTACATTTATTTAAAAAAAAAAAAAAAAAAAGGAAACAAAATAAAAATTCAGAATTTTATTGATTCAAAAAGGAAAGTATTTTGATTCAAAGCTTCTTTTTTCTCACTACTTCGCTCTTTAGAGCCAAAATTCAAGCTTTTGTACCCACTTGTGTGGCATATAATGCTAACTTTGTCAGCATTAAATATCTTGACACTGCACTTCTGCCCTGCTGTATTCACAGCCTCTGTTTGTCTGGGCTGCTTCCCCTCGCCCTGCTTTCCCCAGGCAGCACTAGAGGCGTGGGCGCAGTCAGCAGAGGCACAGCACAAGCTCTGGGAAGGCAATCAGTCGATGCACAACCGCAGACAGGGCAGCCTGCATCCCCCCACCTTTGTGTTCCCCGCACCACTGTGTGATGCTGGTGTTCAACAGATACCTGTTCTCCCTTAGGACTTTTCTATTATCATAATTTTCCCAGCTGTTGCAATAGTCTGAGCGTGAGAATTGACAGCAAAAGTGTGTAATGGATCTGAGGTATGAGATGTATTTTCAGATCTGCTCTTCCAGGCTCATATTGCATATTGCTCGTATTTGTGGGCATGAATTCACACAGGCACATGTATCCATACACCTTGTCAGGCACAGCCCCTGCCATCCATTCTGCTGCCTGCATGCTGCACTGGGGTTTGATTTTCATACGCAAAACTCATTAGAAAAATGAAAGCATTTATTATATCCATGCATCCATGTGTTAGGGTTTTGCTCTTGTGCAAGACAATCTGTCTCTTGTGGAGACAGATTCCAGGTTTGAAGAGTGTATTTGTACACACAGAACTGTTCACACTCATTAATCCCTCAACTGAAACCACAGAGTTAAACAGAGGTGTTCGCTCATGGCACATTCATCCTGAAAACAGCCCATCATAGCTATCTGCTAGCTCTACAGTTTGGGATTTGCTACATACACTACTTGGGACGTGCTATTGTTTATTTGTTCCATATAACCTCACTGAGACATTGCTGCGTTTAGGCACTGCTATCTTATAGCGGGGCACAGGTTCTGTCTTCCATCTCCCTTCAATTTACTGCCCACTTGTCAGACAGAAATGAATCATGGCAGACTACAGCAGAAATCTGGGGCATGTCTTCAGCAGATGTGGAGTCAGGGTACTGTAACTAGATAGACATTTGCGAAAATAACTAAGTCCTGTTCAGAAAGCAATGGTGTGGGTTTTCTGAGCAGCACATTACGCTGAATTAGAGAGTCTTAAAATGGTAGCAGTTCATGTCTGGGGGAATTGGAACTAATTTCTAGGCAGTGCTGACTTTGGCATGAATGAGTCACTTGAAATGAAGACACGGTTCTGAACTCGTGCTGAGAATCGCTGTGCTGTCCCACTTCTTCACGAGAGAGCCTCGTACACCACCATCACCCATCTCTCTGCGCCGGTCGCATGAAGCACTAGCGAATGTTAAGCCAAGCGCTTCATTAAGTGCTTAAGGTTAAGTGGGCTGAATCAGATCCTAAATCCAGTTGCTGACTCACAAGCCTGTGTTAATCTGGGTTGCGTGTCGAGATCATCCCAGGGGAGGGATTCCTCCCAGGAGTATGATGGCCCACTTTTGGGAAAGTTGGGAGGAAAGCCATAGCCAGAACTTGCTGCCAAGGCTTATTTCTGCAGCGGCTGAACTCGCTGACGTTGGCCGTCCCCCACGTGTCCAAATTCCTAGTGATGTGATGGGAGCTGCATCCTCAGGATGGGGTAAAGAAAGTCCTTACAGTTCTGGAACTGAATGCAGTATTCATCTCAGTCTTGTGCTTTGTAAGGATGCTAATTATTGTGTTGGGAGTAATCTAAAATGATATAAAATATGAAAGAAAAGTAATAATGAAAGTGTCCCATCCTTCCTTGAGAGGTTGACTCACTGAATCACAATTGTTTACCTGCCAGCTTGTTTATATGCCTAATTACTTTGATTTCCTTATATATCCCTTTAGTCTGTCCTCCTTTACAATAAAAATGCAGAGCTGGTTCTGTGCCAACCTGCGAAATAAGAGCAAATGATAACATTGACTTGCTCATTACCAATCTCTTGCTTATGGTTGTTTAATGGTGTCATTTAGCAAGGCCATTAGTGTGACAAATGGCTTCTTGTTAAATTGTTGGTTTGATTAGTTGTTGTTTTTTTTTGTTTGTTTGTTTGTTTTTTTCATGGGAGTCCCCTTTGTGAAGCCAGCCCTGTTTACTGGTGTGAATTACTCGATGCAAGCAGTGTCCCTGTCCTGCCTTGTCACTGGCAGCTGGATTTCACTGGGGACTGAGCAGCATCCCTTCTTGCCCTGCATTTTACATGGATCATGCTTGCAGGCTGTTTGATGTCTGCTAAGCAGACAGGGTTCATGTTCTTTGGGGCTTACATCCTCTTAGATTTAACAAATGCAATGACAGGTGACAGCACAGCACGGTTATTGGAGCAGGGCATGAGGTGAGGGTATCAGCAAGTGTCTTGAGCTTCTGTGGTTGAAAGACTAGGTACCTCTTGGAGAAGAACAGGCAGTCTTGAGATATGCAACCTACGGGTAAATTGTGTAATGAGTATTATATATTGTGGATTTTTTTTTTTTTAATTTTCTTTCAATATCTATCCTGGGGAGATATTGACATGCTATATAAGAAAATCATTGGTACTCACGGACCTGACTTGACCTCTGCAGGAAGAGCATTTTGGCAGTCAGGGGGAGTCTTTCCCACTCCTTTTCTTCTGATTAGTAGATCTGCTGACTTCTCTTTTTCACCATTACAGATTATTTGCAATTTCTCCACTCCCTTTTCCATAAGTTGGACTTGATGAAGTTTTTTGGTGTTTGAGATCTTTTTCAATTCCTTCAGTTGTTCCACTCTTTCCCTAGTCCAGACGTGACTATTTCCATATTGCTGGAAGGAAGTTGCTTGTAAAGCACTTTAAACCCTCCAAAATAAGGGTAGAAACAGAAGAAAGCATTGATTCATCAAACAGCGATAAACTGGCAGCATATAGCAGAATTCCTCTCCCCTGGCTAGCTGCCTGAAGTATTTGTAGTGTTTCTGTGAGCATGGGATGCGTGTGAAGATTTTGGTGCACCAGATTTCAGATGAAAGACTGTAATTTATTGGATATCATTTTGTAATGTTATATTCAGCTCATTTTTCATTAGCATTTTTCCAACTAGTCCTTTAGCTGTGTTAGTCTTCTACAGCGCAGTGGCTGGTTTATTTGATAATATCGCCCCAAGACTTCCCAGCACCACAGAGGACACAGTGTGGGAAGACAAAAGGCTGCGTCTTCATTACAGTCCTGCATACTACATAAAATAACTCATCAGTAACGGAGGGGACCCACCACAGAGTACAGTGACCATTTGCAGCCAGCTGCTTCCAAAACTTTTCTGATGTAAAGGGATCCGTGCCCCATGCAAGCCACTTCATGTAACGCACTGCAAGCTGCTTTCCCACACTACCAGGTGTGTTGGTGCAGATTATAAAACACTAAAATGGTTTATTCTGTGCACATTTTACTTCTAGGTGTGCTGAGAGCATCTACAGGCTGATGTAACCTCACATCACGTGGGCATTGCCATTATGCTGCAGGTCTTTTAACCGAATCGTCCCAGAAGTTGTTCCTATTTATAATGTATGCAAAGAGAACTTGTAAATAACAAACTTCTAAACTTGCTAGTGTAAATATGATCCATGTGGTCAGATGCCCAGTGCTAGCCAAAATAGCAAGCCACGGGCAATGGTTAATTGGGTGCATGTTAAAAATACAAAAAGCTTTTGCTTCTTTAAAAAACAAAGCTTTCCTGGGGGAATAAATCTTACTCAACTGTCATCTTCCAAAAGCACAAGAGAAAGGTTTAGAGAAATTAAGTTGCACAATTTTTCCAGCCTCGTGCTTACTCCAGTTTCAACGTAAACTTCAGCTGCTCAGAAATGCACTGCAGATGGGGCAATTTCAAACCTAGCTCACTGTGCTTTTTCCTTTTTCCTTTCATCTTCTGCATTGCTTTAGCACTGGGTCTGTTCTGGAATAATCCACCTGACATAAATATTCCTGTAGTATATTGCTTACTATGGGAATACGTTTCTTCAGATGATCGTTTCTGAACTGGGCAGAGATGAGGTGTTACGGAGCAAACAAGTGTGAATTTTCTTGAGCAGCCAGTGAAGGGTACACCCCTGCCAGTGGCCCTGTGCATCTTCAGTGGTTCCCATCTCTGCCCGATCCTCTGAGGGCAGGATTTCCCTTTCAGCCTAGCTGAGAAACATCAGTTCAGGCCAGAGCAGCGCTTGTTATGCCTCACTCCAAAGGCTCTTCTTTACTGTGCTGATGGAGATAACAGTCCTTGTGCAAGCCCACTGCCCATGTTTCCAAAATAACCAACACTTCTCCTCCTGCCACTTAGGGCACTTGCCTTACGAGCTTCCCCTGCCTGCAGAACTGCTCCGGTTAGGTTGGGTTTTCCAAGAGGAATACGTGGAATTTCTAAGAACTTGGATACTCAACATAAGTTGAGGCCACATTAAGAGAAACATGTTTACAGCCATTCCAAGAGAAGGAGACCACACTGGTGTGCTAACACCACCCTCACAGCACACCCAGAGCTGGAAGCACTTGGCCCAGCCAGAAGGAGCGAGAGGAGGACTGCTTCATCTGCCGGCTTAGCGTGGCTCCAGCTGAGCGCAGCACAGGAGGTGGATTGCTCTATTCGTGAACAGATAAACTGGGCTTAAAGTCTCCTTCTAGCATTACAACTGTAAATATCACTGCTGTTATTCATCTCCCAGGAAGTACCAGACCGTTATTTAGTTATTCTGCTGTTAAGAAGTAGGCATCATTTCTTCCATTCAGTTTTTTAATCCCCCAGATGGTGGGCAACCATGGCAAAATGTTTTCCAGAGCAGTGAAGTGCTCTCCTGGCATTATGCTAATAAAACCCCATGGCACGTTGCTTGTAAACATCTTAGCCACTTTCTGCAGGATTCTCTTATCCTACCCTCACCCATCTCGAGCAACAAAAGGTGCCTCTGTTCTTTGAAGAGCATAACAAATCTAACGGCTCTTGAGGCTCTCACTGATGTTTTTGCTGCACTGAAATCTTCAGCACTAAATGCAAACCACTTCAGGAAGGAAACCGTGTGGGGAGAAAACTGCTGAGAGATTTAAAGGAGACTTGTGCATGTTGAGAGAGGAGTCCTGCTAGTGAGATCCCCCAGCACCATTGCCCTCAACCCTTGTTTTTCTGAAACTGGTGCAGCCTGGCAAAGCCCCCAGAGCTTGGTGGAAAAAGATGCAGTCTGGCTTTGTCACTAGGCTCTTGTAAGTGGCAGTAGAAGACAGTTTAAAAAAAAAAAAAAAAATGAATTTCAGGAATTTGAGAAGTGTAGTAATTTGCATGTAAGCAGTGTGGGCCAGATTTTGGCCATCGAATTTTTTAGAGACTCTTAGTAGGATGTCCTTGCTCAACACACCTCTTTATCTCCCCCACTGGAAAGGGCTCCTTTTTTGGGGTTATTCTGGGCTATATACACACCGTGTCCTGTGTCAGGCAATGCCTGTGTGAGGAGATCAGCCTCAAGCCACTGAAGTGCAAAAATTGTCTTTCCCCTGGAGATGCTGTGACTCAAGAGCTGCTCCGTGTTGCTCTCCCTCCTCTGCCTCCTCTTGTCTCCCCAGGGTCATGGTGGCAGAAGACGTGTTGCCAAGCATAACCTCGGTATAGGGTGACAGGGTGGGATGTCCTAAAATGCCCAAGGAAGGTAGGTGTTGGCTCCCCCGGCAGGGCACGGTCCCTTGCAGGATCCCAGCCTGAGTGCTGGACTCTTCTCATGGTGCATCCTGTTTCAGTCTCTACCACGTTGTGCAACAAAAAAAAATGTCTTTTTATGATGAAAACAGTGTTTGCTTTTTTCTTTTTATCTTTTCCAATGCCATACTTTGGCATGCCAAATCTCAGTGCATGTTGTTTTGTTCAACACTAACAGACTACAGGAGAGTTATTTACTGGTTGGACATCTCATTGCTTTCAGTGAAAGAGAAATTGCTTCTTGCAAGAGATTTATTTATTTTTTTATTTTTTTTAAGAAAACTTTCAATTTTGTGTTCATTTGCTGTCATTCTGAAAGTGCTTCGATATTTGGTGTCCTGGGGTAGTCTCTAAAATAACTTCACTCTAATATGATTTCATTTCTGTCAGAACAAGAATTGCATTTGAGGAAAGCAGTTTTGTCTTCCTCTTCAGCCCCTGCCCGAGCAAGAGGCGCTGCACTTCCACAAGGAACAATGATGCTCTGTTTAACTCTGCACGTACCCTGACATCCCACTCCAACCTTTTTGTACTCTTTTGCACTATTTTTAAAGCCAGATATTGAAAAGAGCGTTCTTTTTGAAGAGAGAAAAAACGGTATCAAAAACAAGTAAATTACTTCAAATGCTCTGAGGGATGTGTTTGTTCTTAAAGGAAAAAACTGGCCCGGCAGTCTGCCATGGTGGTAGTTACACAGATCCAGATTTGCAGAGTGATAACTCTGATAGGCATTCCTGACTCGAATCACCAAAAAAGGATTGATTTTTAAGATGGTGCTGCACTCCTTTAAGTGCTCACTATTTTTGGAAAAGTAAACTGTAGAAACTTCCAAACGGTTGTGCTCAGAGTGACATCTCTGGCTTTCTACAACATTAATAGGTATCCGAGCATACCTAATGCAGGGATATTGTATTGTATTCGTTTTCAATCATCCTGCAAAAATGGTGTGTTCTGATAATTAGGGTGTTGTCTAATCCTAGTGCTATACACACACGCAAAAGAACTTATATTATTCACAGGTACCCTATGCTAATTTTTGGGTACTAATTAATTTATAATGGTGATTAACTTGAAATTAAATATACAAATGTATAAGGATTACGATAGGTTTTGGTTTAGTAGTTGATGAGCTGGCAAAAAAACTTGGTTCTTCTTTATTTAGTCGATTTTCTGAATTGCCATCTAAGAGTCAGTTCTTACAGTAGCTTGTCTCCATGCAATGGTTCTTACACTTCCCTAGCTGTGTCTCACCCCAAACATGCAATAATTGTGTGATCACAGTCCTCCTGTTAACTGGAGCAGAAGTTAAATCTTTCATACAAACTTCTGCATCTGAGCAAGGCTGTCTCTGTGATCAAGGAGGAGAATCAGATGCTCCTAGGACGTTCAGATATGTATTTTAGGTGCCTCTACCAGTCACCTTTAAGCAAAATTCAGACCATTTTCCTCTTTTTCTTCATTGACTGTAAAGAATTGCTGTGAAGAACCCTTCCCTGGTATAGACAGTTTTTCTATGATCCTCTTCCAAACTTCCTAATTAATAGAGTAATTATTTCTAATCACAGCTATAATTAATTAGTAATTACAATAATAATTAAACCTCTGGTTTAATTAATAGTAAGTTACAGAACTTGAAACCAATGTACATAAGCTGTATTTTTAGCGATGCTCCCTGGATTTCCCTGGGACAGCCAGGGAGAGCTCACAAGGGTGCGTGTGTGAGCATGCATTCACATGGGCCCTGCTCATCGGATTATCACTGCTCTGACCGCCTGAGCTCTGCAGACAGATGGCCTTTGGACATGCAAATTTTTGCGTTTTAAACCAGAAGTGAAGTCGGGAAACAATTCACAAGTATCTAGATAGGAATGAGCTGCTGGGCCAAGAGGATTTTTCACGTGTAATCAAAATAAAATTGATAGTGCTTTGAAACAGCTTTTTCTTTATTTTAATTTAGCTTTCATTATGTGCCACAATTTGCTGCATGAACAACGTGCAATAAAAATGCTTTCCTGCTCAAAACACGCAGCATTTAGGACCACGGCACGGAGCAGTGCAGCCGAGGAGTTTGGGCACGGCCACGCAGCCCTCTGGCAGCAGGCTCAGCGAGAGGCAAGTTGTGCTGTTTGATTCGAACCCTCAGCGTCGCCATATGCTGCCGCCAGCAAAGCATGCAGAGCTGCTTCTGCCGCTGGCGGGTAATCCCCGGGGAGCTCACGCAGATTCTATTAATTGCCTTCTTAAAGGACTCTGCCCGGTCACCCAGCATCTTGTTTTTCATGAGACGGAGAGCCAGAAGTTCTAGGTGGTAGGGCTTTCTGCAAACAAAACCTCCGACCCTTGTGGGAACGACTGTTGGGTTTTCTCCAGGTAATCCTAATGAGAAAATACAACTGAAAATGGGATTTTTAACAGAACTGCAATCACCGTGCACGTTTGCTTTGCACCTCACAGAGAGAGGACAGCTCGCCCAGAGGTGACGGGTGTGCACGTGGCCACGTGCTGCGGGAGGGTGGCTTGCCAAGCGACTCAGCCCCTGCAGCACAGCAGGGAGCTGCGATAAAATGGAACAATCTCTGGTCGTCCTATAGTTCAGGAAGGAAGTCATCTGCGAGGAGGTGACTCTGGTTCACACGGTGCGCAGCCTTTGCACTTGTACGTGCTCAGCTGCACAGCTGCAGCCAAGTCAGCGTGATGCACGCCTCGAGACTGCATTTTAAAATCTGCTCCGGTTCTACCGATAAAAAAGCCAAACCCTGCAAAGCAATCACCATCAATCTGATTTGCATGGATTGCTTTATCTCTTGGTCTTGATTAGCATTCCAGAGTGCACCCTATAAAACATCGATTTTAATTCTGTTTTCTCCACGGCTGGTTTCCAGGGACTCCCTCTGCTGGTTAGTGCAGCACCTAAAAAGCTGTGTGCATCCTTGCCTGTGCGATATGGCGTGCTGCTGGAGGTAGATAATGTGGGCATGGCAATGTAAGGGAGAAATGTAACCCTATTTCATTCACTAAATGGAAGGAAAATAGCAGTAGTTATTTACTGTGCTGCTTTTGCTCTATTTTAATGCAAGCCTATCCTCTGTGCTAAGGGAGAGAATTATAGTGCTTAAATAAGGCCAGTTTTCCAATATTGACTAAATCTTACCCGAGGGGCCCATCCTGTGCTCTTCTTAATATTAGTTATGGAAACTGTAAGTTCTCTTTCTACCCTAGGTAGCAATGTTGTGACTTTGAGGCCAGTGACTACAGGGGTCACTGACTGCTCTCTGGGCGACAGGTACATAGAGGATTATATTTAATGCATAACCAGTGGAGCAGTGGTGTTCATACAGTGGGAAGTTGCCTTTATTTCCCTCCACGACACTCAGTGCATGGAAGTTCTTTTTCTTCTGATGCTATGCTAGGCCCAGAGGACAAGACTAGGAGCCAAGGGAACTACAAATCTCCCTTTTCTCAGTTTCTGGTGGTGGTGTGCAAATTGGCAGAGTGCTGCTGCAAGGAAGCAGGGAGGCAGCTGGCTTAGAGGTGCTTACCACAAAACGTGTCCCCAGGATCAACTGCAAGAGTTAAACAGAAGGCGCTGCTGTACAGCTGCACCCCACGTGGAGGCTGTGGGGGTCCATGGTGCTGACCAGGAGACGATACAAGAGATAAAACCCCCAATAGGTTTGGTAAAGCAGGGATTGCAGACACGGAGATTTGCAGTAGGTGCCAATGAGCCATGACTGGGCATCTTGTAAGCGTATATTCTCTCGTATAATGCTGCCTAAGCAAATTAGCAGCCATCATGGTAAATGGCTTTCTGCAAGAAATACAATACATGATTGTGAATAAAAATGTTGGAAGGGATAAATGAGTGGTGTTAGAGTTTGAACTGGCGATATGTGCATTGACCATTCTGAGAAGCTTGCCATCTAAAAGTTTGATGGCTGGAGATGTACTCTGGAAGGGCTGGGAGGAGAGTACTGCCTTCAGGACCTCCTGATTTCATGTTCAAATCCTGTTCCTCCTAAAGGACAGGCATGGGCGAGGCAGGAGGGAGCCGGTGAGGTAGGTGCTGGAGAGTATTGCTGGTGTTTGCAGAGGTGGTGGGATCCCCAAAGCCAGCTGTGATAATATGATGTCAAAAATGTTTCCAAATCCCTTGTTCTTGGCCAGCACAGGTGAAGATCTTACTCCAGGTGTGTTCAAACGTTTGTCTTCCATGGCCATAGGCTCCAGTTGGTGAGTTCAGACCCTGGGTACTGAGCTAAGATGTACAACCAGCAGAAGCTGGGATAAGGTGCCCAGGTTGCCCTGCCCAGAGCTGTCGCTTGGGGATGGAGCAGATGTACGCACACCCCTAGCTGGCCATGTGGCTTCTCACCATGCTGTCGGTGCTGCTACAAGGCAAATGTCAGTGCACAGTGGTACAGGGACCCTGCAGCAGGTGATAGTGTGTCAGCCCATGTTTGTGCACATTTGTAATGCTGCTGCCTGGCTGTTCGGCACAAACATTATTCAGCGTTGACTGCATAGTACCTTGGGCTTTTTTCACACCTTTAAAAATACACGTGTGCTCACGAGTCATTATCACCTCCTGTGAGTGCTTGAGCTTGCAAAATGAGAATTGCTGGTTCTCGTGGAGCAGTGGTGTGCTCCCAGCTGCAGGTTGGGGTGAGGAGCCCAAGGTCAGGTACCCACAGGTACCTACCTGCTGCTTTAGGGGGGGAGCAAGGGGATGTTCAGAAGGTTGGATATGTTGGAAACAGACCCGAATGATGAATAGGGATTGTCCTGAAATGCAGTGGTTGTTCAGTTCTGGGGTGTTGGTTCATTGCTTTGAAGAGGGTTGTGTATTTTTAATGTGAAGGTGTGCTTACACCCCAAAAATATGCTTCACAACCATGCTTTGGGCTCGTTTCTAGTTAGCAGGGGATTATTTTGCTTTTTCCTCTGTCACATACAGTCATTCAGGAGGAAATATATTTATTTATTCATTCATTCAATTGGCTTTTTTTTTTCTTTCCAATATTAACTAAGTCATTTTAGTTTATGAGATATTTTTTTCTTTCTTTTTTGGCATACCATAGGCAACTGGTATCAGCATCCACAATACAAATGGCTCTGGGCGTTTGGAACTGGGAGGTTGGATTCCCATGCATCATTTACAGATGTATACATTTCACTTCTTAAGATGCTTTGCCAGGAAATCTTACAGGGTCCTTGCTAAATGCAAAAGAAAACACTCTGAATCAGCAAAGCAGCACAGCTAACCGAACTCAGAAGAACAGAAATGAGCCTTTCGTTGTCCACCAGAGCCTGCCAAAACACTAACTGCTGCTGCTGACTAACAGGAATGGCACGTCTGATGCAATGGCTGGCGAGGATTAGCATGCAAAATGCTGCAGGGTAGGCACGGTGAGCAGGCAAGGAGGGGTGGATGGCATCCAGCTCGCTGGACATGTGGCTGAAACGTGAGGACAGGTTCCTGGATCTGCCGTGAGGCAGGAGGCTCTGGGAGAAGCCTGGGCCACCAGCAGAACTCCAGACTCTTGGAGGTAAATGAGGTGTGTGCCTCTAGGCTGTGAGAGGAAGGCTTTAACAAGTGTAACAAAGGTGAAATCCAGAGGGAATCCTGCCTCATGCTTCCTGTTGATCATTTTATTCCTCATCTCTCCGACCTTTCTGATCACTCTAGATTTAATATTTAGATTTCAGGGCTAAAGTTGAATAATAAAGGCAGATGCTCTTTAGGTTATCTGGCATTTGATTCCTTTTTTTGCAATCAGCTGTAACATTGCTGTACGCCCAGAGAAACTGCATTTTACTTGACTGTAATCGCAATGATTTTCATGGACACAGCCCCTGGATGGCTTTTCGTTATCTCATCAGCCTGCGAGTGCAGCCCCAAGCTGCCTTCTTTTTGCTTGTCAGAGTGTACTGGCATGTCCAGAAATTGCCCAATTAAGGTTGTGCTGTATACATTTCTTGTCTTAGGCCACATTATTTTGCAGTTAGATCTTTCAACACTGCCATGTCTTTAAATAATGTTTTCCCTGACACTGCAAATTGTGCAAAAAGTGGAGAGCAGATCCACTGAACTGCGCTGTAAGAGTTGGCTGGGGGTTGGTCAGCCACCATTAACACACAAGGAAAGCATTTTTATGCTGACGTCTCAAGCCATTGCAAAAACCTCAGAAGTGCAGCGATATGTTCTAAATAATGCTGCAAAGTTTGGCGTTGGTTTCTTGGGTAGGTTGAGTCTGCAAGAGCTGCTCAGGAGCCTGTTTAGTAGTCAGGTTCTCCCCATACATCTCACTGACACTGCTCATAGGCACCCTAGTTTCTCTTCCACTTCTGAAGTTTAATTACAGATACGGGAACGACCAACCTGTGTGTTTCTTCCTAAGCATTCTGGAGGTGCATCGAGGTAAATCGCTGGGACGTCTGCAGCAGGCGTTAAGTGTGTGCTTAAGTCGCCTTTTTATCAACACTGGTAAAAATATTTTCAAGGGTTTTCAAGGTTCTTTTACTGGAAACCCAGACTTTTGCCCAGAAATGCCTTACATCTGATAATACTTTCTGTTTTACTGAAATAAAAATGAGACTTTTGACCTTCCTGAGAAGATAAAGTATATATTTTTCATTCTGAAATCGCCCTTTGTTTCACTTCTTTTTTCAAATACACATAACGCAACATGCCATGTTTGGTTATCTTGAAGTCAATAACAAAATCTCAGCTTTCTAAATCAATATATATAGAAATTTAAATCAAACATTCTTTAGTGTTTTCATTTTAAAGCTCAAACTCAAGGTAAATTACAAAAACATAAAAAGAACTGTTTCGTTTGAAAAGCTGAAATGAAGCATTTAAAATTTAAAAATAAATTTAATATATTTTATTCACAATCAAAAAAATAGCACCACATAAAATTATTTGCAAATAATTTTTGAATTATTATTTCTTTAATTGAAGTGCAAAATTTTACCTTAAAAATCTTTTTCACTGCTGCAGTAGAAGAAGTAACGTGGCAATGATTCCTGGTCAGCAGGATGTTGAATAACTAGCTTTCACGTTATTTTTTTATGGGTTATTTTTAGTGATAAGATTAATTTATGGCTAATGTAAGAACAAAATTTAAACAAAACTGTAAAACATACTGTTGGCTTTTGCGCTACATAATTTAAACCAATATTTTATTGTATTACACAAGAAACGGATATGGTAGTTGCTTTTTTTAATATAATATGAAATTATGGTTGTGCGAATCAGCTGATTTATGGGTTTTGTTTTGTTTGTTCAAGCAGCACTGTGAGGGATGATGAAGCCTCTGTTTTCTGTTCAGATGAGTTTTAAAGTTAGCTGAAGTTTTGGTTTAGCTTGTTCTTTTGTTTTTGTTTTTATTTTTTTCCCATTTTAATATAGGTTAGAGTTTTATATATATATATATATTATTATTTGGCTGGGCTTTCCTAACCTTCCCACAGTAAGCCATACTTAGTCTGCTTACTAGGACTAAGACTCAGTGGATACAAAAGAGTATCAAACCTCAGTTCCTTTATTTTTATTTTGTGCTCCTGGACTGTGTTATTCCCCTTGCATAAGTTCCTATTACTAAAAGTGCTTAAACATTCACTGCTGTCTCTGGTGCTCGTGGCACCATGACCCAAGTTGTACAGGGTTTGTCCTCTGTGATGGGTTTGTCAGCAGAGGTGTTTGGCTTGAGCAAATTTAAATTCATCTGTTTTCCTTGCTGTCAGTGACAGAATGATCTCCCAGTGCTTAGATTAAGAGTGCTGTTTATGCCATCAATGACTTTTTGTAAAAGGAGCAAACCCCAAATTCAACCTGTTGATACTGTCTGAGCTCTTCTGTCTTTTGACAGCATATCTAGTTCCTCTAAAAGGAGATACCTCAGGAACCACAAGGAATCTGGTGGTGCATTTTTAAAGAGCTCAGCACGCACAGCTCATAGTAGGTGGGGAAAAAAAGCCTCAAAATCAGTATCATATGGTCCGTCTCTTCTTAAAAATATCTGGTAGCTGGGAGTCCTCAGCATGAAGCTGGATCTAAAGGAGAGCTAACAGCTGCACCTTGTGGGCTTGAATCATTCTAGAGTATTGTTTAATTATTTATATTCATTTGCATGTCAGACTAAGATCCAGTGCCATTCCCCATGTGGATTAAACACAGACAGTAGTTAGGAGAGCTATGAGCTTTCCTGCTGGATTTATGTGTTGAATTTCAGTGAAATCTTAGATGAAAGTGCCTGCTCCTGTACATTAATGTCCTTTTGTATTTGCAACAGATACAACGGTAGGAACAGTGCTGTATATGCAAACAATGCACTTGCTCAGTCTCAGCAGGGGACCGAGTTTGTGGTTGTTCAGATGAAGCAGGGTGCACATCCCCAGTGTTCCCGGATCCCCTGAGGACCTGTGCTTGGTGCCCAGTGCTTGGTGCGTGCACCCAGTCCTGGCGCACAAGCCCTGCGACTGCATGACAGCAGAGCCCTCCTCTTGTCGTGTGTGCTCATGAGACTTCACGAGGAGGGGCAGCAGAACAGGCACCCGAACCCAGGTCAGCCCTGGTTCCCACGGGGGGAGTTTTCTGAGGAAGTGTTTTGGGGAAACTGTCAGTGTCTTTTTGTGCAATACTGCAGGCGGGGAACAACATTTCTGTGAAGGAAGTGGATTTTCAGCTCATGGACTTCATGTCCCGAAGAATGATTAAATGTGAGCATGGGTTTCAGCTGTTGGGGAATGGAGCACGCTGATGATATAAAATAGTCTTCTTGTTTCAGTGAAAGTTTAGCTCTGTTCAGTAAAAAGCACTAGTTAGAAAAGGAAGAAAAACACTCCCACATCCCCAAATGTGAGTGAATGCAAGGTTTATAAGCATGGCCGGGGCTTCTTGGTTGTGGGCGATGACAGTAAGAGACTGCTGTGACCCTGCTTTGCCACAAGATCCATATTTCATGTGTCTGTGCGTCACTTTTTGCTAATATTGCAAGTCTGTTCCCCAAAACTTCCTCAAGGTGTTACTAATTGCTGCTGTGATGATTTTTCATCTCAGCTAAGATGATTGATTAAAAACTGTCTGAAAGCTGTCCCATGACTCAGTAGTTCTACTGGATGGGTCTTTCCTGGTCTCGTCTCCTTGCTGTATATTGTGTACATACGCTGCTACAAGGGCTTGCAAGAGGAGCGGAGCAAGGAAGCCTTCACCAAATATTGAGGAAAATCAATGCTGAGCTGCTAAGCCCAAATATATAGAGCAGAAACCTCATTATAATTTCTCTCTGCAGTGAGCACAGCGTGTATCCGGAATAATTAAAAAAAAAAAAAAAAAAGAGAGACTTTACAGAACTGTCCATGCCAAGAATTCAAAAGATTATTTAGTTTAAACATTTCTTTTGTGGGATGACCCTCAAGAGCAAACACATTTTGACAAAAAACGTTGAGGAAGTGTCGATATATTTATGTATTGAAATAGGGTGAAAATTGTAAACCGATTATTAAATAAGAAGTATTCCTTATCCCTAATAATATGTTTTAAGGATAATCATGTTATTACAGAAGACATAAATACCTCAAGCACATGATGTCCCTGTGGTTAGAAGAGCTTCATTACTGCTGTTTAATGCTACAAGTTACAATTTCCCCTCTATGTGTTATACGAACATTTGGTATCTTTAGCCTAAAAGCCAAAAGAGTAAGTACATCTCCAGCGAGTGTCTGTAGCTGCAAGGTGAGGTGCTGCAGTGCAGCCTGCGGTTCACAAAGCATCATCAGACCTCAGAACTGTGCTGCTAACATCGGCTAAAAGCGAGTACTTCACATCTCACCGGCTAAGTATTGCTGCAAAGGACACCCAGCCCGCATTAGAGGCTTTGCAAAAGAGTTCCTCCTGCTTTCTGTTGTTCATCTGGCCCTGCTGTGGAGCCCTTCGCTGCTTTCTGTGCCCGTATGGAGCCATCGGCTGGGGCAGGCTCTCCACATCTCAGGCATTTCTCTGCAGGACTGGTGGTGACCTTCTCCTGCATCCCAGAGGAGGGCTGTGCCAGCCTGACTGGGTTGGCGTTTAGCTCTGTTGGTTGCAGAAGACAATCCACAGGGTTCCTCAATGTCTCTTTTCATGTTGCCAGTAGGGAATTTGTGGGGGTTTTTTTGGACATACCTGTTAGTCTGACAACAGGAGTCAGTACTTTTCTTGGGAAGATGGCAAGTTGGGGGTAAAATATTGTATACCTGGAAGAACTTCACCAATATTAAACCCAAGTTGTTGCACTATGGCAAGAAATAGAATTGTGATTTTTTTTTTTTTAATGTGTCTACCTCAGTTTCTGTTTTTCATAAATTCTACAGGTCTGATTTTCATGTGACATTTGCACAAGATGCTGCCTTCATGCAACCATTTCTGATTCACATTTTTGGTGGAATCCAAGTCTGCTGAGACCAACAGGTTTATAAAGCACTGTCTGTTTATCCCTGCTGGGGATTGAGAGTAAAACATGAAATTACCATACCATCTATGATTCTATGACTATGGGATGGAGCAACTAGATGCTGAGGGGATTAGCAGGAGGTTGGGACACTTTTTTCCTTTGTTCCTTTATTGAAACTTCAGTCCAGACAGAAGCATGATTCAGGAGCGAGTACATTACTATCATGCAGCTATCTGAGACCTGAGCAGCTCTTTGTGCTGGCTCTGGGAGTTAAAAACATTCAGTGGCCTTCAAAAGCAAGCCCTGTCTGCCTTTTTGTGAACCTGTGAGTCTGGGTGGGTATCCCAGAAGCTGTCTCTGGTGGTGTCAGAAGAAAAGCCAACGCCTGCCAGCCTTGTGGATGGTCCTGATTTCTTCCTAACATTAGAGATGATAAGTATATATATTTATAATACATATATATATTTATAATATATATTTATAATATAATATATATATAATTTATAATATATATATATATTTATGGAAAACATTATTAAAGCACATCAGCTAGTGAGGAAGCAGAAATGTATGCAGCCTCTTCAAAGGAAACCTTTTAAATGAGAAAACAGTGGGCTTTCTAGGCTTTCAGTTCAATTGTCCTAAAAGCAAAAGATGTTTTGGAAAAAAATAATATATTTAAATAGATTAGTTATCCTACCAGTAGTTGTTTGAAATGAAATTCCCTGTTTGAAGGGGAAAAGATGAATCCTTTTTGAACTAGAGATTCTGGAGCAAAAAAAAAATAAAATCTTTTTTGCTCTTTTCTGCTCATTTGCTCCCTCTTTAGGACAGTAAGAGACTGCAGGTGCAAAAAATCTCACAAAACACTTTGTGCATTGGCACAGAAGCAACATAAAGTATTGCAGACATCCATATTCAGAAAATGAATTATTTTCGACTTTTAAAGTGGATAAACAGCATAATGAGGCTTCCAGGACTGCTGTTAAACACATCAGTTGTTTTTCACTGCAGCCCAGACTCAGGATTGCAGCTGAGCGTGCTCCTCACAGCGAGCACTGCAGTCGTCCCGTGGGACTGCTCAGAGCTTTACGTTCAGGCAGGTGCTCAGCTTCTTGCAGCAGGATCCAAGTGGCATTGTAATATCGCAGCGCAGAGAGCAAAGGATTGGCCTCAGGAGGTCTCAGGGGACTTGCACTGCTGCCAGCTTCCTCCCCAGGTTTCCCAAAGCCCTGGGGCAGGAAGGAAACGGGCCAGGAGACCTGGTCTCCAGCAAGTCTGTGCAGCACTCTCTTGTCGTGAGCCATGCAGTTCAGCACATGGTTGTGTTATCAGAGAAAGATGGATTTTACAAGGAAATTGTAGCCTCAGCAGCTTTGCAGCATTACTGAGAGGAATGCGATCTCTGGCAGACAGAGGGCTTTATCATCAAGGCAGGTTTTGATTCTGTGCTTCCTTGTCGTTCGTTATTTCTTGTCATTCCCATCTTTGGTTGAGCGTACCTTTGTTTGTTCTCCAAGACCACACACACCGGCGCAGCAGCTGTGTGCAGTGCGTGCATCCATCAGGAAGAGAGACTACAGGGAAAGGTCCTTGAGAAGGAGTCCTGAGATCCCTCTCCCTCAGTGCAGTCACAGTTTTCATGCGCAGGGCTCAGTAGCGTGTCCTGTGCAGTCCCTGACCCATCATGTTGTCTTCGTTTAAACCCCTGGCAGCTGAGAGCCCTGACCTGTGTTTACCATTTTGTCCCTTTCGTAGATTTAGAGCAGGTGGTAGGTGAAGACCTAATTCTGCAAAGCACTGAGCTGGTGAGGCACCCAGGCTGTAAGCCCCAGTGCTGGCAGAGGGCTGTCACCACAGGTACTGAGCTGCCCCCTGGGGAAGTACTCATGTGAACAATCCCTCACCAGTACAGCGACAGATTTGTTTGTCTGTACCTCATCCTATTTTATTTTTTGTTGGGAGTTTAAACTGGAAAATAGCTCCCGCATTTGTCTGATGTATAACCGCATGTAAATTACCATGGTAACCACTGCATTTCATGTGCTCAGGGCGTTTTCCTAAATTCTGCAAGAAGCTGTAGCCGTGTTTATTTATGCAGTTCAAAGTCAGGTTTCATTAACCCAGCAGCTATTTTGTTTTTCATCATGCCTTTTTCTTTTGCTACCACTGTCCATTTTAGCTCTACATTTTTCTTTTCCTTTCCAAGTATGGGTGTCGTTCTGCAGCACGGGCTCTTACCTGAACCAGAACCACCTTGTAATAACAAGAGTGATCACAGGCACACAGGCGCAGAGTGGCTGGGGGTGGAAGGGACCTCTGGAGATCACCTAGTCCAACCCCTGTCAAACAAGATCACCTAGAGCACATTGCACAGGATGGCATCCAGGCAGGGTTTGGATATCCCCTAAGAAGGAGACTCCACAGCCTCTGGGCAGCCTGTACCAGTGCTCCATCACCTCACAGTAAAGAAATGCCCTCTCATATTCAGTCTGAAATTCCCTTGTTTAAGTTTGTGCCCGTTGCAACTTGTCCTGTTGTTGGGCACTACTGAAAGCAGTCTGGCCCCATCCTCTTGACACCCTCCCGTAAGATCCTTGTATATATTCATAAGACCCCCTCTCAGCATTATCTTCTCCGGTGAAGCAGGCCCAGCTCTCTCTCAGCCCTTCCTCATAAGAGTTGCCTCAGTCTCCTGATCACCTTCATAGGCCTCCTCTCATCTCCAGCAGCTCCATGTCCCTCCTGCACTGGGGAGCCCAGAACTGGGCACAGTGCTCCAGGCAAGGCCTCACCAGGGCTGAGGAGTGGGACAGGATCACCTCCCTCCACCTGCTCTTCCTAATGCTCCCCAGGATACCGCTGGCCTTCCTGGCCACAAGGGCACATTGCTGGCTCATGGTTAACTCGCTGTCCACCAGGACTCCCACGTCTCTCTCTGCAGGGCTCCTTTGCAGCAGGTCTGGACCTCCAGCCTGTACCATTGCTTGGTGTTATTCCTCCTTAGGTGCAGGACCCTGTACAAACATAACCTTTCCTCTAGAACTCTTCCTTGGCACAGAAAGAGTAGAGTAGCACTGGAGGAATTGTCATTGTTTAGCTAACTTACCTCATTTGGGAATTTTGAAGTTGGCAAACAGTGTTCCTGAGCTGTCACAGTCTCATGAAATTATTCATTAGTAAATGAACACAAACCTTTTGGCTTTGACTAATTTGCTGTAGCATATAGAATAGCATTATGTCTTTTAGGGATCTTGTGCTGCTGGGAATTTTAGTACTAAGTCAGCATCCTTCTTATTGGACACTTTTTTCATCTGAGGTCATCTGTAACAGTGGAGCTCAAACTCAAGAAACCATTTAGGAGAACAGTAAGTACTCCTAGGTATTAAATGTTGAATTATCTTTGAAGTAACCACCTTAATTAAGATTTAGAAACTGCTCAGCAGACCCCAGGGTATCAGCAGATAATTCATTTTGTAGTGAAAACCATGGTCAGATGAAGTTCCTTTATTTGCTGTCCAGATATTACGGAGACTAGTGGTATTTACTTCCTTAATTTCCACACTGTCATCAGGTAGAATTATTTAGGGACCCCTGGACATCACCTAATCCAGGGACATACTTAAAGCAAGGCTACATCAAACTTCGATTAGGTTGCTCAGAGCCTTGTCCCATTGAGTTTTGAGCATCTCCAAGGATGGAGAATCCTCCGCATTGCCAGGCCCTTGTTCCAGAGCTGTGCCATTCCCACTGTGATTAACTTGGGCATTGACACCAGCATTAGGATCACTCCTCAGCCTTCTCTCCAAGCTGAAAAAGACAGTTCCTCCAGTGCCAGTTTCTCATGTGTCCTTTGTAACTCCCAGCCATTTTCATCGGACTATGACACTTTGTCAAGGTTTCTCTTGTATTAGGGGTCTGGAGCTGGACCCAGTGTTACAAATGCTGAGGTAAGTCAAGAGCAGTGAGATAGAAAGCATTTATATTGCCTTTCATCTCAGCTGTCCTGCTCTCAGGCCAGGGTTTAAAATATCTTGTCCAGGTGATAATGGGAAATGGTTTATTATTGAAAAGAACAAATTTTACAGTGTTCCAGGTACCACAGATTGCATTCAGATTGCAAACATAATATTTTAATTAGCCACAGGTGTACTCTAGTTTCTCCTTAAGTCAACAGAAGAATTTCCACTGACTTCCCTTGAGGGTTTTATGTGATGAGTGTCTGCTGTTACAGCGTTGACCTGACAGTTATTTTTTATGTAGTAAGGAGTTTTTGCTAAGAAATCCTAGATTCCTTTATTTCTTTCCATCAGTGGCACTTTATGTTCATTAAAGATAAATCAAAACTAGAAAAATAGAGAAGAGAACAAATTGTATTGTTAAACAGAAGTTGTTTTATCTGTTTCATGCTATCAGGAGTATGCAGACAAGTCTGCAAAACTTCACTGAAATTCAGCAAGTAATTAAGCTTATCTCCTCAAACATAGAGTACTATTATTAGCAAAGCATTTAATTAGCTGTCCATTGTGATAGAGCTGAAAACAAAATACCTCGTCTGGCATTTCCCACTAGTCTTTCTGTAGTTCACAGAGCAACACTTTAAGATCACATAGAGACTGAATAAGATTTTATTGCCAAACACTTTGTGTTGGTTGTATTATTACCTTCTAATAGTGCAGCCAAAAAAGCACTTTTCAAAAACAGATCATAGGACAAAATTAAACTGTCTGGGCTCAGCCATGGACAGAAGGACCTAACAAATGACTCAAGAAGGTGCAAAAGAAATATAAACCAGTCTGTTCTTTAAATTACTTTAAATTGTCCATGTGTCAACACCAGTGTTCCTGCTTCTGTTCAAGCACAGCTAGTGAATGAAAGAGGAGCTTCAGAAAAGGCTTTCGTGCAACATCTTCAAGATATTAGAACAAGTCAGGATAAGATTAAGGTATAAGAAGGAGTACTTGTGGAGGGGTTGATACAGTAAGGTGCTGACTTTGACACATCTCAGGAATGTGCTCTTGACTCCTAGTAGTGAAAGGAGGGATGGGATGCAGCCTCCTCTCACGTGGAGCTCAGCGCTTTGCAGAATTGGGTCTTCACCTACCACTTCGAGCATGTTGTCCCAAATCAGGCAGGCACGTGAGTACAAAATCATCTTCAGTGCTCCTCCCCATGTGTCTAATGGGAGCTCTTGGCTCATGAGAGTGCAGACTGGAGGGTGTCCCCGTATAGCAAGCAGGAATCCCATGATTAGAAGATTGAGACTTGCTGGCATAGATTATGGTCACTGCCCGACAGGGAGTAGCAGCATCATGTATGTCAGCAATGCATGGAGTCAGCACTCCACACCTAGCAAACACCATCTAAGGAGTGAAACTAAGGCATCAGTGACAGTAGCCCACAGGTAAACAATTTATTAATATCAATAAAAATGTTTATTTTCATAGTCTTTTCTCATAATTAAGCCAAAATAAGTGGCTTGATATAAATTACCATATGTATTAATAATCTTTTATTCAGTAGTATGATAACACTGTTTGTGGGAGAAAATAGGAAAACTGAAATTCATTAGGGAGACATTCTGCACTACATTTAGATCAGATGTTGCTCACTGGGGGGGTTCAATTTGTTTAATTCACATAGATGTGTAGACAACCCTGCAGAACAAGAAAAATACAAGCATACATTTAATATTAGTTACATTGCTTGCTCATGCATACTTTAGTTAAACTCTTGGTACCATACGATTTCAGATTCTTTTCATGTGTCTGTAATCAAATATTCATGTTTCTATTTTCCCTGACAGTATGTTCTCCTGGTAAAGATGCGATTCTGGAGCCTACATTGATGTACACAGAGAGCAATGTATGTGTTCAGCCCAAACCTTGGTGCACACATAGTCACTGCAGGAACACTTCCACCAGCTAGGTATGGGAAAATAAAAGGAACAGATGCTGCCTTGGTGCACTGTTAGCGCTGTGAAGCTATTGACTTTCCAGTGCTGACACACAGTGCGTTAAGAAAGCATTTGCCTCATTTCTGGTTACAACTATGGCACGGGGAAATGCCATTGGTGGACAAACTGGATCACCCCAGAAAACATCCTAGTCTAGATTCAGTTTAGGAGCTCTGTTGGGTTCAGAGGAGATGCTGAGGGCTTGGTCTTTGATAAAAGAGCTTTCGCTCTTCATTCCTAATTGGAGAAGAAGCACAAAAGCAGATATATTAAAATATAGTGCAAATATTTAATTCTGCTTATTTCAATATTAAGGAGTAATAAGTATCACTGAAGCTGTTTCGCAATAATAATGTTGTAAAAATTTACTAATACACAACTAGATGTTTTTGTCAGTGCAATAGAAAAATATAATTAGCTATACATCAAAGCAACTTCTGAAGGTATTGCTGTGTGTGAATGTGAGCCATTCCTAAAAAAGAATTCATAACATCTGTCAGAGTTGTTTAGCTCCCTAACTTTGCCTGCGTAGCGCACGTAACTCTTACTTGCACAATCACGTAAGCGTTGCATACTGTGCTCCTATATAGGTTGTTTTTCCAAAAGGAAGTGTATTTGTTAGTGCTGCTTATTTTTTATGCAGCAGCCTAGGTAGAAAGGAGTAAACCTGACAAAACCCAGCCTTGCATTCACTTTAGTTTGCAGGGAAGGACGTTTCATTACCTTCCCCCCTTTGAAGTGCCATGTCCCTGCAATCTCTATTTAATGATCCAGATGAAAAATATACGTGGAGAGGAAGGATTTGCCGTGCAGGATTGCGAGAACATGAGACAGTTTGAGGCCACAGCATCCCAGGGGATGGGAGCAGCAGCCCCACAATTGGGCGTGCACGCCGGGCCCCCAGCTCCATCTCTGGCTGTGGTCCAGCAGCCGGGCAGGAGCTGCCGCCTCCGTCAATGAACCAGCTGTTAGGGCAGGTGATGGTGCTGGATTTCAGGTCATTTGATAACTGGGCCAGGCAGCTGTGTTCTGCAGTTCAGCTTGGGTGACACGTAGTCAAGGAGCTTCATCAGCATGGTGCAGAATTGCTCACGTTTCTCAGCTACTCGGGTGGGTTTGGCTGTACTGGGGGGGCGGGGGGGGAGATCAGCTGGGTCCCATCCCTGGCAGCCAGAGAGCAAATGCCATCTCCTGCTCGGCACTTCTGCACACGAGAAAAGCGTGGAACATTGCTGATTTTTCAGCCTTATTATAATGATGTTCAGAGCAGCTCTTATTTAGGCCGTCACGCTGGGAACCTGCAAGCTGTCTGCAGTCCTGGTAGGTCCTGCTTGGTTGTGTCAGCTGCTATTGAAATGTGAAGTGTGGTGCTGGCTTCCAGGCTGGCAAAGATGTCCTTGTGCCTATGTCAGGGAATGAGAAAAGCTTCCTAATTCCTTTCATGGCATGGGAATACCTGAGAGGGGACATGCGGGGAGGATGGAGGCCGTAAGGAGCCTTCAGAGGAGCAGCCCAACCTTGTTCTGTGCTCAGGCTGCTTGGAAGAAAACTGGCAAAGCTTACTTGGGGCTGGGGAAGGGTTAATGTAAAATATCACGATAATTTTCTCAGCTTGGCAGGCTTTTAGGCTTTAATGGATTCCCAGAAAAGTCAAGCAGATTTTGGGTGTAAGAAAGCGATAACCACCGATGATGGATTCCTAGAATTTTAGAGCCAGAGGAGACCATTAAAGCTGTCTACTGTACCCTCCTCGTACAGCACAGACCTAGGGTGTTCTGCCCACAGATTCTGCACAAGTAGGTAATGCCCTGTCTGTGCTAGAACGTACACTTTGCAAAGCCACGATATTAATAACCCCATGTGATAGAGAACCTACTGGTCCCCACTGAAGCATTCCCAGTTCGCTCATTGCCAAAACACCATGCTGGAGGGACACGCCTGGCCTTGGGGAGCACAGAGCTTGGGCACCTTCCTGGCTGGTGCTGGGATGTGGTTTCCAGCCCAGCCTGTCCCGTCATCATCAGCGGGCAGGATGTGGCCCGTCTGCTCTGAGTCTGTGGGGATGGCACGGAGCCGGGCTGATGGGGTGCTCGGGTAAAGAAACAGCACTGGTGGCAGAAATGTGGGAGTAAAGGCAGGGCTGCAACAATGCTGAGGAAATAACCATGAAGAGCCATTCTGGTGTGAATAAGGCTGCTTGTAATGTAATTTAGAATGCCATCTCTGCTCTCCCTGCCTCCAGACTTCTTGTAATGCAAAGCACCTGTTATATCGAAAGGTAAGAAGTGAAGCAGCAGAAGAGCAAGGCAGCAGTGATTTTGACGGAGAGCAGACAGCCAGAGATGCCCATCTTATTAGAGGTGGCAGCTAAGGCTTGTTCTCTGTGTCTCAAAGTGAATACACCCTCCGAGGCAAACCAGCTATTTATAACTCCTGTTCTGGGAAGTCTTGCTTTCCTGAGCTGGGAGGGAACATGTATGCACTGTGTCACTGTTGTCTCACAAGCACTTACCACGCCAGCCTCCTCTCAGTAAGTAAAGCCAGATATTAGGACAGAGGGCTTGTCAGCAAAGTGAAGCAATGAATAAACTTCCTCCTTGAGGGCACAGACAGGGAGGGGGAAGCCTGTTTCATTCAGGAGAAGTCCCATGGGGGCTGCTGAGCCAGAGCCAGGAGGGTATTTGTTACCAATGGCAATGAGGTTTGCTCGCAGTGCAAGGCTCGCTTGGCTCTGCTCGTGGAGGAGAGGCGCACCCAGGAGTGACTCATGGGCAGCGAGCAGGCTGGCGAGCCAAGATGCAGAGTGATATTCAGGTTCCTAAACCTTCCCTGAATCCACGGGTATTTTGGTAGAGCTTGTGGCTTAGACTCTTAGGATGAGACTCATCCCAGCTGTATTTACAGGGCTGGAAGTTAGGAGTGGAGTCAGACCCAGCTCCTCCCATGACCAAAGGAGGATTCACCACTAGATACACCACTAGAGGAGGGTTCATATGTCTTGAAGACTGGCACTGATAGCTGGTGACAGAGGCAGAAGTTTGCAAAGCTGAAGTATTTCTGATTTGCTCTTGCTAGCCTCTGTACCGGAGTTAGGAGGGTTTGGAGGTTTTCTTAGGGGCTTTCTGCCTGCTGTGAAACGTACATCCCGGTGTGCCCCGAAATGGCTGCTCTTCCTCTCCGGGAACAGAACGCACTTTCTGAACACTTTCAAGTGAATCATAATCAATTTGCAAGCTTAAATTAATTAAAGTTGAGCCCTCTGAGAACTATGAAATCCGTGCCAACACTTCCTTTGTACCAAATACCCTTAATAGCTGTGTAGCACAGACTTCAAAATTTCCAATCAGTTAAATTAGCTGAAATTTTGTGTAGAAGACAGAAAGAAAACAGTATGTTGTAATCAGGGTATGTTACCAGTGACTGTTGAATTGTTACTGTACTGTGGGCTTCTGACAAGCAGTTTAGGTAATTTGCAAGCAGGGCCACCTTGTTGTCAGAAATGACTGGCCAGTCTTCATTGTTCCTCTGCAGGTGCTTTGCCCCTAGCAGTACCCTCTAAAGAAAAGACATGTACCATGCAAGCATGTCTTTTAAAACTAGTTGAATTTAGTACCAAAAATACGGGCATGATTTAATCATAGGATATTGTTAGAGGATGGTGTCACTACAAGGCACTCCAACACAGATACATTTCTTTTAGCTGCAATCTTTGCTTTGAGTGGACTGGGGTTTTCTGGGCTGTTTGTGAGACACATCTGCCTGTAATGGTTTGTGCTCCCTGTTTGTTGGTGGAAACTTCCCATCTCACATTCTATTTAAAATTGTAACTGGAAATATGTGAGCCCAGTTCCAAAATAGATGCCGTGCCTTGTGGTCTTCTCACCACCATGGGTGTGTCTCAGTTCAGGCTCCTGAACCTGTGCTGTCCACGTAAGAAATGAAGGCTACATGCTGATTTCATGGGCTGTGCTCAATCCCTTGTGTCTGCATTGCAGGCAGAAATTTGGGAGTCCCAGCAGGAGTCCCAGCTCAGTATGGGCTCAGCCAAGATCTCTTGCAGGGAGCAGCTCCAGAGAAACAGCACGTGGAGATGAGCAGCGTGCTTTCTCCCATGTCTTGTGTGCTCCAAGCAGTCTCACACCAGGCGATGTGCTAGGGTGTATAAGTGCAGTGTCTGCGGAGTGACAGCCATCCCATGTGCGTGGTGTGCTTTGGGGAAATTTCAGCTCCCCTTGGCACAGTAGCCCAGAGTCCTTTGGAAGTGATGATGGAAGTGGAGGTTGAGAGCAGAGAAAGGCAATAGCAAAAGTTAAACCTGGTTCAGTATAAGCAGCTTCTACAGGTAGGACAAGGCATCTGACAGCGATTCTCAATAAAAGAAACTGGTTTCCATCTACAGTGGTCTGGGCAATGGCATGACAATGGCTTTTTTAGTGTATTTTGCTCAGCTGAGGAACCTAAAAGTTTATCCTTCTCCTTCTTGAGTGTTTTTCAGAGTGCTTTAGAGTACAGACCTTCTCAATGTACCACTGGATAAAGATGCTTCTAAAATCATAAAACCAAGCACTCTGCTCACTCGATAGTGTTATTTAGCTTTGGCATGGCCTCTGTGTTTTAGCCATCTAATGCATTGTTAAATGGCTCCCAAAGCATAGACAATAGATATTAGGAATAAAAACGGAAAGCAGCCTTTTCAATTAAGGGCAAAATGTACAGAAAATAAAATGACACCAGTTATATCAGCAGCATATTGGCTTCTGTGCACTCAATCAATAGATACAATCAGTAGGTGCTCAGATAATTACAGTCTTCCTGCAGTAAGCTTCATGTAGGACAGCCATCCGCCTGCCTGCTCCCACTTGCAGGATCAGAGCTGTCCTTTATTTTCACTGCTGTGGATTGTGGAATTAGGGATTTACAGCTTCTGTTTAAAAAAAAAGAAGCATTCTTCCAGCACAGCTCCTTCCAGAGGACCACTGCACCAGGTAAGTGCGGGGCATCACAAGTGATTTCTCAACCTTTGCTATGGACTCAGTCATGATTTATATTTGTCAAAATGCAATTTGCACAATTGATTTCCTCTTACAGGGATTAGAAGAGCAGTTAGTTGAAGGAGAGTTTGCCATTTAGCCAGCTGGTATTGGTTCGTGCTCAGAAACAGGGTCAAGGTTTTTATTCAGAAGTCAGAGATGGTCAAGTGAATTGCTACTTGAAATCTCCTCAGGTGCACAACATCTGCAAAGCATTACATGAGGTGGAGGGAGCAGTAGGCATGCCAGCTCCCTCATTCCGCTGGTGGAATGGCAGACCTGGCTGGCAGCACGTTGTCTCTGCAGGTGGTAGATCTGCAGAAGGACCTGCAGGAATTTGTTAATCTATGTCAGATCAGTCTGAGAATCACTGAGATGTGGCTTGGCCTTGAAGGGGATTTTCCATCTTTCTATTACGCATGAGTATATTTAACCCGTTAGCAACCAAAATCTTAGTGTGTAAGAGTTAAGCACAATAGTATAGAACACATGAGATGACAGACACTCGTGGCCAAATAAGTCACAGAAAGAGTCAGAGCTGAATGCATTCCTGTGACAGAGTGTAACTGTACATCTCTGTGTTTACAGAATGCCTCCTTAGCTGGGTATATTGTTCTTAGCTGCCTACACTTGTGTAGGACTGTTTTTATTTGAATGGGCAGGTGGTCCCAACAGTGATGGCATGTCTGTGCTTTGGTGTCAGAGCTGATTTTTTACACCAGTCAAATGCTTCCCTTCATCGCAAGATGCAGGAGGAAAGCAAAGGAGAACAAAAAGCATTTGGAGCACCCTCAAAACAGGGAATTCAGTGATCTGAACATATCCATTTCTATAGAAAAAAATGGAGTCCTGGTGATAAAATACTGTGTATAGCTTTATTATTTTAATGCCTATTTTGCTGAAGTAAATTTATACCTCTTTTTATTTTTTTAACCCTCAGAAAGTAATGGCAAAAGACTTGGCATTTATGGCCATGGGAACCTGAATTTACACTCAATATATTTCTGTTTCCTGATGTACTGCTCCTGGCATTATGAACAAGCAGGCAGGAAGCGCTGGGTGTATGCTGGTAGAATTTAGATCATCCATGTGCCATAGTGAAAAAGGTAGTTTGCTCTTAACAAAGTTTTTGCTGTCTCAACTATTAATTAGTTAATACTTGTTTCGCTGAATCTGATAGCAGAGCATAACTGAGAGGTATCGATACTGTAAAATGGGACATAAATAATTCATAGCAGGGAGCATTAGGAAACCTGTGATAAGCAGTTTGGATATTAGAATATCTGCGTATCACTCGAACGTTCTCAGACTCTTTTAACCTTGCAGGAGGTAGGCACAGGGAGAGGGTAACTGCTGAGGTGTGCTGAGTATGTACCATTTCGGAAGGGCAGGAGTGGCTCTGATATATCACAAGGTAGGCAGCAACCTGCCTCCACCCGGGGTTTCACCTGCTCCAACTGTACCAAGTTTCTGTTCAGCATATTCCAGAAATGAGATATCAGATACAGGACTTTCCTGCTAACGTTCAGTGGGTCAAAACGTTGAGCAGTCTAAATCCAAGTAGTTTCACTGGGGCTATGGAGAAACTTGCCCGAGGCCAACCGTGAATTTGCGTGAGGAGCGCAGGCGTGGGCTGTGTGAAGTCACCTCTGCACAGAATAATGCACAGGAAGGGAAAGGGACGGATCAAAGAATGAGTGATAAGGCAAAGATGACAGGGAATAAATATTCTGGGTAGCCTACTCGTACAAACTTTCCATTAACTTCCACCAGATTGCCTTCTGTGAGACCCGCCGTGCCTAAATAACGAAGAGGAAAGTGACTAGCAGGCAAAGTAGAAAGGAGATAAAGTGCCGAGATCAGAGGAGATCAGGAGTGATGGACTGATGAAAAGAACTGAAAGAGAGGAGATGGGGACCTTAAGCCATCCGTATTTATTTCTGAATCCAGCATGTTCACACTTATATTTAAAACTAGTGCTCAGCATTCACTGCTGGTGTAACCCTTTTGACTTCAGCAGCTCCACCGAACAAGTGCCCTTGATCCTACATGTTCATTTGCAGTCAGTTTTTCCCCACGACAAGCTAACTTTTTTCTTCTTACCCTTACTCACACTTCTGCGTTTACTTGCAGAAGTAATTACTTTCATGTATGTGAGCCTATGGTGATCTGACAGGGATGGGGGCAGAAAATGCAATTTCTCTCTGAATTTCACGGGATTATTTTAGGGGTGCTTCTTCTTGCCCAGACAGTGTGTCAGACAATGAAGTCTGGCATCCAGGCACCCTAAAGCATTGCGATAGGCGAGGAAGAGGGCCCGATTAAATATTGAAGCGTGCAGGTGCAGTGTGCCGTGGTGGATAGATTACAGGTGGTGAAACCTGGCCTGCCGCGGGCGGGCGGTGGGCGCCAGGCATGAGGACAGCGCGGAGAGGAGTGCGCTGAGGAGTGTGCTGCCATACTATGGTCAGCAGGGAATGGATCTGGCACTGCTTCTGCCTCTGCCACTGTGACTGCATCGTCCTGTGCAGAATGTCGTGTAGGTGACGGGGAGCTCCCTGAGGCCTCGCGCGCCTTGGCCATTGCATGCTGCGATCCATCGGGAGCCACACCGGGAAGGGAGGGGAGCTGTGGGTTGGCTTTTGTGGATGCTGGGCTTTTTTTGCATGGAGATGTACTGTGCTGCCAGCCAGTCGCTCTGGAAAATGGCTTGCAGTTGTATTGCATCGATTGATCGTTTGTCTTTTGCGTGTTTTTAATTCCAGCAACAGGGCAGTAGGATGACAAGTTGTTTTTGAAAGATATCGGCCATTAGGTTCTGATGATGCCAGCGTTAGTCAGGGCTCTTAAATCAGGAGAAGTCATTACAGTGGGAATATGGGACGGTGACTTGTGAATCAGCATGTCGGATCACTTCTGTCTTTACTTGCTAATAAATAGCATCTATACTCATGGAATAGATACTGGTTTAAAAAAACAGCTAACAAGAGCAGCAGTTTATACCTGCTGTAGTTGCCTGGCTGTTTACCTGTTTTTCCTCCACGAAGACCTGCCTGGGACTGTCAACTCCCGTTAGTTTGCCTGGAAGTGAGGATTCGCAGGGTCATGCAGGCCTGGGCTGTGAGGATGAAGGATGGGTGGGTTCACTGTGGGCCTTCACAGCTACTGCGGCCTCCCGGCTTGGCTTCTGGTAGTGGTGTGAACAGGATCGGGTGCTGTATTTGAATTCCTTTGGTTTTCTGTTGAATTTATTACGTTCATGTTTTTATTATCAAGGAGTACTATCCATTGCTAATGCTGTTTTTTTACGTTTTTCCATCAATCCCCCAATTTATACTCATTTAGCTGTGTTTCACAGAAAAATCCTCTGCCTTCTAGCACTCTGTCCAGGTACCGATGTCCATCCTGGCAGGCGTACAGCAGCATTGGGGTTTAAATCTTGCTAAAATGGATCTTGTCTGGATCTTAACCATTAACTAGATGCAAACTGTGTCCTTATGATACGGTGTTTTCTACGTGTACGTGTTGCTTCAGTGCACATATGGGGCTGCAGGCCCTGCTGTTCTCCGTGGTGCAGAAGTACACACTAAAAACCTGCCCTGGGGACTTCACTGTCTCACTGGAGAGTGAAGAAAGAAGGAGACACTTGAAAAACAGCGAGACTTGCCTTGCAAGGTTGTACATGGAATTGGGCCAAGAACAGACCGTGGTGCTCCAGGCTCCCTAGGTGCTGCAGCAGACTACACTAAGTGTAGAGGTTTTTCTAATTTAACATGTCATAAGTCTTACTGTTAAACAAAACTAGAGATGATGTTTGACAAGCCAAGTGTGTAAATATCAGCTGATTGAACTCCTGTACATATCAGTGGCTCTGTTCTTTCTTCCTTTCAGAGATTTTCAGAGATCTAATTTGTCCCCCAAAAGGACTAAATTCCTGCTTTTTAATTTGATGAAAGGAATTGTACGTATGACATGTGTATAAGCAGGCATACGCATGTGTTCATGTGCAAATACACACCTGGTCGCACTCTTGCTCATTTGTAATGTGTCATATGATGGAGGACATTGATTTGTCCCCTTGGCTTCCATATAGCATCTATTGACTGCGCTCTGGAGTTAGCCAGACCCTCAGTGACAGTGGGGTGACAGCTTTGTAGTATCACTAATCTTCTTAATTTTAACAAAAGTCTTATGATAGTTGGCATGTTTCTTAAAGCTTCATTTCAGCCTAGGGACATGAGAGTTTATAAACTAATTTTAACCTTAATTTCAAATCTGGTTGTGCAGGAAAGTAGGCTTGATGTATGTTGTAAGAACAATAAAAGGAAAAAAGAAAGATAAAAAAGAACAGCAGTCTTTGTGGGCTTGTTTAGATATGGTTTTACTTAATACTTTTTACCTTTTTTTTTAGCTAGTCTAATCACTTTGAACTTTACGGGTGACCTTTTAAATTCTGGCAGCAATTGCCATTTGTCCCCCTGTGTTCTCTGTTTGTGGTTATGAAGCTGACAACACTGGAGTCACACCCTCAGAAATCCAGTGTCGCCTTTTTTTTCCTCCAAAAAAATGGAATTAGTCCCATAGCTTTCCATGCACACACCAATTTTTCAGAGCCAGTTCCCATACCAGCAGCAGTCAGTCCCTGGCTGAGTAGGATGCTGGTGTATGATGAAGCTCCTCTGGAAACAAGGCCAGCAGCCCCTGCGGAGGAAGGAGGTGCTCACAGTGCTACCATAGCAGGTGGCTGGCTGGCTTATCCACCTCTGTGTTACTGGCACACAATGGAGCAGTCACTGAATTATTTCTCTCTCGCTCTGAGCTCAGTGCAGCAAACAAACCCCTCCTGGGATGCTCCAGTGCCACCTTTCCCTGACCTGTGTGGCTGTTCCCTGTGCTCGCCTTGCTGGCTGTGCTCTGCTTCTAGGAGAGCCAAGCAGGGCTCACCCACTCGCAGATGATGCTGCACAGGGTCTGCTGGTGGAAAAGCTTCCCAAGAGAAAAGACACGGCTGTGCCATCCCCTCTGCCCGGGGAACTGCAGATTCTGTTTCCCAGCTCGTGCTATTCCACTTGCATGCACACAACCCAGGCGTGCTCACGCTTTTGCACAGAATGGAGTAACTCTGTTTATTCACACAAGTTTTTAAAGGTCAAGTGGAAACTTGAGCTACAGGGAAAAGCGTGAATTAAAGCAAAAATGCTCCTGCAGCTTTTGAACAGCAAGGGTGATGCTGACCCTGATAGCCCTGGATCCACCTCATTGGAATGCCTCCCATTTGCACAGTCACCTCTAGGTATTTATAAATTTCTTTTAAAGCTGTTGGAGCTGTCCTTTATGTGAGAGGTAACCCAAGCTGTGCTCCTGTGCTAAGGCACTGCTGCTGAGATGAAGTGCACCTGAGCCATGCCTGTTACATATTAAATATGATCCCTGCTGTCGGAGCACAGGTGCTTTCTACAGGAGCTGCTTTAGCACCTAATCATCTTTATTACATTCATTCATTGAAAAAAATAAATAGAAAAAAAATAAGCTTTTCTTTCCCATCCCAATCAAGACACCAGCGTGAAAGCTCATAAATACAGTGCCAGTGCCATGATGGATAATCATACAGGAGCAAACAATTACCATCACATTTCATGCAAAATAGTTGAATTAACAGCTTGAGCAGTGGACGCAAAGGCACAATGTTTTCATGCCAGTGTGCTCACCAGCACTCCTGGTGCACCAAAGAGGGTTTCTTTCTTGTCGTCTTTCAGCACTGGATCTCTGTGGCAGTTTTATCAGGTGACTCCTCTCTGCATCTCCTTGGTCCCATCAGGCTTGTTGAGCGTGCACCAGCATGCCCTGTGCTTCCATTTGTTGATTTCCATAACAGAAAATTTACAAAAAGACCTTGCACAGTGCACACACCTGTTACTGAGGCAGCTTAACTTGTTAACCTGTTAACTTGCAGGAGGTGTGAACTAATGTTAGGGTTGGGCATTCCCATTTTAAATACCAGGCTTGTTTTTCCAGCTCTGGCACTGTCCTCAAACCTTATCTACCCCAGAAGGTTTCACCAGTGAACATGAAATCAGTCCTTAGTTGGAATGAACAGAATTCATGCACACCCCCTGTGCTCACACCCTCATTTCAGTTTAAGTGAGGCCTGTTTTATGTTGGATTAAGGTAATCTGTAAACCTGTATGGGTGAAAGGATAAAGACGAAGGTAAGGCAGTTGCAATAGTGGGAAAGGTGCTTTTCAGATCTATTAAGCTGGAAGTTCCTACAATTCAGTGTAGTTTGAGGTAAGACAAGGTTGTATACAACATTGCTGGGGGATGCTTTTAGGGGATGTTGACTTTTCACTGCCAGCCACCAGGGCACACAGGAGGGAGCCAGAGGAGGGTTCCTGGCTGGCGCAGGCCTGGCAGTGCTCGTTTCACTGCACTCTTCTGGCCTCAGGTCAAGCCAAATTTAATTCGGTCTGTATCAGAATAAGAGTGCCTTAGCTGTGTCAGTAGCAAGTCTCACCTGTAGGTAAATTGATGCAAACAAATTTGGCTTGTGCAGGCATGGTCTGGGTGTGATGGAGGCATTTAACGTCTCCCTCCCCGGGCTGGTGAAGCTCATTAGGGCTGGTAAAGCTCTGCAGTTTCTGGAGGAAAGGCTTGGTCAACATGTAAGTGATGTTATAGCAGGCATTTAACGTCTTCTGTTACAAACACTGCACCCTGCCTGTGAATAACACTCTCTGAAACTGTTTCTGTTTGGAGTTAATGTTTAATAGTAGCGAGGTAAACACTCCATGAGAGCAGGCTTTGTGGCGCTGGACCCAGCCCTGCTGCCTGGTGGCTGCGTTTCCTCGCTCTGCTTCCTGTGACTCAGATGAGCAAACAGGGTCCTGTACGGGGCTGTAGCTGCTGTCTTGCATGGCAAACACCACAATGAAACCCTAAGGGCATTAACATTTGTAAACCTGCCCCACCGGACTGTCCTTTGCCTCAGCCCTTTCAGAGGATGCTCTCTGCAGCATGTCTGACCTGTGAGCTGTTGCACATCAGGTGAGGTGAGATGTCCTAAATATTTGGGTTACAAACGCTGTGGTGGCACAGTGGCACACATGAGGGCCCTGGCTCTGCCCCCCTGCAGCTCAGTGATCCCCCTTTGCAGCCCTTTACCCAGCCACAGGCACTTAGCTCTGCTTGACCTGCTGTGTCATCCAACTCTGGTCCTACCAGCTCGGGCCCCAGAGGCAGTACAGGCACCCTGCTTTATCTGTGTGCCTTATCTAGGCTAATTAGGTTGGCGCTTTGTCCGGGATAATTGTCTCTACTAATCAGTCTGAGCACAGTGTCACTGCACAGCGGCCTTGTGCCCGCTTCCTGCACTGGCTGCCTTGGTGGGTGCTGCCTGGTGGCCTCTGGCTGTGCCAGGACATCTCTGAGACCTGCTGTCCCCACCAGGACGGCCAAAGCAGGTCCTGTTTCCCCCTGGGCAGACCCCCAGTGTCTGCACCCCACACAGACCCCGTGGCAGGGCATCATGGTGACGTGACACAGCAGCATCCCTGCCTGCGGCGATGGGCTGAGGTCTCCTGGGCAGCTGGACAAGGTGCTGACAGATCCAGCAGCAATGAGATTGCTCAACAGCAGCAAGGGAGCTAAATTTACACCTGGCTGTGAGCGCTGGGAACTGATGATTTACAGAAAACTTCCCCCATCCTGCCAGAGTGGAGCCTGAGCTCTCTTGATTTCACATCCCCGTCACACTATTGGGTTGCCTGATGGGCAGCAGCACTGCTGGGGGTGGGTAATGCCCCTCCGACCTGCACAGGGGAAGGGGGAGGTGGTGAAGAAACCAAAATGCACTTTCCAGGTAACGGAGAGGATTTGCAGGGTGGCCACCAGTAGCTGGCAGTAGCAGAGCTCAGTGCCCTGCCATGGTGCGCCTGTTGGAAATATTTTTGACTTTCTTTTTTCCGTCAAAAAATGCCAATTTATTTGAAAAGCATTCCTATGGGAAAAAAAAAAAAAAAGGCTTTGCTGGAACTTGTAATCTGGCATGAACTCTTCTGGTCAAAATGAGCAAATGTTTATGGCACGTTCCTATGACATACCTGACGATGGGGCAGAGCTGAACCTGAGTTTTGCACAATCCCAGTACAAGCTGAAATGATCCAGCAGCAGGGAGAGGCGTCTGTCTGTCTGTCACCTCTCTTCATGCCATAGTCTGCTGTTTTATTTCAGGCAAAACCATCATGTTCTGCTCATATGCAGACTGTGGTTTTTCAATCTCAGCTATATTTCCTATTCAACACTGGCCCTAGACGCTTTCCTTAGCCCACCACGTTCATCACGCTGGTAGGTGAGCACCACGAGGCTATAGGGCTTGCAAACCTTCTCCAATAAGCTAGAGGAGAAAAAGAAAATGGCAAACTTCCTTGTGTTCCCAAAATCTGCCTTGAGCTGAGTCACAAGATGCTTATATAAAGCGCAGTTAATTACTACAAAGCAACGAAGCGAGGAAACGTGGACGTTCACAGTGTATCTCCTGCATTAATTAGGTTGCTAAAAATGTAGATTGCCACAGCTATGAAGCTGCAGATGGGTCAGGAGCAAAACAACCTCCTGGTTGTGCTGAGAAGCACTGTTCTCTGTGCAGCTGATCCCAAAGGCTGGCAGGGTCGGAGGCAGCTTGCAGTGCAACTTGTGGCATGTGTTTATATGAGGATGCCATTGCAAGAGCACCTACTGCTCATGTCTGCTCATGTCTGGGAAATACCTAAGGAGGTGGAGAGAAGTGGAACCTAGAAAGGTCCACCTGAATTTAAAAAACCCTCCATCAAACAGATGGCTGCTGTATGTGCACCACAGAACATAGACGTATGAAACCAAGCATAAAAATAATCCCCATGTTCAATTTCTGCACTGAGCGTGCTAGAAGCAAGCTGAAGGACGAGAGAACCACGGAGCTCCACTGTTGCAGAACACAAAGTGCTCTGCAGACATCACATCAGGTGGTGGTGTGCCTGGTCTGCCCAGAGCTCCAGACTGGAAATAAATCTAGCAGCATTTGTGCTTCTGGCAGTGAATAGACCTGAAAGCTCAGGTTGGACTTTTAAGTGTATTGGCCAGCCTCAGCAAAATCTTGGTCGCCAAAATAGGCAACGAATCTTTTTCTTCAGGGTTTGAAAATGAAGGTTTCACATCAGTGTAGGAGGAAGATTGGTTACAGTAAGATCACAGAGGTTGTAAGAAGGTATTATTTCTTATGGCTGTGGGTGACTCAAGCATTACAAGTGGTAGAGAAGTGGTATGTTCCCCACTGCTTGCAAGAAGAGCTGGGACACAGGTAGCAAGGGCTGTAACTGCCCTGCACACCCTCTTATGCCACAACAACACCACATATGTACGGCTTCCCTCCCTTCCTATCACTTCCAGTTTACTGAGCTCACTGCTCTTCCTCAGCTGGCAGTGTCTGATCAACTTCAACTCCTCTACCTCTTCTCTGAGAGAGCTTCCTCCTCCTCTTCTATCCACGCTTGCCTTCTTTTGTCTATTTTTTTGGAGTACTTCACTTCCAAAGCAGTTGGAGAGGAAAATCATGCCAAGCAGAATGAATGTGTAGAAGCCAGAAAAAGAGAAGAAAAATGATTCTGGAAAAGATTTATAGGAACAAATGTTTTGCTGCAGTGTGGTGATATGTCTAAGAAATCTCAACCTGTAAAAGAAAGGAATTAGTCATTATTCAGAAAGCACTGTTATGTATTTTAAGATATCCAAGAGAGAATTAGGGCTTTTTGGGGTCCATGCAGGCATGTACCCTGAGCATCTGAAAAATTGCCTGTCTTTTTAAATTAATATACAAACAAAAATACCTGCAAATTTGTCACTGCTTCTGTAAAGAGTTTTTGAATGTTGTTTTTTTTACTTATTTAGGTCATAAATAGCTTCTTCTGTTTGTTTTTGTTTGTTTGTTCGTTTTATTTTATTTTATTTTGGGGGCTGTCTGTTCAAAGAGGAGGATATTTCTGTAGAAAATATGGAGAAATTTGCAATTTCAAAACATAATGATGAGCTTTATGTGCTTCAATTTCACACTATGACCAAATAATAACAAAATGCTGCCAACTGAAACAGTCATCTACAGTTCTCAATATATATATATATATATATATATATATATATAAACAATCAGGATTTATTAATGGGTAGAGCTCATCTCTGAATAAAGGAGTGAAATTAAATTATTTCCATGAAGCGAGGGAAAAAAAATTCAAGTAGCATTGTCTGAATTGCCTTGTGGTCTGTCCTAGGAATATATCAGGTATTTGCCCTACCACAGACAATTTTTAAAGGCAGAGTTCATTTTGCAACCATGCATTACAACCAGAGGCTATGTATTTAGTTTCAGTATGGTCCTAATCCTGCTAACATACACATACATAACAGAAAATAGAAGTAAACTCATTGAATTTACTGCAGCTCCTTCATGCTGAAAATTGAGGTGAGCTTGTTGGCAGACTATGAGGGTTACTTATTTACCTGCCAGCTATGCAGGTGAGATCAGCTCAAGAAAGCTGCAGATGATGAAAAGCCATAATCCCAACTTCTAGATGTGCTCTGCAACATTGCCCTGAAAAAGGTTTCTTCGGGCAGCTTTCCAAATTGATTTGGTTTGATTTGCTTGGTTTTAAACCTATCCAGTTGGTCCCTAACAGCACCTACAGGGAAAAGGAGCCTGTGTTTTGCCTGCTGTCCACAGCCTGGTGCTAGGCTCCTTCTGCATTCCTTGCATTAGTCAAATTGGCCACAAGGCCTCATTTTTCTGGGCATTTAGATGAAAGAGAAGATTCATGCCAAAGTACCTGATTAAGATGATGTCATTTATACTTTGACATAATTTACTGCCGAAGAATAATTGTTGTTCCTGCAGCCTCATCCTCTGGCCATTCTTCTTAACATTGGCACTTACATTTAGCCACCTCTCCAAGCAGAGGGCAGACTTCTGTTTGATACTGTGAGTCTTCATACGAAGGAAGTTTTCTTGTGATCAAATCAGTGCTGAACATGGCTGAGGCTTGTCATGATGGAATTCTTTAGCCACTGACGGAGGAGTAACTGACTTAAACCCTGAAATTCTTTCATCCACAAGTCCGCTTAGTGAAATATCCGACATATGCATGTATATGCAGCTGCATCACACCAAAGCCCAAGGTCCAAACAGGTGACATTACTAACTATGGGGAGTTTGGTCCAGTTCCACAAGTTGGGGATGGGACCTCGTCTGTCTTCCTACCCCATTCAGAAGGGTTTACTGAAAAGGTCAGCATCAGTTGCTTTCCCAGCATCATTCTCTTGTTTTCTCTGTAGGTCCAGCTGCCCAGCGCCAGGTCCAGAATGGGCCATCCCCAGATGAGATGGAAGCACAGAGGAGGTAAGTTGGGTTCATCAGTTATGGTAGATTTCTAGTTTGTAATTTGATGTGTGTGCAGTCCTTGCTCACTAATAAGTACTGTTCTTCCTACTCATAACCTGGTTTATGTTGATTCTGAGCAGTTTGTAATTATTGGTAATAAATCTGTAATGACTTTTTAAAGGGTGAAGTGAACTGAAGCCCTAGGTAAACTCTTTGCTCAAGGGCAAGTGTGAGGCATGTTCGTGTTCAAAGACAAAACATGTTTACAAGCAATCTGTAGAGTGTGTGTTTCTCAGCATGTTAAGAAAGAATTAAGCACATTAAGAATTAACCATTCCCTGTTCTGGATCACTTACTGGCTCTTGCTAGTCATGTTGCCCAGGAAGCACTGATGGAATATATACACTGCCAGTAGTAACTGAGGCTCACTTTGCCTATGGAAACTTCCTATGTCATATCTCATTCCTTTTATGAATGTTTTGCTCTAAACAGGATAATAAATGAAACTGTAAAATCATGCCTGGCACCCTTCCATGCAAGCCTCGACGTAGTGCCATATTACACGTGGCCTTTTCTCTAGCTGCTAGCAGTGGTCTCCTTGATGCCAAAGGGGAAGGTGGGCAGGAGTGCCCTTCCTTGTATACCTTCTCCATAATCAAGCTGTGAGGGCAATGTTCCCATTTCAGCTTTGCTGATTCACCCAAGACTCCTGTAGCAGCAGTACCTTCAGCTTCCCTTGCCAAGCAGAAGATGTACTCATCCCATTCTGGACAAGGTCTTCTAGTCTGACTGGGCACCTGGGCTGTCAGAGCTGGGATCTGGCTGCCTGGCATCGGCTGTGTCCAGCCCAGCAGCACTGCACAGCCGGGTTTGTGCCTCCCTGGTGAAGTATAGGCTCATGCACACAAAAAACGCACCTCTGAATGGTGTATTTCTGCTCACTGCAAATGTGTTTCGCCTACTCTATGAGAAACACCACAGCGTGTTCTCCCCAAAAATGCGTAGCTAAAAGTTGGTGAGCCTCCCTTCATCGGGAGTGTGTTGGAGTACAGGAACCAGCAGGACCTGTTGCTGATCACCATTTGGTGTGTGATTGTTTAAAAGCTGTGTTTGCATTTGCTTCTGTAAACAGAGGAGGGTCAGCAGGAGCGCAGTTAGCTCTCGCAGGACTTGGCCGGGTGCTTGGTTTGGATAATAAATAGCTTTGCAAGGCGGTTACTGCAACCAGGCCTGCAGCTGCAGCTCAGCGTGGTGGTTGTCGGTGACAGAAGCTCAGGTCTCAGTGGGCTCTGCCTTCAGTTGTAGGCACAACCTGTGAGCAGGCACAATGTCCCCTACACAAAACCATGTATAGCCCTTACACAGGCTGTGGTGGGTGCTTAGGTTTCTGTTTCAGGCAGCCCTCCATACAATTCTCTTTTCCCTTCTCCAAAAATCGCATGTAAAGTGTAAGGAAACTAGTTCCCTGCTCCCAAATGGCCTGAAGTTGAACAAGGGTTATTAAATGACTATTAAAAGTGACTATTAAATGCCTCAGTGGGTGATGATACGCCAGTTGGGATTATTAAGGGTTACTTTGATAGCTGAGCAATCAAAAAGGTGAGAGGAGAGCTCTTGCTCCACACCTGTGTGCTGCACAACCTGGCTGGAAGACATGGTCCCAAGCTTGATCAAGCCAGTGGGAATTGCTGAAAGTGCAGGCTGTATGAACTCAGACCCCTAATTTAGGTGTGTGAGTCTGTATATGCAAAGTGTGACCAGTTTAAGTTGGAAAAAAGAGTGACTTGATTTATTTATTTTTTGGTTGGTTGTTTGCTTGGAGACAGTAAGAGCCCTTTGGGTAGATATTTTTCCACTGCTACAGGGCACATGGTTCTGGGAAAGCTTCTTTTGCTCCACTGGACTGGAATAAGCTCTGCCAGTAGATGCACTTAGAGGTTATGGCATCTGCTCTGAAGGACTTTCAGTTTTAATTATGCTAACACACTCTTAAAGCATATAGCAGCCCTAATTTTAGGCCTAGCTTTTTTTGAACAGCTTATGAGCAGGCAAGGAGATCAAGTTCTGGTAACTGCCCGGCAAATTTGTCTGTTTTAAAGTTTTTTAAGGACCTTTACACAAATGTGAAAAGAATGTATTGTAAGTCAGAGGATGCAGGTTGTTCTTGTATTTTACTCCTGGCGTACTCCTTAAGCAGCCTTGTGCAAATCTTGGTCTTTATTTAGTTCCACTGGAACGAATTTGACTTCCTAAGAGTGTAAGAAGTTCTCCTTTTAGCACGTGTGGGAGGACGTGCTTGGCTCATGCAAGCTGCTGCTGCCCAGGAGCAGTCAAGGCTAGTATCAGCCCAAAAGACTTAAAATGCCTGTGGCTGGACCCTTGTTCTGGGGAGCATCCAGCCCTGGTGTCTACACCAGGGGCTCCAGTAGTTTGAAGTCTTGCCCATCTTCCTTTCCAAGTCTGTCCTGCTGGAGTTTTTCACATCTGTCCTCCAGATAAACCTAGAATTCACCAAGGTTTAACGAGGAAAATTCACATGTTAAGTCCTTCAACATCAAAACTTTCTAATATATGCCAAGATATTGTGGGGGACAGTATGCTTAGGGAATTTTAGCACATCTCTTTACCACTGAAATTTTAGAAGTGCAACTGATGCTGCTGCATAGGTGTTCAGCACAAAACTGTCCCATATGAGCCAAGCTGCAGAACAGATTTCTCTGTGGTTTAGATTGTCGTAGCTGAAATAAAACCACTGGAATCAGCCAGCTGAGGCTGTTTCTCAAAACTGTTTCCCCTTTGCACTTTGCACATATAATAATTTCCTGAGATGCCTGTAATGATTTTCCAGAAATTGCTTGTGTTCAGTGAAATGCATGTCCTGAACATAATACCAGGTTAAGATTGATCTCTCCACAGTGAATAATTATAATTGTGAATTTTTCTGTTTCTTCTATTGAATTAGAATTGAAACACAGGAAAATTGTTTTGCAAATTAAGACATTCTTTTAGTTCCTACATAACATAACTTTATTTTTCTGGATATTTTTTCTTATTTTTTATTTGTATGTAAATAGAATTCTTTAGAAATAGCAGACTCATATGAAAGTACAAGTTAGCAAAAATGTAACAGGGAGATCTTTTTGAAATATTATGTAAAGTATTAATATAGAAACGTTGCCTGTAGTTCATTAAGCTTACCTTACTGTACAAAACTAGAAATAAACTTCTTGCAGAAAAAAAAAAAAAGAAATCTCTTTGCAATTAAGACTGGCCCAAACATAGGTGGAACAAATTCAAGGCAACGTTGGTTTAGAAATCATGGAAGAAAATGGTAATAGACCTTACTGCCAAGTGCTCCAATAAGGTAATTCAGAGTTGTGGTGTAGTATTGTTGAAATCCCCAGTTCATATCTACGTGTGTGGTAAAAATAAGTGGCTTTTTTAGCTGTCAATATTTTTAACTAGAGAATGGCAGGGAGGGCTCGTGGCAGGGGCAGCAGTGACAGCTATTTCTGCAGAAGTGTTAAAGCGTGCGAGAGAAGACCTCTGCTGATAGATACTGGCAACTGCACGTCCCTGGAAAGCAGAGCCTGGGAAAAGGCTCCTCGGTGCTAGGCGGTGCATTTCCCTGCCTGGGCAACCCGGGAGCTGGCAGCTCCTGAGGATGCAAAGAAGAGTGGTGTAATTCTGTGATGAGCACATGTGGGAGAAAGGCAGTGGTTCAGGTCCTCCCTGGCGGTGTGGCAGTGCTCTGCTCACCTGCAAAGCCCTGCTGTGCCAACAAGGGACTCGTTGCAGAGTTGCGTGGCGTGGATCAACCAGCCCCTGAACCAAGCATCTGCAGTGTCCTGAACTTACCAGGCTGTGTCCTGATTACATGTCCCCAGCACCTGCAATGGCACTGCTGTGGAAGTCAAAACCACGTCCATCTTGCAGGAATGGTGTTTGTGTGGAAGACTGGCTCACCCACCCGTAATGTACAGCTTGAGGGCCCCTCACTGCATAAAGCTCTTACAAAAATATAAGGAATACATAATGACTGAGGTCTTTTTCATTGCTGTTTCAGACAAGTGATGGAGCAGCAGCAACAACGCCAGGAATCCCTGGAAAGAAGAACCTCTACCACAGGCATGTATCAAACACCTGGAAACAAAGCAGCTGTAGTCTCAGCCTGCATGTCTTCTTTAGCTGTAGTTGGTTTTTTTGTGGTGCTATGCGGGAGCTCGACTGCTAACAATTACAGAATCACAGAATGGTGGAGGTTGGAAAGGACCTCTGGAGGCCATCTAGTCCAATCCCCAGCCCAGAGCAGGTGACAACGTCCAGACAATGTTCACACTGCTTTTGAATACCTACAAGGAGGGAGACTCATGCACCTTTCTGGACAACCTATGCCAGTGCTGGAACAGTGGCTTTAGTGATAGTTTGATTTTACAGCATTTGCAGCTAGACACTTAAAAGCACTCGGGCTTGGTGTGTTGTTTCACAGAGGCTCATGTCCGAGCCATGCAGGTGGAGCTAGGTAGGTTTGGGGCTAGCCAAAACTGCTAAGCAGAGGGGGATTTTTGGCATACCAAGGTGGGGCTGGCCAAAGTGGCAGTGACTCCTCATTCCCAGAGGATGTCAGCACGAAGGGGTGGACGTGCCGGCTGTACCAGGTCGGGGCCTCCCCATTGCTCTGCAGCACAAAGCCAGATACAGCGCAGAGCAAAAGAGAGCCCTAGAGTCTCATCGGTGGGGATTTTGTACTCATGAGGTAAGGAGTCTTCTGTGTGCTTAATGGAAAATGCATACATATTTAATGAGCTTATGAAAATCTTCTATAGCATATTAAGTTGCACAAGGCTGAGCGAAGAGCTGACAGGAATAGTGTATAACTATGAAGTATGGCTTTGCCTCCATGAAAGAAGGCAGTAAGTGGGCCAGGATGGTCTGCTTTAGGCTTTTGTGGAAGTTTTCCTCAGCAGTTACAACTTCTTGGTTGTTTTTGACTTGAAACCAGCTCAGATGCACTCATATCTTAGCCAGTGACATAACTTGACAGATTCTGTTTGGGCAGAGGCTTCTGTGTGCTCTTCTGCATCAGGGACCACAGCCAAAATCCCACCTGGGCACCCACAAGGAGTGGGACGTGGCCTCTGGAGCATTCTGGCTGTCCCCTCCAGGCTACGGGGTGACCACTGCTGTGTTCAGTGCATCCCCTGCAGCTCCCCTAGTATGAGGGTGATGCTGGGGACCCTGACAGATTCACATGGAGCTCACCATCACTGGAGCACACAGCCCGTCCTGGGCCGTGGGGTCCTGCTCTGCACAGCCCCCAGTTCTGCTGAGGGCTGGAAACCCCTGGGCTGGTGTCTGTGCCATCTCCTCTTTGCTTTGTTTGAGCTTCTGTTTGCATTTATTTTTTGTTTCCTTTTGTCCATACTGCTTTGCCTTGGTTTCGTTCCTCGCTGCATGCCCATCTTACTCTTTTTTTCATTTGTCTTTTCTGTTCTTTTAGTTCCCACCCCTCAGATAAGCCTGTGCTCTCCCCCCTCTCAGCACCAGCCTCCTCCTCCTGCCTCTGGTGCTTCCCCTTTGCCACCCCCCCATGCCAGAGCTGTCCCTTCCCCTCCTGCTGTCCCAGAGCTCGCTCGAAAATCCTCTTTGCGATTCCCGGGGAGAGCCAGCGAGCCCCCACAGCTCTTGCACAGACACTCGGCCTCCGAGCTGCTGACAGTCCCGGGTTCCTCCCCTCCAGCCTGCCCAAGCCACAGGCCCATCATGCCAAGCATCAGGCGGACCTCGCTGTCTCCGCCACCTCTCCACCCTTCCCACTTTCCCTTCGTTTCTCGCCAGCCCCTGAGGCGCTCCTCTCTTTGCATCTCTCCTTGGACTTCTGCTGCCCCTGTTACAAATGCCCCCCTAGGGCAGAGGGTTGACGCCCTGCAGCCCCACAGTCCCACCATCCTGCCCGTGATTCCTGCCCAACACGACAGGGTCAGGGAACCCATAGGTAAAGCAGGCCAGGAAGGCTTGGCCAGCGTACCTCTGAATGGCCACCCCAAAGAGCAAATGGCTTCAGGCTCCCCTAGGACCCAGCTGAGAAGCGTGCCTGGGTCTTTCTTTCCATGCCTAGGAGCTGCGCCCTCCTCCCAGCTGCCCTTGATTGCCAGCCCCCCCGGCTCCTTCGGCCAGGCCCCGTCCCTGTCCTCCCCTCCGTCACCTCGCCCCCCGCAGCAGTGGTGCCAGCCCATGTCACACTGTCTTCCATTGCCTCCCCCTTACGCTGCTGGGTCTGAGGTGACTATGCCCAGGAGGACCCCTCCTTACATGACTTCATCAACCATTTCCCACTTGAGTAAGTACTGATTTTCAATGAGTTGTGACCTGTAAAAGGCTTAGCTTTGAGCTACCTACAAAGCCGCATTCGCACTGCCCGTGACCACTAGAACAAGGCCTGAGAGACCCAAGACCACTGCTGTCATACATGATTTCTGAAAGCAAGGTAGAAAAGTAGGTACTCAGGTCTGGTCTGAGGACCTTCTCAGCTAAAAGCAGAACAAAAAGCAAGAATTACAGGGCTGGGGCCCTGTAGCTGGGTTGTTGCAATGCATGTTCCTACTGTATTAGCCCAGGAGGAGGTTTATATCATTCGGCAGAGGCAAATTGCATTTGGCAGCGAGCTTCGTTCAAAGCCTGTGTTCATTCTGCTCCAAATTTAGCGATGGGCTCTGAAGCTGGAGGCCAGGTCTGTGGTAGACTTGTTGTCTGTGTAGCAGTATTGGTAGAGGCTGGGATTTGTATTCTTTCACTTAAGTGGTATTTCTGACCAGTAAAAGATGCAACGCTGATTTTGTTAGAGTTATGCAGAATCTTACATGCTTATATAATTTATTTCCTTCTAGCAACTCTCTTCCTGGTGTAAATTGCACTAATAGTTGAGGTACTGTCACTATAACTGTTCTAGCAAACCTTTTTCAATGCAAGCAGATCTAGAGCTTGGGGTCTGCACTTTACATATGGTCTTGATTCCTAGTGCTCATCTAAAGCCTGCTGTGTGAGCAGCTACGAGTAATGCCTATTTGTAATTCAGATCATACTCTTTGTGACTTGGATCCATTCCTGTCTATAAGCACATATAATGCTTAAATTATGTGCCTAGAAAAGGAATAAAACTGAGACATTTCCTTCCACTTAGTGCTAAAAATATTACTACAGCCACTGGAGGGGAGGCTCAGTCCTTCAGCTGATACAAGTCCTTGAAATCCATTTAGTTCAATAAAGTTATTTTAAACTTACATCAGTCCATTATTTTGACTCAGTTCAATTTTTGCCTCAGGCTGGCCTCTAATTAGGTGTGTGTAGTTTTGCAATTACAATTAACTGTACCCACAATGAATTACCAGCTATTATGTTTGTGAACCAAAGAGGGCTTGAAATGTTTAAAGTATTTCTAATAGCAGCTATGCTTCACTTCAAGAATGGAATCAAGAGCGTGAAATCATGCAGAAGTAACCACAGAAATAAGGTAGTATTATGAAAAACCCTAGATAAGAAGAAAACCAGGCTGCTAATGTTAATTTCCAAATGTTGCTTGGTCAAAACCCTCCTGTCTTTGAAAATAACACTTACTGAACAATTGAACCTGTGATTATATATCAAGATCAGCCTGTTCTGAGGGCATAATGTAGGGAAATACCCTCCTGGTGGTGTATGCATTCAACTGACCCATTACAGGCAAAGTGCTGCAAAGCCTAGAGCGGCTTGTTGCAGAAAGCTATGAGAAGAGCAGAAGAAAGGTGCCACTTCGTGCTTTGATTTCAGTACAGGATAAAATACTAGCCCAGAGGGAGAAAGTTGGTTGGTAGTGATAGGGTCTTGCATAACACAACCGCAGCTGGTTGACCATTGCTGCATCACCATCCAGGAGGACACAACCACAGCTGATTGACCATGGATGCCTCCATCATTCAGGAGGACACAGCCGTAGCTGATTGACCATCGATGCAACCACAGTTCCCTATTCCTCTGGGTGCTTGGTGCTTCCTGGCATCACTCACTCGTTGTGCCACCAGGTCACAGCCTGGGAATAGCGCTCATGACGCCGCGCGCGGGCTGTTGGAGATGGCTCTTCACATGTAATTCGTCTTCTCTGCATTTCAGGCCCAGCTCTGCCACCCGGCCATCCCAGCGGGGCTGCGGTGATCCCTGCTTCGTCCGGGGGCCCTCCCCCTCCGCCACCCCCCCCAGTCCCTCCGCCACCCATGGGAGCTGCGCCCCCCCCGCCGCCCCCGCTGCCGGCCGGTGCCAGCCAAGGGGCTGGCGGTGAAGACGGGTCGGTGTCGGGGCTCGCGGCGGCTCTGGCTGGTGCCAAACTAAGGAGAGTTCAACGGGTAAGGAGGGGGCACGGCGGCCCCCAGATGGCCTCTTCTACCAGGATTTCATTACAATTCAATCCTGGTTTTGTCTGCTGGTATTTTACAAGCGTTACAAGTGGTTAAAGCCACCATGCTCAAAAAGCCAGGGTAGACTGGTGAGGCCTCGCATAAATAAGTGTCCACTTTGGTAAGGGTTATGTAACCTAAACATAATTATTAACAAACATTGCTATGGGTTTTTTCATCATTCGCCCATATGCACTGCCTCGTCCAGATTGCTCCTGGGTTTATTAAGGTCTGTGTGGGTCTCCTTTCCAACCCCAAACACATCCCGCCTCTGGTTTTGAGCTGTGATTGTGATCGCTGCTGCTAATAATTAGGAAAACTAATCATTAAGGGTGTGGTTCTAAATTAAATTCTTCTCCTTAATTCCAATATTTATTTCTGTCTTAAGCCAGAAGACGGCTCAGGAGGGTCCAGCCCCAGTGGGGTCTCCAAGAGCGATGTCAACCGAACAAGTAGCGGAGGAGGTGGCGGAGGACTAATGGAAGAAATGAATAAATTACTGGCAAAAAGGTTTGTACTTAGACTTCAAGTAAGCCCTAGCGTGAGCTCTGCAGTGAACTGGATGGGACAAGGTGCTCTCATTTTGGGGAGCAATGGGTCACTTCGGTGACTCTTTGCAATTTGCCAGGTCCTGCACAGTTCCTAGTCACCCACATGCCCTGACATTCAATATGAAAGTGAAGGTGTTGCAGCAATGGTACCTGGCGGAGTTTAGCTGTTGTGGCAAAGCCTGCAGTGTCATAACTTTCAAAGACAGTGGCAAATACATTCTCTGTGATTTTGCTGTTTACGAGGTCTATTTTGAAGTTACAGTTTTCAGAAAGAATAAACCACGAAAGGAACCTAGACAAATAAATTTTATGCAGCTCATTCAGCATGCTGGGCCCAAAGACATACACAGAATAACGGGACAACATCTTGGCAGGTAACTTGGTATTGATCCTTAGTGTCTTTTCAGACAGTCTAGCCAAGTTATTCTCTGCCAAGGTGAGTCGTGATATATCAAGCTACCAGATATTTAAAAGCACTCTATTTCAATTATTTTTGCTTTCTCTTTTCCCCCTCCTTCCACCAGTAATGTTCTGTTAAACAGTAATTCACAAGTTCTTTGTGATAGATGTTTCAGTTTTAGCTCTAAAGACTTTTTTTTTACATATGAATAATGAAACAAAATGATGACTAAGATAACAAAGGGTAGGTACAGTCTTATGGTGTGCAGAGATGGAGATTATAAATAACACTGTGTAGCATAAACACAGTTCCTAGTGCAGAGATTCTGATTCCAACTTTCCTCCATGTTCTGGTCATTTCAAAAGGAATTCTGAGCACAGACTGTGGATGTAATCTTTTAGAAAGCATTCAATTAATTCACAAAGCTCCAAATACAGTTTTCCAGCAGTTTGAAATGTCAAATATATAATTCTGTCTCTTTTCAGAATTAAAATAATTTAATAGCTTTTAATACTTATTTTCTGGTTTAACTTCTGATCTACTTTGTACTGCTACATGTCAAAACGGACTTTGCTTGAACTGGAAAATGTCTGTAAGCAAAATAAAATACAGCGAGGAGGGTAACTGGGTGACAAGCTGTGTTTAAACAGGAGATCTAAATGGACATTTCATATGGTTGGATGTAGAAATCCTACAAATGTCCATGGTTCTAGCTTGAAATGTACTCAAGCATGGCTTTTGGCAGTCTTCAAGCATTCAGAATCAAATCCCCTTGCTACCTTAACAAAAGCCCCTGCACTGTGGTGAGCACCATGCTGCTCTGCTCTGGGAATGACTGAGCTGCTTGTCCTTCCTGGGAGCTCCATCAGCAGAGCTGCATGTTCAGTTTCGCTTCCCAAATCCAGGGAAGTCAATGGCCATGAACAAATGTTAGTCAGATGTCAGACACAGACTGTTAAACTGATTTGGAGAGGGGTCATTTTGGCTGTAAAACCCTTTTTCTTTTCGATGACATGGAGAAAGGAGAGAACCTGCACTGTGTTTCAGGTGGTTTTTAGCAAGCTGGCAGCCTGGAGGAAAGGCACCTGGAGGAAGGGTGTTTTTGAAAGTGAGCATGTGCAGTATAAAATTTGCTGAGTGATGAGTGTGGGATCTCAGGGCCCTCTTCTGAGCAGAAAACCACATGCTCAGAAGCAGGGAGTGCACCTAGTGCTGGGTAAGGAATGGAGAAAATGTGTCTGCATGCTCAGGTGGTGTAAAATACCGCTCTCTGGATTTAGTGGCCTCCGTGGGAGCAGCTGCTTGATTGAGAATTGAAGTGCAAGTGTAATAATGTACTGTCACCTCATAACCCACCATCATTTCTAGCCCAGTTAAGTCTGTTGAAAGACATAAATCTGACACTGGTCCCAGCAGGGCAAGTATTTCCCTGGCTCAAGTTCATAACCATTATAACTTTTTTTCCCCCTCAGAAATGCCAACTAAATATTATAGGAAGACTTTAAACATTGTTTCTGATCCGATATCATAAAATTATAAATGCAGTTGAATATCTGAAAGTAATTCTTACAGAGCACTGTGGCCTACAAACACATAAATGTGCTTTACTCCTCCTTACTCCAAATTTACATCCTACAAGCACATGCATGCATATAATAATAAGATAAAAACTCCTCTGTTTTACTCCAAATTTACATCAAATCCTCCTCTGTGAATCCAGTGAGGCATTTCTTTTGGCAAAGATAGAAACATGTCAGTTTATTGAAACTCAGAAGCCTTTCTGAGAGCCATTTGGATTTATTTTTTTTTTCCTTTGAGATGAATTTTGTCCAACTCAGTATCAAGATGAAATGAAAAACCTGTCATACTGGTGTGTTAAAAAAGAGCCTGCTAAGGGTAGTGTTTGCAGGTGGGTAAGGATAAGGATCATCTCAACCAAAAGTCAGGTGGAGACTGGAGCTGCAGTTCCCCTGCCTACAAAGAGAAGCAGTACCTGGCACCCTTGAGTGTTGTTTAGACCCTAAGCAGGGCTTGAAAATCAAGAATTTGTTTTTCATTTTCTTCAGTCAATGTGGCTGGCACCCAAGAAGTTTCACCATGCTTTCTTCAAAGCAAAACAAACATGTTTGTTTACTCACATGTCCAATTGCTCCATGGGTGGCTTGCAGCTCTTTGCCATGTGCTTCTCATGGAGCTCTGCCTCACCTTGGGAAGAGGGAGGACAGAGTGAGGTTTTCACTCAACTTCTGCAGCCACCACCAACACTGCTGGTCCTGGGACTGGGGGGCTCAGGAGTTCTGCTACCTTTGAACTGGATTTGAGACAGCAGTAATCTGCCACCACTCACCAAAGGCACTTGAAAACCCAGGCTGGCGCACTCATTTTTCCTGACTCCTGGTCTCCAGCCAGAGCTTTCCTACCCTGGGCCTTGGCTGAGCAGTGCCCTCTCTTCCCAGGGCTGAAGGGCTTTTCTGACCATCTCAGTACATGGGAGCAGTGCCACAGCCCTTTCTCTGGGTGGGAATGGGGATGGTTGGATCATAGGATGACTGACAGAACGGTTTTGGAGCTGTCTGAGAATATCTCACCACAGCAATTCCCACCTGAGCCACCTGTTGCTCAGAACCCCCTGTGGGGGCTCCTGTGTAGGACTGACGCTGCCAGGTCCTGAGCCCTAGAGAGCAGTCATCCCTTTCTTACCCCATTTCATACCAGCTCTGCTTCTTTCCTCTGCCTCAACACATTTCTTACTCTGCACACCCTGCATTCCTCCATTAAACACGGCTTCAAAATATTGCCCCTCTCCGTGAGTTGTATCGCTAAGGTTTGGATTCCTCACCTCCATCCAAAATCCTACGCAACCGAATGTATTCAGTCTTTGTCAAGTTCTGTAAGAGGAGCTAAGTAAATAATAACTCCCACCAAAGCTTGAATCAGCCTTCCCACAGGCTGCAGGAAGTGTGCTTCCAGAGAGCTGACTGTGTGTCCTGTCTCGTATTCCTTTGCAAAGGAGGAAAGCAGCGTCGCAGTCAGACAAGCCAGCTGACAAAAAAGAAGAGGAAAGCCAAAACGTAAGTAAAAGATTCCTTGCAGTTGTGCTCTTGCAAAAATGTTGATGTTCTGCCTTGCAAAGTCCTGTTCTCGTTCATTGAGTACGGCAGGGAATGACAAGCAGTGCTGACCCTGTAATACACAATCAGTTGAAATAAATGTGACTGTTTCTACCTTTCCTGGGAAGAGCACTGCAGAAACAAGAGTTGCCTTCCTATTTGTGGGTGAGGGTTTGCCCAAACCAGGCCAATTGGTGCTTTCTCATGCTCTGCTCTGAGTATCTTAGGGTACAGTAGAGTCTTGCCCCTTAAGAAGATTAAACGAGCCCTTCTGGCAAGTCATCTTGAGACCAGGTCCATGTTTCTTTAATTTGCAGCTTCAGCTGAGCTGAAGTGGATCATCAGCCATGTGGGGTAACATTGGTTTGCCATCCTTCATGCAAAGAAAGAATCAGCTCACCGCAGACCATAGGGTGCATATAAAACATGTCTCTGGGAGGGAAGGAGAAACAGTTTATTAACTACTAGACCATACAAAAATTAAAATCTGTGTTCATAATACTTACACTGCAGTGAGACTTAAGACAATTTCGGGGAGCTTGGATTCATTCTGTTTTAGGCAGTCTGTCTGTATGCTGTCCATGAAAGCAACTGAGCAAGAGTTTTGATTTGACGCAAGCTTTACACCAAACTTAGTGCTATGATTTTGAGTCCAACATGCAGATTAAAACCCTTCTTTTTACTTGCTGAACCACTGAAGCATGGGAGATCTCTCCAGATTTGGAAGAGGCCAGAGTTAATTTTGTGTCCTTTCCCGTGGGTTGCTGCTCATAGAGTGTCCTTGTTGCCAGACTGTACCCTTGTGAAGGCTGCAAGTTCATAAAGCATCTCGTGTGCCCCATATCACAGAGACATTCCCACCAGAGACAAGATAACAACTGCTCAGCAGGAAAGCTGCTCAGAAAGTGCAGGTCTCACCCCAGTCTGAAGAGTTTGTAGTGAGAGCAGAATAAGCACTGTTTAAGGTGAAAAGCAGCTATTTTTTGCATGGTCCTCCAGGAATGCTTCAAGCATGGAATTTGCTTATTGAATCCCTGGTTCTGCAGTGCAACCATTACTCTTAATCCTGCCCCAAGGCTCGTTTTGAACCATACACTCTGAGATGAAAGGCACCACTACTATTCAGCCTCTGCTGTCTTTCTGCTTCTTGCTATCTCTCCTAAAGCTCTGCAGGAGTCTGCATCCCCATTCTAACTTTTTGGTAGCACCAAACTATTAAGAAGGATGTTTTAACATCTGTTTAATGTGTGTCTTGAGCACACTGTGTGGTGCGGTTATCTTACGTCAAACTTGACGTGATTTTGTTTTTACCATACACAATTAAACCTTTTCCTGAGTCTGTTGTGAGGGTAACTAAATAAAAATGACATGTCAAAAATATGGGTTAATGCTTTATGACCTGCCACTCATAAACCCCATGAAACAAAGTCCAAATCTGTGATGTAGTATTTAATATTCTAGTTAGGAGGAGAAGCGACCGATGTAGTTATTTTATATTCTGTTAGCACCTGGGCTGCTCTCACTGATACCAGTGACTGTGCTGGTGTAAAAGACTGGGATGTAGCCTGGTGTTCCTTCAGATGGCTCTGTTTCCATATTACAGAGAGTTTCTAAATTTGGGGAATGAATGTTTTGTATTTAGATAACACCAGCTGGCACTCCTCAGTGGTAATTCAGCCTGGTTTGCTACACAGGGATGAGAATGATTCAGTGGAATCATGGCAAAGTGTCCATCTTAGAGAAAAAAAATAAAACAAAAAAAAATTTCCATGCTAAATAGTGAGAAAAATTAAAGTTTAAATGGACTTCAACCCATGCTATGGTAGCAGTGCCTATAAAAGGTGCCAGAACAAAACTTGGTTTTGTACCTGTGTGTACTGTAGCTGGTCTCCAGAGCAGATGAGGACTCTGTGCCTCACCTCCATAATTACGTAATGCTCTGTTTTTCTCTTCCTAGGACGATGCTAGCACCTCTCCTTCACCCGGTACACGAGGTCCCACCCAGCAGCAGCAAAATTCATCAGGTATTAAAACGAACTACTGGTACTTTACTTGACCTCTTAATCCAGTCTTCTGCATCTCTCAGGACTCTTGGCTCCTTGTCCTCCTTCAGAGCGCAGCAGTGGTAGCTAATGGAAAATTTCCCTAGTGACAGTTGTTTCAAAAGCTGTACTCAGCAAGAAATGGTGATTTTATGCACTTCTCAGACTCAAAGCTGACTAAAGGGCCAATCAAGTTACAGGGGTCCAGACATACAATTGAGGATTTGCACCGTCAGAATCATGCACCCCAATCCTCTGAGAGCAAATACTTATTCCGCTTTTGGTACTGTAGCTGTCCTGGTCTGTACTGTTGGCGTTTAGGTCTCAAGCTGTTATCCTTCCTTAGCCTAATAGCTTGTTGCAGTAGGCTTAATCTTGAGAGTTACCTGGTGAAATTAAGGAGCCCCTAAAATATGTTTTCCTACGATGATTTGAAATGATTGTATCGCAGTAGATAAGCTGCAAGCCAGCCAGCTTTGCATCAGCAAATCATCCTTGCATCAGCCTTGGCTTTCATACATGCTGAAAGAAATCTCTCCCAGGGGAATGAGTATTTAACCATTCCAGCTTCCTTTTGGAACAAAGCCATTATTTGCTTGTTTGACAAGGGAAGGGGAAGAAGCTAGCAGAAAGGTGAATGCATATGAAAGAGGAACAAGATAAAGAGATTTCCTGGGAGTGTCCATAATTCTTCTAAAGAGCTTTTCAGCACCTCACAGAGGAGCAAATCCTTGTGTAAAAAGCTGTGTGTCATGCGGGTCTCTGAAACTGCTCACTTTATTTTGGACTACTTGCAGCAGAGAAAGTTGGGGCAATAGGAGGCGTTTTCAGGAATGAGGGATCTGTACCGCAGTTTTGGGGAACGTTCTGCTGGCTTGAAATGCAAACAGCATTAAATAAATTTTCTCTGTGGAGATTTCACTTGAGGGGGTCACACTTTTTTTTTCAGGTACACCCACATTTTCTGCCAACAGACAAGAAACATAAGCCTTTTTCACTTAAAATACAAATAAGTATTCTACTGAATAAACTAAGCCTTGCAGCAATTAGCCTGTATTTCTTGCTATCAGGGATTTGTGCTTTTCTTTGTACCGTTCCAATTCCATGCATTTTTAGTATCATTTAAGTGTCTGGTCCTTAATTAAAAGGATCACTGAGCAAATCTTTGCCAATGCTTTCTCTGTGATGTAGGCAACCACCCTCATCCAGCACTCCTGCTTTCCTGGATCTTTCTAAGTCATTCACCCCCACTGAATGAAAGCAGTTGTATAAAACAAGCAATATCAGGATTTTTTTATTGATAGAGAAGAAAAAAAACAAAACAAAACAATAAACAGTAACATTTCAATTTCTTTTTTACAGACTCTGGGAAGAAGCCATGGGAAAGGAGCAATTCTGTTGAAAAGCCTGTATCTTCATTACTGTCTAGGTGAGCCGCACAGGTTGTCCCCGTGGCTGGCTAGTAGTTGGGATGGTCACGCTGTCCCCGTGGCACCTGCACAACTCATGTCTCGTTTCATTCCATTGCTGTAGAAATCCATCAGTGGTGAAGAGCTGTGAAGCTAAGAGCCCCACACAATCCCACGTGTCTTCTAGGTACTGGCTAACAGCCCGGCTTCTTAACCGTCTTGGCTTGTCCTTTGGCAAATCCCATCATTCAGCACTGGCGCTCGTCTTCTGTTGTGTCTGTACTCACTCTGTTACGGTCTGCTCTGTCTGTCGCTGCACAAAGTGGGAACAGGGTGATGGTAGAGTGTGTTGTGGGAAAGCCTTGTTCCACAGAAACAGCCCCCTGCTCAGGTGGGCACGGGCATCACAGGAATTAATCACACAGTGCTTATCAGGCAGGGGCTGGCAGGGTGCTGTGCGAAGTAGAAAGGAGGTTTAGGAGCACTGGTTTGCGGTAGGCTCAGGATGACCCTGCTGACAGGGGAAGTTTTCCTTGCCCAACCTCAGCAGAAATCCAAAATCAATGACAGAAATGATCCGAAGAGCCTACAACTTGGAGAAGGGTGGTTATTCTCCTGTCTGTGCAGCTGCAACAAATGCATGAGAAAGGGGGAGAGCAAAACTTGGTGCAGCAACTTTTTAACACTGAGCTGTGGAAAGCGCCAGCCAGCAGACTGGCATTCAGAAATACGGGGTACAAAAGCTGGCAAGTGTCAAAAGCTGAGAAACCTGAAGCAGGAATCCAGCAGTCCCATCAGCCACGCTGCAGGGTCATCACAGAGATTGAGATTAAGGTTTGGTGTTGCACAGCTAAAGAGAGACTGCCTTTTGGGGCTGGCCCAGGAACACCTCGTGTGACTGCGGTGCTGAGCACTGAGACAGGTGGATACGTTGAAGGAGGAGGTGGAACAGGGACTTGTGTGTGGTTAGCACTTACTGCAAAGAGATGCCCCTTGTTTTGCACTGTTACTTGACCACAGTGCGAACAGTATACAGAAAATTGCCAATGGCATCTATCTGCACGTCCTTCTTGCTGTTACAGATGCTAGAACATATCGTGCACAAAAACCAAAGTATGAACCAGTGTTACTAGGACAAAATGTAGTCAGCTCTCCTAAGACCAGTGGGACGCCTTGGCTGTAGGAAATATGTCTGTTTCCAGTTGGTATAGAAAAGACTATTCATTCTTCTTGCAAACAGAAATGAAATATAGGCTATTTAAAGCAGCCACCAAGCTTTTGCCATCTCTCTTCTACAATGCCATTCCACCATGGAGAGGTTCAGAGGGAAAACTCCATTTCTAGTTGAACGCCTGGCAGTAGTTCTCAGTGTTTGCTGCTCATCTGACTTTTGCAGGGGGAGTAGGGCACGTTGCAGAAGCTCTCAGCAATGGCCTGTTTCCTTTCTGACCAGTTTGATGGCATTTGTATCTGTCTTAACTGTTAACCTAGTTGTGAGATGGTAGCAAAAATATGAAGGGTTTCTCAAGAAAAGGCTACAAGACCAAGTGTACCCACAGAGGTGGCAGGATCTCAGCCAGCATGGGCCCAAAGATGATGGCAAAGTTATTTGAAATCTTCTCTTTGAATTATTTAGCATGATTCCTTTCTGAGATGTTTTAGAGTTACTGGTTAAAATGGAAAGTCTCACAGCTTCAGCTTCCCTATGGTCCTTCGTCAGCCATCAGCAGAGGTCAGCTTGTGGACGAATACAGTCCTGGAAGACTGGTAATACTCACGTGTATCAGGCAGTAAGGGCAGATTGCGGTTGGTTTGGGGTCTAGACAAAGTGCCGGTGCTGCACAGTGTTATCAGCAAGCTCAGCTCAAGCCAGGTCTTTGAAGCAAAGGGTTGTTGGGCTATTCTTTTTCCAATCATCTTTTGCTAACCTGTATGTTACTGTTATTTTAGCAACTGATTAAAGCCTAGGTGCCAAGACAAGGATGCTGGTATCTACACTGCAAATTCTGTGATAAAGTATATTGTTAAGTCCTTTCAGTATTTTCTAGTTTAAAATTATTGAGTCCCCCTCACCCTCAAAAAAAGAGTCCAAATTAAGTTTGGGCTCAGCCTTGGCATGTATTCTCCATGCTGTGGGCAGTCCAGGAGCAGCCTCCCCGAGGGCCGGGGTCAGCAGGTGGGTATGGCTGGGCAAGCATTGCAAGCAACTAACAGGCTGCTTTTTTGTCCTTTTCTTTCCTTTTTCAAGGATGAAGCCAGTGAGCAGCAGCAACGACGTGGCTATGGATGCCTTAGATTTTGATCGAATGAAACAGGTGAGTCGAAAGGTCCTTGGCACTCGGATTTGGCGAGCTACCCATTTTCCCCCATGCATGCGCTGTACGAGCAAAACAGCTGTTCAGTCTGCCGATTTCCTCTACAACTAGGTGCTTAGAGAAGGGGTAGCTGGTGAGCAGCACGAGAGCACAGTCTCACTGCTATTCGAGCAAGATGCCTGTACAGAAATGTGCAAATAAATATGCCAGCCTCTTCTGCAGCCCTGGCTGAGAGCAGCGCTAGGCTCCGAGCACCAGCAGAGGCGGGGGCACAGCACAACCGTGTTAAACTTGCGTTTTCTTCCACCGGTTAGAAGGAGATTCTGAGCAGCTGACTTGTGTTTTGTCTCATCAGGAAATATTGGAGGAAGTTGTAAGAGAGTTACACAAAGTGAAAGAGGAGATAATTGATGGTAAGAAAGAGAAAAATTATTATTTTTCTCACCTTTATGACTAATTTCCTGTAGATAAGATGATAGGCACGGCAGGGAGTTCCCTGGTGTTCTCAGACTTGCCTGAGCAGCTCTGATTTATATACACAACCGAAGGCCATGCATCTACCTTAACTGATCTTTGATTGTGACACTGTACTCACATCCTTTATTTTTATGCTGTTGACAAGCATTTTCACCCCAACTTGTGAGAAATTCACCGGCCTGTGCTTCTCAGAGGTGGGACTGGGAGAAATGGCCAGCCCGTAACCCAAGGCACATCAATTGATCACAGTCAGAGAGCGTGAAATCACTTTTAACTAGCCTGCCAAGCAGGAGGACACAAAGGTAGCTACCTGGAAATCCTTCCCGAGCATCCTCCGTAGGCCTCCCATGCTCAAAAATCTGTTTCAGCCCTTCACTCAATCTGAATAGCCATGTACTTTTCCAACTCGGTGAAAAGTGCAACAGCTGTACTAAAAGTATCCACATTTTTTTTATAAATTGCTCTGCAGTTGATGACAAAATGTATTTCTCAAGGCCGTCATAAGGTAGCATAATAACACTATTACTGACACGCACAGCAAAATACCTACTTGATGCCTGCGTTAGGGCATGTGAATGTAGGTCCATGCCCATGCCCTGCACTCCCCATCTTAGCTTCATACAGAAGGGGAAATAGAGGAGACTGTGAAACAGCTAAACCCATGCCCCCTCCCCTTGCCCTACCACCACGTGCCCACCATCAGCTGGGCAGTTTGGGGTGAGGACGCCCTTACTTGTACGCTACTGCCCCAGCAGCTTGGCCCTCAGAGACTCCCCGGTTCATTCCAGTGCAAAATAAGACATCCATTATAAATCGCAGATGCAACTTCTTAAGCCACTACTGCAGTTTGCAAGCAAACAGCTGACTGCTTACCCTTACCATCCGTTTACCCTCCACTCATCCTTTTACCGGCGCGTACGTTCTGCACCCTCTGTACTTAGCGTTCTCCGCGCGCTGGGCATGACGTTATGCACTAACTTTGTGGTTTGGTTTTCTAGCCATACGGCAGGAGTTGAGTAGGATCAGTACAACATAATGACTGCAAAGCATTTGGACGGTACTAAGAATGCTAGGAAGAGCGGATCATTTCTAAGTGTACCAAGGTCACGCAAGATGGTGAGAGAGGACACCGGCACTGTCTTTGTTCTTATACCCTTTTTATTAGCAGACTCAGCACACTTTGAAGCTTGCTGCTGCCTTGGATTCGCTTCATTTTAAAAGTCTTAATCTAAAGAATATTAAATTTTAAATTTCTGGATTTTTTAGATTTCATCTGACACTGCACATTGGATTTGTCAGCCTTTTTTGTATTTTGTATTTGCTTATTTAAATGTATTACCTTTCTTTTTAGTAGTAGATAAGAACACACGTGAATCATTTGCTTTTGATAGATGACTTCAAAGTAATTTTACTAGTAGTCTGCAATGTAAATGAAGATCCTTTGCCAACAGAAATGTATTGTGGCATCACCAGAAGAAAACAGAGACATGTTAGTTGTCAGCCAACAAATTCTTTGTCTCAGAGTTATCACAATATAAAAAAATGGTACGTCAGTGCATCACAGTATCTGTGTTCATATTGGTAATAAACTGTTTATTGTCCACATGGCCCTGCCTTTGTTTGTTTCATTAATCGCTTCAGTTTCCCCACCTCAATGCCACTTGAATGTGTTTCCTTGCTGGCACAGGGAGGATGGGAGGAAGGCAATGAAGACACGCCCTGCAGCTGCAGCGCCACGGAGCAGGAACGGAGAGCCCGTGCAGAAACCTCAGTGACTTTTTGCTGGTCAGTGAAGGTCAGTGGCTTATGGCTCATCTCAGGCCACCACTGTCCTGCTGCATCTCCTGCCATCAGTAAAAAAATAAAAACACAAAACAACAACAACAAAAAAGTACCAGTCCCATCACCTGCACGTGTAAGAGCTCCTAGTAAATAAAAGGGGGTTGTTCATCTGGAGCAAGGCTACAGAAGGCATTAGGGCAGTGCTGAAATCACTGGTGCAACACCTCTGAACTAGAGGCTTAGGGGTGTCACTTGTTAATATTTCACACGTTTCATCTGTTAACGCTGTGCAGCCTTTGATGAGCTTTATTTCATGGAAAATGAAGTCTCATATCTGAGTACAAGATGCTGCGTCGGCACAGCTGAGCACTTAATAGCATGCACCCACTTGTATCTATATCAGGTCACACTTTTTTTTTTTTTCTTTAGTGCCATTCTTCCCATTCTTTAGTGCAATCTTGGGAATTTCTGCTCGACTTGGTTCAGCGCAAGATTTACAAGGCAGCAGCCACGATACCATCTTCTCAACAGCTTTGTGTAAACGGAAGACGCAATCAGAGTTCAGCTATTGAAGTCAGCCCAGCATTCCCTGAGCCCCCTGCCTTGCTTCAGGCCTTCCTGAAGATTTCGTGTTGAAGGCCACGTCCCAGGAGCTGCTTCAGGAGCAGAGCCCTCAAGAGGCAGTGGCCGCCCCCAGACCTCGCAGAGCAGTGTGGCAGGATGGGGCAGGACGGACTGGGCAGCCTGCTCTGGGTGGCCCTGCTTGAGCAAGGGAGGACCAGGTGCCCCCCAAAGGCCCTGCCAACCTACACTGTCTTGGGGATCTGTGTGACTGCCTTCAAGCAACAGGACACCCAGGCAGGCAGGGGCAGGGCGGGCTCGCAGTTACTTATAAATTTTTATCTGCTTTGGCATGGAGAGCCCGTGGTTATGCTTCAGCAGCCTTCAAAGCAGCCCCATTTGTCTTTCAGAACCCTTCTTTTTTTATTTTTCCTTTTTTCTTTTTTTTTTTTTTTTCTTTCTTTCTAGCTATACTGTAGATTAAATATGGGAATATGGGAGAAATTTAAACTTATTTCAAACACAAGCTCCAGGCCTGATTTGCGCTGGCTGTTTAGTGCCGGCTTCCCACTTGGCTGGCTTAGCACAGTGGGACAGAAGTCCGTGTGGGAGATAAAGCTGAAAGACACTGATGTGCAACACAACACTGCAGCCCCAGGACCAGGAGGAAGAGACTTTCTGGTGGGAAGAACACAGCCAGGCATCAGTAACGGTGAAGATTATTATGGTCAGCTGCATAAATCTCACACAACAGCCGATGTGTTCCTTAATTATAAACCCATTTAGTGGCACACCTGACAATGGCAAGTACTTTCCTAGACTGCTGCCTTGCAGGTGGTCACAACTGCTCTGTGAAACTCTATTTAAGGTTGAAGATGTTTGAGGAACTGCCATGGTTTGTGTTTTGCCTCAGAGTATTGCGTTGTGCCTAAGGTCAGCAAAAACTGCTGCCACTCAGGCTGTGTGCGGCCTGGATGCGGTGTGCCCCTACGTTAACATCAGCAACCTGCTGAACGCGAGCTTTTCTTACCCTCTGCTATCTCCACAGGCCTCCTGTAATTAAGACAACGAACTGAAGTCTGCACAGAGCTGCTTAATGGGAGCAGAGCCCTGAGGTGCACGGGGACAAGCAGGGGGGCCTGGCTGACAAGCAGTGACACCTCATCCCCCCGCCAGGCGCTCACCCTGCTCTACACCCAGCCGTGTCCCAGGGACAGGGGACAGCAGCAAGGAGAGGCCTGGGGCTCTGCCGGGTTCCAGCTGATGCCCCACGCTGCTTCCAAGCACAGTTTAGGATTAGCAGGGGTCAAAGCCGGTGTTTTGGTGGCTCTGGTGACAGGAAGGCACCAGGAGGTGGTTGCAGTTGTGGCACTGCCAGAGGATTTCCCCCTCACAGCATCTGCTGTAGTTTGCCTGTTCCTGCCATAGGGCAGGGTGCCCCTCCGGGCTGTGCTTGTTGAGGTTCTGCTGCCACACAGCAGCCAGGGGCATTTTAGAGCATCAGAAACCTGAAAGGGCATTGACCTTCTCTCTGACCACCCACACAGCTATTTGTCCATCGTTTCTCCGCTTCTAACATGGCCACACAACGAAGGGGATCTGGATTAATTTTTAAGTGAAGAGAATAAAACCATACACAGACCCTACGTTCTCCTAACCCAGTCCCATTTGCTTTGTATTTACAAAAAATGAGCAGCCACAGAGAGGACAAGCCCACAGCCTTCTCCAGCAGCAGCCACACTCATGGAAGCTCAGCTTGCCCCGCACACCCGCAGGCCCCAGTACTTCCAGCAGCTCCCAGTCCCTGCAGCAAGCAGGGGCACTGTGGCACAGCAAGGTGGGACCACGACTGAAATGCTGATGGGAGGCAGGGTCAGAAGCGGCTGACAATTTTGGTTACTTGCTCCCAGTTTATACCAGAGCCTCTGTGTCAGGATAGGCTGGTAATGTGCAGATCACGAAGGTGACTGCATCACGGAGCAGCAAAGGGAACCGGAGAAAGGTCACTCCCCATGGAGGAGAAGTACAAAAGTCAGATTGAGGAACACAGCATAATCTTTATTATGGTTTTTATATTAGCTTGCTAAATTGGCTGAGAGTTGAGCACCAGCTTGCTAAGGACAAGGGAAGCTGAATACGATGACAACGTGCCAGCAGCACTGAAGTAAATTAATAAAAAAAGCCAAGCTCCCTGACACGAGCACTGACACAAAGAAGCTAATGGGGGCTTCCATTACCAAAGCTTCTTTTATGGGGAAAAGGCACACTTCAGCGAAGTGGCAGAAGAAATCTGCCCTTCCTCTTCTCTTCCAGAAGCCCAACCCAGGGACCAAGCCAGGATCTGTGAACAAACTGGTGCTCAGCCCCTGCGTCACAGAGGATCCTGCACTGCTGAGCAAGCCTGGCTATTGACCTGACTGCCAAAACCAGAGGAATGAGGAAACTGCAGGAAAAAGAAAATGTAGGTGGAGGAACCCAAATTGCCACAGGCTACCTCAGCTGCCTGTTGTGCCCGGCTCCTGTAAGGACAGAAGACTGCACCAGAATGACTCACTGGATCCAGGGCTGTAGGAGGGAGGGACAAAACTGAGTTTATTGGGGAAATTGGGCTTCCCAGGCCTAACAGTGTATTCTGAGGTATCAACATGACTGTAAAATAATCCTTCCCTTTGTAATGTACATGGGTTTCCAGAAGAAAAAACAGTCAAAACCATTAGAGGGATTAAGCTGTCAGGTTGTTAGAGGACCTTTATAGATCTGTTCTCCTTTAAGCACTTGGTAAGGACAGAAATTAGTAGTCAGCTTTCCAGAGCGCAGGGAAGAGCGAGTATCATGTGCTTCCCATTGCCGAGTCTCCACAATTCATCCCTGCCACGTAACTATATTGAATATTAGACCCTAAGAACAGAAATGGTTTGAGAAAAGGTTTAAACAAAGTTCTGGAATAAAGGACAAACAGCAGCTACTAAAATAATGATCCAAATGTACAAAAATACATACATTTTACATTTCATATACAAAATCTCTACCACCAGCCATTGTCAGGCATCAGACACTGGATTAGACAGAAGTGTGAGCTACAGGCACCCTTGTGTTCTCTTCTAGAGTATCATTTGCTACTGCACGCCAGTCATCCCTGCTTCCATGGTCCTGTGCATGCAAAGCATCTACATCACATCTGGCACGAAGAGAAACCTGCCCTCAGCTACACACAGACACACACACACACACCAAATATTCTCCATTTGAAGCCATGGGAAAAGCTTGTCCCAGGAAGTTAACTTTAAGTCTAGACCAAGATTCATGTAAGTGCAGCTTGCTCTAGCATAGTTTCTCAGGGTTACATATACAAATATCCTTTATTTAAAAGTATTAGCAAAATATTACCTAAAATAGTGCATCCAACTTAGACACTTATCCTCTTGGTCTATGGAGCACGTAGCAACGTCATGCCAGCACAGAGGAGCATCCTTCTCCTCCCACAGAACACTGAAACCACTCAAACAAGCAAACCAAATACCAGTGCAGCTCCTAGCTGGAGCTAGTCCGTTAATTTTCTTTTGCCAGCTTGCATTTTCTCTTAACCCTTGAATAGGGACTGATACTGTCATCAAAAACAAAGTCCCACAGGACTCGAATCCAGGACTGGTGATAGGGAAGGTTATCATAATATTCTGCTGCAATCTTCTTCACCTGGAAGAACAAGAGAGATAAAAAGCTGTTTAGCTGCACGGTGTCAGGTGTATTTCACTTTTCAGATCTGATAGCACAGCCCTAACCTGGAGTTACTTGTTATTGCTTGTGAGTTCCTGAAGTTCCTGAAGTTCAGCCAAATAAGATACGCTTAAACCCATTTAGATACTTTGAGTTTGGATGCAAGTTCTGCCTCACAGTGCTAGATGATGGACCTCTGCCTTCAGTCAGAACCAAATTTCTCTCACTTGGGAGGTGGAGAGCTCTCCGCAGCGAGGTGACTAATCCACCCTACAAATTGCCAGCAATCCAACACGCTGTATTTAAGCAAGGCTTGCAATACTTGTCTGCTGAGGGTTCTGTCGAGGAGAGAAATAGCAATAGAGAAAATGCCAGTGACACAGCCTGTGCTATGCTTGCCTCTTTTTTTTTTTTTTTTCTTCATTCTGTTCCCCCCATGCAAACCTGCAAGGGCTTCCTCCTCCAGGCAGAGGAGATCCTGGGGGTGGTCCATTCTCTTCAGCCCAGTGTTAAAAATACTGCAAGACTCCTGGCTAGATCCTGAATTTCACAAAGTTTTATCCCTGTTACAAATCAGCAAGTTTTAAAACTGTTGCCACCACAGAAGCATTGCATGTTTCTGTGGGTGGTGGTGCAGGAGGAGCAAGGCCAGAACCAGAGGACACAGGTTTCAGACCTGGCAGGTTTGGGGAACTATGAGAATTCCTGGGTATCAGTGTTATCTATGGTACATTTCACCAAAAAAATAAGAACACCTACCTGAGCACTGTTTTATTAAAACTCTACTTCCCAGACAAACAAAGCTCTGTGCTAAAGCAGTTTGGCTGGGTGGACAGCACGACTTCTCTCTTTAAAAACACTGCAGAATTTCAGAGCCAGCTACAATGAGCCCAGCAAAGACTTCCAGGGAAATTGTAAATTTAGAGCTACACATAAATGGCCCTCTGGGAGGAGGGACTAGTCTGCATCCACGGTGTAATGGTGTAGTCTTAACGCAGGACTTTGTGAAAAGGTAAGATTCACAGCCAGAGCAAAATTATCACAGAATCACAGACTTGTAGGGGTTGGAAGGGACCTCAAGAGATCATTGGGTCCAAAACCCCTGCCAAAGCAGGTTCCCTGGAGCAGGCTGCCCAGGTAGGTGTCCAGATGGGCCTTGAATATCTCCAGAGAAGGAGACTCCACAACCTCCCTGGGCAGCCTGTCCCAGTGCTCCGTCACCCTCACCGTGAAGAAGTTCTTTCGCATGTTGGTGTAGAACTTCCCGTGATCCATTTTGTGGCCATTGCCCCTTGTCCTGTCCCCAAAGACCACTGAAAGGAGGTTGGCCAAATCCCTCTGTCTCCCACACCTCAGGTATTTATACACATTGATGAGATCCCCTCTCAGTCTTCTTTTCTCCAGGCTGAAGAGACCCAGGTCTCTCAGCCTCTCCTCATAGGGGAGATGCTCCAGGCCCCGTATCATCTTTGTGGCCCTCCACTGGACTCTTTCCAGGAGATCCCTGTCTTTTTTTTGTACTGGGGAGCCCAGAACTGGACACAGCACTCCAGGTGAGACCTGGAGTAAATTACAAGCCATCGCTGCTCACTGCTGGTTACATGGTTAGCTCAGCTCCCTAGCAGTCACTTCCCTGCGAGGCTCGTTGTGTAACACAAGTTTTGTTATGATCTTTTACTTCTGTACTTCAGCCCTTGTGCACTCCCTGTGCCAGTGGCATGGTAGTGTTGTGTTGGAGGAGGGAGATTTAATTCAGGTCTCATTATGCCTGCCACCGAATACCTATGACTGCCTGATAATTTCCTACATCCTGCTTTCAAGTGTTGGTCTGTACTTCCGAGGTGATTCATTTTCAGTGTGATGCAGACAACACCAACATTTCCCCTTAGATGCATTTGTTAATAGCTGGACGAAGGGTGATTTCTAGGCACTGGGTAGAAGCTCTGCAGATGCAGATTTAATTCCCTGCTCTCCTCCTGTAACCACAGTAAGAAATGACTTAATCTGGGGTTTGCATCCTCCTCTTTCCCAGCCGGGTAACTAAACAGCCAGAGGATGAGAGGACAAGAGAAAGGACTGTTCACACTGTAAGGTCCTTGGTGAATAAAGGTCACCAGTGAGGCCCTATGCAGACACAAAGGATGTCCCGGGTCCCCATCCTCAAAAGCTTCCTATGGTACACAGCTACCCTGGCTGAGCACTTGAGGAGATCCCATAGTTTTCCTATTTTCCAAAGGAATGCAGCTGTTATCCAAGTGAAAACCACATTAAATTATTCCCATTTGTGATAAACAAGAAATGTCATCCCCAATTGCCACAAAACAGTTTTGCCACCAGGAAGCTTCCCACTGGGAAGCGTGAATTTTGTGATCGTGCATACCATACTCTGGAAGCAGGCAGCCCAGTCTTGGCTGGCAAGCAGCCTGCCAGCATCAAGGGATGGAGGAGTTGCTTGCTCACCAAGCATATTGGTTTAACACCTCCCGACAGGGTATGGTGCCATCTCTTTTTGAAGAAGTTCATTCTGGAAACCAGAGGAGATGGCACTGGAGTGGGTTACCCATCTGCGGGGCAAGAGCTCAGTATCTCTTTGCTCCTGTCTCTGTTTAGCTTTGCGCTCAGCAGCACTTCGTGCAGGAAGGCAGGCAGAGCCTGCATCTTTTGCAAGGTCTCTGTGCTCCAGGCAGGAAAACTGCATGAGATGTACAGAAAGCAGGGAGAAAAGATAAACCATGATAAAATGTTTTTGACAAAGGAATGGTGAAGAGGAAAAAATTGATGAATGTAGGTAGAGGGGACAGCTGAAGGATTTTTTTTATGGAAATGACAAGGAAGCATATTTGGTGCTTGTTTTCATTATACTAGTATATGGGAGGGAAAAGAAAAAATATATATATTTTCTCTTCTACAATGGATGTACACAAAAAAGGTTCCCAACAAAACTAGCTTATCGATTACCATTTGTTTCAGCATCTCCATGTGCAAAACAAAATGATCTCCTCATTACCTTCCAGAGTAGTAGGCAGGAAGTGATTTATTTTTTTTTTTCCCTTTAAATGCAGTCCCCTTTTAAATGCAACATCAAACTATCTTTATGAAGTATAGTGTAGGCTAGAAAAGGCATCCCCCATGTTGCATTCTGGGTGCAGCACAAAACCTGTGGATGGCAGTTTTTCCAGGTAGCAATTTTTGCAACCAGTCTTACCACCATCTCAAAAAGGATGGTACTGTGACGAAGTATTTCTACATCCTGCCTCTGCCTTCCCCATTCCACGCTCTCCTTGTTGCACTGGAAAGGCCCATCTGCTTCAACTTCTTCCTCCCTTCTTAGAGATAGCAGCTAGAAGTGAATGAAACCTACTGTGGAAGGACAACCCAAAATCAATGTCCACAATAAGCCAACACTTGGCACCTGGTATATTGGTGCTTTCCTTCAAGTAGATCAAGGAGGTAAGTAATGAATCTTTTGGGTGGAAACTTTGCTTCTGGTTTTGTGTTTGTAGAGCACACAGCAATGCCCCCATCCCGCGCCACAGCACCAGATAGGCACGGAAGTTAAATACAACCTAGTATTTCACCACAAGTGTTACAGACCTTTTGTCCTGAGGCAATCCAGGAGTTAGAGATCCTTATCATGAGATAAGAAAATTGTTTAGAGTGCTAGAAAGCAGAGTACAGGAGTTCCCTCCATACTCCTTGACTGAAGAAGAAGAAGAACTCAAGCTAGCCCCCCCGGCCATCACAGGGTTAATGAAACCTGCAGTACAGAAGGAGTACATCTACCATGTTTTCCAGTCTTGTCTGTCTAATAAATCTGGTTTCATACCATGTCTTCCACTTTTCCCACAAGCTTAATGAATAACTTGTTTGCCTCTGGTAACACAGCAATTTTTACTGTTGTTTGTAGGACGAGTACTGAGTTCCTTCTGGTTCTCCTGTCTCCCCTCACTGTAAGTCTATTCAGTCCTTCAGATAATGAAGAATGCATCTTCTTACTCACTTGGTGAAAAATGCAATTTTATTGTTCTAAGGCTTCACACAAAGGCTAATCTGGTCATAAGTCTACAGGTATTTTTTAGAGAGGTCTTTCATACAATGAAAAGTTTCATGATCTCTTGTGTAATCTCTCATTATACTAGCGGGACAAGTTCTTACTGCACACTAATGTCACTCACTGTCACTCTCTGGCAGCTTATGGCACGGCCTACTATATTTCAATTTTTTCACAGTCCCAGGGTAAAGGTCTTTCTAGTGGCAAACATATTACTCAGAACATACTGGGTAAGACACCTGTAATAAAGGACAAAATTTACTTCTCTGATAAGCAAGCAGAAGATCCTGTTACTTTCCAAGCTTAAGATCCAGTTATTTTCTGATCCTATTTCTCCCCTGCTCTCTTTCATGCAAGAACAAAGACTTTCTTCCACTTTTTGTTTGCCAATATTTGAAGAAATGAGAAGTCATCCAAATCAAGCAACTCAATTATTAAACGTTTGAGTGCTTGAAGACTACGTGGAAAAAATACATCTTTGCTGAGTGAAAAATCTGCTGACCATTTAAGCAAGGTGAGATTCCTCCTCTACCTGTTATGAAGTTCATGCATTAAAGCAATTCAGAGAGAGTTTGTCCCCTCTCCTTCAACCAAAGAGGCAAAGTTTTTTGTCCTCAATTTGCAGTAAAGAACAGACAATGTTTTAATGGTCAAACTATTTTCTACAACAGCTGTTTTGACAAAGGAGTTCCCCTTTCATAATAGATTTTCACTTGCAAATGTTCACTTGTCAAAGATTCAAGTTTTCCATATTGTTCTATCGGGCAAAAACGACTGACAGGCCTGGTATCTCCTCCACCAGCAGGGCAAGTCTCAGTTGCCCTAGAGCAAGAAACACATGAAAACAAGTCCATGAAATTCAACTAATAACTCCATCCTCTTTACACGGGAGTGCAGACACTTCCAGCTGCTACACTGCCTCGAGAAATTACGCTAAGCTATTTGTGATGTGGGTGGGGAAGAGCTTTTCAGGTCTCATTTAGGTCTGGAGCAACAGTCCCAGCAAGTTCAATTAGTCACTCACCTCCCTTGTGTAAGATACAGAGCTTAACCTCTTTCTCTTGATGTATTTACATTTCAGTAATCTAAGTATCTAAGCCTATCTAACAAGTTTGAACATTTGTAACTAAAGCTAAACTCATGCATTTCCCAGCTGAGCTATCAGGTGTATCAGCAATAGGAGTGCCCGATGGGAGAACCTGACATGTGAACGCTGGCTGCCCTGAACCCCACTGGGAATAGCCAGCTTCTACAGGACAGGCCTCTGGCACTCAAGGGGAGGTGTTAAACAGAACTGCTGGCTGGATAGCTTCTTGTTTTAAACCTTTTTTGAGGAAGATTAACCCATAAAGCAGAGCTCCCAAACTCAATTTGCCATAAAAGTTGTGTTCTGCACTAGTGTGGAGCTCACAGCTCCAGAGCTTCAGCCTCCTCAGCTCTGCCTCCTCCTCAGGAAGATGTTGCTGCAGTATCTCCCAAACAGCAGAAGAGGTTTCCTCCCTGCTATGCCAGAAGATCTATGTGTAGGAGTAATACTCAAAGTCACGTACCTTTGGCACTGAGAGCACAACTGCCGAGGAACCCTCGCATTAAAATCCAGAAGAGCAGCTACATTCCTGGTGGTAGACTCAAAACCATTCCTAGACACCTGGGCTTTGCAAATTTGATTCCCACAACTGATAAAATGTAAACAACAGGGGGCTTGACTTTAGAAAGAGCAAAGCCACGGTGCTTTCCCTCTGATGGACCAGGCACCCTCAGTTTCTGTGGGTGGGGCAGCAGAGCTAAAACTAGTCATGTAGAGTGGGGATTTATTTCCTAGTGCTATTTGTGTCAAGCTGGAACACGCCCCAGCATTTATGTCATCTCAAAAATAGACTTTTGTTTGATGTTAATCAAGCAATAGAGTTAATACATAGATTGATCATTAGACAATTTTCAAGTGGTGATTGCCTCCTGACTCACTTCAGATCGGCCTTTGGTCTTTTAAAGACTCTTTAACGAGAGTCAAAACTGGGTAGCTGAAGAAAGGCAGTAGAGAAATTTAGACTATTGCTTGAGGATCTTATAATGCAAAAAGAAAAAAAAATACTACTCGAGCCCTCTGAGGCTCAGAAGTTCATGTTTCCTCCAAATAACCTACATATTATAGCACTTTGGCAGCCATTTCTCTCAATGCCCTGGTTAAAAAAGAAAGAATTAGAAACAAATTCAGAAAGCTTTCTCCTTTTTTCCTTTCTCTAAAAAGGAATCATCTATGATTTAGAGTGACTGCTTTGCATCAGTTTAGAAGCTTTTATAAAAATCCAGTCAACTGTGCTCATGCTGTACTTACCATTGGCAACTTGCACCCAGGAATGCTGGGGAAGTCGTGGTGCTCCATGTGGTAGCCTACATTAAAGGTGAGCCAGTTCAGAGGTCCGTAATAAGAGTAGGTCTCATATCCTTTTAAAAACATGTAGTGTTCTGCTATGAAGTGCCCAGAAATGGGATGTAAACCCATGCAAAGAATTGTGCCTGCTATTAAGTAAATAATAGGTTTGAGCCCCCAAAGGTAGTAAATGGTAAGATCAACAGAAAACTGCACAATGGCATTAAAAATTTCCATCCGTGTGATTGCTTTGGGGTTCACATACAGCGGTCTCAGACTGTAGAAGAAAGGCTGGAGGAAGAGCCAAAGCAGTTTCCGAAGTGGCGTACAGAAGAACCAGCCTTCAAAGTCTGTGGGAATGTCCACATCCAAACTGTCCCCACCAAGGTACCGGTGATGGTCTATGTGGTATTTCTTGAAGGAGGCAGAGTAAGGGATACCGACTGGCAGGTTGGCAAAGATTGCAAACCATCGGTTCCACTTGGCCTGCTTGTTCCCAAAGGCAACGTTGTGTGAGATATCGTGGATAGCTAGTGTCAGTGAATGGTTGATGCAACCCCCAAAAGCATAAGCCCAGAAGAAAATCCATTTCCAAGATAAGTTTTTCACCAGATAGCATGCTAGAAACTGCGTGAAAACCATTCCAGATACAATCCACTTCAAGTGTGGATCTGGTCCCATCAGAGTCTTGATCTCTGGATATTTTGCTAAGGAGAAAAATGCAGAGAAAATCTCATTAATTCGCACGTAAACAATCAACACTGGTGCTCTTTATTTTTGTCACCTTAAATTTAAGGTTCTAGATTTATAAAATAGGAATTCCAGGCCAAAGTTACCACTACAGCAAAAACTTTATTAATGTATGGGCTCCATCCCCACTTACAGCTTCATGTCCAGTGCATGTATGCACATATATTGGATGACCCTGATGGTCAACAAGTGGCACCATGCACCCTCACGAGGATGAGTATTAGGATGTTAATAACCATTAAAGTAAGCTCAAAAAGCATCTTTTGTCAAGTTTTTCCACTTTTCTTTCTTTATGCCCAATCCAGATGCTATTTTCAGCAGAGGAGAGATACAGGTGCCTCCTTTGTAATCCTTTCCACACCTTGGTTTCAGACATACTAGCAGGGCAAGAGGGCTGTGCAACAGGCTCTCCTGGTTTTACTCTGTGGTTACATGACAATTGTAGCATTAAGAAAAGTTTCATAAGTGAGTGTTTGCCAGTGCTTACAACGTGCACAAGTCTTTGCACATGCTAACATCACTAGAAAATAAGTAATATTTTCAGGAATTTTTAAGATACAGATTTTTTTTCCCTATGTTTCCATTGATTAGAGTGTTCCCAAGTCACATACCAGAAAGAGGCATGAAAAATCACATAGCTAATCCCACATGCAGCCTCACAAGTACTGCAATACAGGATTAGAGGGACATGGATTAGACTTGCCAGGTCTGACTCGTGTCAGTACAGGACCAGCTTACCAATCTTTGGTGGCCGTCTAATTGATCTTTTACAAATATATCTATATATATAAGAATTCCAGCTTATCTTCTAGGTGCTGCTCTGTCCTCCACATCTCTTCTTTACAAACCCCCCACTTCTCACTCCCAGTGCTACCTTGCACTGGAATTTTTCCAGTTTAATGGCCTTTGCCCACCCATCAACCTTCCTGTTTTTACTCATACTCTGCATTTATCAATAATTGCAGCTCTCATAGATAAGACTGTAGGACAAGTCACTCATTCTGGAGCCTGAGGTTACACAATGCGTCCCTACAAATTTGATAGGCACATTTTATGAATAGAAAATCAAATGTCATCTGCCTATCACTGTGATACCGATGCCATAAAACGAGGTTACGACAATTCGCATCTGTGCAGCTGTATGTACTATAAACAAACACTGGAGACAATACACATAACTTCATGTGACCTTGAAAGCAGTGCCAGGCACTGAGTGAGGGATGCAAATGAGTTGTTTTTTGTAGGAGTGAAGCCTGAGGAGTCTGCAGCAGGACTTAAGGAAGCAGGTTGATGCAGTCATGCTCTGCAACTATTCCAACAACCTTAGAGCCTGGTGGTCAACTGCAGCCAGGCTCGACAGATGTGAAGAGACAAGATTAAGTGTCATGGATGATGATGAGAGAAGGGATATCCTCGGTTCTTCCCCTTGTACAGACAAGGGGACAAAACCATCATTAGAAGTATTCAGGCAGGTGGGAAAGCGCTAGTAACACAACATTCACAAGTTACGCTAATTTTTTGACAAAAATCTCTTTAAAAATCCAGATTTTTGTTCTCACTGTTTTGTTTTTGTCTTTTTTTTTTTTTTTTTTTCAGTTTTAGAAATTATACTTTTTCACACTAGAAGTGGTAACATGGTAGAAATTGTTCCCTCATACCTAGACAGGTACGAAAGGTTTTACACAAAGTGCCAGGATACCTGCTTTAAATAACTTCATATAATGACCTTGTTAGGAAGTCCATTATAGAAATATTTGTATATAGCTTAATGTCGCCTTAGGGGTTTCTGTCCAAAAGTGAGGAATTCCTTTAGTAAATCAAGCAACCTCAAATTTTCAGTCATGCAGTTGGTAGAGAGAAGTTACTGCAGCCACCACACCGGCTGTTGTGCAGATACAAAATGGCCCAATCTGTTCTGCCTGGCCAAATCAGGTCACCTCTATCAAAAAATATATATATATTAAGTGGACAGGAAAATGACTAAGCGATGCTTTATGCTGTAATTTGAGAACACCAAAAGTTTTGACCTATTTATTGTTGTTGCAGCTTACCTAGAAGGGAGTTTAGAGCAATAGCCAGCAGTAGCACTGTGTGCAAGCAGCAATTCGGGCAGCTTGCATTCATCACAAATGACAGCTATGAAGTAACTTACTAGGGTTTAATATTAAATTGAACGTGATAAATTCCTATCCAACAGTAAATTTTTGTGTAATAGTTAAGCCAAAACACTGCATGCTTATCATTAATACTGATAACTGCTTCCTCTTTCCAGGAGGCTGCTGACAGGTGCAGCTGCAAAGCTCCTGAAGGCTCAAAGTGCCACCGGTGGAGTGGTCTGCTAGAGACCTTGCGTTTTGGGAGGGCTGCAAATGCAGAACGTTGAATGCTGACCCTTCCCAAACTTACTCTCCCTCTGGAGCCTGCTGGAGTTTCACACTAAGATGTATATGAACTTGCATCATGCTGGTCTTTCCCAAATCTCCTCTCTTTGTCTTCCTAAGCACTATTCCGTTATTAACACAATCAGTTTCTATAAGGCCAGAGTCCACTGCTTCCCAACAAGCACTGGGTCAGGGCGAGCATATGAAGAAGGTCATAAAATATAATTTATAGTGAGCTCTTCTTTATCAACAGTCATGTCATGGATGGGGAACAGGAGCATGAGAAAAACAAACAAATATTCTGCCATTCTAGGTAGAGGGGAGAAAAAGGAATGAAGTCACAAAGTTATGTGACCATAGAGGACCAGGATTTGCCCTTTAGAGTACAACCAGGACAGTTCCAGCTACTCTGTCTCCGCAGCACATGCTCCAGCCTCCAGCTTGCTGGGATTTGTTAGCTCAGCCCAGCAGACAGCTTAACCCCATGCACTGCTTCCAGTTGTCCAGAGCCAACACACTGCCACTGGGAGAGCAGGCATACTGGGGTGGATGTACAGCAGTGCAGAAACGTGACTTTTCTGTCTCCAAGGTCAGCACACGGTGAAAAAGCAGTGCAAGCACTTTAGCACAGTATGCAGGGGTAGTTAATAATTCTGCCCAACCCAACCAGCTCCGCAGTCTCCATGCCATAAACTCAGAGCAACTGAAAACTCACCGGGACGATGAAATACAGCACTTCCCACTTGTTCAACAGTGTGGATAAAATAACAGTAGTCAAGAGAGAACAAATGCTGAGAGTTTATTTTCAAAAGCATTCATGATTCTGAAACAACTTGTTAACCAAATTAACAATTGCAGAGATCACTCCACTGTTGTGTGTAAGCATCAGTTACCTTTCTAAAGGCGTGCCTCAATCTAAAACACCACTGACAAAGAACATCAAGCTTAAAAAAATGTAGTCAGAGGACCTTTCCGGGAGTCCAGGAGCACTCAGCATAGTTCTACAGCAATCCCCAGTTAGGGCTGGAGTAATTGTTCCTAGAGAAGCAGTCACCAGTTCCTGGTGTTTCTCCTCCTCAGGGGACAGTGAATACCTGATCTAGCAAGAGATGTCCCTGCCAATGCTGGGGGTGGACTAGAAGATCTTTAGAGGTCTCATCCAACCCAAACCATGCTATGATTCTACAAATACCTTGTTCTGAACCCTCACTTATTCTCTGGTCCCACTGATAAAGCTTTGTTTTAAGATAACTCTGGAGAGACCTAGTTAGACCTCAGTGAGAACAACAGGCACAAATTGTCATTGCTTTGACACCACATATGTAGCATTTGCACATTTATGTAGACACAAGATTTGGACATGAGCAAACGATGGAGCTGTTCAGAAACACAGAAGCAGTGGAGTTAAAGGAGCAGCAGTGCTCACATCCATGAGGGGTAGTAGCACCAAGAGAAGGAATTTAATTTCTTTATCTTCCTTTACTTTGACCCCAAATGCGGCACACAGGTATAGTCACAGTGGGCATACTATTCAGTATAATATTTTCAGAAGGCATGTTAAAAAAGGAGGGGAAAAAAAAAAAAAGAAGTCTGTGATGCTGCTGTCCTGGACTATGTTGTATTAGATATGAGCCTGTGCCAGATCAAATAAGAGATACCAGGCACAGGATGTTGGCTCTACCACACTACGTCTTATAATGGAGCTGGTATTTGTACCAAAAACAAACAAGCAAATAACTGCTGACATGATAGTGTTTTGCTTTTTAGCAGCTCAGCCTGTGAACACGCTCACAAGCAGCACGGCCCATTTGAGTTGCATCTAATTCAAACCGTACATGAGCCAGGACACAGGTAGGACACACCCGGAGGACAGCATGCATGACAAAAGCTTTGCTTTCCCTCGTCTCCTGCCCCCTCCAGCATGCAAACTAATAAGGAGCCTTTTTGACCCAACTAATTACTCAGACGTTTTACATATCCACTACCCACGGACTTCTACTTGCCCCTCAGGAGGACCTGAGCTGCTTCGCGCTGTCAGGCCCAAGGGAGCTGGGTCACACAGAAGCACCCACCAGAGGCAAAGTGCTGCGGTGGTGCCATGGTGCTGATAACAGAGGTGGATGGTGTCAGCACACCACTATTCCAGCAGCTATGACCTCTTTGTTTATGCTTGGTCATTAGCTGGCTGGGAGTAAAGGGACACAGGAGTGTTAGAGTGCTCCCAACAACCTCAAACAAAAACATGCAGCATGGAGCATGCTGAAGCCTTCAGTTTCTCGTAATACGTTGTCAGCAGAAGACCACGAACACCTAGGACATGGTCTTTCTGCTCGTGCGATTTATTTTGGAGGTGATCCCCAAAGGGAGTTTGCATGAGCACAGAGACGGCAGCTATTCTGAATGCTCTGATCAGAGAACAGGCACATCAGTGGCAGCAGCGTGCCCACGTACTGCAGTATAAAGGGGAAACAGGCTCGGTTTCTTTGCCAGAAGCATGTGTAATTCAGAGCTTTGATTTATGCTACTGAGATATGCATCTTGCACATTTTAGTGGGTGCAATTTATCAGACTTTTCATAAATGTGAAGTTTAAGTAGGCAGAGGAGTCATCTGTAAGAAATACTAAACTAATCTGTAAATAAATGAGCAAAACTCCTATTGTCTGGAAGCTATTATACCCAGAAATTGGCTAAATGCAAAAATAAAATGGATTCTGGCCTTTACTTTGTGTCCTTTCTGTCCCTCCCAGTTTAACATCTCAGCATTCCTACAGGATAAAGCATCTATGCCATCTATGCTATAAAATAACTTGCCAAAGAACCAAGTATATAATCATGCTTGGATGTTAGATCTGCTACTCCCAGCCTATCATGAGCAACACTGATTCAGCCCTCATCCTCAGCAGCAAACAGATGCTTCTCTAAGGAACCCGAGAGACAAGGCACCTTCTGACCAACCTACAGTATCTGTAAAGTTAGATCCAACACACAGCACATACAGGATCTCATTCTTCCCATGCCACAACATATTGCTCACTGCTTGCATTTGGAGAACCGATTGCAGATGTAATGACCATTCATTGTGTGCTTATGGTGTTACCAGCACCTGAGCAATGTCTGCTCATTTTCTCTCAAGACAGAAAAAAACACCAACACTTCCCATTGCGTAAGATCGTAGTACTACACAAATTAATCCAATAGACCCTTACTGCCATTAATGTTGAAATATTAATTCTACTAGAAGCAGATATCCCCTCTACATTACACCTAGCCTCTCCCTCCAATAGCAGATGAAAGCCCTTCTTCCACTGGGTTAGTTTTCAGCCAGGTCTTTCCCTTACACAGCTCTCCACAACGTCACACAAATCTCAGTTCTGGCACAAGACAGTAACAGGCTTTTCATAAAGAGGAGGGTGAGAGGGAAACAATGAAACAGCTTGGTCTAATAAACTGAAAAATGTGGATAACATGACCATGAGTTTAAGAGTAGGATTGAAGTGTCGGCTTGGGAGAAGAGCTCCTTAGTACCGTAGAGGCAGCTGGCACCTAGGCTGCACCAAGCACAAGCTACATTTTAATACCTAGAGGCTAGGAGGAAAATACTACAAAGAGGTAAGGGACAGAAAAAGATGCATTACCTCGCCCTTGTGCAAAATGTGGATCTATTCGGTGGTGTAATTGTATCAGTTAGGAATCGTGCCCCTAGTAGGCTCATCTGTTGCAACAGAGCCCTGCTATAAACCAGCTTCCAGCCAGCCCAGTCGGCACACAGCCCTCCTGCCCAGCGGATAACCATCTGCCCCAAGGATCACCCCTGGGTCAAATATGCCAGGGCTGCTACCTGGGAATCTGCAACCGCTGTGGCCAGAAAGCTTGAACCACCAGTACTTGAAAAGATCTCTCTAACTCAGAGGCATTTTTGTTACTCAGATATATCATCAACACCACCAAAAGTCATAGAGGCACCAGGGCTGCTAACAATTAAACCAGGACACGAAACTCGGTTACTCCATAGAAACAGGTTGGGAAAGCAGCATAAGGAAATAGCGCGTCTGTGGAAAGAAGCTGCCTAATGTGTTTGTCAAGCTCCCCGCATTTTCTTCCCTTATAGATAATTTTCCATTTGCATTAAAATCCAAGTAGCCATGCCTGAGAGAGATCAACATCTCCAAAAGCTACAGCCTAAACAGAAAACAATCCAGTTTCAGTACTTAACTACTAAATCATTAACCTACAGGGAAGGAAATACTTCCTTTATCGGCACGGAATGCTTCTGTCCCTAAAGCAATGCTGTACACAAAAATGTAAAATACAGGGATATTTATGGATGAATGTTCATATGTATAAAAGGTACACGAATCATATTCTGCTCAACAGACACTAGATACTTTGCCAAGTACACTTTAAATACCAGGGTTTACTGACCCTCAGGCATTGAACAATACAGTGACAGTGATTACACCGATATCACACGGGATGTCATGATAGTTTCAATAACTTTTGGTGGTGTTTTGGCATTCATGACACTAGATTCGTGACCCTTTCTGCCCAGCTCGTCCATATCTCCACTTCCCCACCGCTCCTCCTGCTCCCTCGCTGTGGGGAAGGAGACAGACCTTGAGTCCAGCTGCTCTTTCTGAGCCCAAAACAAGTGTGGGGCAAAGCCTCTGCAAGCATTAGGCTGATAGGTCCCCAAAAAATTAGTTTGCCAAGGCAAGGGTAAGGCAGCCCACGCATTCCAGCACTGCCTTTCACCACGGGCTGCAGACTCCACTCCAAGCAAGATGTGGAAAGGAGGCGATTAGCCAGGGGGAGCCCCACCACACACTCTCCTACCCAGAGCTCACCAAAACATTGCTCCCATCACCAAAAGCATCAGTGGCACGACACCAAAGGGCAGCATATTTATACAATTATATCATTTGACTCTCTATCATTATTGCAGAGTAAAATAATAGCTATTTTCCTGGATACTATTCAAACCTGTACCAGGATGTTCCACCACCGTAACTACATGGGAAATGTTTTTCTAGCTTAGACCCATCCTGGATTCAGCTACGAGAGCGCAGAGGAGCTGAGAGATGGCATCTGGTTATCGCAGCCCCTGCCCAGCCCTCAGCCACAAGCCCCAGCCCCTTCCTTTATAAGGGATCTTTAAACAACTTTATCCTGCTGATCAGAGGGAAGGAAAAATGAGTCAAAGTCTACTTTATTGATAAAATGCCGAAGGGAAAAAAAAATCAGGAAATACTCAACAATATTCTGCAGGAACTCAGAATTATTGGTTCTCAGAAATCAGCTTCAGAAAACCCCAAATCCCCCAAGCCAACATATTTATATGTACAGTTAAATGCTGCCTGCACAACAGGAAAAAACAAGGTAGCTGTACCTCCTTACTGCCAGGACAAAGCAAGCAGCAGGGAGTTCTGCTGCTCTCTGGCAAGCTCACCCACATCCCCATTCGTGCCACTGCCACCAAAAAGATCTGGCACTGAGGAGGGATCCCAGCCAAGCCCCGCTGCCTTGACAAGCGGAGCAGTTCGAGCTGAAGGAGGAAACTGCGTGGAAAGAAATTCCCGGAGCATGTTGTCTGGGAGAGGCAGACAAGCCCCCCCGTGCTCTTCCACCTGCTGCACTAAAGCCGGGGGGCACCTCGCCGTGCTGCCTCCGGAGGGGGAACAACCCCGGAGCCCCCTTCCAGCCCCGGGACCCCAACCCGGGACCACCCCCCCCGACGTACCCAGGATCTCCTTCCTGCGCTGCGTGTGGGGCTGCTCGGTGTAGACCCACTCGAAGTCCCCCCGAGCCACCCGGTTGCCCATGGCTCCGCCGCGCTGCGCCCCGCTCCCCGCCGCCCTATATAGCCCGGCGGCCCGGCTGTGGGGCGGCGCCGGCCGCGGCCGCCCCGTCGGGGCGGAGGCAGGGCGAGCGGCGGCCGGGCTGTGGGGTGCCCCGGGGAGGGCTCCGCCCGGCGGCCGGGGGCACGAAGGGGCCGGGGGAGGTGTGTGGGGGATGAGGGGGGGGGTATAGGGGCTGTCGGGGGGGGTTTGGGGGAGGTCGGGTCCCCGTCGTGCCGCTGCCGACGTCGGGAGGCTCTGGGGGGGGTGGTCGCGGAGGGAAGGGAGGCAGCGGCACTGCGGGCTTGTCGCCCTGGGGCTTGGGGAAAGGTTTTTGGTAAGCGAGGGTTGTCAAAAATCCCGTGAATCCGCAGCCCGAAGTGGGATGTGATTTAGGGAGAAGCGCGATGGTGCGGGCTGCTCCCAGGCGGGGAAGCTCAGAAGGGCGAGCGGGTGGCCAGCGCCTGGCACGCAGCCCCTGGGCTCTGCCAGCCCTGGGCGAGCTGTCCTGGTAGCAGCCAGCCTTGGGCTGGGTCGTGCTTCGCTCCTGGGAGTCCGCGGCCCAGTTCCTGCGTCTGGTACGGGGAATCAGCGCTCCTCGGTAAGGAAGCCAGGCGAAGGATTTGCTAAGCCTAAAACTCCTCTCTAGCCTCTCTGATTCACAGGGAGAGGTGATGTTTCTCCACGCACAACCCCAAATTAAAGTGCTGCTCTTGTTCCCGCTGCGCTCTTGTGCAAGCCCGTACCTGACCCACTGTCCGTCCTCGGTGCTCGCTGTCCCTAGCATCGCTCCTTCCACTGACCACATCCCACTCGGACCAGCTCCACACTCAGAAGACAATCTTATTTCCCGATGTTCTTGCTCAATTTTTAATCTCGCTCACTCCTTAGTCTCTTACCCTTACAAATACCTAGCACAGTTGGAAGTTGCAAGTGGCAGAAAAAAAGCATAAAAATCTTTCAGGAAAATTTTTCCCTGTTGATATTTGCAACACAATGATTTCTTCCTTTAGTCATATTTAACTATTTAAGACTGCTTGTTAGGACAGTTGTGTGAAATGATATGGGTTAAAACCCACAAAAATGAAAACAAAATGCTGACACCTGACTGCTAGAAACCTGTAGGATTTTCTTTAAATGTTTTTTCCTCTTAAGCGGTCTAAATTTAAACTCTTGAACAAAGCAGGATGAGTGGAAGGAGCATGGTGTAAAGCAGCTCTGCCCAGAGCAGGAGTTTAACCAGTTCGCTTTTGCAGGTCACTTCTCTGAAGGACAACTCTCTGTTCTCCATCGCTCCAACGTGAGGCCAGTGGTCACCCACAAGGTTGCAGGGTCCTGCCCAGTTAGGACTGTTAATCTGAGTAAGGTTGTCACACGTTTCTGTAAGTAAGGAATTGTTCAGAGAGCAGATGCATCAGTATCTCAGCCTAAACCTTTAATTGGCTCTAATCCTTTGTCTTGTTGACAGTATTGGTGGAGAAGCCAAAGACAACAGGACAGTGATGACACTTGTCTGTCACTTCCTGCTCAGTAGTTCTTAGGGTGACTACAAAAGCAAATTAGTGGGGCAGCCCATGTGGTTGACAAGAAAACAAACATGACTTCATCCCCAAAAGTTTATCCAATAGGCTGGTGCGCAGGGTAAGTTACGCATTGAAAGTGAGCATCCCTTTGCAGGCAACCGCACTGCCTTCATGTAGCTTATTGCTACGGGCTCAGCCCTACCACATGAGAGGAACAAAAAGCTCCCGTCTCCAGTGAGCTGGCATCTCTCTTTGAGGATAGAATTTCACCCTTTATATTTCTATAATAAACTGAACAAATTATACTAATTTAAGAGTAATTGTGGATGCCAGACAAACAAGAAATGCCAGCTTTAGAGTAAGGCTGAATTGTTCGGAATTGGCAGAGGTATTATCCAGTTCTGACCATTTGGCACCTTTTGTTTTACAGCACCCTAGTGAAGTGCAAACAGGGTTAGAATCATTCACAGAGGAAAAGGAGGGTGGATTTTAACCTCACCTGAGAATAAAATAATAGCCCTTGTAAAAAACATCATAACAACTGTGTCTGAGTTTTACAAACCCATGTACTCAGTGCACTTTATGGCAATTCAAACATGCTTCATATGGCCAGGTTTTCCTGACTGTAGCCTTCCTTTCACCGGCAATTTCCTATACTTGTTTAGGACTTCTAAGAATCAAGAAATCTATCTGAAATAAATTTTTAACATGGAAACGTGTTAATTGTGCTCCTCAGTAGGTACCATCACATACCTCATTTACATAGCTTTAAGTACAGGTCATACTCACCTCCAGCATCACTGCTAGCAGTTTTCAGGGTAAAAAGACAAAAATCCTTTGCTCCACTGAGGACACAAACTGAAAGATGCAGCTCTGAAACAAGACATACTGGTCCTCTCATCCACACAGTCAGACTCACGCCTCCCCACCCAAAGGTGCCTTTCCACCAGCTGGTTTCCCAGCACACATTTCTGCCGCACAACCCAGCTACTTCCTCCCTCCGTGTATTAAAAGAACAGGTGACACAGTAAATACAGCAGGAACACCTGCACATGCTTCCCACTGGCTATTGACAGCTTGAAGAGCAGGCTTCATGTCTGAGGTATCTTAATTCCACATCTCTGTACAGGCTTTAACTCTTCTTTTTCTGGTTTCTAGACACTAACATTATTACTATTATTACTATTACTATTACTATTACTATTACTATTATTATTATTATTATTATTATTATTATTATTATTATTATTATTATTGATGCTCTGGAAGTAAAATAAGGTTGTTTGGCAATTTTATCCTAAATAAGGTGTTTTCTGAGTAAAGAGCTCCATGTCCCATAGAAGACTTTTCAATAAGAATAATAATAAAACGTTTAGTTTCTTCTCTGTATGTATTAATTGGACCTTTCTAAATAGTTATTTTGACTACCTGAAGAAAACGTAGCTATGTAGTCACTTGCTTAAAAAACAGTTTTGTATTGGGCACCACACTAACCCAGTGACAAGGTCTGCAAGCTGGTGTACTTTATTGAACAATGTCAGGTTTTTATAGACGGCATAGTCTGTAGCTGAACCATGTCATCGACACACACACCCACTGAGGTTAGCTCAGGGGAAACCATGTGCCAATGAACCCAGCTTTTTGCTCGTCCCCTCTTCCCTGTGCTGACCCGTTCTGGCTTTCTCTTGCCATGGGGTGAACTCTGTGCCAGAACTGTGAGGTGGATGCACTGGGCAGAGGCTGGTGTGGCTGAATCTGCCCAGCACATCACAGAACCGTTTAATACGGAGCTGACCCTAAGGGTCATCAAGGGGGCCCTGCCGGCCGCCCTGTCGGCGGTGGGGGCCCGGCTGCCGCCGCCTCACGGCCCGGGGGCTGCGGCCGAGCCCGCCCCGGGCCGCCCCCGGCACCTCACGGCCGGGCGGGCGGCCCCGAGCCCCGCGCTCCCCCTGGCGGCGCCTCCGAGCGCTGGAGTTCGTGAGGCAGAAACAGAGCGGGGCTGGGAGCTGCCCTGGCTCCTTCAGAAACGCGGGTTTGGGGAATTTCAACACGGTTCGAAGTTGGTCACTAGCTAGGAGCAGGGCGAAGGCAGGCCCGCTGTGACTAGAGGCAGCACCGCCGCGTACAGCGTGTTTGCTGCACACCATGTTCCATGTTGTGCAGAGGATTTGCAATCGCTTTTATGGCGAGGGATGCGTCTGCTCTTGCACACCCTAAGTACAAAATCCATAAGCAGCTGAAGCAACCCTCCCTGCAGCCTCGGGATTTCAGCACCACTTTTAGTAGCACCCCAGTACAAACAGCAGAACGGAGCGCTCTGACCAGACTTTGCTTCCACAGTAAATATGTTACCTGCAAGAAGTAGCAACACCTGCAGAGAACCTAAGGCATTCCCTCTTGGCAAATAGTGTCGGGTTTATGAGAAAATGTAGGTCCTGTGAGGTTTACCAAGATAAACTGCGATTTCTCTCCTCCCTCCTTAAGCACTGATGGATCTCTTCCATAAAACCCTACACTGCTGTACATCATCGGTACGGCAGCACTCCGGAGACACAAGTGACCCTAACAGACCTGCTGTCTCAAAGACACTCAGGTTTCCACTGATACACTCAGAGCCTGGTTTATTTCAGTGCTGCCAAGCACACTTCTGACAACAGGAGTGACACTTTAGAGGAGTACTTTGTCCAGCCCCTTGAAGGCAGAGGCTGGACTTTGAGAAGAGGAAAAAAGGCCACTTGAAGGTGGATAGTCGGGTGTGATGGATAGCTGTGTGTATGCGTGTGCACGTGTGCGCATGTAGGAAGTATTCCCTCTGCAGGGAACAGGTGGAGAATGTTTTCGATAACAAACTGCTAAATTGCACAGATTATCACAGAATCACATCATGCAGTCTCCATTTTTGCTTTGGAAAAACATTTTGACTCAGTATTTATATTGTAGCAACAAATATATATATAAAGACCCTTCTGCAATGGACTGTGATTTGACTGTAAAAAAACAAAGTAAAATGACAAACTCTCCAATCTCCAATCAGTTTGAGTTACAAATTCTTCTAAAATAAATGCTCTAAAAAAAAAAAAAAAAAAAAAAAAAAAAAAAAAAAAAGTACTGATCAGCTTTGCTTATGCTGAAGGAGCTTTTATACTCATATTTTAGCAAGCTGCCAGAGTTGCAATATATATTGCCTTGTAGAAACTCAGCTAAGTTTGTTTAAGAAAAAATAGCTGCCCTCAGGCTTCCATTGAGACTGCAGCAATTTATTTGTTTTATTTATCTTTAATGAATTAGCTTTATTCATTTCAATCTGGGATTATTTTTCTTTTACAACATAATATTAACTGTAGGTCTATTTCTTTCGTAGTGTTCCAGCCATCTATCAATATCTGGTGCCCTTAAAGGAAGCTGAGAGCTCAGCACTTTTCAGCATCAGGTCTGGAGCGTGTAAACCAAGCAAATACGTACGCACAATAGGGCTGGGAGGTGCTGCTCTTTGTAAGACAATAGGCACGAGCAGGAGATGCAGATTTGCTCCCTGGTCCTATGGTGTAGGTTAGGACATACATTCACTTATACTGCCTGTGCTGGTAACTGTGAAATCATATCATGCTGGCTCAGCTAATATGCATTATTTGCCAGAGGTTTCCCATTCTTGTATTATGTGTGATTTGCAAGACACCATCCATCCAGGTGTCCACAAACACTGTATGCTGATAGATCTAATAGGACTGCTTTGTAAAGCCTGGTGATTTGGGAAGTGTAGTTTCATACCCCAAGCTGTGAAGTCAACCAGGAACACAGGAGAAAGCATTCATATTTGACAGCCAGCTTCACAGTTCAATAATATTTATTTGTATTTTATGTCCACAATTCAAGGGTTAAACGTTTCTGGAACAAGGATCAAGCCCACTGATTCATGTATCCTTTCATACAGTAAGAACAACTTACGTGACCTTGTCCTTAAAACACCTGCTTAATGAAACTGGGGTGATTAGTGACCCTAACTTAGAAATTATTGTGTAATGGTAGCAGTAAAAATGCTGCCTCCTTCCCTCTGCAAGACAACAAAGGAGAGAAAATCCTCCCCTTACTTTGCTCAGTCTCAAAGACACAGATGACAAATGGAGGGACACAGCTATAAATCTAAGCAAATTAATTGGCGTAGCTTTGCTAGCTGGTTGGTTTGTTTTTAAAGGGGGATCTGAAGTAGGATGTGGTACAGAAAAGAAAACAGTAATTATTAAAAGGAGAGGAAAAGAAAGAGAGGAACGAAGTGTACACAGAGTTCATGACTTGTCCCTAGTCATGGTGAGCAAGCAGAACCTTACAGTCATGGTGAACCCTGAAATGCATTTTGTAGGAGTCCATATACAAGCTGGGCTCAGGGATTTTCCTCATGTTTAATTAGCCATCTGAGAGAGAGGACAAAGACATTTGCAGCAGAAGCTAGTGGGCTGTAAGGGCGATAGCTGCATTAGATCAGATGGAGATGATGAGGCTAAATCATGAAAGACTATGAAGGTAAAGTAAAAAACACATTTCCTGCAGAGCTCCAGATAGCCAGAAGAAGGACTACAGGAAAAGAGTGGCACAGCTAATTAGCATCTTCCTTTGTGGATTACTTTAATGGTATTGTAAATCCTAGTTCAGATTTCTCCCTGAGTTTTTTTTTTTTTTTCCTAAGACCTCTCCTCTTTTTATTGACGAATAAGACATTTTAGATAAAGATAACAAAGAAAACCCAATACAGTGAATCAGCAGAACTAATTCATTAGTCTTAGAGAAGTCTTTAAAAAGTGTTAACAAGAGCTAATTGCTTAACACTGTATTTCAACTATCGATTTTCTTTTCCTCTAGTAAGTGGCTTTATAATCTAGTCTTCTTTACACAAGAACAAAAATGTCTTAAAAGCTATACATGTCATATATTTAACCGGATATGCAAGTGTTATCAGTTTATCAGTCAGTGTTGATTTACAATGGGAGGGCTAATCTTTCCTTTCAAGCACTATACAAAATAGCTGGTGTGAGAATGAGAAAGGAGGTAAAAAAAAAAAAAAAAAAAGGTTATCAGAAGTCTCCAAATCAGTGAATGTGAAAGGCTGGGTGGAAGAAAATGGGAAAAGGTAGCGTTGACCCCACTAGGGGCAAGAGAAAAGGCTGTAGGTGATGGCTGTGAAAACCTCATTTTGTTTCACAAGTTTCACATGTCAAAATTCTTCCCCTTTCTTGCTCTTTTGTAAGCTGAAGGGATGGGGACAGAGGAAAATAGGACTAGAAGAAAAAACCTAGCTGGGAAAAAGAGTATTGATCTTTTTGTTCATTCTTTTTTTACTTTGTGAAAAAAGTAAGTTATTTTCAGTGACCTTCCCTTTCTTAAAATGTAGCAGACTCGTGTATTTACCGAGTGATTCTTAAGAAAGCAGTTACCTAGTTTTGGTTTGATGCAGCCGAGATAAGTGCCAGAACAGTTAGTTCTGTAGCATGAAATGCCGCTCCATGAGAGTCAGTTTTCTATATAAACGTCATGCAATAGAATACAGCATGCAATGGATTAGTATAACTATGATTTCTGGATGCTGTGAACGGGTAGTTCACCCTAGAAAACAAAAACACATGAGGGGAGAAAGCACAGTATTGATTGGGTGGCTAATGCTGCTGAGTGCTGACCATCATCTGCTGATGCTATATTGAATATCTCTGAGAGATGGATCGCAAGAGCTCTTCCAAGCCAGGGTGCTGCAATGCCTCGAGCATACTGTGTCTTGTGCTGTGAACAGCACCACTGACTTCCCTGCAGCTAGTCTGCATGTAACAAACGCTTTAAGGCCTAATCCAGACACTGAGCACCCCAGGAGTTGCAGAGGATTGTTCTTGCTTGCACCATAATATTACAAATCAAAAACAAGAAGGCGGAGGCACCACACTCATTGTGGCTCGGTGAAAGGACATAATGCTACAAGCACAAATGAAAATACAAGAAATCTTCTTAAACACAATGAAATAATCTCTTTCCCACGAGGGTGGTCAAACGGGAAGAGGCTGTGGGTCTCCATCCCTGGAGGTATTCAAAGCCCAACTGGACACAGCCTGCTCTAGGTGACTCCTCTTCCGAGCAGGGGTTTGGACAATCTCCAGAGCTCCTTTGCAGCCTCAGCTCTTTTGAGATTATGTGAAACTGAAAAGATCAACTGTCTTGTTTAAAGATTGAGCTTAGTATTTGTTGTGATAAACCTCGACAGGACCCAGCACACACAATCTTCTGTAATGATAGATGCCAAGTGTATGCAGACAGCAAAAGCAGATTGGGGTTCAGAAGAGAAAGGTATCTCTTGCTGAGCAGAAATCAGAGACCTCATATGTATCTCCTCGTCTTCCTTTTGCTCCTCCCTTCCTTTCTTTTTTAATGCACTGTGTATTGCTAGTAGCTCAAGTATTTGTGGATGGCACTACTTTTATAGGACTGTGTACCAAAATTAAAGAGGTCAAATCTCATTATCAGCTAGCTTTCGTTCTTATCTAGATGATGACTGCATGGAGCTATTATATGCTTTGTGCTGGATTTGCAACTGTCTTCTCTTTGACACAAAACACATTTTCTCTTTGGGATGAAAACCCATCTCCCAAGGCTTTTCCTTGCCCATCCACCTGCTGAAGAAAGGCAAGCACTTGAGTCAGTTAATCCAAAACAAAGAAAGGTGGAGGGGGGTAGAAGCTGGCTTGCCAAGAGTAAACAAATTCAGTTTTGCTCTTTCAGTTAGACATGAACTTATTCCCAGGACTTCTGCAGAGCCAAGAACAAAACAATGCTGGTGGTGCATGCAGGAAAAGTTAAAAACAGCTGTCTGCGGATTGATGGTGCACCACAACTTACTTCAGCAGATTTTAAGGAAGGAACTGGGGGGAAAAAAAAAAAAAAAAAAAAAAAAAAAAGTAATCTAGAGCTTGGAAAGAATATATTTTCATAATAAACATATTTGTTATGGATGCTTAAAAATAACTTTTATTTCCAAGGAAAGGTTTCCAGATTAGTGTATGGACTGGTCTATTCTCAAGAAAGATCCTGTGTGTGACTTCCCTGCCCTCTTTCACCTGGTGATGCTACTCAGGGCAAGATTTTCTTTTAAAACACCTTTTCAGAGGTCAGCTTTCATGTATTTATTTTTCTTTGATGCCGTATTCTTCTCTCAAGAGAAAAAAGAATGCATGGCTAATCCTCGCAGCCACTGAAAAATAACCGTGTGCTGCTTAGGCAAATCACCTAGCTCAGGATGAAGGGAAGCGTGTAACGGGCAAACCACTGAGCTGAGGAACATTTCCGTGTAGCGGTTCACTGAAAAATAACCACTTGTGAATGCTGCAGCAAAATAAAGCATTCGGTATATGCTGAAGGGTGGGAGAGGTAGAAAACGCTTGCGGTACTGATTTTAAAAAGCTAAAGGCACTATTTTCACTGTGTCGCTGAGATCGCCCTACAAAGGGGAGAAATTTACACGTGCCGAGCTGCGAATATCTTAGGAAGTGCAAACGGCCGCCGTTTGTGGGACTTTTACAACAATAAGCCCTATCTGGCCGTTGTTAGGAGGGGGGAGCCGAGTGTGACCGGAGGGGAGCAATTCCGTCAGCTCCCCCAGGCCAAGCGCGCCCGCGCTCCGCCTTTAGGAGAAGAAAAAGAAAAAAGAAAAAATATAAAGGTACAAAATGTAAAATAACGGCGGAGAGGAGGCGCCCAGCGGCAGGGCCCCCGCGGGCCAACCTTCCTGTCAGCGGACTTCCCGCGCGCCTGCGCGCGCCGCGGCCGTTAACGGTCGGGCTCCGCGCGCGCCACCTGCCGGCCGCCCGCGGCGCGAGGCGGAGCGCGAGCCGGGCCCGCCCCCCCCTCCTCCCGCCGAGCAGTGGGGGCGGGGCGGGGCTTCGGCGCTGGGAGGGGCTTAAACGGCCGGGCGGCGCCTGCGGGCAGAGAGGTGACGCAGCCCGGTGCCGATTGGCTGCTGCGAGCAGGGAGGCGGGGCCGGCCGCCGCCGCGCTCCCCGATAGGCCGGCGGCGGCGCGCGGAGGCGGGCCTCCGAGCGAAGGCGCGCCCCGATTGGCTCCCCGCCTTGCCCGGTTGAGGCGGGCGGCGCGATTGGCCGCTGGGGGCGGTTCCCGGCGGGCTGCCGGGGGCTGGGGGCCGTCTCGGCGGCGGCAGCGCAAAGTCTCGCGAGGGCGCGGGGCCGGGATCTGGCGGCTGCCTCCCTCCCTCCCTCCTCCCTCCCTCCTCCCTGCTCCCTCCCTCCTCCGGCTGGCTGCGAGGCGCTGGTGTTTGTGTGGAAGGGGGAGGAGGCGGCCAGGAGAAGGAAGGCAGGCGGGAGGCGCCCGAGCCCCGCCGGCGGCTGAGGGCAGCGGAGCCGAGCCCCTCGCGGCGGCCGCCGAGCGAGCGAGCGCCGTTCCCCTCCCCTCCTCCCTTTCCCGTTCCCCCCCCCCCACCCCCTTCTCCCTTCCCCCCCGCCATGGCCTCGGGAGACACCCTGTACATCGCCACGGACGGCTCGGAGATGCCGGCCGAGATCGTGGAGCTGCACGAGATCGAGGTGGAGACCATCCCGGTGGAGACCATCGAGACCACCGTGGTGGGCGGCGAGGAGGACGAGGAGGAGGAGGAGGAGGACGAGTGCTGCGAGGACTGCGGCCCGCACCACCCGCCGCACCACTACCACCACCACCAGCCCATGATCGCCCTGCAGCCGCTCGTCTCCGACGGCGACCCGAGCGGGGCGGGCGGCGGCGCGGCGGGCGGCGGCGGGGGCCAGCTGCACCTCCACCACCACCACCAGGAGGTGATCCTGGTGCAGACCCGCGAGGAGGTGGTCGGCGGGGACGACTCGGACGGACTGCGCGCCGACGACGGCTTCGAGGACCAGATCCTCATCCCCGTGCCGGCCCCCGCCGGCGAGGACGAGTACATCGAGCAGACCCTGGTCACCGTGGCCGCCGCCGGCAGCAAGAGCGGCGGCGGCGGCTCCTCGTCGGCCGGCGGCGGGGGCCGCGTGAAGAAGGGCGGCAGCGGCAAGAAGAGCAGCAAGAAGAGTTACCTGAGCGGGGGAGGCGGCGGCGGGGCCGAGGGCGGCGGCGGCAGGAAATGGGAGCAGAAGCAGGTGCAGATCAAGACCCTGGAGGGGGAGTTCTCGGTCACCATGTGGGCCTCGGGTAAGTGCGCGCCCCCCCGCCGCCCTCCCCGAGCCCCGCGGGCCGCCCGGCCGCCGGCGGCCGGCGTTGTTTTGAAGGGAGGCCATGTTTTGGTGTGTGCGATGGGCGCCGCCATGTTCCTCGCCAGGGCAAGTATGGCGGCTCCCCCGAAAAGATGGCGGGGGCTGCGCTGCCGCCGCCGCTGCTCCTGCCCGGCTCCGCGGCGGGGGGAAGGAAAGATGGCGGCGGCCGCCAAGATGGCGGCGGCTGAGGGGGTGCGGGAGGGAGGGAGGGAGGAGGAGGGCGGGCGGCGGCGGCGCGCCGCTGGCTCCAGGACTAGGCCGCAATGGCGTAGTTTCTGCAGCAGGGGGAGGCGGGGTGTGCGGGCGGGCGCTCGGTGCGGGGCGAGCCCAGCCGCGCCGCGCTTCAACCCCCCCCCCACCTCCGCCCGTCCCCGCCCCGCCGCTTCTCCCCCCCCCCCCTCTCCCCGTTCCTTCTCCTCCTCGGCTCCCGGTCCCGGCCGCCGCTCCTCTCGCTCCGCCTGGGTGCCGATCGCGCCCGTTAGGCGAGGGGCGGCCCCCCCGCTGCCGGCTGAGGGGAGCCGGGATGGCCGGGAGGGGGGTGGGGGCGGCGGGGAAGCTCCGGGGCTTTGGGATAGGCGCAGCGGGGGCCGAGCGGGCTGGCAGCGTGTGTTTTTGGGGGTGAAAGCGTGTATTTTCGGTGTGGGAGCGCGCGTTTCCCAGTCGCTTTCTGTGGGAGTGTCTCAGGGAGGCAGGGAAGTCATGTGAAGATGCCCGGTATTATCTGCAGGGCTCGGGATAAGCCTGACATGCGCTTCCCATTTAAGCCGCCAACGGTTTCCTGACCCTTCGCTTCAAAATATGTAAAGGGAAGGATGTATTTCTTCTGTCAGCGGTACGCTGTGGCTGGTTTTCTTGCTTTGTTTTCTGTTTTCACAAAGAATTGTGTCACTGGAAGCTAAGGCTCTGTAGTCAAAGTTCTGGGCTAAAGTTACATAAGGGCAAAAAGCGGTCGTTTCATGTACTACTTAAATTAGTACGGCTAATAGGCTGGTGCTCGGTTTTGCATATCATAGTTCTTGTGTGCTTTATAATTTGTAGCAGGGTATCAGATATTGGTTAAACTTCCAAAGTAGTTAAAAAAAAAAAAAAAAAAAAATATTGGCGGAATGTGATGCTTGTGAGTGACCAGTAGCTTTATTAGTAAGGGGAGTGCTGAAGGAAGAGTATATTGAGCAACTGGATTCTTTTGTCTGAAAAGATGCAGAGAACAGTGATTCTGATTTCTACTTTCTTTAATATAGGCGATTATTTAGCAAGTTTGACAGAGCGTGTGACACCGCTGATATACACTTAGTTGGTTAGCTCATGAGCCTGATCAGAGTTCCCTGCTTTTGGATGAACAGAGAAGTTTCAGTTCGGAGTTTCCTGAATTGCTGTTCAGTAGAATGGGGTTCTATATGCTTCTGTGTATCGATGTACGTGACCTGAATTGAATTCGCATGCTGTCTCTTCTTAAAACTGACCATCCAAGAAAGACAAAAGAGAATAAAATACATAGTCTTCTGGTTTGTGGAAAGTACCTGAGGTAGCTGAAAGCAAGTCAATGTGTGGCTCGTGAGCTGGCAGGATATAGGGCCTCGCTTGTACTCAGATTCGGAGTGCCTGATAGGATGCTTCCGTAGAGCTGCGTGCTGATTATTGCTTGACTGAAACGAAGCGTGTGTGTAATCAATGCATCTGATTCTATTCCAGCTTACACAACTCTTACATCAGGATAGCCCTATTGATTGCAGTGGTTTTCTTCTTTGTGATCATGACCACGCAAGCTCAGACAGAACGATCTCCACTTGTAATGCACTGGGGATTGAATTGCATTGGTACATTCGGTTCAGTTATATTCATGCTGCAGAAAGATACAGAATACCTCTGCTAACTTGAATTCAAGAGGCAAAAAAACCCACAAACTCCCCAAAAGCAAAATCACAATATACTTAACAAAGGAAAAAAATATCCAAGTTTGACTTTCCTTCCCTGCACGCATGCGCACGAGCCTCCTCCCCCTATACTGTGCACCCTCCCACCCTGAGCTTGAAACAGCCTTTGGTTTAACCTCTTCAGCTAAGAGTGAAGCTTACTGAGCTTGTCGGGTAGGCTTTTATGCCTCTTAGAGAGTTTACTGAATGTTTTAAAAGTGGTCTGGAGTGGTTTGTGTTCAAACACTTAACTTTTGGTGCTTCATTATGTGTTTTCTCAAACTTGGGGGGGGTGAATGCCAGAAAAAATCCAAAAGAGGCAGAAATGGAAGAAAAAAAAATTGCTGAATAAACTACCTGCTTACAAAAGGATAGTTAGTTGTACTAAAGTTTCCCTGCAGAATCAGGCACGCTTTATTTTGAACAAAGATAGTTGTTTTGCCTCTATTTTTTGACTTAATTAAAGACTTGCTTACACACTGATCTAATGGACTGTTTGAAATATTTAACAAAAAGTTTATCGAAAGATGACCAGTAAATAAGACCATGCATCGAGCTAAAACAATGAGTCCTATGTTGCTGTTCTTGGGTATTTGAACTGGGAACAAGGGCTCTTTGCTCACCGCAGTGTGCAAAGACAATATGGATTAATTACTCGTTACTGTTTTCTAGTGCTGCTACATTAGCTGTACCAAATGTAGCCAGTCATAAATCTTTGTCCCTAAGCATTTAACATACCTCGTAACACCTCTTGAAAGGTGTAGGAATAGCATGTGAAATATCCACTGATGTGATTAGAGTGGACTGTTCAATCCTGGTCTCGTTAATGTGGTTACTTTGTAGTTGCTCTACTGTTGTTGGCAACGGTTTGGACTCACCATAACTTCTCTTATCACCTTGGTATCTGTGGTGATATCAAACTTGTGACCCGTGATTACTTTAATTAAAGTGGTTGGTTTAAGAAAGGCTTTGTTCTAGTTCATGTTCGTTTTCCAGATCTTCAGAATGGAATCATTTGTCTTTCTTCGACTGTAGAAAATAGGCACCAAACAAAAGCATCAACTACGTGATAGTACCCAGCAATGGGGGGAGGAAAGGATTGATAGAAATTGCTTTCTCAGATTACATTGGAAGGTGGTGCTGAAATTCTGGCTTCACCAAATGCTGCAATCTTGAACAACTTGGGCTTGATATGGGGGGGAAAAAGTGTATTAGATAATGATTGTCAAGCTGCTGAATCTGAAATAGGCTGTGCTGGCACAAATTGTTATTGTTAGTATAGATGGCCTGCAAGCTTAGGGCTGAAGTAGCACAACCAACCTCAGCATTGCCCATAGATGTTACACTGCTGAAGTATCCTGTTTCTAGATGGGAAAGACAAATATACATACGTGTATGGTTTGAAAATGGTTTGTGATGATCCAGAAAGCCTGTGCAGAGGGCCCATATTTGGAAATGCAGGGACGTCATGTTGGGTTTCCAGAAGGTTCTTCAAAGCCTCTTTGGGAGAGAAAAAGAAACCTTTAATTTCTTAAAGTAGAAGGGGTTCCATTTGGCTTTATCAGATTACAGGGGTGAGAAAAAGAATCATCAGCTATCTGAGCAGTTTTCTTCAGTAGTATAAGAGAGAGAGTCATTTAGTTCAGTCTTGGGCCAGTATCAAGGATAGCCAAAATTCTTTGCAATGACAAATGGGTAATGGGCTTCTTATATGAAAAAAAAAAAAATCATAATGGAGGCAGGAAGTGTTTGTGTGGCTCCTTTAAAATGTTAAGATGGAAATCTGTTTCTGATTCTGACTGACAGCAATACAGGCTGTTGGTATCCATAGGCACTGAGTCTGCCCTAAGAATTTTGCCAGTGAACCTTAGAGGACAAGTACATATCGTAGATATTTTCCTGCATCTGTTTTAAACATCTTTTCAGCTTTGAAAGTGAAATACGTGAATGTGATTCATCACTTTTATTGTATGGATGAAGTTGCCTCCTAGCCCATTGTCAAATGAAGATCCTCAGGCTTACTCCTAGACCTTTCCCTGCGAGGTGCTGATGATTCAGGTCAGAGTGCTTCAGCACAGTGTCTCACCAGCGTTACAGTCAGATGATGACTATTGATATATGCAGTGTTTTTGTCAGTTCATGTCTCCTTCAGCGGTGTGAAATATGAGATGGGTGACGTGGGGAAAGAAGAACCTGTTCTCCATCTGCGTGCAAGGCACTGCGGAGGGAAAGTAACTGAGTAGCCAGTTAGGTTAAGAAATGACATACTGTGCAAAATGGAATTTAACTTTCAGAAGCGTCTGCTAAATTACTGTATTATTTAATGAGCTAATTACGGTTCTCTGCTTCCAAACGTGACCAATGAAGTATGTTGCCTGAGGAGATTGTGATGTGGTAGCAATAACCAAGCTGTTACCACAGTGCCTTGGTGCTGCGCAGTCACTGAATGCATCCTTTATCATGTAATTGCATTTCAGCTGTTCCTAAAACAAATGTGTGTAACTGTGTGATCGTGAAAAGAAAATCTGAGCTTAACTGTTGTTCATCCTTTTAGTAAGAAGAGTGGCTGTTAACTTGGTACCTCGGGGAGAAAGCTCTAGGGTTAAGTCTCATTCCTTTACTAGCAAGCGTACCTTCTGAATTCCCATTTGTACTCTGTATGTACCACAGGGGAAATGTGATTGAATAACGTGTTCTCCCTGCCATGTAGTGAAGGAGGAGGATAGCTCAGAAAATGGGGGATCTTGAGATGAAGTTCCAAGGTTAAAACCAGAGTAACTGAGGCAGAAACAGTGATAGGACTTCTTGGGTTGAAAGAGTTGGGGAGAATGGAGAGCTGGCAGCTGGAGCTAGCTGCTGTTCCAGAAGCACATGAAATAACAAGGTCCTGAGGTGGATGAATTATCTGTGTAAAGATGGAGGAGGTTTGGTGGTAAGAGCAAAAGATAGTCAACAGAAGTCTTGGGATACAGATTCCACCATGCTTTGTCATTGTGATGCACACAATCTGCAGTTAGTGGTTTTATTCTGGTAGACTGGCTTCCTCACACCTGAATTGGTACCTGAGCTTGGTACCCTTAAAACTTCTGGTCATTTCACCAATCCAGGTATGCTTTAAGTGATTGTCACAAAACCCAGATGGCTAAAGTGCTGGACTTCCACTGGTCTGTGTATAAAAATATTCCTTTGACATACTTTGAATGCAAAAATGTGCAAAATATGTATTGCTTGTAATAGGGAGTGAGACATGCAGGTGGAAGGATGCGAACATGAAGATTTGTTTGTGCATGTCCTAGACAGATGCATAGAACAAACCAGTTCAGGGTGTCTGTCTTCCGTAGCTGGGCAGAAGAAGATGATGGGTGTGGAGAGTATCTGTTGTATCTCTAAGGAACCAATATTTTATAACCTTAAAAGATATGTGAATATTGGATGTAGGTATTAGTGACTGGTATCACACATTTCTGCAGAAATCAAGGATCAAGTAGTTCACTAATTGACGTACCTTCATCTCTGCAATGTATTTGAGAAGGTGGGACTGAAATCATGTTGCAAGTTCCTTACAGAAAGCTGCAATGGATCTAGCGGAACAAGGCTAAATACACTTAAGCAGAATGCTTAATGCCCCTCTAAATCAGTTTTAAGGGACAAAACAAAGCAGGTTAGGTAGTATATAGCAGTTAATTTTGTTTTTGCTGACTGGCTCAATGGCTCTGTCAGTATTTAGCTTGCCCTGTGCCTCCTTTGGACTGTACTCGTCCAGAGGTGTCACTAGAACTTGAGGGTAGCTGCGTTTTGCTTTGCTTCAGATGCAGTATGTACGAATTCCTGATGCTTTGTGAGAGGAGAAGGGAGAAGTACTTTGGATGTAGTTTGTGCCAGGCAGAAGGCATCAAGCAGACAACTTGTCCTGTTTGCAATGAGAGTGATGGTTAACTTGTCGGCGCGAGTGAAAGTTTGCTTGGACTTTAGCCTCTAAACCTTGAGCTGCCTAGTCCGGGTTGGTTGGGCATCGCAATTTTAAACCTGCGATAAAGTCCTGCCTAGAAGACGTTGGTAAAGATCTTCCTGACTTCTCCCAGCGCGTGGGTTTGTTTGTTTATTCCAATGAGCTGATGGTATCGTGGGATGGCCTGTAACTAAGGTGTTGTGATGCTAAGGAGCTGCTCAAGTCTGCTGCTGCTTTCCATAACTGAGTTAGATCTGGTTCATACCCTAAGTTATCTTGAAGGCCCTTAGCCTGGGGTAAATGTTTTGTATGCTGTTGTTTTAGGCTGTTTTAAGTTAGTTTTTTAAACTGCAGGTATTTCCTGCTCTAGAGATGCATGTTAGGTGTTGTTTTTGTATAGGAAGACCGGAGTGCTTTTTATTTTCACATAACTGTCAAGAACGTGTTAAGTGATACTTCAGCATATTTTCTTCTCTATCAAGGTAATAGCATGTACTGATTTTTCATGTTTTACTCCAGCAGCCTAGCTAAAACACTGCTGTGGAATTGATTTCTGTTGGTGGGCTGTCGGGAAGGAAGGGCACTGAAAGCTGGCTGACTTTCAGTCTGACTCTCAAAATATCAAGAAGGCACAGTTGAGTTGTGGGCCTTTACGTTAGGGAAAGAGAAAATCTTAAGGAATGCATACAAAATTTCCCAGTTGACTCATGCATCCGAGCTGAGGCAGGAAATGAAAGCTCACTTCTGTTACACATGTCATCAGACAGTCAAACTGGAAGCTCTGGGAAGTTCTGGGGAGCTGCTGAAATGGCCAAATTGAAGGCAGCTGATCTCATTCTGGTCTGCAGCATGGAGGAGGCTCTGCGTTTAGCTTTCCGGTGTTCTGTTCTTCTGAGCTTCGTGGTGCCTTTTCTGCCTGTGTAGGCATTACGAAATACCTCTTCTCAGCCTTCTGACAGTTGGGAAGAACAAAGCGTTGCTGAATTAGAGGTTTATTGAATTGACTTTGTAACTCCTGCAGGTGCAGTAAAACTTGCCCTGTAATACTTGCTTAAGGTAAATTCAGTTGCTTTCTGTGAAGCATTGATAAAGACTGAAAAGTAATGCAATGAATGGAAAGATAGATTAAAGTGAAGGAAAGTGTCCAAATCGTCCATGTTGCAGTTTAATAGTGCAGATATTATTATTAGCTTATTAACACTGCTGCCTTTGCAGTGTTGAAGTCTGTTTTCCTCTTTGGCCATGGAAGGTATACACGAACTGCCATTTGATCTGGTAGATCAGGTTAAACCCCAAACTAGCAGTAACATTTCTAGAAATAGCTTAGTGGCCAAGAGTAAAAGCAGGCATTACAAATTGCATAGAGATTTCTCCTTAGTATAGTTCTTTTATTTGCTTAGTCTTGTCTTCTTTTCCCTAACCGGAGCTACTGCATAACAAATACTATTATCTGTATTTGTGTTTAGGTGGGAAAAAAAAGAAAAGGGAAATACTGCCTCATTTGTTCTTTGCCTTATGTTTTCCTATTTTTTTTTTTCCAAATTGGGGAAATACCGTTTCTATCCTAATGCTGTTACTTTACAAAAAAATACAAAGTGATACTTTGCAAATACTTGGACTTAAAGTCTTTCTGTATAATGTGATTTGCAGGATATTCCCATATACAGGGTAGGAGAAATAGTGCAGTGACAAGTTTATTAACAGTTAGCTGAGGAGTTAGAGCTGTACGTACATCTGTTCTAGGTGTATTTTGGGAAGATGGTTTTTCAGGTGAGGGTGGAAAACAGGATTGGTGCTGTGTCCTTCCCTCAGCTGGTGTGAGTTGGGCAGTGAGGAGATAGGTGGTGGATGTTTCCATTCTCTCCTCTCTGCATCTGTCTGCTTTCTGCTGTAAAATAGCAAAAGGAGAGAGAGAAAATGTTGTGACACGTTCTGTGCTGGAATATGAGCTGACAGTAACAGCAGGTCTTCAACCTAATTTCCCCGCTGTCCTTAAGCAGAAATCCGCAGGAGGAGCTGTAGAGCAGCTGAAGTAGCCGTCTCTAACTGGCTTGCAGATCAAAGGTCTGAGCGATCCCTATCTGCTGTTTACACAGTAGAGTGGGAAATCGCTTAGGCTGCCCAGTGCCACAGAAGAGGAAGCCCCCTGGGGAGGGAGACACGCTGCTTAGCTTTTTGCTTTCCCTCAGATCTGTGGGCGAGTGCTGAAAAACTTCAATTTTATGGGCAGGTGCTGAAGTCCATTAGCAGTTATTTTTAAAGTTTCTTGTCCCTCTGTGACATTTCTGTTGAGGGTCAAGGGACTCTGAGGACTCCGAAGCTAAAGATCAGTAGCCGTAATTTCTTAAGGTAAGTACCTGTCACTTCTCAGATAGGTTTGTTTGGTTACTGGTTGCTGTTGAGATCCAAAGTGGCTACAGTGGAGGGTAATCTTAAAGAGGTTAAGAGAATTAAATGTTTATGCATTGTTTCAGGAAAAGTGTGTTATCTTTAAAATGCAGCCGTCGTTCTCGTAGGATGGTTCTACTTATTTCCTTACTTGTCTGTGTTTAAGTAGATATGAAACTTAGGCTTTTGTTCCCACCTACTGTGTTCTTTCTGTGCTCATGTTGTAACTGTGCGGATGTCTTCTTGTTTTTAAACAATTAATGTAGAAATCTGGGAATGCAATTTGTTTTTATGTGTACAGCAATAGTGAACTTAGATTGAGATGAGCCTGAAAATTTGTGTTGTGTTTTGATCTTTGTATGTACTGAATTGGGTATTTTGTGTATTTCAGATGATAAGAAAGATATTGACCATGAAACGGTGGTGGAAGAGCAGATCATTGGAGAGAATTCTCCTCCGGATTACTCAGAGTACATGACAGGAAAGAAACTTCCTCCTGGTGGAATACCCGGCATTGACCTCTCAGACCCCAAACAGCTGGCTGAATTTGCTAGGTAAGTAAGAAGAAAGGATCTTCAAACTAAAAGAGCTTTCTTTCCACTGGTTTATTTAAGAAACTGTTGGGCAGCATAAATGATAAATTTAATATGGCTTGTTGTTCCTTTTAATCATCTTCTAAAACAAGGAACTTGATTCAGAATGGAGTAGTGAATAATGTATTAAAATAATTGGGTCCTGCATTCAGCAGGTGACTTCTGATCTTCAGCTCTCATTAGGCAAGGTGGGGCCTAAAGACATTAATATTCTGCATCTTTGATGTGAGAGAGTGCATCTTTCAGTGTCTCTGGTGACAAAGGATCAAATAAATGAAGTCTTGCATTCAGATCGTTCAGTACAAGAAAGCTAGGCTAACATAGTTAGTGAAGCCACTTCTGTTTTTCACTTGCTTCTCACTTCTGAAGCTCTCGGTTTTAAACACAAAAGCCCTGCTGAGCTGCTGGGTGTGGTGCCGAGTGCTCGGGGCAGGCTTGGCCACCAGAGGGCAACCGTGAGGTCACCAGAGAGAAGTCTGGTTTGGCACTGGATAGTTCTGACATTTGTGCAGTGCACTTGCAATTACAGAAGGCTTAATGCCTTTTTTTTTTTTTAACATACCACCAAATTTTTCCATTACTTGCTAGGTGACAAGGACTGTTGACCCAAGTTCTGATCTAGCTTCTTGGTTAGGTGGATCTTGGTGCCCAGTGAGCTGTGTCTACTCTAGTCTCGCCTCTTTGATCTTGCTGCTTTTTAGAAGCTGCTTCTATTAGTCTGTGCTGTGATTCCACTGGAGAACTGCTGGTACAGGCTCTTCCCACTGTTTGCAGTAAAGCCATTAAACTCTGAATACTGAAGGCTCTAAGTAAGAGACAGGGAACAAGCACTGTGAAACTATCTAATCTGGAAGTGTATTTTTTTTAAAAAAAAAGTCATGAACAACTGAAAAGGGGATTTTTTTTATTTTTTTTTCCTGAAGTGGTGGGTGGTTTACCTATTGATGCTCTTGTTTACCTGATTTACTAGTAAAATGATCAAAATGAATGTGGTTTCCTCTGAGAATTGCTGAAAGGCTAATACACAATTTTCTGTGAAAGCAAATGTTTAAGTGATATTCCGAATGTACATAGTGTTCTAATTCTAAAATGTTAGTTAAACGTTTCTGCTAATCATTTGCCTAGAATGTTTCTTTCAGTTAGTTTAAAATATTCTGAAACCTTTTGTTCTGGTAAGCACTGAAGTACTAAATAGTTATCTTTTATCTTCTTCTGTTATGAAGCTGAACTAGTTTCTTACAGGGTTTCCTTCATGCACATACTGAATGTTATTCTCCAGATCAGTTTGAGTACTTGAAAAGGTTGCCAGGATTTGGACTTCTTGAAATTACCAGACTGCTTCTGTGAGATATTTCTGCATACTTCTTAATATCATAAAAAGTACTGCATCTTTAGGTTTTAGTTAGTTTTCTGCTGAGAGAATAGTGGCACTTGGCCGTAATGTAAAATTTCAACTTCCTTGTTCAGGGTGGAATGTTCTAGGAAGTTACAGAGCTAGAATTTGTAGTGGATGATAGAAAGATTGAGTTTTATGTCTATTGTCTCATATTTTTCTGTTAATATATCTCTGTATAGCAGATAAAATTTGAACTGCTTCAGTCATAAGATGAACAAACTTTGCTGAAGGTGACAACGTGCCCACTATCAATGTCCCCAGGTTGCCCAAAGCCTACAAAAATTGTTCTGATAGCTTAATTGCAGGTATATGAAAACCTTAGGCATCTTCTGTTTTAGGAAAGCTTTTTTGATTTCTTGGTCAGAATCAATGATTGTCAAACCTTTACTCTTGCCTTAAAAAAGAAAATTGGAAAAGAAAACAGAGTTAGTTGTATGTTAGATCTGAAATGATTGTGTATAGCTGAGACTGGTGCATGTGGGTGTATCAGAATACTGCTTGCTATGGTCTTTATTCTCTTGCAGAGAAATAAACATGTTGAAGGGACTTCTTTTAGCTAATAAGATGAATTCAGGCTCTGATTCCTCAGATCTCTTTTTGTACTGCTCAGTTGTCTTGTTGATCTACATATTGTGTATCACTGAAAGCCTTCTTGCGTGGCAAACCGAAAGAAAAAAACTGGTTTACTTGCATGAGAATTGGGTTTGGAGGTATAGGGTTTAGGAGTACAGTTGTATTTGTATTCCTAAAAGGATGTGTTATTTAGTGTCAAGTTCCCTGAAAGTTCCAAGCATTGCTTGAAGGATTACAGTATTCAGACTTCAAAAATTCTCAGCTGTATTCTGAAAGCTTTGACCAGCATGTTAAGTTTTAAGAGATTTCAAATTCACAAGTTTCATGTGGTATTGCCTTTTATTTTGATCATGGGGAAAAAGTTTGTGCATAGTCCACATATAAGGAAGTATAAACAGGCTAGGAAAATCTAATACTAAGTTAATTTTGTGCAGTTGAAAACAAGCTATTTTGGGATGCTTTCCCATTTTCATTAAATTAGTTGGAAGAAACGTGCTATACATTTGTAAATCAGCTACTCAAAACCAGGCTAGATTCACTCTTTATACCCGTGCAGCTTATATTGATTAAGGGTAAATTGACTGAGACAGTTGCATTAATTTATGGGAACAGAGTTCTGAGGTTAACTTGAAATGAGCAAAGCTTGGGTAATTTAACTTGGGTAACTTAAAAGCTTTGTGGCCTTCTAATTAAAATGCATGTTGGAATTTAATTTTAGTAGTAACCAATTTCAGGCAGGGGTCTGGAGTTCTGAGTCTGTTCAGTGAGGGGTAAAGTGGGGTGGTCTCAACGATGCTTGAAGTCTTCTGTAGTGCTGCAGCCTTACAAAAAGCATTTCAGAAGCTGCAGAAATTCAGCACGTGAAATGGGCACCACTGCTGCTCAGCAGCTAGGTGGCACCAGTGGAACGAGCGTTTATGCCATCGAGATACTGCTGGATTCTGTTGCCTTTTTGGTGTGTCATTGAGTCATGTAGCAGGAATCTGAGCCCTTTAACTGGAACCTCTGTACTGATTCCTGGAAAGGTTTTTCTACATCCTGAAACTATTGAAAACACTGCAAATAAACAAACTGCATCAGAACATTAAGATCTGCTTAGTAATTCATAGATGAATGACTATAAACTATACCTGTTGGGCAACTTCCTTCCACAAATTACTGCATTCTATTGTACAACTCATGCATTTTCTCTACTATGCTTTAAAAATTCAATAAAAGTAAAAATGGATTTGTGTATTTCTCTAAGGCAGTCAGATCAGAATGCGAAACATTAGTTGTCAATGATCTGCAAAGAAAGAAATAAAACCTCATAAATTACCTCATTTTTCTTTCAATACCTTTTGGCTGGGCCATTGAAAGTCCATTAAGGTGAAATAAAATCACAGAATCACAGAACTGTCTAGATTTGAAGAGACCTCCAAGACCACAGAGTCCAACCTCTGACCTAACACTAACCAGCCCTCCACTAAACCATATCCCTAAGCTCTACATCTAAACGTCTTTTAAAGACTTCCAGGGATGGTGACTCCACCACTTCCCTGGGCAGCCTGTTCCAATGCCTAACAACCCTTCAGTAAAGAAGTTTTTCCTCATATCCAACCTAAACACAACCCTGGTGCAACTTAAGCCCATTCCCCCTCGTCCTGTCACCAGGCACATGGGAGAACAGACCAACCCCCACCTCGCTACAGCTTCCTTTAAGGTACCTGTAGAGAGCAGTAAGGTCGCCCCTGAGCCTTCTCTTCTCCAGGTTGAAAACCTTTGATGAAGGCTGAAAACCTTGGATGAAACCAGGTTGAAAATGTTTCATCCAAGTCTAACCTGATTACAAGTTGCTCTGTAGTTAGATGTGAAGCAGTCATAACTGCTTGGAGAAGTAACAGATGTGTTTCTAGTTGGTGCATATGGTAGGCTTCTTTAAAATTCCCCCAAACAAATCCCCTTGAAAACTCCTGTCTGCTCTCTTGATAGATGACTGAACTGGCTAGAGACAGCACAGTACAAATATGAGTAAAATACAAAGAAATAAAAAGAGAAGTTGGGAAATTGGCACAGTAACGGGTCATAGTGGTAAAAATTATCCTCTCTGTGGCTTTATCTTCTGCTCCTCTTGGTACCTTTCCTGGAAGAGAGCCATTGGAGGAAGTGCCCCTCCTGTTACAACCGCTTTCCAAAATGGATAGAAAACAAAGGCGAGGTAACTGTGTTAGAGTTTGAAACTGGACACCCTTCTTAAACATGACAAGGCACGCTGGTCACCTAGCTTTATGATTTAGGCCTCTTTATAAGGTATGTGCTTTTGTACTGGTCTTGTTCTTGTTCCAGAGACACTTAAAGGGCAGTAAACTGACAATTGCTTTACCCCAGGCATTACTCGGGGGGAAGGGAAATCTCTTGCTCTGTCTCATGCTGCTAAGGTCATTCTCTGTGTTTACATACATGATGTTCTGCAAACTGGAACAAAACCAGTAACTATTTTTGCTGGAACCTTGGAACAAGAGGGAACAGTTTAATTTTAAAACAGTTCTGGGCCCAGCTGCGTCGGAGGCTAACTGTGGGCTCTTTGATTGTAGGTAGATTCCTAGGACGCCTTGTGGCACTCCCTTTGTGTCTGTTTATCCAGAAGCCAGTCTAGCCAGTTTCAGGAGCTCTTTAGCACAAACGGACCACTTGTGGTACTTCTGCCTCAGCAGGGCACCATGAAGGGTGTGACAGTGAGGGAACAGACCAGAAGTGGAAGTGAACCTGTAGAGAATAACTTCCTCCTTTTCTAACCATTCATAGTGATGCGGTCATTAGTAGAGGTGAATTATCGCTGTTGATCATCAGAGACCTCCAGGAAGTGCAAAAGAAGTTGCCAGAGAGAGAGTAATGCTGTTTAGGTTTCTATAGAGGGAGAAGAAAAAAATATGACAACACAGGTTTAACAGGAAGAAAAAAAAAAAAAGATACCGAAAGGGAGGGTGGATTTCTATACTGTTAGTTGCTTTTGACTGCTTTAGCACTGTTTCTGTGGCTAACTTGTTAAAAATCTGATTCATCTCCAGCATAATTGTTTGTGGAGATTGACAGAGCTTTGATGCAGAGGTTCTCCTGGAAGGAACAGCTCCTGCAGGTCAGCAGGGCAGTGAAAGGAGGTAGTTAGCTGAAACTGTCACTGCAATATTAGAAAGAAACTTTGTTTTGAGGAATGGTTAATGCCTGTGATTTCACTCCAGCAATGTGATGCTTTAAATACAAGTTATCAGACTTAGCCTTTAACTGCACTGTCCTGTACCTGGGTCTAAAAGGTTACACTTCCATTTTTTTTAATGGTCTGCAATTGTTACTGCTAGACGTGGCCCACAGAAGCTTGCTGCAGAAATGGGAATTCTGGTCTTGCCATGGAAATGGGCTCTGTGCAAAGGCAGCTGTTTTGGAAGTTCCACCCAGGTATTAATGTGTGCCTCTATAGTCGCTTTAAATAGCGGTATCTGCTAGAGTTCTGGTTTTGGTCAGTGTTTCAGGCTAAGAAAACTTGGAGGGAGCTGGTAGGGATGCTCTACTGGGTGGGAGCCAGATGGCTAACCACCAGCATCTGATGATGTCATGGACATTGATTTTTGGGCTTAAGGGCATTTTGTTTTTAGGGTCAGGAAAATGAGTTGGCGTTTACCAAGTTGATAGCATTAGAAGCGAGGCAGGGATTTGTGGGACCGGATTTGTCTGCTAAGGGTGTCTCTAATGGCATTAAAACATGGCACTGTGTTCTCTCATGTCATGTATTATCAAAGCACTTTGTCTTTTGTCCACATTGGCATTACAGACACACACTTCTATGCTTTGTCTTTCTGTAAAACAGAAAAAATGAGATGCAAAGATGCAATAAGGAAAATCCAATGTAAAGGGTAGTTAAGTGTTCTGTAGAGCTACTGTAAAAATAAAAATAAAAAAAAAGCATGTGTTTTGCCCTACAGCCTCAGAGTCAGGAAAGTTAAGGTAATAAAGGTGGTCTGCACAAACAAAAATAGTTTTTGTCCAAGATTGAGATTTTTAGGCATGCTGTTGGTGATGGGATGAGAGGAGCTCTGTCAACAGAAATACCTCACGCCTGTTTTTAAGGGGTTGTTGGATATGATACTCTCCAGTTCCCATATTTTTGTCATGCATGTATTAACCCTTGCAGGAGGCTGCAGTGTTCTTCAGTTAGCCCTGCACATATTCGGTGTAGTCCGGAGATGCTAAGCAAGCAGGAGATTGTTAAAAGTCCAGGCAGAGAAAAGAATAAATGTAGCCACTCAATCCTTATTTTTTACGCTGTACCTGTGCTATGTCTGCAACATGGAGAGGAGTTGGATTGTTTCTGAAAGACAAATGATGGCCCACAGAGCCATAGGAGACTTCTCCATCACGTACTTACGTCTCTGTTGGTGGTTCTAAGGAGATTTCCCTGGATCCAGTTTTCAGGAATTCTCAGGGAGGTTTTTCACTGCTCTGGCCTTAATTCAGCCTCAGGAGGCCTTCTTTTCCTGTCCTCTCTCCTCTATCCATGTGAATGACGCAAGTGAAACTGCAGATTTCAGTCCTACTTACTTATATGACAGCATCAAAGAATCCTGGAACCTACCTGCAAAGAAACAAATGCTTATATGGTCAAAATAAAGAGTTTTTAGCTTATTTTCCCCACAGCTCTTGGGGGTTGTTTTGATCATTTAGAAATTGTGTTTTAACCAGATCGATTGTTAGAAATGCATGTTAAAAATACATGTCAGTCTGTTTTCAGGGACTGTCCTAATGGGGGTTAAATCGCTCTGGGATAGCAACAGATCCCTCTGCTTCTTAATGTTCATAGTAGCAACTCTGCTCATTGTAATTCTTTTGTTAAATTCAAGGCACTCATCTCTTTAACTAGCAAAAACACGAGAAAACCTTTTGTTTAACTTGAGGTAGCTACCTGTCATATCTGTTGTACAGAGCTATCTTGTACTGTGTTACCAGGAAAAAGAGTTGAGGAACTTGACTAAATGGTGTAGCTCCCCTTCTCTGGCAGGGTTTTGGAATGTGTTAAAATCTCATACCTTACTTAAGTGAATCTCCAGCTGTGTGGTGCATTTATGAATTACTTACACTTACATACTTATATTGGAATCTGCTACGCTAATCATGCCATTTATTTTTGATATTTTTGAAGACCGTGTGCACTACAGATTTTAGATACAAGGATAGGTAAAGGGGCAGCGTGCAACTTCCCAGGTTACTGCCTACACACCCGTCTCTTTTTGGACATTTAGACAGATTGCGATTAGAGCAAGACTGTTCTAATGTCATTGTCTACAGGGAGTCTTACGACTGTACTTGAAACACCTAATTTCTGTGCAAGCATTAACTTGCTGGGCTCCATCAGTGGAGGTTAATGACACAGATAAGATAGTGGGATACCTCTGTTAATGGCTAAAATTAAGTAGATGATTGCTTGTCAGTTGACAAGAGTGGAATCCATGTGTGCAATAGCTTGACGTAAGAATAATTACAATTTCTGTGGTTAAAACAGATGTCTGCATTGTCAGTGTAGATTCCACAACTTGCCTGCCTTTTCTGCTTCTGTAGAGTTTTGTTCTGAAGCTTTGTGTGATGAAACTACTGAAGAATGATTGAAACTACTCTGTCCTTCATGTCTGAATATATGGCTACGTGCACACATGGCTACGTGCACAAAAAGAATGGAATTGTCAAACAAAATGTCCTAATTATACTTAGTGTAAGTCAGGAAGAACCTTATTTCCACATACTCAGAACTAGGAATGTAGCATTAAATGTCTTATTCAGTGTTTGAGGCCCTTCTAGAAAGTTGGGCTTTCCAAATACCAAAAACCGCTGTTCCTATTATTTCAAGAGTTCTAAAAATATTAAAAAGAGTATTACTGATGCACATAATACTATCGAATAAATGTGTGTATTATGTAGGCAGTTGAGGGAGAAGAGCTGTCTACCCATGTTGTTCTACTAATGTTTTTTTCTTCTTTTTAAGAATGAAACCAAGAAAAATTAAAGAAGACGATGCTCCACGAACGATAGCTTGTCCTCACAAAGTAAGTGAAGTGCTCAGCTTCTGACTAGACAGTGATTTGTAGATCAGAATTTTATTCTGATGTTCTCTTGAGAATAAGCAACATGTCTTGTTGTAAATAAATTATGCTTGATTAACTGTATTGAAGTTATCGCTCTTACAAGGCTTCCTTGAAAACCTTTCACTGAATATTATTCCCATTCCTTGTCTTAAGGTTAGTGCATCCCTAATCTTCTGGTAACCATGATGCACAGTCCCTAACATGCTGGTTTTACTGTTGTGATTTCCTGCCACCCAAGAATACATACTTGAAAGAATGTTCTGAAAGCTGTTCAAAGTACGTTCCTAAGATCTATATATTGTCTTCTTGGAAGCTATGACAGATTTGGGAGTCTAGATCAGGAATCAGCAATCTATGGAGCAGATGCCAAACTTAGCATTATTGGAAGACTTTGAATTACATTCCACAGAGCTGGCGGGTGCATCGTTTTGAAAGAGAGAGGGACATCTCACAGATACGATTCTGAAGAAACACAATTCTGATCTGCTGGTAGTGGGGAGGCCACTGTCTTGAATAAATGTTGCCAGTTACTTAAATTGGTAGCATCTAGTTTTAATGGATTACCCAGCTTCTGTAGATCTTCTGTTAGCCAACTTAATTTGTAATGAAAAAAGACAAATACAACCTTGCTGACTTCTGGTCTAGATGGTGTGAGCATAAGTAAGTAGTGAGGGCAGATAGCTAATAGTGCGTATGGGAGAGCATGGATAAAAGGCTTCTTCCTGAAAGTGGTAGCATAAGAAATTTTCACTTAATGGATTCCTCTTTGTGCTTATATTGATTTCCAATTCTTTACATTCTACATATCATGTTTTTACTGTCATCTAGTGTGTGATGATACAAGAACACTTATTCTTTACAATGCTGAAGAATGCTGCCTTCATTTTTGATGTATTTTTTCATAGCCTCAATTTAATTTAAACAGAAAAAAAAAGAACACTCAATCCTTCCATCTTCTCTCCTTTCTGATGTTTCTGGGCTATGTGTATTTATGAGTTCAGTTTAAGAAAGGAACATATTGCAGAAGATGTAACTGTTCCTCTCAGAGGCAAACAGGGACTTGAAATAAATGCATGCAAGTCCATGGTGTGCTTATTTTGGTGCAGCACTTCTTAAATTAGTCAAAGAAATTCTAGTACCTGAAGAGAGAACTCCTCGAAAGTGTTAGTTTTCCATTTTTAAGAAATAAGGCATGTTTAAATGTGAATATTAGTTTTGAAGAAATAACTTCCAAAGAGGACGCCTGTAGAATTGAGTATTAGCAGTTGATTGTTCTATAGGTACTGTTATTGAACTTTGTGCCTCCTAACCCTGCAGTGTTGGTAGACTAATTTTTAGGTAAGCTGAAACAGCATCACTTGGAGTACAAATAGAATTTACAGATGTTAATAGGATTTCATGAGGAGTTGTGTGCTGTGAGAAGTACATGTTTAAAACCTAAGATAGTTGTCTATTGATCACTGCTAAAAGGTGAATAAAGGCACAGAAATGTTGAATAAGAGAGCCACAAGTCGCTGCTGGCTTAAATTTACCCTGGAATTCCTGTGTTGATGCAGTGCGTACCCCAGATTAAGACCTCTGACATGGTACCTGAGTTCAAGTGAGTATGACTAGGTTGAGTCGACAGTAACTCGAGAGATCCATCTGCCTTACTCAGTTGCCCAGTATCACTTCATGGGTTTAAACTAGAATTGGTGGTTGTCTCTTTCTGTGCCACAGTGGGTAGTGATCAGTCTGCTGCTGCAGGTGTGGGCTGGGTAGTTCCTGTAAGCGATGTTCTGGAAGCCCTTGTACTCCATTTCTTCTCAGGAACGAGAAGGACAGAAGCAAAAGGATGGAATGTTGGAAGACAGAGCAGGGCAGATACAAGTTGGTGCTAGAGAATGCTCTAATGTACCACAGCATATAATCTATCAGATTGGAGTACTGTAGTACTCAGTGTATAGCATATCAAAGATGATACCATAGATAGCTATGAACTACCATTCTGTCAGGTTTTTTTTTTGTTTGTTTGTTTTGTTTTCTGAAGGTGCTTTTGTTAGCATATTCACTTGCTTCTAGCAGAGCTGCATCTTTTCCACAAGACTGTCCTATTATTCATTTGACTGCACATGGTTTGTAATACTAAGAGAAAGAGAGGTATTTTGTTTTGTTTTACTCAGCTTTTCATATTATTAGTTTTCATGGTATTACTTTTATTTGTTTATTTTGAAATATATGCAAGGGGTCTGCTTTACAGGGACAACTTTTCAGAAAGTATTCAGGATATGAAATCATTTTAAATGCTTAAATGCTTGTACTGTAGCAGGTAAAACTTAACAGAACTAGCTTATCTACTAACTGAGTTTCACTGTTCTTCTTTAAGGGCTGCACAAAGATGTTCAGGGACAACTCTGCCATGAGGAAGCATCTGCACACTCATGGCCCTCGAGTACACGTATGTGCAGAATGTGGCAAGGCCTTTGTGGAGAGCTCGAAACTAAAGCGACATCAACTAGTTCATACTGGAGAGAAACCCTTTCAGGTATTGTTAAGTTGCAAACCACAATTTATTTCATAAAAATTGTGTAGGCTATATAACCTCTTTTCTACATCTCTTTGGGGATACTCTTTATTTTGTAAAATCAAATGAAGCACTGAATGATCATCTTTAAAATTGGAAGTCACCTTAAATTAATTAGGCTGTCATTTATCTACTTCTGTGGACATAGAAATAAGCAAATTGTTTGTACATGAGAGATATACGTGAGAGATACCTTCCAAAACATAATGTGAAGTTACTCACTTGAAAAATGAAGTTTGCAGTTACTCCTGAAAGAGGAAAATGTCTTTTTTCCTCCTTTTCAACTTCCCATATTACACAACTGACCCTCAGGGCTGTGTGCTCATTTGACTCATAATACTAATTTCTAGTAGTGGATATTAATCAATTTTGAGGACAGTGATGGTAGTTACTGAATCTCTTTCCATTCGTATCAAGTCACATGAGCTTCTGCCACCAGAGGTCTCCAGCCTACTTCATATGATATTTCTCCTTCACATAAATATTCTTCACATGTATTCATAGCTTTGAGCATACTGTGTTCGTCAATACTTATGTACTTTTTTGCAGATTTTTTTTTGAAAACTGAATTATTTCAGAAGTTTGCAGTTCTTAGACACTCAGTTAGATGTGCATGCTTGAGCTGCTTTGTGTTTCCTGATTAGTATTTGCAGTTAAACATGCTGCTCTTTGTATTCTGAGCCCATCTTGGAAGTAAAGCTAGTAAAATGAGCAAATCTTTACAAATTATTACTGAAAGGGAGAAATCTGATGTGAGACTAGTACAGCTAGCAAAATACTGTTTTAGGTGCAGGGAGCAGTGTGTTTTTTTTTTGTTTTAGCGAAAGCATTTGCTTGCAAGCTAGAATTTATTTTCCTCTTCTAAATCTGCTATACTACTGTGGTAAAACAACCTGAAGTATTGTTTAAATGCAATTTAAAAGTAATGCCCACAGCTGCACTTATAATAATATTCAGCGCCTGGCTTTGTGCTTGTGCAGTGTAGGGTATTGTTCAAATCTATGATTGAAATGGGTGGTGCTTTTATTAGCTAATAGAATGTGTCTTTTCCTTTCAACAGTGTACGTTTGAAGGATGTGGAAAGCGTTTTTCACTGGACTTCAATTTACGCACACATGTGCGAATTCATACTGGCGACAGGCCCTATGTTTGCCCATTTGATGGCTGCAATAAGAAGTTTGCGCAATCAACTAACCTGAAATCTCACATCTTAACACATGCTAAGGCCAAAAACAACCAGTGAAAGTTGGAGGAAAAGTTGTTGAACTCAAGCATCTTACAGGAAATATGAATTGGAAATAAATACGCCTCCCCTTTGTATATTGTTTCTAGGAAAGAATTTTAAAAAAAGAACCCTACAAACCTAAAGGACATGTTTTGATAAGTAGTGAATAAAAAGCAAAAAAGAAACAGAAAAACTTTAAGGTGACATTGCTAAGATGCTCTACCTTGCTCTGTAATGCCGTTTCAAGAACACGGTGTTTTGTAAAGTGACCCTGACCGGAGGGGTCCGTTCATGAACTTGCATCAAAAGAGACAATTCTTTATACAACAGTGCTAAAATTGGACTTCTTTTCACATTCTTATAAATATGAAGCTCACCTGTTGCTTACAATTTTTTTAATTTTGTATTTTCCAAGTGTGCATATTGTACACTTTTTGGGGATATGCGTAGTAATGCTATGTGTGATTTTCCTGGAGGTTGATAACTTGCTTGCGGTAGATTTTCTTTAAAAGAATGGGCAGTTACATGCATACTTCAAAAGTATTTTCCTGTAAAGAAAAAAGTTATATAGGTTTTGTTTGCTATCTTAATTTTGGTTGTATTCTTTGATGTTAACACATTTTGTATAATTGTATCGTATAGCTGTAATGAAATCATGTAGTATCAAATATTAGATGTGATTTAATAGTGTTAATCAATTTAAACCCATTTTAGTCACTTTTTTTGGAGAAATACTGCCAGATGCTGATGTTCAGTGTAATTTCTTTGCCTGTTCAGTTACGGAAAGTGGTGCTCAGTTGTAGAATGTATTGTACAGGCACTGACCTTTTATTAACACCTGATAATATGTACATCCCATGTAATAGAAAGGGCAACAATAAAACAGTGGTCCTAAAGAAAGAATATGGCAGAAAATGATCTGTAAGCACAGTCTCTTTTGTTGTCCAGAGCAATCCTAGTCCCTCTTGACCTCCCAGAAACTGGAAGCTAAATAAAGTCAAGTTTCCTTTACTTTGCATTTCATTACAGTCAGTGATTTGTGATGAAATCACTTAACACCACATCAGGTGGTATGCCTAAACAGAGCTGGTGAATATAATGCTGTTTTCACGTGACATAGACTTCCATTAACTGGAACAATGGATTTGGAGACCTGGCAGTGAAGTGAGGAGATTTTGGTTTGCCTGGACAGTAAGCAGGTGAAACAATACAGTGAATAGTTAGACGGGCACCTTTGCTTAGTAAAGGTAAGGAATTTTGGAGGTTTAAATACAACAGCAGTAGGAAGTAGGGGAACCAGTCGTGTTTGGTCATACCAGAAAAAAGAAAATTGTCTTTTTTTTTTTTTTGGCTAACTGAATATAATGATGAAAGTTCTTGGAACATCCTTGGACACCTTTCATTTCAAAACAGGAACTCATAGTTCTCAAAGAACTTGATGGATTTTTGGATGGTCTAACTAAAAGTGGGTACTACTCGTTTTGTTCAAGTGTTCAAATAAGAAACTTGCAGATGCTATAGTAAAATGTGACAGACTAATAAATATAAGAATATGCACAAAAATGCATAAGTTATTTTTTAGAGGAAAGTGATGAATATTTTACGGTAAAAACTGTTGTTAATCTTTTTCTGAATTCTGTTCTTACAAGGTTCATCAAACGTTTCTTGGCCAGTACAGTAAAATGTACTTTTGAGTCCTGGTTTGGTGGTAGTGGGGGGAAAAATGTGGATAATATAAAACTACACTGAAAAGCAAGAGAATTGACGGCTGTATCTAAGTTAATTTGAACGTTGCAGCTCTAATCTAAGGTTATTAGGAGTAGAAAGAAAGACGGGCTATTTAATTTTAAGGTATGCACTAGAAATTTGGCAGTATTATTTATAAGCAGTTATTGAACAGGACAACATACTGAAATTTGTATAGTTACGGTTAAGTTAAATTCTGTATTCAGTTAAATTAGTGTCTATTCTTTTTGGAAGGAAATAAAATCAGTTCAGTCTAGATCTAATTGACCTTTTTTTTTTTTTTTTAATGGTATATGGGATGTTAGTCTTGCTCAGAACTCTACTTTCCTGTGTCATGAAGTGGTACCAATTTTATTGCGTTGCAAAGTAAAGAGATCCCTTGATGGTATCACACTTTATCCCTGAACATGCATTTGCAACGAAGTTACTTAAGTTTAATCTTCATTTGAAGACTAACTGGGAGCTCAAACACGCATTGTCCCTAGTTATATTGCATCTGTGTTACGGAGTGATAATTTCATCTAGGCCTCAAACTGGTAAGCATTCAAGACAACCCCAAGCCTACGGAGCGATGATTAGTAGCATGAAAGATCTTGCTTTGTTAATGAGCAAATTCCATACTGGGGTTGGATAAATACTTGTGATGAGCAGCTTCTGTCAGTTAGTTATGCTTTTCAAATATAATTGGCACATCTTGTCCTTAAAACTTCATGCTTAGTTGATTCCAGAGTTCTGCTTAGGCATTTTTGGTGAAGAAAAACAAGCTTTGACAATAGCAACAGAGTTAATAGCAACAGAGTTGACTCTGAAACCACAATTACCAGCCTGCTATCTTCGTGTTTCTGCTTTAGACCATGAATTTGTGAGCAAGCTCAGGTAAGGCATAGAAAATCTTCAGGGCTGGGGAAAATGCAGCCTAGTTTTAAAACTGGTAAAAGATTTTAGAAAAGATTCATCGTGCCTGCTAAAATGCTTCTGTGACGTCACATTTCATGTTACCCTATGTGTTTATCTTGCAGATGAAATGGAAGAAGGTTCTGTAACTTTGCTTGCATATAGGTTTCTGTGGCTGTGTATCTTTGGGCTTGACCAGATTTCAAAACATAGAACTGACTATAGGCTTTTTGAGCAGTGCCTATGTTTATGTTCTGCCTGTAACAGTAGTGCCTGCTTTAAATGCAAGGCAAACTGAACTGAAATGCCCATTATTTCTAGATACACTACTTGAAAAGTGAGTAGGAAGAGCCCAGGTACAGCTTTGTTAAGAATTTATTCACTTTAGTGTTTCAAACAGAACTGGTATCTCCTTTATTATTCTCTGTGGCTGCACTTGCACTTGACATTTTGGACCAAAAAGTTCATTGTTGAATGTACAGTCTAACACATCATTTATTTCTTATGTCATGGCCCCAAATTGTTAATCAAAAAAGCTATATCCAAACATGTTTCCAAACAACGTAGGTTGTCAGCAATAATGTAGTTTTAAAGGCAAACAGTTCCTTTCTCTTGGCTTTTTCATCTACCAGGGATTTAGGAAAAGCAGCATTAGTTAATTGGCAAAATTACTGAAGCTTTAAAAAGCTACAAAGGGCTAGATGAAGTGGAGTGACTGGGGCAATGAAAGATATTACCACGTAGTCATCAGTTGCCCTAAGATGCTTGCAGAAGAGACTATCAATGTATGCCTTGAAAAGACTGAAAACAATTAATCTTTCTAATAAATTAAGATGACCAGACTCGAGGATAGCATGTGACGAATAGCATTATTGGAAATGTGGTTCTTCAGTGCTTTTCAGCCGTAGTACACCTCTCTTAAGCCTGCCTTATGATGGCTTGAGAGGACAAGGGAAGTAAACAATGGTTTGTGTCAGCATTAAGCTTTGACTTTTTAGTGACTGCAGAATTATTTCTATATTGCTTAATGCTGTAGAGAAATCAACAAGTCTTTTGAAAGCTTAAGAATTCATGTTGGATTTTTAATTGAAAGTAGGGAGTAAGATTTGCAGGCAGAAACAGAAATGTGGATTTGCATCAAGTACAATTATTCATAGTTGTGTAAATGGCATAGTTAAAAAGTAACACTTCCTAGTTAGGAAAATTAAATAACTTTTTCTGTCAGCCTGTTTCTGCAGTCCTAGGGTGAAAGAATGTGAGTGACTTGAGGGAGACTGTGAGACCCTGCTGCAGAACACTGTAAGCAGTGATCCAAAAAGGTTCAAAATTTAATGGAGGAATATATGTGCTTGAATTGTCAGGAGATTCAGTATTTGTTTTGATCTATGAATGGATCTAGTGTCAAGTTGAAAAAGGCCAGTAGTGGAAAAGGCTTTACGGTGATGCTTAAATGCCACCTGGATGGCTACTAGCTTCATTTTGTAAGGTAATGTAATAATTTAATCTGTGGTCCCTTAGTTTCTTTCTTTTTGCCTAAATTGCATCAATTTAGGCAACTTCATGTATATTCACAATACTGTATTATTAAGGTAGTTTTGCTTGATTTTTTTTTTTTTAATCTATTTTTGTGGAAGTAATGTAGAACATTACATTTTCTTTTGGAAAAAGCACAGCAGTTTAGATTCAGCAGTTCAGAAGCGCTTTTTGATTTTTTTTTTTCAGGTCCTGACTTTCTCTTAAGCAAAATTATGTATTTTCTGCTACTTTAGGCAAATAAATAAATTTACTTATAGTAATTGTTGTTTAGACAACTCCAGTTGTGTTTTTTTTTTTTTTTTTCCTGAAGTCTTACTTTCCTTTTGACAGAAAAACTAAGATTGGCTGCTGGTTGGATACCATTTCTTCTAACGGGCTTTGCTCTCTATTGTGTATTCAGATGTGGACGTAAGGTTCCTCTTGTGAATTGCTGTTCTCACCGGGTTCCTGTGTAATTCGGAAACCCTTCAGCAGCAAACCTGAAATTCTGTAGAAATACTGATTTTGGAAGGGCAGGGAAGAGGCAGAGAGCCCCTGGAGTCCTTGCAGGACTTTTGGGTGGTTCTCTTGCTGCCACTTCTGTATTAAGTGTTCTCATGGGTTTAAATGTGGTTTCCCTCTAATTGGCTTGAAAGTAGCATCTATGTTGATGCTTTATTTTAGTCTGTATAGATACTCCTGAATAACAGTTTGCCAAGAGAGGGCTGTCAATTGTGAGTTTGTACCAGCAGACAAAGCAGTGTCAGGGTGCCCCTGTGAATCACAGAATCTGTGAGCAAAATTGTGTGTAGGGTGTCTTGAACATAACAGTGTCAAAGTAGTTCCCCACACACTAGTGCAGAAGAGTAAGAAAACCCTGTTTTATTTCTGTTACAGGGTTTATGGAGTGATTTAATGGCTCATAAAGTCAGCTGTCCTTCAGAGCTGCAAGATGCTCGCTAGGGACCTCGCTAGTGTTGCCAATAGCAAATTTGGCTTGCAAAATTAGTGACTGCCTCATGCAGGGGGCATCAGGCAGCTTGTGTTAACTGAATTTACATTTCTTTTTCCCAGCAAAGCAGAAGATTTGGCCTTTGGACATGAATTCTGGTTAAGAACCAAGACTCACTGAAATACCTTTGTTTTCTTTAAAGTGTCTCAAAATTTCTTGCATCTCAGTTTAAGGGTATGAGACTAGATTATTAATGTGTTTTTTTTTTTTTTTTTTTTTTTTTTTTCCCTGTCAATATTAATGGAGCTGAAGCCCCCCACACATGGCAAAGGTGTAACTAATTATCTGTAATGTTAATCCCATAGTGAGGTACCCAGTGCTTTGAACCTCCAGTGGATTTACATGAATCCAATGACTTCCATAGGTTGAAAAGACTTACAAAAAACTGCTGTGTGGAACAGCATTGTAAAGAATAATACTGTGGCAGGTTTTTAGGTTTTTGTCATGTGAGCTCTTTTGTGTTTGTTTATTGTTGTTTCATGTTGGGGTTTTTGTTCGTTTTCTTTCTTGCATAGGTTAGGGATAGAGAATTTTTTCTTTAAAAAGGAAGTTTTGTAACATTAGTCCAAAGAGCATTAGGCTTTGAACTAACACACTCAATGGCTATGGGAAGTGCATCTGGTTCTGGGTATGTGTTTTGTTTTGTTTCCCCACTCCCCAAGAGTGTACACTGAAACTGCATAGTACCTCCTTTCTGAGCAGGCAGAGAAAACAAGAGGAACTTTTGCCTGGAGAAAATCGGGGTAAGAGTTACTTTTACTTAGCTCCTTGAAGTTACTAAACTTGAATTTTATTCCTAGCCCGTTTGGAAAATGACGTGTTGTAGATTCATCCTTAGGTGAAAATACAACAGTGCTTCTCTCAGAAGGGGACCTTTCAGAAGGATGAGGGTCTTGCATGCCAGCTTTCCCCGTGGAGAGAAACACTTTACAACCTTCATGGGAGAACTGGAGCAAATCCTGGTGTGTTTGGGGATGAGGGGGTGACACCCTACATTGTGTCCTCCTGGGACAGTGTGTTGGGTCATCCCTAGGCGAACTTACCCTCAGGGGCTACCCAGAAGTAGGCTGTGGCCTACCTGGCCTGATAGCAGCTGCCCGCCGCCAGCCAGCTTTCCCAGACTTTCCTCAGAGCCAGGTGCAGCTACTGAAAGCAAGTGTGTTGTGTGGAGTGTGCTCAGTGAGGTGAGTGCTTTTAGGCCAGCCTTTCCTCTATCTCACAGTCAAATTTGGTATTTCTGACCTTCTGGCAGGGCAGGAGCTGTTTTTCAGCTAATTTTCATGCCAACTTCAGTCCAGCCAAGCGAAACCGCTCTAGCAACACTTCTTCCTCTTCTGAATTTTTATAGGCTATTATTTTTCACAACAAACCTTGCCTTGCTTGCTTTTATTTCTTGTTGATCAAACTGTGGAGCTTAAGATCACATTCTAGGTCAAATCAGTGAAAACTGATAACCCAGAAGTAGACAAAGCTTTTACTGCATATCATTTGTGTCATCATGCATATTATGTTGATCTCTCTTTTAATCTTTTTTTTCTTTTTTTTTTTTTTGCTTGCTATTAGTTGCAAGTTATTTTTATAATCAGTGAGGACAGCAGTGATACAGACTGTGAAATAGTTGCACCAGAAAGATGAAAATAGCTTATTTTCTTCTGCTTTCCTCCTCCAGTGCCCATGAACATGCGTAACATCCTGAACACTGAGCATGGAAACAAGCAGTCATCTCACTCAGGATTTCAAAACCTATTTCCACTATGTTTTACCCAGCAAGAATCTGTGTTTCCCTCCCCATGTTCTGTGCTTCCCAGAGTCAGATGGTCCTTTATATCCTTCATCTCACTCCACGATTGCAGTGCTTGCTATGGTATGTTGCCTTCAGCAAGTTTCTATTTTCCATGGCTCCTTCTCTGGTAGGAAAGAGGTTTCATTGCACTTTCTGCTAATTTAATGATATTTGGCAAGCTTCTAGGCTTTAAGTTGTTCTTTAACTAAGTACATATCAAAAGTCTGGCTATAACAACAGCTGTTAACACGTATTTTCCAGCATGATAGTAAATATGCTTAATTTCACAGAACAAACACTTCCATTCTCTGCAAGGTCAATTTTCCTATTTAAGTCTTAATGATTTTCCCAATATGCTACCTGTCCTGTATCTGCAATGTACACATTTTCATATCACTTTATTTTTTTTATAGTTCACTTGAAAAAGTAGTGAGATGCTTAATGGATGAAAAGAAAGTCAAGGTATAGAGGACAAATAAAAATACAAATTCTATGGTGACAGACAGAAGAGTGGAATTTTAGCTCAGATTTGCTATACTAACCTATTTGTGGCTCTAAGTTGGAAGACTTGTATAACCCACCCTGCTACGGGGTGGATCATAAGAGTAAAGCTTTAGGACTTGGTGGTAGGTTACCTTTCACTGAGCTTTACCTTCCTATTCCCTTCTGTTCTTGGGGAGCTTCTCCCACCCAGTGCCACGATGCTTGTGGGAGTGTCTGGGGAGGCAGAAAACAGTCCTGACTTGGTTAAATGGGCCGATGTGTCAAACTTCTGGTAGGAAGGAACTGAACTGTGTTTAAAAAGGCTGAAGCTATTTCTAGCTTGACTTAAATATTTGAAATAGCACAGATCTCAAGCAGCTGACATCAGACTAGGTTGAAAGCTGGCTTCTACCCTCTCCTTAAAACTTGTTCATCACGCAGTATCAGTAATCTCCAGTGCCTGCTTCTGATTATTTCCTTCAAGTTCCATATGGTTGGATTTCTGTAAAGAATGCTTTAGTGAATACTGTGAGTAAAATGCTGTTTAGCCTTTTTGATTTAATGAGTTGACTGCCTTCTAGGGGCTGTCTTTCTGAAGACACTTCGTTGCTTATTCCAAGTATTTGTTTCTGTTCCACAGTTCAAAGCTGTTGCTCCTGCTGAGAGAACACAATGTGCTTAACTAGAACCTCATCAGGACTAGCTGGGGAAGGGGTGGCCTTTCCCTCTTCTGATGCTTTGACAGGATTTCTTTCATTTATATGAAAAGACCAATGAGGGAGCCAGTCCCTGATATAACTTCCTATTAGCAATGTTTTTTTTTTTTTTATCGGTTGTAACCACATCCTGCTTTCCTGCATGGCTTTTTTTTCCTTGCCTCCAGTATTGATGGTTTTTGTTAAAATTCCCTGAAAACCTAAATGAACATGGAAATGTTGAAGAGCTAGAAACAAAACCACACCTGATTCAGACCTGGTACTTGACAGCTATGAATGTGCAGGGACCCTAGCCTTTCCTGCAGCAGTTGTGTAGCCTTGGTGCTGTTCAACTCTGCTTAGACCAAATAAATGCAGTGTGATGGGTCCAAGTGCCCTGCCTGCTCTAAAGGCAGGGCTGTTCTATTTGTAGCTCTGTCAGCTTCAAGTGAGGTACTTGCTGAAAAGATCATTTTGAAGAGGCCAGGTGAGGCAATTTTCCATCTTTGCTTCAGCTACCTGATGTGCTCCAAGCCAGAGCGGGATGCTTTCGTTCCCAGGGGTGCATGAAAGGCAGATGGAGAACACATTTCTTCAGGCAAAAGCCAGAAAACCCACCCTTTTGACAGCTAGATTTAAAACAAGGAAATGTCTGAATAAAACATAAGAGGTTAAAGAACTGATATCAACTTTTTTTTTTTTTTTTTTTTTTTTTTACAAATTTATTCCCTCAATTTTATATACAATCATTCCAGACTGCTGTACAAAGGTGTAAATGGTCTTTGCTGTGAGTTGTGCATGTGCAGCTTAGTAGACAGGTTTAACATTCAATTTGAATCTCAGTGCAAATAGGCACTAAAACACCCAACATACCTTCAAGGTATAAAAAGACATACCAGTTTTACAGGTTTCTCCAGCATATTTTGTTACAGTGCAAAATGCTATGAAATAAGGTTTCTTTAGGAAAAAAAATCCATTTAAATTAAACACATATTGCACGTGTCCCATCTGAAAGTGTAAGAAGCTGTACTTACTGACCTAGCTTGATACATTTTTAGAACATTTTTCAACCCGCATGCACTCCTTTCTCCTGGCTATTTGTGCCAAATATGTGTAGTTCTCCCTTCAAATACTAAATAGCTGTTCATAGCTCGAAAGCAATCCCTCTTGAACAGACTACTACAAAAGAAATCACAGCGGATTCATGTAACAAGGAAAATCTACAAAACCCTTTTCAATCTTCTTTCCAGTAGCACTGTAACTAAATACATAGACATCAGTATTCTTTAAAAGCATAATGCAAGTGTATCGAACACCAGCCATTGCAGATGCACCCCTATTTTCTGGAAAGGTAGGAAACCTCCAGGTCTACAGGTGTATGTATTTCCACAGTACTTCAAGCTGCTAAGCTAACATTACACCCACAAACACTTTGCGCAACAACACAGGTAGGACTTTTGACTTCTGTACATCACTGGCGGCTAGGTTGCAGGTTGGGTGAGGTGGCACAAAGTTGCATTAACTTAAAGAACAAAGTCTGCTTGGTCTGAAACTAGGCAATGTGCTCTGTGCACCTGCCAAACAAGAAGTAGAGGTGAAGGCTGATAATATTGATCTGGATAGCTTTGAGTTTCCCTAAATCCTTACTAGCCTTGAAATGTAAAGGCACATCTGCATATAAGTGCAAATGCTATCTTTGTGCTTAAGATATTTATTCAAAGCTGAAAGGCAAGGGATTGGCTTAGAAGCAAATTATTTCTTTAGCAAACCAGTATGAACAATGATGCTACTAAAAAAAACTGACACTTAAAAGCAGAGGAAAAGTAAAACACAACAGGGCTAGCTGAATGCTAGTCCATGTCTTAAACAGTTCAGGGTTACCTGCAAAATGCCTCTAACACTTAACTTCCTCCTTCCCCCTATCTCACATTGGAGGCCTGTACTTACTCCTGTTACAAACAAGAAGCGTTTCTTTTCTGCAGACATCTCTGCATTCAATTCAGCTCAGTCATTCAGAACATGGGTGGAAGAAAACCTGATTCCTGGTACTTTGAGATTCTCCAGATCCTCTTCTGGAGCCACAACTGTACAGTACTTTCTAAAGGCAGGTCCCCGTCTTACTTGGCTACTACAGGATATTAAGTCCTTGGTAAGGCTGGATGCTGTTTGTACAAGTAATGAGATGAAATCCTAATTTAACACATTTAGGAATTCTTTATACAGGTAGCATACATTTACACTACTTGTGCGGATCGACTGTTTACAGTTAAAAAACCAGCTGGGCTTTGGGTCAAGAACAAACAGGTGGTGCTCACAGACTGGAAGGCTGCTGGATTACCGGACCTGGTTCACATTCCCGAAGGTCATCTTCCGACCTCATGTACATTAGGAACACAGTGACAGTAGCAAAAGTAGCTGCATTGACAGGAAAAGCACGGAGAAGTGTAGAAGTAAGGCCTCTTGTAAAGACCCTCCAGCCTTCTTCGTGGTAGCTCTTCCTGACACAGTCTAGGATCCCGTTGTACTGTGTAACACCCCCGACGCCATCCGCCTGGAGCCGGGACTTGATCACATCCACGGGGTAGGTGGAGAGCCAGGACACGATCCCTGACATCCCTCCAGAAAACAGCAGTTTGGGAATAACGTAACTGTCTTCAGCTTCACAGCCTAAATACCTGGTCATGCAGTCATAGGTCAAGAAGTAAAAGCCAAAGCTTGGAGTCTCTCTTATTAATGTGGAGACCATGCCCCTGTTGATGCCCCTCAGCCCTTCCTTTCGATAGATTTTGATCAAACAATCCAGAGAATTTTTATAGTTCTTCGTTTTTAGTTTGTATTCACCTGTTCCTTGTAGCTGCATTCTTGTCTTTGCCAACTCCATGGGGCAGCAGATGATGCACTGAATAGCCCCTGCTGCTGACCCCGCGAGGAATTGGTTCAGAGGAGTGTCTTTGCCAAGGGCACGAAGGGTATTTCCTTGTACACCAAACACAAGGGCATTAATGAAGGTAAGTCCCATCATTGGTGACCCAATACCTTTATAAAGTCCAAAAGCCTGAAGGAAGAAGGAAAAAAAAAAAAACAAACTTTTTAACAGTAGTGTTGACAGCCTCCTGCAACTGTGCAGAAAATGTCCTTTCTGGCTCTTACTTGTGCTCTAACTTCCCAAAAGTGCCAGAAGATCAGTCTAATCTTGCTTTGTACATCACTGCCTAGGACACAAACAGCTAAATGTTTTTTAGTGGTACAAATGTCAAAGTCAACCTTTTAGTTATGGTCTTAAAGCTTAAAAAAAAAAAAAAAAAAGCCCACAAAAAAGTCCACACCATTTTCTTTTCTCATTGCTTGCATTCTCAGGAAATTAGCTATTCAAATATATAGTTATTTAAAAGTTAACTTTTCAATGTTAAATTTAAACTTCCAACTTACTATCTGGTGAACTTTTAAACTTAAGTTACCATGCCTGAAAATGCTGATGGAAAAGTTATGTGCTTATAATTTTTATTTAGTTAAGACTAAAGTATCTGCACTGTGGTCATGTGAGGTTCAGAGTATGCTCTTCTCTTGATCTATGATATTTGTAGGTTTTTTGAGCAGCTTTCCTTCCCTTCTCATACAAAATATATATGAAGTTTCAAAATACACAAAGCATTAACTTCATACTTACAGATTCTTGCTTTATGATGGACTGAAAGCAATGGAAGGTCCCACGGTAGAGAGGTTTCTCTACATTTTGAACTTGTAGGCGAACCTATAAAAAGTTGTATGAGATACTGATGTGTATGGCAAGAGCAGCATAACTGGTAAACTAGTGACTTGTATGGAGATTTGCTATAGAAATACATATGAAAGAGCAAAGGCTGGACACTGGAATGCCATATGTGGCAAAATCATTTAAAAACATTCTCTAAGTGTTTACAATTATTTGGGGAGGGACGGGGAGAGGCAAAAAAAAATTTGAAGGGAGAAGGGTTATTAACTTATTGTGAAAACTGGTATCTGGAAATACAACAGGGTATGCTGTTTTCTAGAATTTCAGATTTTCCCATAGTGACTACAACAAGTGCTTTCTTTAGCTGCCAAGAATATTTCTGTCCACACTAAGGAATATCTGTACAAACCTGATAGCATTTTATAATAAATTATTTACAAGTCAAGCATGAAATAGGGATGATTTAAAAGGCTGGAAACTTTCAACAACAGCACACCTAGTGTTTCTGGCTACTGGGCTTGGGGCCCTTCACTGAGATCAGATTTTTTTTTCAGAGGTTAGATGGGAAGAGACAAGATATCTTACAGTTGCTTAAGGAAAATAATAAAAAGTCACTCCTCCCTTTAAATCTTAAGTCTGTTTTTTTAACTTGCTGAAAACAAACAATTTGCAAGGGTGTGGCTGTTTCAAGCCTTTAATGTTTGTAGTAAGTTAACTTTCCTGAAACTGACATGGGATGGCCTGCTGGACAGATGATGCTACTGTTTCTGATGACATTAGGAGACAGTCACATTTTCTAGGTCTTTCTTTAACCTTTAATGTGAAAGTCCAATTCAGGTTTTCCTGCTAATTTGCCTTAAGCACACTTCAACAAACAGAAAGGCTCAAAGTTACTTAGTACATCCAAAACTCTGCGCTGCAATCAACTCAGTAAGCTGGTTTCGCTAGAGTGGTGAAGTTAGATATTTGCCTTTCATCTCCAGCTTGGAGGGCTGCAATATTCCTGGGAAGATGCTTATCAACCATTTACTGCTGCTGCAACTCCAGGGCAAAAAAAAAAAAAATTCAAGGCTCTTATTTTGAACAAAAGAAGGGATTACTAGGTCTCTGTGAGGAATTCCTGACTTTAAATTCCTTTTTTATCCCCCTTTGCCTAAAATAATAACAGAACCAACACCACCACAATGAAATAAGATGATGTGGGTCTAGAAACCATCTGGGGATGTGGTTTATCAGAAGTCCCTATTAAGGTTAGCTTTCTTCAAGGGAAAAAATAGTGTCAGCATTTTTGACATTACTACAATGTCATTTCATGTTTTGTAAATCTAAACTTTTGTTTTTAGTGTCCTTTTAGCATGCACATTAGTTTATGTTAGCCATACTCTAAGGCTGAGATCACCTTGGGTCTTCCAAGATGGAAAAGGTTTTAAAACATCTTAGAATTGAAATTGAGAGTAAGCTTAGAGTAGAATTCAAGTAAAATAAATCCTTTTTTAAATTCAAAGTCATGGGGGAGGATGTAGTGGATTTTTAAAAAACTGCTCAAGAAGCAGACCCATAAGCAAAGTCATATACCTTAACAAGTCAGAACTGCACAAAATGTAGGTCTTACTTCATTTATGGTTTTATTCCTAATTTCAATTTAATTTATTGCTTTATTTCAAACCCCAGCTGTAAAATCAGGTGACTTTCAAATGTATAAACTTTGAAATAATTACAGCTTAGGAACCTTCTTACTTTTGCGTGCAGTTATCTTTAACAGTTTAGAATTATCATAGATAGTCTGTATATAGGTTGAGTTTCCTATTGGCATACTATCTTTATGTAAATGATATGTGAAATATTGACCAACTGTAATGTTGTAGAATTAAATATTGAGAAAGTTAAGTACTGACACATCAGGCCTAAGAATGAAAAGCAGCTCTTTGCTTTAAACAATAATGACCACATTAGGGTGCAAACTGGCACCATAGTTACAGGCTGCCAGATGAGACAATGAACATGTACGAAACTTTGTGTTTTAATACTAACTTCAACAAGTTGTAATTTAGTGAGTATACATATAGGAGGGATGAATCAATTACAAAGGTTAACTGTCTATTCTATTAATCTGCCAACAATCATTGTGTTCTTTTATTTTGTTTGTCTTATTTGAAACCACTGTTACCGAGTGTTTAAGTACAATAGTAACATACTGTAATTTCACATTGCTAAAAACTTGCACAGAGGTACTCAAGACTAAAAAAAAAAAAAGAAAAAAACAAAACAAAACCTTCTAACAGTCCAAACAATTAATGATGTGTGAAATAGAGTTGTTTGAACAATGGAAGTTTCTTCCAAGGACATGTTGTGGATAAGACCTCAACAACAGTTTGCCTGAAATTCAATTTTACAGCCACTGTGTGTGGAAGTGCATACAGTGAGAAATGCATACCAGAAAGAGGGTTCAGAATAAGACTTTACATTTTTATTTTCATTTTTAAAGGGATATTTAAACCCCGCTCCCTCCATGTCATAGTTGTAGAAGAGGGACACATCACTTTAAAACTAAAAAGGAAAAAAAGCTTCATAAGTCTTTCAGAGCTTTATTTGAACTATTACATTTTGGAATAAATTAAGACTGAGAGAAACAGAAGTGTTCACCTGGGCTATACTTACTAGGTAACTCTCCCGTGATGAGGCTTATCTCTCATCTACAACAAAGTAACACTTTTGCTGTTAATGAAGACAGCCCCTAGCTCAGAAAGTAAAGGCAGTTAAAAGCAAAAAAGCAATTTTATACATCACATCAACAAACCAGGGATAAGAAGTTTGCCAGCTCTGAGATCAGCTCGCTGGCGGGTTTCTCAGCCTGACCTGCAGGCTCCAGCTCTCTCTGCGTGTCCCACCAGCCCCCTCCCCCTTGTGGAACATGATCACTGGCAAAAAAAAAAAAAAAAAAAAGCTTAAAAGTCAGGGTGGAAGTAAAATTCTGGCTTATCTAAGAAGCTTTCCCACTGTTCAGTTATATTAAAAATTTAAAGTCTAAGGGGGTGACCAACTAGCCCTTTAAACACTGCAGTACTATAAATAGAGTTAATTCTTAACACATATACATATACAACAACTTATGCATTTTTTCTTTCCTTTTTTTTAAAAAAAAAATAAATGGTTATATTGTTAGTTTTCCCACATACAGGGTGACTACACCAGCTAACAACACAAACATTAGTGTTTTCTCTAACAAAGGGTAGATAACTTTATCCTTTCTAGTGGTATGAAAGCAGTGTTCCACACTGGATTTCATAAAAAGGGTTAAAGTCATCTGGAAACAAACTGCTTTGCTCTACTGTACAGCAAGATGCTTTGTCTTAAGCCAACACATCCATTTTGCATTAATACATCTGCCAGAACTAGCATGGGAGCCCCAGTTTTGCAGTCATTTAAATGTTTAGTTTCATGCAGTATAAGCTGTTCCACTTTAAAAACAAACAAAGAACCCCACACACGCTTAACTTTAGCCTGAGCATAATGTTTTAGCAGTTTTGCTGGCTTCAGTGAAGTGACCCATCACCGAAAGTTAAGCATGTAAAACTGGCCAGGATGGGGGGAGAGGAGACAGCTGTCCCTGTACCACCAGAAAAAAAGTATGCAAGTCTGGATAGCACCATTCCTGAAAATATTTACTCTAATTCAACCCAATTACTTAACAGTCAAACATTGTCAGAAACATACATATAGTCTTTAACTATTTGAGCAGCTTGCACTTGACTAGCAAGGACTAAAATCCACTTGCTAGGAAAATCTGTTCTTTCTGCATCGATTCACCCACGTGGCTAGGGAACATAACATGGTGATGACCCCTGTAATACTATCAGCCCTTTGCACAGCTAAATTCAGTAAGGTAGAGGCATTCCAAATATAGCCACGGCGGGTGGCATGCTGTGTGCTGCAGTCAAGTGATCTGCTGTTAGCTTAGCAGTGAGCATACTGGCATCCCTTGGTCTATTCTTCCAGTCAGAGACTTTAGATAAGGCTGCCAAAAAGCGACTTTAGTCATCATCCTGCTCTGAAAAATGGGCTCAGGCCCCTGGGAATCCTGGCTGAAGGGCCTCAGGAGGTTTAAAATCCTCCAAAAATCATATATTTGAGCAGGCCTTAGCTACCCTTAGTGTGCATAATGCATGCAGTTAACAGAGAATTGATTTTAACTTGGGAAGTTACAGAATATGGATATTACAACACCTCAGAGATACATATGCAGTACCTAAAGGGAAAAAAAAAGGCCCCAGACAAGCATCATGCTGTGGATTTTTGCCCACTTACATCCACTGGCTAGTGTAGCAAATTAATGCCTGAGGAGTAAGCAGCAGAGCTTCGGGGGAAATGAAACAAAGCTTTCCATCTAGTGACAAAGTAGGCTGGAGTTACAAGTGCGGGTAGAGGCAGTTCTATCAGTTAGTGGTGAAGGGCTGCAGAAAAGCAAGCTTTGAATAAAATGAAGTTAAATGCAAGATCCTGTTTTCAAATGCCGTGATGTTACTGCACTGACGAACTTGTGGTTTGGGCCAACGTTTGGTCATGTTACAGGGCTGAATCATACATACATACAGGGAATCTGTTCGCTTCTGAAGGGCTGGAGGCTACAAGTCTATGAACCATAGCTCCAGAGGCTTGCTCCAAGCTTTCAATCACAGATTTATGCTGCTACAACATCTGGGGATTTTTTTTTTCCTCCCCGGCTCCTTGGAAAAACACCAAGTTTCCTACTTAGAGACAAAAATATTTCGTCATCAACCCACCTTGACGGTGTCGAAGGGGTGTCCGACAAGCACTCCGGCAGCACCTGAAACAAAGCAGACGGCGTGGTTGTAACCAGCAGTCCCGGCTCCCTGCTGGGATAGCAGCACACGGCGTGGTGGGCAGGCCAGGAGGCTGGACACCTACGGTGTGCTCCCTCACGCCAGTACCAGCTGCCTTTACGCTTCTGGCAAGCTTGGGAGCTCCAGGCAGGGACCGAGCTGTGCGACTGTGGGGAGCGCCACGTCACACGGGATGCTCGGCAGCAGGTCCTGGCCTCAGCCTAAGGCAAGCGCAGGGGGCAGAAACTGCAGATTGCCCCTAAAGCAAATTATTTCATCAACACCCTGCTCTGGGGAAGCGTAGAAAACCCGGAAGCGCCTCTAAAGAAGGAAGAAATAGCTGTCTCTCTGCCCGGTGCCTTTCCAGATGGGTCAGTGGCACCTGCAGAAGGGCTGTCTTTGCCTTCCTATAGCACCGAAGGGATTTTTGGAAGCTACATGCAGGCCTATCAGCCAGGAAAACACAGCTACCAGCTAAAGCAAGGGCTCTGCTAGCTCCACGCTGCTGTGAGCCCAAACCAAAAGAAGTCCAACCCGCTTCTGACCGCTGACAGCGAGGCCACAGGGAGACCTGTGCTGAGCAGACACAAAAAAAATCCCGGTGCCAGGGGAGCACCGCGACCAACCGAGCAAACCCGGTACGTGGCTCCCCCCATCCAACACGCGATTTCCCAGCCGCTAAAAATAGAAAGGGGGGAAGGAGGGGAGGCCACAAGAAGGGGGGCGAGCAGGGTGAGCCCCGCGATGCCTCCACCATCCTCCCCTCCACCACCGCCCGCGGGGGGGCAGCTCCCGGAGCCCCCCCAGCGCTCGCTGCCGCCCCCCCTCGCTGCAGGAAGCCACGGGCGCTTCTTCCCCTCCCTCCCCGTACCCAAACCCGGCTTGGCGACGGGCACAACATTTATCATTCCCCCCCTCCCAGCTCTCAAAACACGCCACCCCCTTTCCTTTTCCCCCCATCCTTTAATTTTATATCCATATCATTTATTATTTTTAGCCTCACCGCCGACGCATCCCGCGAGGAAATCCAGAGCCATGCTCAGCACCCTCCTATAAATAGATGTATAATCTTTTTTTTTTTTTTTTTAATTTTTCCACCCCCTTCCCCCCCCGGCGGGGCCCGGCCCTTGCGCGCTGCCGCTCCGCGCACTGCCGCCGCCCGCCGCGCCGCCCGCTCTTTCTAGCGCCGGGGCCTCGCCTCCGAGGGGGCGGGCAGGAGGACAACTCCCCCCCGCCGTCCTCAGCCACTGGAGGCCGGGCTGGGGAGGCTCCGGGCAAAGGGCGGGACAGGGATGGGGCGAGGGGAGGGGAAGGGAAAGGAAAAAAGGGGGGGGGAGGACCCGCGGAAGGGCGCTCAGCGCCCTTTCCCTTCCCCTCCCGTCGCCTCCAAGCTCATCCCCTCTGAATCCGGAGGATTTAACCTGCTCCGAACCCGAGGTTAGGGGAGAAATCGAAATGGGAGGCTGGGGAGCATCCTCCCTGCACAGCATCTCAGCCCCGGTGCACCGCACGCTGAGATGTGGCTCCTGCACGCCTGGACTCACTGAGGTTTTTGGGGAGACGTTTCTTCCCAAAAAGAGTAGCCAGGCAGTGGAACAGGTAGTCCAGAGAGGTGGTGGGGTCACCGTCCCTGGGGGTGTCCAAGGAAAGGTTGGACCTGGTGCTTTGAGACACGTTTTAGTGGGTGACATTGATAACAGGGTGATGGTTGAACCAGATGATCTTGGAGCTCTTTTCCAACCCTAATGTTTACCCAATTCTCCCCTCCCGCAGCCTTCTCCCATTTGTGCATTAACTTGACTTTCCCGCTGGCGAACCTTGCCTTGGATCGAGGTGCCCGATGCCAGAGGCTTCCCAGGGGATGAGGGAGCTGTTGACAGCCCCAGCAGGGCGCTCCCTTTGAGCCTCTTGTTATTTCTGCAGGCAATGGGCTGAGGAAGGGCAATACCAGTGGCCTCGAACAATGAGGGGAATACTCGAGCTCTGTTTAGAGTAACACGAGCTCTTCAGGCCTGCAAAGTCAGCTTTTAGGGAATAAATTCCAGAAGCAGATTGAAAAGAGCCTGATTTTTTTCTCTCTCTCTCTCTCTTTTTTTTTTTTTCCCCCCATTGTTTTCCATTGTACAGTTGTCTTTTTCCACTTGTAGCAGCTCACTACAATGACAAAAAAAATACTTGCAATGGAATACTTTATAATAATAAAGCCAGCTTTTACCTTCTGTGCAAAGAAAGCAAGAAAAAAATAACAACAAAGACAAGAATGCTGCTGACTAGATCTGAAACTATCAGAACAGACCAAGTCCTAAGAACCAGTCACAGATTTAGCAGCTCTTGGACCATCTTTACAGCTAACAGGCAGATAAGATGGACATGCAAACCATTTGGTGAATTCCTGACCTTCCCCATGCCTTCTTGCAACCTTCAGGACACTCAGCTGGGTTCCTTCTCATCCCTAGACACTGTCGAATCAAACCAAACACCCAGGCACCTCCCAGACACGTTGGATTCCCTGATGGATTCCCTTACCTGTCCCATTTGGGGCTGAGCAGCTGTTGCCAGAGAGCCTGTAAGCAGGCTGGCCCTGCCTGCTGGCTGCATCTCTGGTGGCTTTGGGAGCCCCCCAGCCCTGCTGTATCTCGCACCATTCTACATCCCAACAGGGAGCTGCAGCCTTGCTGAACCCATGCTCTTGAAGCCAGTGCTTGAAACCAGACAGAAAGCCCCGGGCAGTCCCATAAACTTAGACTTGTTCCTTTGTACGCATCTGCCTTGTAGCTCAAGCCTTGGAAGGATCAGCTTGGCCTAACACATGCCTTATCTAAGTGTTTGTAATCTGTTATTCCAATCCTCTGATCTGCCAGGCAATCTGCCTCACAGGAATTACCCTCTCCACCAGAAGTGTTTCGTAATTGTAATGTTCGCCCACAGTGGGCAGGGGAAAAAATTTATTTCCTCTCTCTTTGCAGACACTTTCTAGGTTAGCTGAAGACAGTTTCAAATCTTAGTCTTTTCTTCTCTGAATTATAGTGATCATTATTTTTTGATCTCTGATTCTTGTTAGCCTCCTTTATTCATTTGATTTGGATTTCCTTGAACTGCTCCCTGAAACCTTCCTGAATGAGTAACGGGCAATTCCTTTGGGTATTTGCAGACAACGCTTGTTCATATATCTGAATAAAAGAGTTGCCTCCTCTCCTCTCCTCTCCTCTCCTCTCCTCTCCTCTCCTCTCCTCTCCTCTCCTCTCCTCTCCTCTCCTCTCCTCTCCTCTCCTCTCCTCTCCTCTCCTCTCCTCTCCTCTCCTCTCCTCTCCTCTCCTCTCCTCTCCTCTCCTCTCCTCTCCTCTCCTCTCCTCTCCTCTCCTCTCCTCTCCTCTCCTCTCCTCTCCTCTCCTCTCCTCTCCTCTCCTCTCCTCTCCTCTCCTCTCCTCTCCCATAACATTTTATCATTGAATTGTGGGCAGCCAGTGACCCATTATATGCCCAGCCCCTTTTCAGACCAGCTGTGTGCAACAATTTTGTACTTGCACAGTTCCTATTTACCTAGTTATTCCCAGCTGTCCGTGCTAAATTGCTTTTTCCAGATGGTTTTTCCAGTTCGTCAGGATCACTGGGTTTCTGACCTTGCTGTCGGTGTATGTGCAGCCCCTCCCAGGCTGCTGTAATCTGTGAAGGTCTGTCTTGTCCCTGCATGCTCAAGCTGTTTGTAATAAGATTCATTTAACGCTACCAAACCCCACTATGGCAGGCACAGATGTCAAGTTGCAGAGGGTGGGGGCACTCCGTAAGTTAGCACAGGGAACATCGAGGGCTCATTGATAAAAAGTTTGAGACCTCAAGAGTTGGTTGACCAAGGGATGAACATGGACTTGATCCCACACTGGGGTTTCCTTTTCTTCATTTTTTCTTCCTTGGATTTTTTTTTTCCTGTTTGAGTTACGTTTGTGAGGCAAAGTTTATGGATAAAGTGAGGTTATTGAGCTTCCCTGTAGGGAGGACAACAGCTATGAGCCTGTGTAGGTGCTTGTATTTGTGTGTGATGCCTGTAGGAGCTCTGTGATAAAAGGGAGGAAGTCATAGAGCTCTCACTATTTGTCACTATTACTTAGGCCAGATGTTTTGCCTATTGATCCAGGTCCTCATGCATGCAGTAAAGATACAGTTTTGCAGAAGAGAGCTTACTGATACTCATACAAACCCATATCTGATGTCTCTTTTCACTCACGCTGTTTCTCTAGGCAGTTCAGCAGCTGTGTCTGATCCTGTGCCCACCCCGCTGATGCGTGACGCCTCCGGCTCACGGCGTGACTCAGGCGTTGGTGGGAGCTCTTGTGCCCTTCAGGCTCCATGGATCCAGGTCAGCTGTGGCTGTCTTCCTTTTCATTCTGCTGAGGCAGAGCCAAGCACGGTTCCCTGGAGAGCTGGGGTGAGGAAAGCTTGTGCTTTTCTTGATTTCTTGTTGGGAAGGATTTAGCAACCTCTCTGGACAGTGAAATGTGAACTCACCAAAGAGAGGGCCTACCAGCTCACACAGCCTGAGAGAAAAGATTAGTTATAGTTTAATGTCATCCTTAAAAGACCTTGTTCCCTTTGTCCCATTGCCTTTTTGGTCTGAACTGTGGCTGTGCAGGTGGAAGAAGCTTTGTGGCTGATGCTGGAGGGCAAGGCAGGAGCACAGTTCTCACTTGGTTCTCATGCAAGAAGCATTGCTGTCAGCTTCGTTTTGACCTTGGTGGCACCCAGGCAAGATCTGGGAGAAGGTGAACTCCATGGACACCTGGAAATGGGAAGTGGGAGAGTAGGTAGGGAGAGGAAGAGATTTGGAGAGGTGGAGAAAAAAGAAGCATCAGGGCAGGACTAATGCTGCAGGTAAATGAAACACAGAGAAAGGGCAAAAGCAGAGCAAGTTAGGAATGGCATAGAAATGTGAGGTTATGATAAGCTTGTAAAAATCCTGGTATCAGTAGTGTGCAATAAAGTACATAGTGTTGATCCAGATGTTATAAAATCTTGAAATCTTGTTTGTGAGTCTGGCAACAACAACTGGCAGCGTCCCAGCAGACATCTCCCACTATAATATGGAGAGTGATGGGACTGGGGGGTCTTCTGTTTGCTCCCCAGAGTTTCACTGGGACTTGGTCAGCTCTGGAACCAGCTGTCAGGAGAATTTCCTTTCATATAGCCCTTTGCCATTGGCCTTTTTTTTTTTTTTTTCCCTAAGCTAAAGCATCACTACATCATCACAACTTGAGTGCTCATGACAGTATCCAGAGCAACTCATCCAATTCTCTAGTTCTCTCTTTATTTTGAGCTGGGGCTGGGGCTGCACTTCTCCTTTCTAACACCTACTTTGGCTCTATGAATCAAGCTTCAAAGGCTGTCAGAGGCAGCATCTCTCTGTACCCTGCTTATGATGTGAACCTGGGTGGGTGGCCATGAGCACGCAGCCATATGAGTGTTGCATCTACACTAGCAAACTGCTTGAAAAGAAAATCTTTCATTTTGCAAAGTCCAACACAACCAGGCTTAAAGTTCAGCTAGTGCTTCACCAAGTGGCTGACCATCTAAAGCAACAACAAATAAACCAAAACAGTGAAATAAGAGAAAGACTAGGATGCAATGTTAAGTACGAAAGAAAACCTTAGAAGCTGAGGTACTTTGTGGAAACACCCACTGTCTTTTCCATGTAAAGTCACTGAGCTTGTGTGGATCCATGTCCACTCTCTTAGTTTTCCTAAGCACTGTTGCATTCATAGCACCACTGGGAGTTATGTTACTGACTCAGGTCATTAGGATACTCCAAATCCTCAGGAAGCAGCTGCCTTTGAAGGCAGAGCAGCTATGGTGTTATTTGTAGAGGACTAAAAGTCTTTATTATACATTAACTTTATGACCTTGGATGGCTTTAGGGTCTTCTCTGATGTTACTATCCCACTGGCTTCAAAGGTACTGTATATCAAATGTTGAAACTTCCCGGCCTGATAAAATCCCTTGATAAGACAGGTATTTAAAAGCATGAGCTGCAACCGACCCATTTGTACAAGAGTCAAGTGCTGATGAAACAGCTGCTTTGCTTACAGACCTGCTGACAGACAGGGTCTTGAAGACACCCCCAGATGTCCAGCTTGAGATCCCAGACCGCGAAACCCCTCAGCCCCAGGGGTGCTGAGCTCCAGAGAGGCAGAGGGTGTCTTGGTGTGCTGTGAGCTGCAAGCTGTCCTGAAAAGACAGGTATAGCTCCAACTTCCCATGCTTTATCCCAGTGAAGTGGAAACACATTTATTACTGGGCGCACTTTTCCCTCTGGAAAGCAGGACCCTCGCAGCTCCAAGCAGCAGGGGTCAAGGTCTGACACATGCCTCCTGTTCCTTGTCTCAGCCTCTGCAAAGTGTGCACAGTGTGTTTAGTTCAGGGAGTTAGTTTCCAGTGCACCCATCTGTGGGAAAGGTAGGGGGAAGAAGCAGAACTTGTGCTAAAATGGTCAGCATCTGGCCATCCTGAGGAAGAATCCATCCCTGCTCACAGCCAGCTGTCTTGCCTCTTGTTTAAAATATCACTCCATAACCATCCCCCTGGTGCTCCCCTGGGAGCAGGTGAGAAATGAGCAGGCCACAAAACAGGAAAAAGCTGCCCAGAGTCAGCATTACCTCTAATTTCAAGCACAAAGGTGTATATTGACTTCTGGGAAATAAACTGCTCTGTCTTTTCCCCTTTTGTCATGTTTCTTTTAAGCAGCCAGCTAATGAAGGCAGGTGACCCCACACAAACACCTCCCTCCACCCTTCATGCTGGGTCTTTTCTTCTCTCTTCATAGGTCCCACCTGTGTTCTCAGGCCTGTGCTGGTGCTACAATGGCTTTCCAAGATGGTAATAATTTTTGCATGTGCATTTGGGGAAGGAGTTAGGTCCAAAGCACCTGAGCTGTTATGAGGGCTATATTCTTTGTTTGCTGCAGGTGGAACGAGTTTGTTTGTTTCTGGCCTCTCGTGGAGAAAGCACGGGACACTTTGCATCTGCATGCAGTCAGAGATATGGAGAGCAGGGCTCCAGCAAACACTAAGGTGTTTGGCAGCACAGTTTTAAGATGCCAGCCACCACAGAGAGGCACACTGAGATAAGCGGGTGTGAGCTGAGCCCCGTTACCTGATTTAGTAACTGTCAGCCGAGTAGCTTTACCCATCCCTTCTTCTGTGTATTAGCCAGTCACTCCGCAAATACACTTGTTACTGGTGACAGTGAGCAAAACCAAAGCTTGTTGAGAAATCACCCAGAAAAAGAAGAGAGAACTCAGTAGCTGGCATCTTTATAGCATTTTCCAGTCTGGACTTACAAACAATATAACCTAAGCCTCAGGCTGTTTTGGTGAAGCAGAAATGTGCAGTTGTGCCCATTTCACAGATAAGGAAAATGATTTGTCCTTGATTCCTAGGAGATGAGGAGGCAGAGATAGGAGGAGAACTTCTGCCTGCCTCCTGTCTGTCTTTTCAAGCCAGCCTGTTCTTACAGGAACCTTTCTGTGAGGCAAATGTTTTTTCGCTGCCAGCAGCTATACAAATACACTTGCAACACTGTGTACTTGAAATCCTCTGGCATGCTTTGTATCCACATGCAAAGTCAATTCTGGGAGACCAGGTCTCTGGCAAGAAGCAAAATGCTAAGTTACTTCACAGTGTAGGCGCGCTGTATGATGCACCAGTCAGTAACGCATGAGAAGGGAGAGCCAAAGAAAAGTGGGAATATGTTGTAAGGCAATACCACTAAGGTGTATGGACAGACATTTCTTGGCCTGTCTTCAAGACAGCTTCCTGCTCAGCATCCAGCTCCATATGGAATATGGTTGTTATTGCATTCGTGGCACACAAAAGGCACCTATTTCTCAGAAACCGAAAGAACAGGCCTAACAGCATGACTAATGCACCTCTGTGGAAACTTCCCAAGTACTCCACATGACAGGCACTCATACAGCTCCTGAACAGACGCCAAGGAAAGGACAAACAAAGGGTGATAAGTGAGGCTGTGAACTTCATGTGGTATTCAGAGACTAATGCTGTTAGCCCCAGAGTCTGAGTGTTCTCTGCTAATGCTGGGGGTGTTACTGAACAGGCTATGCAAACTGCTGGCTTAGTCTTCGATTTTTCTCCAGCTCGAGCCCATGGAAAAGGTCAGATTAATATCTGAGGCACATAATTGAATGCTGGCTGATGAAATAGATCAGTATTTCTACTTGGATTGTGTACTCTGCTGCAAAGATTTATGGCAGACATCCCTGAGTGAGTATTGATCAAGCTTGTGTGGGTACCAGTAACTTTTCACTCACAACTATATGGGGATCTTCACGGGCATTAAACTTGCTTTGCAGCATAGTTTTTAAGGGAGGTGCTTTATTTTTGTTTGAATACAATAATTAATTCAGCATAATTTCACTTGTTCTCTGCTCCTGCAAGATAAAAATCTTCTTAAATTTCTCTGTATACATCCTGTCTTAGCATAAGCTCATAATAATGCTGGTATTTAAAAAACATTCTCTTTTCTGAACACATTGGTGCCAGTTTTGGCAGTTAAGTATCTTTATAACAATCTTTCTCATGTGACTTCAGCAGCTAAACTCCTAAATAATAATGGTTTATAGTTCTAGAGCTGGAGTTTCTTCTGAGTTTCCAGGAAGTGTTGAGGTTATTAAATCATATCAGATCAGGTAGTTCAGACAGGAAGAAAGGCTGCAGGCTAGTCAAAATAATACGGCATCCCGTATGTTTTTCACTGCTGTAAAGCAGAGGTCTAAGGTCTCTGTGGGGATGCACGCACTGGGAAAAAGGCAAATCCACAGATACTGGAGAGAGCACAGATTCTGCAACAACATCATCAGTGGATCTTGGTGCTTGCCACTGCTCCTACCACAGCTGTTTTGCAGCCAAACAACTGAACAACTCCTGCTGCTCATGAAAGGTTTGAGGGCTGTGTATTAATATTGTCATGACAAATAAATAGTGTATTATTGCCAGGTGGGTAAAAGGAGACGGAAAGGGAGACTCCCTGCTGCGGGAGCAGGGGGAGGGAGCTCCTGGCTTCCCAAACCTGCTGCCAGGTCACTGGCTACACCTTCTCTTCAAGTGCAGAAAATGTACAAGAAGTTGGAAGGCTGGCTCAGCATGTAATTAGGAAGTCAATAACTGTCCTGCCATCCCCTTCCTCCATCACAGCCCTTCCAAAGTGCAATCACTCTCAGCTGGCATAAAGTCCTGTACAGGCTGTGGCTGAGATGGTTCACTGTCACCTTTCCTCCTTATCGTAAAGATTAGAATGTGGGAGGAGGATTTATACAACATTAAAAAGAACCACGAGAACCATGGGAGTTTGTGAAGGGTGGGTGCTAATGTTGGTATTTCCACCTTTTCCCATGATTTACTCCTGAATAGCGGCTGACAGATGTCTGACAAGAGCCTGAGATCCTTGCAGTGGCTTCATGGCAGCAGGAATAGAGCACACTGATTGTGCTGATGAGAGGATTAGTTACAGAGAGATTGAGTGACTTGCCCAAAGCCACGCAATAAATCTGTGTCACTTCTTAATCACTTGCAATCATCATCTTCACCTCCCTTGTGGGAGTGCATCATCTTCCCTTCCCTGGGAAGTTGTGCAGAAACATTACATCCTCCTATCAGCTTTCTGGAGGCAAAATCACCGATCATTTATACCTGGCTAAAAGCGATGCAGTGGCCAATGCTCAGAGTGGCTTCCTTGCTGGTTTTGTTTGTCTTGCTATAAAAGCTCTGCAGTAAATACATGAGTCCTTGGCATTGTTGGCTTTTCATTAATACCCAAGATAAAGCACAATGAGACAATTTGATCTGAAGCGCAGCTGGAGCCAAGAGGTCCCACCCCCTTTTCCACCCACCAGCGCACAAGCCAAGTGCCAGGACCTGCAGCTCATAGTGCTGGTGTCACTCTTCCCCCTCCTGCAATTTGCAAACAGCCCAGTGACGTAGTGGGGCTGTGATGTTTGCACAGCCTCCGCACTGAAGGGTTTTCTGAAATGAACTGGGGAGGAGTTGGTGGGCATGCATGTGAGTGTGATACTAGGCAGTGCAAGGGGAAGAGAAAATGCAGTAAGGCAGGAATGCTTTCTCTTCAGATCTGGCTCAATAAGTTAGCAGGTGGTTGCAGAGGCGAGAGGACTGGCTTCTCTTTCCCTTTGCAGGGTGGATGGAGCTGGAAAAGTCCTGGGAGCAGTCTGGGGAAGAAGAGGGATGCTCCTGCTGTTATGTCTCACCTAAAAGATGCCACTTACCATTGCTTACCCACCTACAGCTTCCTCTATCCACCTTTGCCTTTGCTCCATACGCTTGTAGCAGCCCTCTAACCTGGGTGCTGCTTTGACCGTGGTGCTGTTCCCTGTCTGGGTGAGCAGGCAGCTGCCTCCTCCTGCGAGCAAATGGAGTGTTTCATCCATCATGTGCTGTGCAGAAACTAAGCTCTTCCTCTCTTTTCTATCACTTCATTTCATAATTTGCAGATTGCTTCATATCATCAGATCTGTCTTGTCATCTGACAGCACCTTCCACGCTCTGCTTTTTCAAAATCTCCTGTGAAATTCACCCATTTTGAACAAATCACTTCTAAACACTTTGCTTCTGAAGAAAAGATTTTTGAGCTATTTCCAGCGGAGTCCTGCCCCTTGTAAAGGATCAAAGTGTTTGTGGTATGTATCAGACTTCCTAGGGTGTGCTTTGAGAAGACCGCCAGGGCTGAGACCAGGCACTTGCTCTGCATAGATGTAGCCCATGATGTTTAGTGCAGGCTGGAGTAGCAGCGATCTATGCCAGTACTTAGATATTGTGTTCCCTGCATGAAAGGACAACAGGAATGACTCACATTTGATCTTCTGGAAGAGAGACTTGAAGATCTCCCTGAGAATTCAAGATAGCTTTGGGCTGGATTTTTGGGCTGTCTTTGTTGATCCGTGGCATTGAGAGGGCTGAATGCTGATGTGTATTTCTAACAAGGCTGGCATCTGGGAGCTGATATATCTCTGAAACCTGGAGAAGAGGGGATGAAGGAGGAAGCTCCTTCAGCAAGGTGCATGGGACAGTGCTCTGTGTCTCTAGGAGGACTCCTGACACAGGAGGCTGAATCGCTGCCCTAGGACCTTTCTCCTTAGGAGGGCGCTGGTCTGTACTGGGTGTCTGCAAGGACAGGAGGGAGAATTGCCAATCCCAGTACCCACCAGTGCAGGAACCCTGTGGGGATGAGAAGAGCCCTCACCACACCATTGGACTGTGGGGCTGGTGCCTTCCTTCCTGCAGCCTGCAACTGCGTCTCAAGAGGAAAGCAAGCAGTGGTCGACTACTTGCTGATCGGGGAGTGCTAGCAGGTGACAGCGTATACAATAACACAGGTCTCCGATGGGATTTCCTTCACTCTGAATTACTTCCTCAGTACTTGCTGGTGTACGGATGCTTCACCCCTCGCGTGGGGCTGCAGTTGCAGAGGGCTCTGCCCTCGTGTCCATCACATGGCTGCCGGGCTGCGTGACTCACACGTGGCTGAAGGGGACGGCAGCGGGTGTGGGTGGCCACACACCCAGGAAGAAGGGCTGGAGACTACAGTAGCAGAGGCATTTTCCTGCTGTGACATTCCTCAGGGCTTGTATTACTCTGCTAAGAGCCCGTGAGGCGAATGTCCATGACGGAGCTCTGTGCTCGTGTCCTCCCAGAGCTGGCTGCCCTCAGCAGCAACCTTGTAGGGTGAGGGGAAACGTTTCGAGCACCAAAATGTCCCTCTTTCAGACAGCCTTCTTCTAAGACACAGTTTGTAGAGCAGTTCCAGGCATGTGGGAAATGTTTTCTTCTGGTGAACTTCGCCAAAATGACTGAAGGTTATCCAAGGGCTTGAATCTAGAGTCTGCTTCATGCCATGCATAACAGACATTTTGATTGAAACATTGGTGTCAGTGAAGGGAAACAAAACAAGTGGTTACTTTCCTGTTGGAAGAGAAAGGTTTTGTTTGTTTGTTTTTCAGTCTCAGAAGGTTTCAGAGCTGAAGAAGGTGTAAATTTTGCTTGGCTGTTGCACTGTTTCATGGGAAATATTTATTAGCCCTAATACTTCAGGCAGCCAGTCTCTATTTTCTCGCTGGGGTTGCGTCAGTCACTGCAGTATCTAGAAAAATCCCCGCCCCCACAAAGCCCCCAGACATGTGATGGGAGGAACACATGGTGGCACTTTTCACAGTGGGAACATCATGAGTTTCTTCACTTTGCCTGGAAGCAGCTTCCAGAAAAGCGACACCGAGCACCCTTGTCTAACCAGTGGTCCTGAAGACGCTGCTCCCTGCAGGTACCGCAGGCTGCAGGCTCCCTGGCTGCCCACCCGCAGGGACCGTGTCCTTGTCCCCATGTGTCACCGAGACGCCAGGTCCCACACCCTGTCCCGCTGCTGGAGGGGGGCCACAGGGATGTAGTACTCTAGTATGAGGAGCACCTTTCCCCACACTTGGCATGTACAGGCTGCTGATGCACCATGAACAGCTCCAGCACAGTCACCAGAAGTAACAAGGGAGGGCTACTGAATAACCTGGTGTGTTTCAGCAGCTACATTGCCCTCTCTCTAGGTAATATTTTACTTCTGTTTTTAAGATTCTGCTGTCCTCACATGACATTGCACTGGAGAATAAAATATGTTCTATCAAGCGTAGCGTGTGTGCAGGGAAAGATGCATAAGAAATCACAGAAGACAAACTGTTAAAATCCTTTAATTTTTGGTTCGCAGAAAATCCAAGCTCTCACGGTAATCTGTGCTATATGTCACTAACACTTCCAGAGCATACACTTCAGAGAGAAACAGGGTCTTGTGAAATGTGCAGGAGACTTAGCACTGGGGATGAAAGTCCTCAGCTCCTCTGTGAAGCCAACCCAGGGGGGCAGCAGCCGTGAAATTTTCTTTTCACTTTGCTGCCAAAATGCCTTGGCTCTGACCCGGGGAAACCTCATCAGGAGAAGTACAATTCAGGTCACGGCTTGGCAAGCCCTTTCACTGCATCAGGACTTTCAGGTTCATTGGGGGCAAAACTTAACCTCTTCTGCACACACATGGCAGCCCTCCAGTGCAGGGCTCTTGCACAAAAAAAAGAAAAAAAAAAAAAAAGAAAAAAAAAAAAAGAGAAAAAAGGCAATATGGCATTGGCATGAGCTTCATGTGTGCTAGGAAGTATTGCTGGATATGTGCATTCACAGTGAGTAGGTAATCGTTTATGGGGTTGTGGGTAGGGCTTTAGGGCCAGTTGTGTGGGGAGGACATCCAAGGAAAATTCCCTGGGGATGGACTCCCTGATGGGAAGGGGGTCTGCTCCGTCAGGAGGGAGGGATGGGGGCGCATCTCCTACACAGCCACAGTGCTGCCTCTTCGTGATGCAGGGCGAGAGTGTCCTCCGTCAAACCTGAACCAGGCTGGCTGCTGGGGTTAATGAGTGCAATGGGAAATGGCCCTTTCACAGCCAGCCTTACCCTGCAAGGCACCACCCCTTGTGATTTTCCAGGCAGAAAGGCTCTGGCGCAGCATTGCAGGGTTCGGGGGATTACTTATTCACTGTGTTCCTGGAACAGCTCCAGCCTTCCTGTCCCTGCCTCCAGTGTACAAATTCATCAAGTATCCACAGGGCTCACAATCTCCCGCGGCAAGAGAAGGCAGCAGGGAGGTGATTCATATCGCAGAGCACACCGTCTCTGAAGGACCTGCAGGATTCGGGGAAGGCTGAGCCGGCATCCTCCCTTCTTCCACCTCCCTAACGCTTGTTCAGGGTAATTAAGGCAGCAGACTCAGTCCGGATGGATTTCATTGCCGGGGCCATCGGAGGTAAATAAATAAAGAGGTGCTTGTTGATGAAAGCGGGTAGCTGTGTTTCCTTGCTGCTAAGCCACCGGGCAGGTCGCAGCGGCAGAGACAGGAGTCTTTCCGTGGGGGCTGCTTGGCGAAACCCTCTCCTGCTTTAACAAGTGGGCAATGTCATCAGGGCAGAGAGCGCGCTGAAATTGCCTTGTCTGAGGTCATTGCCCTGCAATCTGCTCCCTGATTCCAGCAGGAGGGAACGAGAGACAAAGTGGGACACGCTGCGTGCGGACACAAAGCAGCGGGTACAGCCCAGGCAGTAAATCCCAGCGTGGCCGAGGGGGTCCTGGCAAGGGCTGGCTGTGGATGCTGAGGACAAGGGGGGGCTGAGGACACGGCTGGTGAGGTGGGAGGGGTAGAGGCTCGGCTTTGTCGCAGCCAGGAAGGTCTGAGTGAACGGCATGTGCGTGGTCTCGGGCTGAGATGCGCTGGCAGCTGCTGTGGTTATTTCTGTGCAGGCGTGTTACGTAGCAGGCTTCAGTATGGGAGAAAATAGGTTAGCTGCACTTCAAAAAAGGAAAAGGAGAAATGTGCTATTTCATTTCAGACATTTTTAGAGCACATGCTACTCAAACCCAGCTTTATTTTAAACCACAACATATAGGCACCGGGCTCGTATCTCTTCTGAAATCTGCCTGCCAGATCTAGCCTGGCATCGCGTACCAGGACAAGAGGCTTGGGGTCGCCGCTGCCAGGGGCCAGGTAACCCGGCCACATGGCTGGGAGGCCCAGCCCAAGCCTGCACGTCAGAGCTGCTCAACTGGGATGACTTTTGCCCTGCTGCCCCTTTTTGCTTCTTGGTGCAAGCAGGGTGAGGCTCGGTGTCTCAGCAGCATCCAGCCCCGGAGGTGCTGGCTGCTTCAGGCTTTGGCCTTCCTGGGGTGCCAGGGGACCCTGTTTGGGAAGGGCCCCTCCTGGGAGAGGGGGATACAGCCAACCCCTTCCATGACAGCTCATCCCTCTCATCTTTCCTTGCTGAGGAAATCAGAGGGATTCACCAAACCTCCCCTGATGGGTGATGTGAATCGCTGGGCTGGGCTGTGTTTGATGGTTGGAGACCTTTGCTTTTGTTGGCACAGCTGTAGCTGAGCCACTTAAGGATAAACTTAATTGTAGTGCCCTCTGCCCAGCACCAGCTGTGTGCTACCCAGCTGCACACCGAGCATCTCCCCTGGGCGCCCTGGGAATGGGCTCAGCTGGACAGGGTGCTGGCTGCGGCTCTACCTGGGACCAGGAAAGGGCCTGCTTGTCTTAACACATTTCACTGACCCCAGGCTGTCTGAGAGCAGGGTTTTCCATCCTGTCATCTGTGTCCAGCTCAGTTTTTTTCTAAGATGTATAATGCAACTTCTCCGTGGCAGACAGGACTGTTTTCTGCTGTGCTGTTCCCTGCTGGGAGCTTACACAAAGGCTTCTGCAAGGTAACCAAGCTTCGGGGCCTACCCCAACATGGGACAGCTTTCAGGGCTGGGACAACTTTTCTGTGGGAACTGGGATGTTGTTTGTGCTGAGTTTACTTCACAGTTTGTGTTTGTTAGAGCTGAAGCAGTTTTTGTGTTCCCAAGGAGGCTGCAAACCCAACTGAAGTGCATCAAACTACTCAAGAGGCAACACAGATCACAACAGAATCACAGAATCACAGAATGGCTTGGGTTGGAAGGGACCTTGCAGACCTTCTTATTCCAACCCCCTGCATGGGCAGGGACACCTCCCACCAGACCAGGTTGCCCAAAGCCCCATCCAGCCTGGTCTCCAGGGATGGGGCACCCACAGCTTCTCTGGGCAGCCTGTGCCAGTGCCTCTCCACTCTCTGAATGAAAAATTTCTTCCTAGTATTCAATCTAGACCTACCCTCTTTTAGGTTAAAACTGTTCTGCATTGTCCTATCACTCCTCTCCCTGACTCCTCTGTTGGCCGCAGAGTTGTGATCCTGATCTGTTTTCAGAGTGTTTTGGACAAAGCATGGCTTGAGCACCTCAGAAAAGCAGCAGAGATGCTGCCCTTCTGAAACCCATGTAACCACCCAGCCTGGCTCAGGCACCTGCACAATTGTTGTGCATCTGCTCCAATCTATTGCTTCTGTGTCCATGGGATAGGGTCAGCATCTTCAGCCTGGAAAGCAGTGAGCTGCTGCTGTGCCTCCAGGAGACAACATCATGTGAGAAGCAAGCTTAGTAGCTATGGAGACTTTCAATAACCAATAAATGGGTGGGATGCCCCGGAAAGCAGGTTATCTGCAAGGATATCCTTCCCAGCCAATAAAGCCAGCTATGCTTTGAGAAAGAGATTGAACCAGAAATCTCCTGAGGTCCTTTCCAGCCTGAATTTCCCCATGTGTGTTTTCTAGCCCTGCTCCTGCAGCAGCCCACACCTGGCAGAGGATGTGTACCGATGCCTGGGGCTACCGCTGACCTGGGGGTGACCCGACACTCGTCCCAGCAGCAGGGATTTGGGATGGGGCAGCTGAGTCACCCAGCACCGCCCCAACAGGGTGGCAGAGCTGTTGCACACCCTGGCTTCCCTGCACCCTGCTGCGAGGTTACACAGCGGGCACACGCAGCCCAAGGGCAGATAAAATAGCCCACCTATGGAGGGAACGCGCTGTCTCCTTGTCCCTACAGCTAAAGCAGCCCTGCTGGCCACAGCCAGGGTCACGTTACTGGAAGGAGCCCAGCTTCTTGAGGGTATGGGACAGTTCTTATGCTCTCAACTCTTCACAACATAAGGACCTTTGGAAATTGCTGTCTACCCATCCAAAGCACAAAGCCATGATCCCTGCTGCTTCCAGGGTCTTGGAGCCAGGACTGTGCCCCCTGCTGTTGCAGGCCGGTGGGCTCTGTGTGGGGCTACTTGCTCTCTGCTGCCTGCTATTACAGTGACCAGGACCCCTCCTTGTTTTAGTTTCTTGGCCAAAGTGGCCTGATTGTGAAGAGAAGGTGAGATACCTGTTTTTGGGATGTGTGCGCTGGGGAATCTGCAGCCCCTGCTCAGTACCTGAGAATGTCCCAATGCAGTAGGTGTGACAAGCAGCTCCCTGCAGCCCGCTGGGGATCCCTCACCTGGCTTTGCCATCTCTTTCCCTCACAGCCGGGGGGTGTTACTCCCCGGGTGCCCCATAGGACCCCTCTCCCTGTATGCACGCTAGGTTCTGCCAGGTTCTGCCTCGCAGACAGTGCATGTATGGGTCATGTTATCTTTGTCCCAGGCTATTAATATCAGGTGACATTGTGTGGAGCCCTTCCTCCTCAGCCTTTGACAGACTTGGCTGGGCTCCTTGGCTCTTAAAACTTAACTGCCTTGGCTCGTAGGGAGCACAGTTCACAGGAGGCCCTGGTTGCTCGGAGGTGTTGGGGCTCACGCCTCCACTTTGGTGGAGGCAGTGAGAAATTCACCTTTATGTTCTCCCCTCTCTTGGTCAGTCCTTGAACCAAGGTGTGCGTTGGGTTGAGCAGCAGAGTGAAGCAGGTTGATTTGGGGCAAACAAACCTGTGCTTGCTGCCTGGTGCCAGCCAGGAAGCTGGCATGGGGCAGGTGGCCCCGGGTGACTCGGTGCGTTGTCACTGCTGTGGCTGCTCCAGTCCTTCCAGCTGGGTTACATGTGCTCCCCCCTCTTCCAACCTTCTCTCATTTTGGTCCAGAAATACAGAAAGTCATTTCTTGGCCTTTTTTTTTTTTAACCTTTGCTATTATTTATCTGGGGGCAGACAAAGCCTCTTGCAGAACAACCCTCATTTTCCTGCAAGCAGGGCGCTGTTCGTTGTTTTTTTTTTTTTTTTTTTTTTTTTTTTCTGAGTTGTGCACTTCAGGATTGCTTCCCAGTGACTCCCACCAGCAGCTGCTGCTTTCCCCCAAAACACGGCAGCATTTCCAGAGCTCCCAAGCCACCATGTGCGATCACAGATGAATGTACTCAGTGAAACACCCACAGCAACTACTGTATTTTTAAATAACTTTTATTTTTTTTTAAGAAGAAGTCACCAGGAGGCTGTTTCCAGCTGTGCACTGTGTCTGTGACTGCCCTGACAGGCTCACTCACGAGCTCGATCTCCGTGTAAATGACTCACGGGGGTACAGCACTGCTGTCACCCAGCAAGATCCCCTCTCAGCTCACTTGGCATTCATAGACCGGGAGGAATTTAGCTGCTCAGGCCCCGTGCCCTGTCCTGTGGCGGTGAGGAGGTTGATGGAGGTTGAGCTACTTGTTGCCATGTCCATGCTGCAGCTCCTTCACTTTCCTCATCTGCCACCAAGGCAGAGACGTCTGATAGGATTAATGCGCTTCCAGCACCGGTGGCTATTTTAAGGTCTTGAGCTGAGGCTGGGTGTCAATGCAGGGCTGACAAATCCCCCTAGCACGCTGGAAATGCTGCTGCTCTCCCAGTCAGCTGCATGCAGGGTGTGCTGCTGGGCATGGCAGCTTTGTGTATACCTTCACTGCGCCTTCATCCTGCCCTGTCCCACACCAGCCTGGGCTCCCATGTAAGGCTCTCTCTTCCCTCAAAACTTTGCTTTTGCTCCTTGCTTTGCTTTTGCAGTGTACAAAGTGTTTGGTGCGCATGGGAGATGCCCTTCAGAGGCTTAACCCAGTGAATCAGTGCTGATGAAAAACTGTAAAACCCAGTGACGTCCTCAGCCAGGGCTCCAGCTGTGCCCTGTGGAGTGCAGCCAGGAGGCGTCCGGTCCCTGGCATGCAGGAGGCAATAGGAGCACTGCTGCTCTCTTCAAGGCAGAAGACAGGTAGCTGAGAGCCTGTAGTGCCCAGGGACCACCCGTCTCTAATAAGTGTCCTTGTAACTATTGCTTTTATTCCTTAATATTTCCAAGTCAAGCCTAGAGAGCCACAATTGTTCCAGAGCCCCCTCGTGCTTCACTCCTCTTGCAAGGGTGCTTGCTCATGGCCCAGAGAGGATTTAGTGCTGAAGCTGAGAGGGGGACCAGAAACAGCCCAGTATTGTGGATCATCCCCTCAGCCTTCCCACTGGGTTCCCTTTCCATAGGGCTGCACAGAGCCCCCGCAGCTGGTGGCATGCATGCAGCTAGCGAGGCTTTCTGTGTTCTTCCCAACCCGCCTCACACCCTGGTATTACTGCTCCTGTCAGATTTCCTGTGGCACTCAGATTCGCCCTCTGAGCATGCTTTGATCTCTCAGAGAAACCCACGCATTTTGCTCCGTCACTGTTGGCGCAGGCATTGGAGCTGGAGCTGGACAGCAACCTGCTGCCAGGGACTGCTGGGCTCTGCAGCTGCATTTCCCTGCTGTCCCCTTAACGACCTCCTGGGGAAAAGGGCCTGTTGTGGTGTGTGCTGGTAACTGTCTCCAAAAACCTCTCTGTTTCAGGTGGCCTCAGCACAGCAGTGGGGTATCCTCTGGACACAGTGAAGGTACCTGTTGAAACTATTTCTTGACCACAGACTGAACACAAATAGTGCATCTGGCTTTTTTCTCCTTTCAGAAAACAAGTCCCATGACTGAGTGCTTTCAGCTTTGTCACAGCAACATATTTAATTTTATTTGTGTTGTTTTTCTCTTTAAGATTTTTTTTAAGGGTGTGTGTGCTATTTTATGGCTGATTAACTACTTTGCTGTGACATTTGTTGATGGCTTTTAAACCTGATTTCCGTATTTCTAAGTTGCCCCTGTATTTGTAGGTGAGAATTCAGACAGAGAGGCATTACAAAGGCATTTGGCACTGCATTCAAGAAACATACAGGACAGAAAAAGTAAGTACCTGTCACCAGCTGCTGATACATGTTATGGATGGCTTCTTGTTTCAGAGGAGCAGAGCTGCCTCAGCTTGAAGACGACAGGCAGCAGTTATACAGGCACTGGCTGGGAGAAGGGTTAGGATGAATTTTAGCTTTTCCACTGATCTGTAAGATGTAAATAAGCTTTGGCTCAGTAGTGAATGTGCAATGTTTTCAAGCAGATACATTCCCTTGCCATTCTCTCTTAAAAGTCTTCTTTCCTTCTGTTTCCAACCAGGTTCTGGGATTTTACAAAGGGGTGTCTGCATCAGTTTTCTCAGTGTCACTGATTTCGTCCGTTTCATTTGGCACCTACAGAAACTTCCTCTGTAACATCTGCAAGCTGCGATATGGCTCTGCTGACGTCAAGCCTTCCAAGCTGGATGTTTCCCTGGCTGGAGGTGCCGCTGGTGCCGTGCGGGTAGGCGAGCAGCCAAGCAGGACAGCACAACAAGGGGTCTTGTTTGCAGACACACGGGGCTGAAAAAGCGGTGATGTTTTCTGCTGGGGGCTCAGCGGGATGCTGGCTTGTTTTCTCATGGGGTCCTGCTCTGCGACCTTGGCAAAGGCAAAACAAAACAGCAAGGAAGAAAAGCAACCCGGGCAGCAAACGTACCCAGTGGCTCTAATTGCAGGTTTATGTAAGAAAGACATAAGTCGGTGTGCAAAGCATGGGCTGGTGTTTTGGCAGGGGAAGAAAGACCTGGCTGTTCACTGAGGGCTACCTGGGGGTATCAGGTTCTTGCAAATGTTGTCAAAACAGGACAGACAGGCAACCTCTTACCTGCAGCACTGTGGGGCTGGGTCAGCAGGAGCTGTCACCCAGAGGAATTGATGTGTGCCCACAGCAGGCAGTGCCATGGTGTGGGGCAGCTCCGGAGCAGTTTCCTGCAGGCAGATGGATGTTTGTGGGCATCTGCAGGCACCAGGATCCCCATTGCCCTGGGAGGAAACACACACAGTCACAGGCAGGTGGAGGCAATCCTGGTGTTAGATAATAAACAATATTGCCTGAAAAGGTGGGAGACATAATCTGAGGGCTCAGGCAGGACGTGGATCACAGTTTAAAAGTGAAGGTTTAAGTTACATCCTCTAATATTACAGGTAGTGTTGATGGCACCCAGTGAAGTGGCTAAAGTTCGGATGCAGACCCAGAGGAACCCCCATCCTTCTGCCACGTCTGCCCAGCTCAATTCCAAGCCAAAGTACCGAGGGTCTCTGCACTGTCTGAAGGTGATCGCCAAGGAGGAAGGCTTTGGGGGTCTCTACAAGGGCTGCTCTGCATTGCTCTGCAGGGATTGCTCTTCTTCTGCAATATATTTCCTTACCTATTCTACCCTCTGTGACTGGCTCACGCCAGCAGGGAAAAATAAACCAGGTAGGTATGGGCAAGCATCTGGCATCACCTGCAAAAGTGATTTATTTTGTACCGGACTAGGAGCGAAATTGTGCTCTCAGGCTTCTGGGCTGCGGGTGTGCTGCAGGAAGGGCTCATGATGGGCCAGGTCTGAGGTCTCCCAGCTGTGATTTGGCTCCAAAAAGCAAGCAGCCAGTTTCAGACAAGACCACATAGGTACCATTCCCCAATGAACATCTTCCTGAGAGACAAAGAAATAAGCAGAGCCAGCTGAAGCAGGTGTGACTGCTCTCAGCTGCTTTACACCTGTGCGTGTGGTGGTGAAGTGGAGCTGCCCCTGCACCAGCACCTGTGATGAATGCTGTGAAACCGAGGGGCCACGTGGTCGGTGTGAGATCACACAGCTGCAAGAGCTGGACAAAAATTAGCTGCTGGAAAACATAAGGTTAAAAAACAAAGCTTGTATATGCCAGCAGCTTGAGGAGAGAATGCTCTCTTCCTCTTCCTCATCTATCCCAGAAGCACAGCTTGCTTTTTGAGCTGTAGCTCCTTTGTCCTGCACTTGTCTGGCTCCCTAAGAGACTGCCAGCCCCCTCACACATCGTCCTGCAGGAGCAGGGCCGGCTGTGGCCATGGCTCAGAGCACCGGCTGCGGGGAGCCGCCATGTGTCCCGCTGGGATGGCAGCAAAGCACGAGGGGAGATGCAGGCCCAGGGCCTAGGAAGGCCAAGTCTTTCATACAGTGTGCGTGGCCTCACAGCTCCTTCTGTGCCCACTCCCCTGCTCCTAAAATTGCTTGTAGCATGAGATTTGGAAAGAGTTTAAGTGTCTGGGGAAAACTAATCCGAGCTGCTTCTAGTCACACCGGTGCAAGGCCGGAATTCACTGCTCCTCCCTCTCGCCCGCAGGTTTCCTGGTTGTGCTGCTTTCTGGTGGCTTCGCTGGAGTCCTGGCCTGGGGATTAGCTACCCCCATGGACGTCCTGAAATCACGGATGCAAGTGGATGAATCAGGGCAGCACAAGTACAGGGGCCTCGTCCACTGTGCGAGACAAAGCGTGAGAGAGGAGGGCGTGAAAGTGCTTTTCAAGGGTCTGGGGCTGAACTGCATTCGGGCCTTTCCTGTGAACATGGTGGTGTTTGTCACGTATGAAGCTGTACTGAGATTTACGGATCATTTTACAAACAAAAAGTAGCTCGTGCAGCTCTGTTGTGAGGTGTATTTTGTTCAGGTTGTTTTATTTTTGTAGCACAACACACGCACAGCCGCTGAGCCCTGCTCTCCACTGGTGGACAGCGTAAGCAGGGACATTTCAGCATAGTGCCGGGTGACTGACATCCTTGTTTTCTTCTTATAGGATTACAAACTCATCAGGGAGTCTTGCATTTGTGTACACATCCCTTTTATCTTGTTAATGTATTTATACTGTAGCTGCTGAGACATTTGCAAATATTTATGCTCTAAAAAGCTGCAAGTCTTACAGATTTTGGGAAAGGTTTCATTTTGTTTTCTACCAGCACAGAAAACAACCTTCACTACTGAATTTGAAGGCAGTATGTGTATGATTTAACACTATATAGTGTGTCCTTTTTACATGTGTAATGCCTGTAAGGCATTCATTGAGCAATTTACATATTTGTGCTTCAAGCCACAGCTGGTGGACTGTTCATTCCCAGCTGTAATTCTGCCCAAGCTCTCTACGATCACATCCCTTCGGTAGCAGCTGAAATATGAATCTCCTTGCTTTTTCCTGGCATTTCTTCGTGAGTGGCAGAGATAGTCTGCTTACATAATCGCCCTAATGGCCTCATTGGAATCGAAAACAGGCATCAATTCTGGAAATCACGTGGTTTTCTCCCAGCGCAGTCCCCAGCCGCAGATCCTCAGTCCCCTTCTGGCCGCTGGGCGCACCGCATGCCTAGCAATGGCCAGAGCTTCCAAACCAGCCCTGGTCCTGCAAGGAGGGCTGGGGTGGATGCAAGAAAGCCTTGCTCCTCAGAGGAGAGACTGACATAAAATCCGTGTGTTGGGCAGCTAGGTAAGTTAAAGAAGAATCGCAAAACTGTAAGATTTGCTACTTAAAAAAAAAAAAAATAAAATAATAAAAAAAAAATGTGCATACCCTTTTCATTTTAAAATGCGTTATCAGGAGCAGCCAAATGTAGTGGCTTTTTTTTTTTTTTTTTTTTTTTCCAAAGTTACATTTTGATGGAATCTGGTTTTAATCTTAATTTGCTGGTTCTGGCTCAGGAGCAATGATGTTTGCTTTCTTCATTTTTCTCCCTGGGTGGTGGCATCTGGAGTGGGCTGGATCGGTTCCCCAATCAGAACCTGTTGGAAATGTGCTTTTTTTGGAGGGAAAGAGGAAAATCATTTTTAAAAATGAGTTCTCTTACTCAGTTTTGATGTCCTGGTGATCCACATGCACTTTTAGCAGTTGATAGCACAGACCTGATTACACTAACAGCAATTTTGCAGCAGACATGACTTGGCAGCTACCCTGGACACGGAAGAAAGGATCTTGTACTAGAAGGACAAGTTTAAAAATTTCAGATGCTTCTAGGAAAAAATAAAGGCAATCTCTTTCATATATAAACTTGTAAAAAGTTCTAGAACTGTCCTGAAGTCTAAGCCTTCAACTTGCTATTTAGACCTTTCCACAGCCGTGCTATTGAATGATTATCAGGATTTTGGTCTCCTGAGTCTGTCCAGCTCTTGCAGCTGATCCAAGAGCAGGTTTAAGAGGCCAGACAGGTGCAGAGTATGTCACCTTTATAGGGAAGTGAAATGAAAGACCCAGCACTGAATCTGACTATCGCAAAGCATGTGCAGCCTCAGCAAGCTAGAATCTTCACGTATACCTTTACGATGTCAGCTCCAAACCTCCTTTATCTGAAAGTCCTTATGACAGAAGATTTAATTGAGTCCTAAAGGTTTGGAATTTCTCTTAAGATGGGTTCCTAAGAGACTACTAACTTCTCCTCTTTCTACAAGGGATGCATCTGAGTGCTGTCCTAGTAGGGCAGGGATTTATCCCAGCTCTATTGGTATGTTTTCTGGAATCAAGTTTCTTTACACCATATTATTCTCAGCTGACTTTTCTCAGGCATTATATCCTGTGAACAGACAGCAAAATATGCCTGTATATCAGACAAAACAACCATTCATTAATAGTCAGTGTTAATATCATCTATGGTCAACCTGAGGTTTGAAAATAAAATCTAATCAAAAATAGCTCAGATTACCCAATAGGTTCAAGCATTCAGATGACTAAAAATGCCTCTTCCTGTGGGTGTAACTGCCATACAGCTTGTTTCAAGAAGTAGGAATTACAGATGAATTATAAAATCAGTAGGAACAACAGTGGAACCAAGTGAGAGGAGCTGAGAAATGTGAGCCCCCAGGTATTCCGTGTCAAATAAAAGCAGGTTCTCACCTGGCCTGAACAAATACTGGATTAGAGGTAAATTGGATCTTTAGACAACTTATTTCAGGAAGCTAACTGCTTGGAATCCAGTGTCCCACAAGCCTTTACTGAAAAAAAAATACACACCCAGGGTATGGCTGACAACCTGCTGTAGAGCAAGAACCCACAGTTAGTTCACACTGATATAAACTACCCCCAGGCAAAGGTATTGTCTGTGTAAGCACTGTAAACCCAGGCACATAAATAAGAACCGACTTTTGTTTAACAACATGACACAATGTACATATTGTGCAAATAACTACATATACAGCAAGCTGGGTGCTTGGCTTGGGGATTTCAGAACTTGGCTGCTTTATTTTCTGATTCCGTTGTATTACCTTGACCTTCAGCTACTCTATTTGCCTCTCTGATAATCACAGAACTATTTCTTCTGATATCCAGCTGAAGGCCAGCCAGCAGAATGAAGATACCACATAGCTCTCTGCATAGGCTATTTCTTTCAGTAACAAACTTGCTGGCTGTGAATAAAGAAATTTTTCTTTAGAAGTCACGTTTTGCTTCATGCCGCTAATAGTTCCTGTTTTCTCTGACAGTGGTTAACAATATCCAGACGTGTTTCAGTATTCCTCTTAGTGACTGTGGAAGAGCCAAGTGAAGCTATTCAGAATCTGTGCTCCCCAGACAGCTGGAGCCCATTTAAGTGCAAGTCTTTCACACCAAACCTACAGAAACATTGTGGTAACAGGTCACATTGACCTCCCCTTGTTTCTGAGCTGGCTGCTGTACACAGGGAAATTCAACATCCAGTCTTCCTTGCAACCTGTTAGTCTTTGGATGACTGACCCTCATTACCTTACTCTGGGAGAAATTTGAGGTTTATCTGTTAAGACCATATAGATGGGGTTACAAGGCCCCCCTTATTCACTATTTGAAAGGCACTGGAAATGAAAACGATGACCAACTCTATGGGGTGACTAATTCAACAACTAAAAGGGAAGGAAGAGAGGTCAAAAATAGAAAAATAGAGTAAATTAAGCCTGTTAAAAGTTGAAAAGAAGAAAAACAAAAACAAAAACCAACTACCAAACAAGTTTGATACAGACTTTTATCTACATTTTTATTACAGTGAGATAAATAAAATATTACAAGTTGAGGAAAATGTAATGAACATTGCCTGATAACGTCATTAGACATTTCACCCATACATTTGAAGACTGCCTTGTCTTAACCTTTAAATACCTCTGGGACGTTAATTATAATTGCAGCAGATTTAGGAACTTTCCAAGACTCCTCAGAAACTGTCATTTCAGAAGCACATTTTGTAAGCATATGGCTTGCTTAGTAAACAAATATTAATTTTGCAATTACTTTCCTTTCTAAAGCTTTCAGGGCAGATTTTAACTGCTGTGTTACAAAATTGATCCATATACTTAATTAGAATAGAACACACTACTGCTTCTCCTACAGTGTACTTCCCCTTCCTGAGTAACTAAATTCCTAGTTAATGAAATAAATCTTGCAGGACAGTTCTGCATATAATGTTTTCAGGAAGAAATTTGCATTATGAGTTTATAAAAGCCCTTTAAAAGTCACTTGAAGTCTTATCTTCTATGCATAGCTTAAAAACAGCAAAGAGCAGACTGCGAGAACAGGAAGGTCATCACTGAAGTCTACAGTTACCACAAATTAGTTTATTTGCTACTGTATTTAAGAAGCTATTTTTATTTTCTAAGAATTGCACAAACACTTAAAAAAATGCTTTTCTATTGATTGTTAAACACCTGTCAGCACTAAGATACTGTACCCATGGGTTATAGAGAGGTAGTGGCTGGTAAACGCTTACTTTAATATATTAAAGCTCATGAGATTAGATTAGTGAAACCAGGTCACATAAACTGTAATGAAAAAGACAAAACCTAGGCATTGATCTTTCCAGCACACATTTGGAACACACACAGTAGCGCTAAGCTTGCTTTGCGTTTCTCCCCTCAGTCCCTTGCACAAATATGATGATAACACTAGCAGTGCTACTTCATATATACAGCAGGCAGTTCCACCTCAGAAACACAGGCCGTTGCTGGGGAGGATGTGTGCATTGTGTTGCAGAACTGCTACAGCTGGGAAGGGAAAATAATCCAACACATTCTTCATGTGCTAACAGTCTGATGCAAGGTCTCCGAGTCAGTGAAACTTCTCCCTCAACTCAAGTGTAATCAGCTGACTTCAAGGGTTTACAGACTAAAGTGCATTGTTTATTTTTATTTTTATTTTTTTTTTAAAGTATGCTGAAATCACTAAGTGTCTACTAGCCCCCACACTACAGAACCTGTTAATTTTTAAATCTTTCACACCTTATTCTAGTGCCTTCCTTATGTTTTAAATGATTTGCAAATACATGCATCAATACCCACCTGTATTATCAAAGGCATTTTTATTTGAGTTAGATAAGGCTGTCTGGGCTAGCAACTGTATGTTCTATATAAATAGAAGACAGATCTAATAGTTTCCATTCAGCACTGTACATACAGAAACAAATTAGCAAATGATTCAATTTTTTTCATAAATCATAGCAGACATTAAAGTTCATTTTAAGAAAGGAGATACTGAGATATTACATGAGGTATTTTAACAAAGTATATTTTCTCTCTTAAATACATCTTAAAACATACGTACCCCTATCTTGACCTGGTGCAGAAGAACAGGACAGGGCAGCACTGTAAGTATCCCTGCATCCAGCAGCAACTTCGTATTCACAGTATGATTTAACATCTAGTATTTTCATAACTAAAATTTGCATTTCTCTAATATCTTCCACTTGAGAAGATCAAAGAACTTTATAGCCTTGTGATTGCCTCTTCCCTTCAGAGGCATTCAGACCAGTTAAATAGCTGCAGAAACTGAAGTACAGTGAAATTTCTGTGACTTGCCCCAGGTCAAAGAGGAGTAAGATAGCAAAACCAGCCTGATTTTCATTCTCCCATGTTTAATTCACAGATCTCCATTCCTTCTGCATTGATCCATAAGTCACTGTGTAATCTGCTTTGTAACATCCGATTTCTTTGTGTGTGAAGCATGCTCCCAGTAGCCCCAAAGGACACGTAGTCTAGTAAACCAAGCAACACAAAAAACAATGGAGCTACCAGTTTGAAATATGACCTCTTAACAACGTATCTACAACAATTTACAAGTTAGACTTCATCATTAAAATGGCATTTTTATTCGTATTTTCAACATGAAATACAATAAAATATAGTCTTGTGCTGACAGACATGCCTCACTGCAAGATTGGGTAATTCTGGCTTGTACAGATTCAATGCCTTTATTAACACACTTTGATTTTAAGTAGATACGAGTCCAGTTTTCAATTTTTCAGGTACTCTGATGTTCATACGAAGTAACTCGCTAAGAGCAATATTTATAAAGGAGTGATTGCAGGCTGTACATAACTAGGGAATGATCATATACAACAGAAGACAACAGTTAATCAATTTTGGTTCATTGAATGGTAAGTTACATAAGCATTTCTTCAAAATTCAAAAGCTAGCTTCCGTGGAGTCATGAATTGCTTCACCACTTCATCTGTGACCTGTTTCCGTCTCTCTTGATGAGCTGCTATCATGGGCTGCAATGTTTCAATAAGCACCTTCTTCAGCTCCCCTGTGAGCAATTCCCCACTTGTGTATGCCTGTCAAGAAAGTGTTGCTTGCTAAGTATGGTGCTATACGGAAAAGGACCTAGTGACAAATATTTCTTAAAAGTCTGTTCATGGCAAATGAAGATCTGGATGTCTTAAAAACAAGCACATGCCTTAAAAGATCATGTGGTATCACTCTGAAAATGTAACTTGTAAAAATTGCTTGTGTTTTAAAAGATTTAAGGCAGATGGGCACTTTAATGTATAACTAATTATATGGAATAAATAAGATACATTCACAAGAATTTAACTGGGAAATCCTGTAATTATTTGCAGGAAACTGTTTTTCTCCCTTACATACCATTTCAAATAAAGAGTTACCCTAAGCTGGGCTCAAATTCTCATATTGTTCTCTCATCTAGTTTGGGTAAGGTATTAGATGTGACTGAAGTATCCTTTTTACAGGAAAGAACTCAGAATCTCTGTTCACAGGAGTATTCATATTCACAGTCGGTAAGCCACGCCATTGCTCTGCTACTGAAAACACTTCAGCTAAACAGGTGACTGGGTTCAGCCCTGGTTAGAAAACACGGCTGGGGCAGTTCAACTATGATTTGAAATGACAATGAACATGATAAACTTACTTCCCCTTGTGATTAAGCCATTTGTAATACTGAACTGGTATTATAAAATAAATAAGTAAAATATCTTAATAAGAATGAACTGTTTTAATTTCTGTTTTTATTTTTAATCTTTTTTTTTTTTTTCTTTTTCTCTTTCTCAATAACACTGATGTTGCTTTCTCTGAGTACCCAGTTCTGAGAGCTTCTCCCTGTGGTACTGTACTGAAACAGCTCCTCTAATGCCACTATAGGCACAAACTTCATGCTTTCTAATCTGATTCTGAGGCATCAGTGCTGTAAGCTGCTGGCTGTAGTACAGGCTTTGTACTGTAGCAGAGTTGTACTGATTTTGTTTCAATGGTTGGAGACTAATGGAAAATTGCTCAGCGTGTCAAATGTACAGATTTCCACAAGGAATTTGCAGCAGATTTCCAGGGGGATTAGTAGCTATCCAACCCTGTTCTTGTGTGGGAAAGAGCAGAAGGTTAGAGAAGAATCTGTAGCTCTTGCCCTTCTTGAAGCTGTTTCTACCAGGAGAAAGCTGATAAACCGATATGACGTGGGTACTATTAACTAAATATACTGCCTTCAAAGGAACATGTATTGCCTAGTATTGATATGACACCAAAGTTGAAGGCAGTGAAATGCCTTGCTACTATCTCTAGGGACTGAAGTCTGCCAAACAGGTTTAGGGACATGTAACTTATACAAAGCAGCTTGTGCTTGGGCTCACTTAATCAATTTCTCATAGTTATTACTGTTCTTTTGATGATAAGAAAAAAAAAAAAAGGATCAGCAAGCTTTTGAAGCTGCTGAGTATTTAGGTACTTTACGGAACAGGCAGAGTTCATTATACAATTAAAAATAACATTAATCCTAAGGTGGAATCATTTAAAAATTTGGGAAGATACTGCTATATGGTGTTGGAAATCTTTATGAAAATACTTGGAAATAAAAGTTTTCTTAAAAAAAAAAAAAAAAAAAAAGACAGAATGACTTGTGAGAAAGATGAACATTGCAACAAAAATACAGGGGTCTTCATATAAAAACTTGGAAGGAATGGAGACTGTAAGAATAACAACACAACTGCCTTAGGCAGGCTCATAGCAGGACTTAGTTACAGCCTTGTCATCACAGTAAGGAATGAATAATGCTCTCTTCAAGTTGGCTACTTACCTGCTTCAGTTGTTCAAGCCTGTCATCATCTTCGAGGAAAAAAGTCAGGTACATAAAAGACACATCAACATCGCAGTTACCTCCATACTTCCTGTGCTCTTCGATAGTATCTCTGCCTCCCGAGAAGGCATGCTTGTTAATCTGGAAAAATGCAATGATTTTATGGTATAATTTCTGCTAAATTGCATATTACTGTATTGTAAAGAGGTACATCACAATCCTCCAAATCCTCTAATTCAGGAGAAGCTGAAGGGTGTCTGTGACAAGTCAATGCAGAGCACCGATACTGGAGCAGGTAGGCAAAAGGCAGTCATTAGAAGTCAGCAGAGAAAAATGCTACATACATACTCCACAGGTTGTGGAGTATGCCAGACCAAAAATGAAGCAAAAATCAAGAAGAATCCACACCATCTTTTGTCAAAAAAAATCCTTTTTGTTGAAGCTGTTGACTGTTGGATGGACTTTGCACTTATAGAAAATGTACTTTCTGTAAGAAGAAATAAGATATTCATCCCATTAAGAAATTAATTTTGAAAGAGATGAAGAAGGCCTGGAGAATTTTTGAAGAAATCCTAGAGAGAACCTAGCCTCTTTTTCAGGGAAAATGAAAACTAAAGAAAGCAAGGCTAAACACTACAAAACCCTAGCTAGAATGGCTATCGCTAGACAAATGCACAATTGTTCAGTCTAAAAATGGAATATTTACTGATTCCCACTCCCCTACTTTTTCTTTTATGCATAGCTTCCTATGGGCAGATGAATTGCACTGGTGAATATATTTTCCTGCTAATCCCACCCCCAGCTAATTCAGAAGCCACTGGCGTATTTTTAATTTTTTTACATGTATAGAAATCTCAGAGGATGCTAACTGTGCCACAAATACAAACAAAGCTAATAGCCAGGAAGAGGAAAAAAGCCTTCTTCAACCATAAGGTGGGCTTTCTTTGAATCCTGTATCTATTCAGACATCAACAGCAACCAGCTAGGAGACACACATGCCTATGGAGGAAGATTTTACTAGTTCTGGTACTTAGGAACTGTTATATATTTACAATTTCAGAACATTCTTATTATCTGTATTATATAACACACATAATGTTTTTTTGATTCTTTCTAACTACTGTATGATGATGTTTTGTGGCAGTGAATTACAAAAATTATGCAGCAATGAATATCTTAAGAAAATAAACTGCCACCTGTCACATTACATCTATTCTTACATTGTACAACAACCTGAATAGCTGTCTCAGAATCTGTAAAATTAAGATTTTAGATATTGTTTTGCACTTCCCCTCACCTGTTCCTTACTAGATTTTGAAAGGCTTTCTGTGTTTTTTTTTTTTTTTTTTTTTTCCTATACTCATAATCTTTACAGTTTCTTTTCCTACTAAAGTGAGAGGGATTAAATACAATAAGCCAGGTGAAGGCACAATATTGTTTTATACAAAATGTTTCCTACATTAATTTTGAGCTCATTTCTTACATATTCTGGCATTGACTTGAGGTTTGAATGATTTACCTGGTGATGTATTGATCTTTTCTCTGAATTATTACAGATAAAATAGTTGATTATAATGTTGCCATTCATCTCCTTTGAATGGATTTCCCAGAAGCTTCTCAGCCTTTTCCAGTAGCTACTAATTGTTCACCTTATGTTACCTGGAAGTTTTGAATCTCTCTACTTAGCAACGTACTAATGATCTGAAAAATGCTGCAAGCAGTAATTTTTTGTACTCTGCACTCTGTACTCAACACTGTTTTTAACCTTCATGCACCACCAGAAATCACCTCTCCTACTCTAATTTTTCATTTCTTGGCCATAAAAATATTTGGTCTTTCACTCAAGCACTATTTCCATAGTTACTTTATGATGGGCTTCAGAAGCTGAAATGATTCTCAGTTTGTCCTCCATTACTTAATGTTTTACAATGTGTTCAGGATTCACTCTTTATATTTTTTATATTCCAAGTAACTAGAATTATTTTGTTATTTTTCCTACATTTTTAAAGATAGCAGAAATAGGACTTATTTTAATTAGACATAAATCATCTTGGATCTCTTCACAGATTACTACCTATTTGCTAGGAAAAATGGAAGAATATTATCAATATTACCCCTAACAGCGTATCCTCTGTTCTGAGATTATAGATGCTTTTTAAAAAGCAACTGTGTAACTCTACAAATAATCTGCAATTTTTATCATCCAAACACATGAAGAATTCTAATTTTTGGAGTACTGTTTAATCAGTTTCTACATAAGATAATGAATTCTCATGAAATGACTGCAGAAGAATCTGACCAATATATGGGTTTGTCAACCACAAGACAATGAATCCAAGCCCACCTAGCAGAAACAACGTGCACATCTTTTTTCTTTTTGTGATTGATAGTTACTTCATGTCTGGTTACCTTGTCTATCTGTCTGTTTCCAAAACCTTTTTCTAATTTTTTTTTTTAATACTATAACACATGAACTTTTGCAAAACCTAATTGTCTGACATGGGTTAAGAGAGATTTTCCTTTGAACTAAATGGGGCACTACGAATATACTCAGATAGGAGAAAATAGCCCTTCTAAAAGTTAGGTGAAAATCAAAATATTTATTTGCAAGTTTGAGGATGAAGTGCATGGCAGCAGATCCACAAGCATTAAGGAAAGTCTGGAGTGTGTTCTAACTGCTATTGTGCAACACCTGGTGCTCCTGGCATGGAGAGGCAGTCAAAAGAAAGCTGTTTATTTGACTTACATCAAGAACTGTTAGATGCCAAAACTATAGCAACATAATGTTTGTTTCTAGTGCACGAGCCTCCACAGATCTTATTCTTAGACTATTACTCAGACCTATCAGATGAACAAACATGGTATTTCGTACATTATTCTATTGAATATTTGCACTGTTAGCTTAGTTAGTATGGCAAAAGATTACATTTGATGGTCTAGCTAAATTTGTGTAACTTGGTCAGCTGCTAAATTTTTCATTTCATTGCTTTGCGATGAAATGTATGGGAAAAAGGATGCCAAAATGTCCATGTGTTCAAAGGAAACATTAAAAATTTGCCATTGTAAACATGAGCAGCACCACTTCTATTTGTCATAAAGCTTTGCAATCTCGTTTTTAAGATCCTTACCTTTGTTTTTATTTGTTTGGGTGTATCAGTGAGGAAGATGGAGGAGTTGGGGTCACTAGCACTCATTTTTGTCTGTGCTCCTTGCAAGGCTGGGAAGAAGACCGAGTGCAGTAAGGCTGGTTTAGGATATCCAATTCTTGGTGCTACATCTCGGGTCATTCTAAAATAAGGATCCTGGAATAACCATCAATAAAAGCACAGAATAAAGTTGAGAAATGTGTTTTAAAGGCTGATTAGTGTTGGATTGTTTATGCCTTAACAGGTGGTCTCAGGAAAAAAAAAAAAAAGTAAGTCCCATAACCTATTTCCAATTCACAGACTTGTCGAATCATTGAGGTTGGGAAAGACCTCTAAGATCATCTAGTTCAACCATTAACCTAGCACTGCCAAGTCTACCACTAAACAATGTCCCTAATTTGGTCCACCCAGAGGAACAAACAAACAAAACCCAAGTCCCCCCCCTTTTTTCAATTTCTGTAGTTTCACTGTACATTCTGACTCCCTCACTTAACAGACACATTTACAAGGATTTGGAGGTGGATACTGACCGAGATGGCAAGCTTTACCCTTTCAAAACTAGTTTAATGCTCAATACATCAGCCCTGCTAACTCATGTGCAAAAATCCTTTCCCTCCTCTGAGGAAGGTGCAACCCATCAGGCACCAGCAGGCCTGCTGTTGTGTTGACTATCCCACGACAGAGAAACCCAACATTCTGCTGGTGACACCAGCCTTGTGGCCGTGTATTAATTACCTGCATCTGCCTGTTCCTTTCAATATTGTTCCCTGGTAGTGGAAGGATAGAGGAAATCCCTATCCATGCACTTGGTCCTTTAATCAATTGCCCCAAAGCCTTAAAGTCCCTCTTAATTGTCCTTGGATTTCTCTTTGCTACTTCATGACTGGCAATGTGAAAAACTAATAATGGATAATTATTTTTAATGGCCACATGTTCCTCCATCCTCTCTTTATAAATCTTAGTTGTTAAGGTTTTGCAGCCTTTCTGACACATTATTCCAATGCTTCTTTACTTTTACTGATAGAAGGTTTTTCCCTAGGGTACAACATAAATCCCCAGTGCTGCAAGTTAAGGCTCACTATGATGAAAATATGATTTCCTTACCTGATCAATAGCACATGGAATAAGACACTGTAAGTCTTCCTTGCCATTGAAGATCTGTGGAAATGATGAACTGAAGGATGGAGCTGCTTGAATAGCAGGAAAACTGATCTTTCCTAGAACACAACAAGTTTGGAAAAGGTGAGAAGTCAATATATGCAATGATAAATAGAGAGAACCTTTTGAAATATGTAAAATGCACACGTGAGTCATTTGGATACTCACTTGAAGACCAATACTTGTCTTTACCAAGCAGTATTGCCTCAGCTGAGGAAACCTTTTCATCTGTACCTTCTATGAGCTCAACAAACCATCAACAAACTAATTTAGGTACTAATAAAAAAGGGGCAGGCTGTGATCACAAAGATTCAGGACAAGGTTCAGCAACATATGCTTTTTATGCTTTTCCTTCATCACTGAATAATCTATCCTTCTCAGAAATATACTTGACTGCATCATTACTCTGAGCTGCTCTTTTTTTTTTTTCCTTCTCACATTCTCTTTGTGAGAGAATTAGTATAGAGATACTTATCAGGCAAAGTCTCCTCTAAGATCTTACAACCATTGCTATATGCATGCTGCTCAAAAATCTCAGATGTGGTCACTTTTCTTTTTATATAGTACTTACTCACAGAGTGAACAACCTACTTCCTCATTAAAATCCTCTCAGAACAGCAAGTAGTAGATTTTTCCAAACATGGAACGAAGTCATTAATACAATACCAACATTTATTAGAACACTGGTAAGGCAGAAACAGGAATCTGTTTTTCAGCTACCATTAAGTCTGAAAAGCTGACCAATTATTGGTCAGAGAATGATGTTAGCACTCAGGAACACCAACGTTTTAATGCCATCATTGACACGGAATCTTTCTTTGGCCAATATGACAGAAACCTCCAATCGCAGGGAAGTAAATGGAAGACAGAGTTACCTAGCATCATGACAATAAGGCTTTTGAGCACTCCTTATCTTTTCTCACATGTGTATGAAAAGTCTTCTACTTTTGCAGTAGAAATTTCTAGGAAATACAGTTGACTATAGCTATAATAGTTCTAAAAAACAAGAATTATTCTCTCTTCTGATCATTTCAACTTCTGTGTTTTGCACTTTGTTGTTATTAATGCTACATCCTAGGAATTTCACTGTCAAGCGTTTTCTATACTGAAGAAACCACAGTAACACCCTTTTAGAATCAGCCTAGAAGCATGGATCTTGTTTTTCCCATCTGTTTCATGAATGGCAGATAGCAATCTCTTCAAATGGTTACTTAAATACTGTCACAGAAAGTAAAAGCAAGGATCACTTCCAGTAACCCACGTTATTTCCTACCAATGCAATCACTGTCTGTAAAGCCAAAGATTCCTTTCACTTGGTTAAACGTAACATGCTTCTGAACTTTGACAATGTTTTTGTAGAATCCCATACTTGACCTGTGAGAAAGAAAATGGAAAAACAAAGTAAGAAGAGTGGGAAAGCACAGAAAAAAGCTTTCATTCCAAAAGCTGAGAATGTTACAAAACTTGCAGGATTGTTTGAGGGCATTGTTTTGGTCTTTTTGTGGCCCATGGAGATGATAATGAGAGGATTTTCTAAGAAGGCAGCTCCAACAGAGGTTTCTTTTTCTTAAATCTTCTTTAAAGTTTACTCAAAGTTCAAATGATAATCTTTCATGCTGTTAAAATAACTGACCATAACAGTTGATGAAATGCCTTTAGTTAATGCAGATAAAGTACAAACACATCTCAAAATTTTGATGCCATCTTAAAATCATCATGCAGTTTTCTTGGCGGTTTAGGTATTTTTACATTTTAGCAGCTTTAAATTTAAATTACAAAAATATATTAAGTCCTGCACACACAAGTATTTGTTTATATATTATACAGAAGAATGACAACAGGATATATATAAGATGTTGAACAGCATAAAAACTAATGTTTCTCCTTTAAGTATTGTAAAGCTTGTCTTGCAGCTTTCAAATCTAGATAATTAAAACACTGTTGGCTGTCAAAGTAGAAGAGAAAATACAGACAATTTTTTGTTTTTGATGCTCTAAAGAAATTTATACTTACCCCAAGTAGTCTAAATCGGAAAAGATAAAGGTTTTATTGACGTCAAAACCACATGCAATGATATCTTTTGCATTTTCTTTTGCATATTCATATGCCTTCTCAGTTGTCAGATCTTTCCAGAGGTACTTCTCATCGTCAGTTAACTGTATAACTAAGGGAACATCAAATACTTCTTGCAGCCACCTTATAAAAGCAGAAAAAAATTTATCTCAGAATAATTAAAAATAAAAGATATTTTAGCCACACACTTAAAAATATTTTTATACATTTAAACAAAAAGATATACAAAGGACCGCACCATATACAGTTACTTATGTTTATGTGAGCAGTGGTTTCATACAGATTATAAAGACAATTTACCTGGAAAAAAAAAAAAAGACTCACACTCATTTTCTGTACATATGTTAGCAGTCACCATTTACAACTTGTGTTTAAGAAAAACAAAAATTCTAAGGAGTACCATCAAGCTTCAAGTGCAAGGAGAAGGCTTTATGCTAATACACAGATTATGATCACATTAACGAAATGTTAAGATTGCATTGTTCATCAATATTCACCTCAAACAAAGCAAACTCATTGCAATTTATCATTTGGTTCCCTAAGCAGCATTCAACATTTCCTTAGAAAAAAAAAGTTTTGGTTAATGAAAATTATAGAAATAGCTTACTTTGTGAATATAAATGGGATAAGATGACCAACATGCATTGCCTGAGAGGACGGCCCTCTGCCTGTATAAAGGTAAAAGGATTTCTTATTTTCGTAAGCATGAAGGATTTGGTCCATATCCCTGAAGAAGAAAAAACAAACAAAGGAAAACATGAGACAATTCAAAGAATTTAAGAAGAAATATCTTCTGCAATTCTTTTCAATTCAAAATTCAAGTGCTTTTAAAGCCAAATGTATTAATAAGTGAAATATAGTATCTTAAGTGTCCTAGAAATATATACATGTATATATTTAATTAGTTTTCTGATTGTCTCCTTCAGCCAGCTTATGAGGAAAAACAAAGAGAAATTTACTTAACTGGATAATAATTTCTAAAGCTTCATAAAACAGAGCTGGGAATCATTTCCCAAATAAGGCGTTATGTTAAAGTAACCTGGTTGGAATGGTCTGTGGTGGAGGTTATGCCCTCAATCATGCTCAGGCACTTACTTGAAAAGCTCTAGCCGCCAAAAGTCTATGCATGCTAACAACTAAACAGTGTAGATGACTGTCAGGCTGGTGATTAAGATTATTCCCTGAGTCTTTTTTATGTAACAAGAAGTATAGGTCCACAAGCCATGTGGACCCCTGCTGAAATCAGCAATGCCAGCATATGAGACTTGGGGTTCTTTGCCAGACCAAATTCTCCATCTGGCTGTTTACATACTGGCTCAAAATGGAACCTGTACAAAGCAAAGATTCCCTGCAGACTTCTCCCTCTATTTAGGATAAGTGAAGACATATCAGACAAAGATGCATGTACCCAGAAAAAACAAAGTGGTTCAAGTTTTGACAGGGTAAACCTGGAGTAGTTGCTAGTTTCAATTAATTCACAGTTGGTTTACCTCGGCGTAAAGAACATGGTCTTTTGCTAGTCAGAACAAATGCTCACAGAAAGCCTGTGAGCCCAGTAATGCTCACAGAAAGTCTACCTAATCTTGCCTTTTTGAGTTTTAATGAGAAAAACTCACCTGTGAGAAAAAAAGATTCCTCTGCGTAGAAAGCGGTGAGGTTTTTGCCCAATAGCTCTTTCTATTCGATTGATCAGATCTGTGTCAATTTTAGCGCTGCCAAACCGAACTACAGTAATAAAGTATTAGAAAAGAAAATAAAATTAAGTATAGCATAGCTATGAACAGATCTTGCATTTACCAAGAACATACCAATGCAGCCTAGATCAAAAAGAACATCTTTAAGTTTTAGGAAAAATGTAAAATGGCTAGATTTTCCTGATTCTTCTCTGGAGTCCCAGCAGTAGTCCCTGATATTAACTCTATGCTACCAGGCCCAGTCTATTTACTACCTCCCCATTTCGCTTCATCTATGATTAATTATAATAGCAGTCTCCTTATACAAGGAGTATGCTTATTCAGAACAAAAAAAAAAAATTCCAGAGAAACATATTTAGGTCAATAACTTGGCCTCCATAAATCAAAGGATAAGAATGGCTGAGAGGCTCTAAATATTCCTTTCTTGATGTCTGAATTTTCAGCCCTCAAATCATGTTTTCCTCTTTTCAACCCCAAATGCTCTTCTCTAAACTTCATTTTTCTTTATATTGCCATGATTACAGACACTGCTCCCCTCAAGAGGCTTGAAAAGGTAATGCATAATACCCTTTACTGCATTCACATAAGACATTATTTAGAAAACAGTTTAGGAAATCAGCTGATTAAAATAAAATAATATTTTCAGAGGAAGTGATTTCATTCAAGAAGGGTTTTGTCAGACAGAAACAGCAGCATTTTTTTCCCTTTGCAGTTGAAACTGAACTGGGAAAATCTTTTATTTTTTTTTTCATTAGAGCTTCTATACTCCAATCCCAATTCCTGGACCCTAATAATCATGTCAATTCTCCGTGATTTTGACTTGCTCAAAATGATCTAGACAAAAATCTACTCTTTCCTAATATTTTTCTCTACTCAGCATTAGAACAACCTGCAGTATTAGCTACTGGGATAGACAAACTAATCAAGAGAACGAAATAGATAAAAAGTACATTTCTATGTATATAATAATCTATATCTGTCTGTTAAAAACAAACAAACACAAAAACCAAGCCTTTCTGTGGGGATGCAGTAATTAACTGAAATGTTCTTCCAAAGACTGGTACTTCTTACTAGAGCAGGTGGACTTCTGATGTTACATCCTAGCAGGTGGTAATGATCCTTAGCTGGACAGCATAACAATTTAGACCACTGGATAACAAAAAGAGGTTGATTCCAACTGGAGGCAGAACACTTTCAGTGCACTGCCTTGGGAATACAACTCATTTTACACACAAAATTAATCTACAGGGCCATCAAGGAATACTGAATACACTTGGGGTAATTTGGAAAGCCAAATATTCAGATACCCTTGGCTTATTATACAGCCAGACTACAACAATCTCTTTCTCAGAGGAGGAAAAGAGGCTTTCCAACCCTTCACAGCACAGGTTCTCAAAGCACAGCATGGAGGCTAGTATTAGTCCATCAAGGCTTTGTATGCATCTCAAAAAGGATTATTTAAGACCATGGCTATCCTAATGCTTGAGACTGCAGCGCTCAAAATGGATGGTTCAGAAGACTAAGCCCAACATGTACCCTAGAGCACTGGGATGCTGAGAAACAGTACAGGGAGTTGCCCTCCTACAGTCTGGCTGAAAATTGGGATGTGTGTTTAATGCTGTACTTTGCTAGGTGAACTATTAAATGAACTGCTGCATAAACAAAAATCAGGAACTCCCACTGAAGGAAAGGCAGGAGAGACTCTTGACAGGAAAGAAGAATAGTAATGCATCCAATTTGAGCATCAACTTGAATATGTTTCTGCAGTTTCAGTCCCTTTCCACCTATTCAATTTTCTTCTAGAGTTACTGGTTGTGCACAGTATTAATACAATGCTTTTTACATAGTTAGTACACTTAAAGTTACATGAATCCATTACTAAATGGGAGGGAAAACAAGACCTCTTGTCTCCCACTGGATAATGGTGAACAAATTCCTCTTGGCAACTGTCCGTTCACTGGAGGTGGCTCAGGCGGGATAGCACACCAAGGAAGCACCAGGCCCATCCACTGACTCATTAAAATAAGTGCCACTAAAGAAGATAAATGCTGGTTCATGACTCAGCAAACACCACTTTAATCCATATGTCTTCTGAGTGTTTCCAAATGTGCTTGTCCCAAGCAGACCTTAATTGCTGATTTAATTTCTGCCTAACAAATAAAATGCATTACAAAGTGCCAAAGTAATTGTAATTTGGATGAATGCTAAATAGAGACCAAATGAACATGAAAAATGTTTGATTCAGCAGAACAACAACAAATGGCAAGAGGCTAATCTTACAGAGAGAGGTTCTGGAGTCTCCCTCCTTGGATATCTTCCAAAGCCACATGGACATGGTCCTGGGTGACCTGCCACAGGTGGCCCTGCTCGAGCAGAGGGGTGGGACAAGATGACCTCCACGGGTCCCTTCCAACCTCCACCATTCTGTGATTCTGTGATAAAGAAATCATGAGAATGCTGAAGACTAACTGAGACTAGCCACCTTGGAAATATCTATGTTATTACAGAAAGTGATTAAAATTTGATCACTCTGATATTACATTTGATCTCTCTGATATTACAGAATCATAAAATGGTTTGGGTTGGAAGGGACCTTAAAGATCACCACCCCCCTGCCATGGGCAGGGACACCTTCCACCAGACCAGGTTGCTCAAAGCCCCATCCAGCCTGGCCTTGAACACCTCCAGGCATGGAGCATCCACAGCTTCCCTGGGCAACCTGTGCCAGTGCCTCACCACAGACTCAGTGAAGAATTTCTTCCTAACAGCTAAATGAAATCTCTCCTCCTATAGTTTAAAACAACTCCTCTTTGTCCTGTCGCTATCCATCTGTAGAAAGTTGCTCTCCACCTGTGTAGAACACTACTGGAAATCCCTACCTAATTGTATTAAACATTAACAGACTGTGTGACTCCCTTTTCTTTGTCCATGTTAATCTTCCTTGTTAAAAAACTGTGTAGTATTTGACAATATATTTCCTCTAATGAGGAAGTTCAGCACATTTTAAACTCTCTGTCCAGAAAGAGATCTGCCTTCCTAACCAGCTTCTGAGAAGGACACAGAGCCTGCTTTTGATCTCTAACTTTTCCCAAAAGACAGCTTTACTCTTGCTACATATACGGAGTACTGAGAGGTGCCATTTTCAAGAGCAAATTTACATTTGCTGAAAATTTATTGTGTATTTGTCCTTTTTGCCATTGCTTGGTTATATTTGCATACAAATAGTAAATTATTATTTTTCTGTTACTACATTAACTTTACTGACCAGGCCAGTCTTGATAATCTTTGAATGGCCATGGAAACTGGGAGAGGCTCCTGCGGACTGGCAGAAAGCAAATACCACTCACACCCTGAAAAAGTGCAAGAGGAAGAATCTGCTTTACTGGAGGCCAATCAGCCTCACTTCAACCTCTGGGAATGTGATGGAGCAAATAAACCTGGACACTATTTCCAAACGTTATTAAAAATGTGAAGGTGAGTGGGAGTAGTCAGCATGGGTTTATGAAAGGGAAACCATGCCAATCCAACTTATTAGCCTTCTGTGATGATATGATGAGCCTTGTAGAAGAGGCAAGAAAAATGAATACTGTTTATCTTAATTTCAGTAAGGCTTTTTATACCATCTCCCATCTTATTCTCACAGTCAACTCATGAAGACTGGACTAGATAAGTGAGGTGAACCGTAAACGGGCTGAATTGCCAGGCTCAACCAGTTTTGACCAACAGCATGAAATCCAAGCTGGAGCCCTGGCGTTAGTCATGTAGTCCTGGAGGTTAATATCGGGGCCAATACTGTTTAACAACTTCGTTAATGATGTGCACGAAGAGATAAGAGTGCACTTGCAGCAAGTTTGTGGATGATGCATTACTGGGAGGGGTAGCTGATACACCAGGTAGTAGCACTCCTATTCAGAAGGACCTCACCAGGCTGAAGAAATGGACTGAAAAGAATCTCATGAAGCTCAACAAAAGAGGATGTAAAGTCATGAATGTGGAGAGCAGTAACTCTGTGTGCTGGTACAGGCTGGAAAGCAGCTTGGAAGAGAATGACCTCAGGCTCCTGGTGGACAAGGAATTGAAAAAAAGCCAGCAACATGTCTCTGTGGCACTGGAAGCTCAATGGCCTCATGGGATGCATCAGGAACAGTGCTACCAGAAGGTTTAGGGAGCTGATCCTTCCCCTCTATAATTACGGGTGAAAAACACCTGGAGTGCTGGGTTCAGTTCTGGGCTCCTCAACAAAAAAAGAATCCAGACATACTAAAATCAATCCAGCAAAGGGCCATAAAGGTGAAAGACTTGGACCGTCTGTCATATGAGGAGGAGCTGAGAGAGCTGGGATTGCTTACTGAGGAACAGAAGGCTCGGGGAAGGCTCCACATCTATACAGGAGGAGATCTTATCAATGTGTGTAAGTAGCCGAGCAGAGGAGGTGGGGGGAGTAAAGGAGATATATTTCATATTGTGTATATGGTCAAATGCGGGAACAGGTTGCCCAGGAAGGCTGTGGGTTCTGCACCCTTGAAGATGCTCAAAATCCTACTGGACAAGATCCTGAGCAATGTGCTCTCATTGACTCTGCTTTAAGCAGGGCGGTTGACTAGATGATCTCCCACCAACTGCAAACGTTCTGTATCACTTGTGATATTGAGCTCACTGAAGTATTAGCATTGTTAACATACAGAGCTCCTTCTGACTTAGCCCTCTGCTCTCTTCTCATGCTCAAAACACAAAAAACCCACACATTCTCTAGGGATGTTCACCTCTAGCACTTAACTAACAGAATCTTTCTTCCCAGAATATCTGGTTTGGTGCACAAGCAGGCACTTAAGTGTACATCCAGGACAACCATTTGAGAATAATACTCCTTTCAATCACACCATGCTCTTAGCACTTTCATTTCTTCTATGCCTGAGTTAAAACAAACACACTGACAACTTTATAGGGTACCACTAGCATATAAAAAGACTGTAGGTGGCACAAAAATTTCCTTTATTGTAAGAGCTATTACATTAAGCTCTTGGACAATACTTTGTATTACTGTTTTTAAAAGGAAAGAGCAAACAGTATCTGTTGCATTTCCTGGAGTGGCTAGCATTCTTCTCTGAATAATTTTCAATGTTTCCCTTAGAATAACCCGAATGACTCATCAACCAAATTCCCCAATCCGTTAGCAGTGTAAATAAAGAAGAACTGGTCTAACCCTCCAGTGCTGAATAGGTGAAAAGGACATACACATACACAAACGGGTGCTGGAAGAAAGGATACTGCTGTCAGGTAGAATAATAGCATTACTTTAGCTAATTGATTTACAGTGAAGTCATACTAGCCATTCTCAAAAAGACTTTGAGACTGTGCCAACACAAGTATTGTACTCTTTCCACTATTATACAAGATTTAGAACTGCCCCCAAGAAAACAAAAAAGCCTTCTCCACATCTATACAGGTAATGAGTGATCTTGTCCATTTCTAGATTCTAACAATTATCTTTCTTCCTTTTCCCCCACTCGACATGTATCTTTCTCTGTACACTTCCCCCTTTCTAACTTTTCCTTTCTCCTACTGCCTTCTGCAGACTAAGCCAATATACACACATCACGTACATTTGATGTGATCATTCAGTAACATCACACTGAGTTAAAAGAACGCTGACACTAACAACTGATCTCCCAAAAGCAAACACATGGTTACCACCACATAAGGGTGTATGCTCTATGTTTGCTTAACAGCTTGTTTCTCACACCAGCCACATACAACTGGTGCAGAATTTTCACTGAGGTACAAACATTTCATTAAAAAGCAAAAACAGTAGAAATTAATGAATAGTTCTTTCACCTATTTCTATGCCATGGACTCAAACTGTAAAAATAGGCTATAAAACAAGTAACAAAGTTAACTAACACCCTGTTTCTTAAATTACAGAACTTGGCAAGTTTTGTAGCTTGCTTATCTGAAATATTTTCTATTACATACATTTTTTTTTGGCATGAGAGATACCTTTTCCATCCCAGCCAGCACGGGCCTGTTTGATAGTGTGCCTGGTGAAGGTGTCATTACACTTACAGATTTCTATATTACTTTTGTACCATCCCTGCTCTCCCTAATGCAGAATGCTCTAGGCTCTAGCTGTTCTGCACCACAAAAACTGAAGATACACATACCCATTCACAATGTCTTGATTCACGTAACTTCTAATAACAGGACTTATGTTAAAAACAAACTGATTAAGATTTTAAACTGAAAAGTTGTTTGCAACATGTTTAAGTCTTCCACAGGAAATCCCTGCCTGGGACATTTTCAACCTCTACAGCAAATTCTTTAGACATGAATGCTAACATTAAACACAAACTGTTATACGTAATGGTGTTGATCAAGGTTTGTTATGATTCGCTATATACTGTTTTTGTGGTCGTTATGACCACTCTGCATAAATTCCTTAGAAGCAATGAAGAAAGAGCTGTACCTATCAGTTTGTCATAATCCACGCCTTTAGCATTTGATGTCTGCACTGTCCAGGGGTCCACGAAATCGTCATCCTCTTCTTTAGTTGTACCATTGTTTATTAGTGCAAGGTCTGTTGGAGGTAAGCCTGCCTGATAATCTTGTCCTGTTGTTGTTTTATATGACAGCTTTAACGATAACAGCATCCTCACTGCTGCATCTATTTCATCCTGAATAAAGGAAAAACAGCTGTTTAACTTGACACAATTGAGATAGACAATTATATGTCTCAGTCATCCAAAATTCTGTATCCATGGTTTGACTTGAAATGCATTACTCATAAGCTCTAAGCTTTTATTTATATGTTTGCAGCATCACTGCCAAAAGTAAAAGTAAAGAAAATAGCAGGTGCCAGTTTCCTAACCAGCAGAACTTAGGACATCACTGGCAAGGTATTTAAAGTACCTCTGTTTCACTTCTCTTATTTTTGCCTGAAGGGAAAAAAAAAAAAAGCCTGTTTTTTGGAGGGATAACAAGCTCAACATTTTAAGCACAGATTTCTAAGATACATGGATACAGAAAAATACAATAATTTACTTTATAATAAATGTTCTTTTAGTGGTTTACCTTAAGATAACATATCTGTTACAATTCAATGACAGACTTGAAGACAACATTAAATTCTTCACAACTTCCACTGCTATGACTTTTTAAATACAAAACTATTGTAACATCTCTTACAAGGAATAAATGCATCAAGTTTTATACAATGGCTAGTTTCCAAGGCTTAGTTCCCACATGCAATCCACAAAGAGAGACTATATGAAACCTGAGCTCTCTTTGCCAACATTGCGATGACAGAACTGAAAATTAATGGCAAATTACTACAGGAAGATTAAACAGGGACTGTTACAGGAAGACAGATTTGTTAAGGTGTACGATAATGCTCCCAGTATGATTTAAACAGAGAATCTAAAACCAGGGCAGAATGATAATGATATAAACTTCATTTGAAAACCAAATACCTTGGATCCCATTATGTAGCAAAGCAACTGGCTGAAGCAGGCCTACAGCTCTGTTCTTCACAACTTTGCTCTTGCTAATAACTATCTTTGCTAAGTATTAAACATAAATATTTTAAAACAGGATTTTTTTCTTACTGTAATACAAAATAGATCTCAGAACAAGCATTCTTCAGCACTCTTAAAGACAGACCTAGTCTGAAAAATGGTGAGTTCAGCACATGGAATGGAAATACCTTTGGTGCTTTTCCTGCTTTCAGTGCTCTGACTTTCTCTCCTTGTTCAGTTACTCTTTCAAAAAGCTGAAGTGGACTCAGGGATTTCAAGTCACAGTTTGGACTATCAGCCATTTTGCCACAGTGTAAAAGATCTTTTTATTTACAACTCAACTAAATTCAAGTTCCAGTCTTTTGGCTTGTAGATTCAAAAGCGCAGCAGTGAAAACCAGAAGAACTGTAGGGGGAAAAAAAAAAAAAAAGTTTTATTCTTTCATATACATGCTGAAGGTTAGCTGAGTAAAATAAGAACATAAAAAAACGTCATTGACCCCATACCTAATTCTATTAATATCAGATTGATAAATGTAGGAACTTCAGCACAGCGAGCTGCAGAGAGCAAGCAAGTTTGATATTGACAAGTAAACAAGACTGATACTGACTGATATTGACAAGAGCACCAAATAAATTTACAGATCATTCCAATGTTGTTTCTAAGTATCCCATGTAACACTAGAACACCTTTTCAAAAAGGTGTCAAAGTAACTAAATGTATTTATGACTTAGAGCACCTGACTCCTGATTAATGTGTTTGTACTACTTCAACCCTGTCAAATTTTGTTCCATAAAAGCTGAATGATCAAGAAATTCTTATAACCATTATGAGGAATTTTATCTTAATTTATGCAGTAGTCTTTCAACTCATAAAAAGGCATACAAGAGAAAAGCCTTGTCTTTACTGCTTTCCTCCAAAGGTCACAAAACTGATGATCAGTGAGAAATGCTGCTTTCTATGAAACGATCAATTCTCAGGTAAGCAATAGTTCCTTAAATTTACAGAATATTTGGTTTTCAGCAGTACAGGTCTTTAAAAGACATTTAGATTTAGAGCTTAGCAATATGGTTTAGTGGAGGACTTGTTAGAGTTAGGTCAGAGGTTGGACTCGGTGATCTTGGAGGTCTCTTCCAACCTAGAAGATTCTGTGATTCTGTGAAAAATAATGCTGGAAGATGGCTTAAGTCTGAGAATAACACAGCAGCCTTTCTTATGTCCAACACACACCTTAATCTCAGAAGCTTTCTAGCACTTAGCGTGCCCTTGCTTCCACAAACGGGCTTCTCTCTCAGGCTAACAAAGATAATATTGTAATGATTAACAATGGCATAGTCTGAAAGTTTCTTAGCAATCTTTTTTTTTTTTTTTTTTTTTTTTTTAAATAATTAATACCATACAAGACTCTGGGAAATTACAACTGCATAGTTTACAGTAGGCTAATACAGAAAGTACAGGAAGTTAAATAATGCTCTTAAGAAAGTGTAAGGTTTTGGTTACCAAAGGCATTAAAATCAAGGTTATTTTCACTCTACATCAGAAACATCTTGATCTTTATCCCTTCAGTTATAATCTAAAACGCATTTATAATCTAAAAAGCTCTCTTGTACTTAATTTTAATGAGTACATCAAACACTTAGTAGTTTCCAAGAGTGGAAAACTCCTGCAATATGGACTGCATTGAATTAACTTATATTTTACTATATATGGCTTCCATAATGGTACCCCAGGAATGTCTTCCTCCAACTTTTCCAAACTTACCTGCTATATTGTCTTTAACTATTCTCTGATCTAAAAAATAGACTTTTATTGCTGTCTAAGAAACCTGGGGAATCTGTTATCAGCCTGCCATGAGTGAACACCTTATTTAAAAAAAAAAATAATATTCACGCTCAGCAGCTTCCTGTACTAAATGATGATGCCTTTAGCAGTACATAGGCTCTAAACCATTTTTTTGAGTAATAATTCAAGCATCTGAATGTTTAGATATTTAGAACTGTAGATAAACAAGCAGCAACTTAATACAGTAAGAGAGAATTTTAAAACCATTACGATTCTGATTTTGCCATATTTACATACAAGAAAATACGCGTTAAAAGACAATAAGGAAGGAACCTATCTGAAAAATAACACTGCAAGTCAAAATGCAGCTATCTCAAAGCAATGAATATGCTATGTTGTTTTAACAACAAGGTACACAGAGATGCATAAAAGAATTTAATAACACCTGAGGCTGATAAAATGAGATAGCAGTACAAATCCTAATGAGAAAAGCAAACTGAGAGGAAAAAAATTCTATGGAAAATATCACTGCAATTTGGCCAGCGTGGCAAAGTGCTGCATCACAGTCTGAAGTGGTTTCATTATGCAACCACCCAAGCTATTGCATGGGGTTTTTCTTGAGAGGAAAATGACATCATCTTAGCTCACACTGATTCTTAATTTCCCTGCACTATAATCAGAGGTGACAGTGACAAATTAAAAGTGCAAACAGCTGTATGTTGGAAATAGCATCCACCCTGGGCACTCTCTATCGTGCCATGCCCATGAGGGAAGAGCTCTGTGCCCACGCAGAACCCTGATGACTTTCAAAGGATTTTGTACATCCAAAGGGAGCTAGCTGAACGTTCAGAGACTAAAACACGTGTTAGAAATCTCTTCCTCATTAGGGGAGAAATATGCCTCTAAAATATACGTAGTGGTACCCATTAACGATTTTATAAGAAATGGAGTTGTGAGCTCAGTGCCTTGTCATCTCCCACTTTCAGAAGGAAATCTGGAGAGCCTCCCCAGCACATATTGGTCCCTTGCTGAGCACGAAACACGAATAGATGGAGTTTAGAGGGTCCATATTCAGCCACAACGAATCACAGAAGCATATGGCTCCCCTTTCCCACCATTAATACATATATAAAGAAGCAGGTGACAGCTGCATTAGCGGCTGAGCACGACTTCACCGCGTCCCTCCCACAGCACAGCCAGCGCTGAATACACTCACACCGCCTTTACTGAAATCGCCGCCGTCAGAAGCCTCCGCGGACACCTTGCGCGGGCCTGGCTGGGGGCTACGCCGCGCTGAGGCCGGGGCGCCGCGTGCCGCGCAGCTGCGCCATTCCCAGCGCCCGCTCCGGGAAGCCCCGGGAGGAAGGAAGGAACCCGCCGGCTGCTGGGCGCTCCCGGGCGCTCAGGAGAGGCCGTGGGGCAGCGGCTGCTCCCCCCTGCCCGCCCGCAGCTCCCCGATCCCGGCCGATCCGTCCCGACCCGAGCCGCTCCGAGCCGCTGCCGCCGCTCCCGACCCGCTCCTGTCAGACGCGATCGTGTCACAGCCGCTCCCGCCCGGCTCCCCCCGCGCCCCGTTCCGGCTGGGAAACGCGCTCCGCCCGGAACCATCGTTTTCCCCCCGCCTTGCCCCCACCCGCGTCCAGCAGCCCCTCCTGCCCCTAGGGACCCCCGCAGAAGGACTCGCCGTCGCGCAGCGAGCCGCGGCCTCAGCCTCGCCCGCCGCTCCGCGCTGTGCCTGCGGGGCAACGGCCACAGGCCGGCCGCTTAGAGAGAGGGGAGCGGTTTCTGCCCGGCGTGCTTATAAACGGGGAGCAGCCGCGGGACGCCGGCTTCCGGGGGCCGCCCCTCAGGTACCGGGGGCCGCGGCGGGGCCTGTGGGGGGGGGCTCCTGTGGGAGGGCGCTTTGCTCTTCCCAAAATACCGAGGCCTGCGGGGCTGTGTGTGGTGCCGGGGTGGGTTTATGTCGTCCGATGTGGTTTAGCAGCTTCTTTGCAGTCTCCTGCAGCAAGGTGTTTGTTTCGTATCCCGATACCTGCAAGGAGGTGCCCCCTGCTTACCTCAGAGCCTCGCGCTGCCTCTTGTCTGTGTGTGCTTGAAAATGAAATAAAGCAGTTTTTGAAAGTCTAACCCACTTGTATATCCTCATTCATAGCTTTCTGCCGGAGGTCAGCTTCTTACTGTGAGTTGTTCACTTACATTGTGAATCTTGGTCGCGGTCTGTTTCCAGCCTTATGATACAAATAGTAACTACATGCTGTAAGGTGCAGTCCTTCAGTGTTAGTACTTGTTTGGTGAGAACTGTCAAATAAAGCTGACTTGAAGGAAAAAGGATGCTTATTACTACTTGTTCTGTTTTTAAATGAGTTGTTCTGGAACACTTCTTAGTTATTTTTTCCCTGTGAAATTGCTTAAGTGAAATGCTGTTTTAACAAATGAAGCTGTATTACTCAAAAAAAAAAAAAATCTCTTAGTTGTAAGTTGCTGAAGCTTACAACTATCATAAACCACAGATAAAGACAAAATGCCCTCTAGAGGGAGATCTTGGTGCTTTTATGTGCTAAAACGTTAGTAGCTGGGTTCCAGTTAAACATTCTGATCACTTGGAAAGGGCCTGATGTTGATCAGTGTGTTTGTCTAAATAGGGTTTGTGCTTACCAGCTTTGTTACAGAATACAGACCACAGCCTGTGATGTAACTGTGCTGTAGGTTAAATAAAACCTGCTCATTTTAACTCAAATAGATCTCATTGTGAAGTTAAATGAGTAATCCTTATAAGTTCCAGCATACTGCTCCAGCAGTAGTGTTTGTAGGACTTTCATTTCTGGCATCAACCCTGCAAATGCTTGTGGACATATTGCCTTTCAGACAGCAGTCTCAATCCAGCTGCTTTTGAGAGTAGCTTCTCCAACCTAAATTGAAGATTTCAGAAACTGTTCTGGAAGTGTTGTAGGTTAAATCATTGTAGCATGATGAGTGCTCACAGCTGAGCAAGAAAACAAAGCAGAAATAGTAATTTAATATGCCATCCAATAAATTTTAGTAATTGAAGGGTAGCAGTGCTTTTCGATTGTAAACAGCAGAGGTTAAACATTATTTCAGACACCATCTATGATGTGAATGTAGCTAAACCTATTGTCCACATGTGCCACATAGATTTTGGAAAAAAAGATTTTTGGGATTGTTACAGTGGTAAATTATTCCAGGTTCCATATGCAATCTCAGCATGTGATTTCTTTTTCATAAAAGTTCTGAGAAAGTTAGCTCCACAGTAAACTTCATTTTCTATAAGTAAATGTGAGCAGTGAATTCAGTGTAGCTTCTGGCCTATGCCTGTTACGTTAAAGGCTGTGTAGAGCTACCTCTGGAGATAATGGGAAAAATTCTTTTTCCTGTAAGACTACCAAGTGGATCAAAAATACATTTACTGTTTTTAGTAGCCAATTGAACCCCTTCATGCTTAGCAGCATGGAAGAGTTGAAAGAAACTGTTACTCCGAAGTACCTGTAGTATTTGTATTATTATAAATGAATATCCTAAACCACTGCACCCTCTTGTTTATGTGCGAGGAGGAGGGAGTTCTCCTGCAAGTAAGGTGGAAGTGATTTGCAGTACTTACGCTGGAAGTTTGTTTTCCTTTCCACGCTCATTTTCTCCTTGTCTTGCAGTATGCAAATGCATCTCTGCAATGCATTAAAAATGTATGCAAAGTGCTTGGAGGCAAATGATGTTGCACCATTGAATGTACAGATGTGCTATAATAGAGGAATACATTCCAGGAATAAATGGGAATAAAATACTCATGGATTTTTTTAAGAAATGCATATTTGTATCTTTAAGTTACATGTATTGTGGAGTCCATAATAAATTGTGCTCTGAATGGTCAATTTTTCATTGTAGATTGTTGCTTTGGAGATTCCAGCACTGAGATTTCTGGTGTCTGCTATATCGAGCCATAATGAGTTCATCACTGGTTGCTTATGATGATTCAGACCCTGAGGCAGAAACTGAAAAGACTGAAGTCCCCAGTACTTCTAGCAGACAAACAAGCCTTCCGAGTTCTTCTGTGAAGCCTGTTCAATACTTTGCACCTGGTAGTTTGAGAACAAAATCTACATATGAAATGCAGCCTACTGAGAACACTGACAATTTTGGCATAAGTATTGTTTGTGAAAATCTCCCTGAGCATTATGCACCGAATAATAACACTGATTTGACATCTCCTTACTGTAGGAGAGCATACTCCAGCCATGCTGCATTATGTGTGCCCTACAAAAACTATGAACAGACATCAAGCTCTTCAAGAAACTCTGGAAATGGCACTTCCCAAAAGCGAGTGCATAAAGACAGTCCTACGACTATAAAAGGAATTAGACCATATATCCCCAAAAGACTGCGTCAAGAAAATTCCAGTACCTGTGGAGAAGAAGAGTCTGATCCAGGTGAAAGCTCAAATTGTTATGTGAAGCAAGACGTATCAGGAGAGCAGACAGTGAGAAAGATATCTGAAATAATTAAGCCATATTTGGGATCCAAGTATAAACTTACTGAAATCCCCAAAAGCTTAGTGTTTCATATGTTTAAACACAGCAGTCCTGTTAATGAAATCCAGTGGTGTCCGGTACGAGAACAAAGTCACATGCTTCTCTCAGCTTCTATGGATAAAACAATCAAGGTAATGTAAACCAAGATGGTTTTTGGACTGATCAGCAAGCTTAAAAATGCTGTATTAAATAATGATCTTGGAATAGTGTATTTTTGGCAGTGTGTTTGGCAGTTCCACCATATTCAGAATTGGAGGAGATGCTTTTCTGTACCAGACCTCTTATGAACTCTCAGCTTAATGCTTTAATGTACAATCCTGTAATTTCATAATGTAAGCACTGTGGTGCAGGCTCTGCCTTCAGTCACTGAACAGCTGACTGCCAGCACTTTGCCAGGCCCAAGTAACTACAGCTGCAGGTGCTATGCTGGGTCTTGTGCATCTTTCCTCTGAAATACAATGATGTTTTACATCACAGAAAGGTGTCCTCTCATGACCTAAGGAGTCTTTCCATTTTAAATTTGTTTTAGGGGTTAACTACTCAATACTTACAGTGTATTTTCCTTCTGACTTCAGTGATTTGGTTTCAGTTCTTTGTTAACTTAGTCAATCCAGTAAGTCGTGCATAATCATAGGGTATCCTGAGTTGGAAGGGACCCACAAGGAATCATTGGGTCGAACTCCTGGTTCCAAAAAGGACAAAAAATCAGCCACTGTGTCTGAGAGTGCTGTCCAAATGCTTCTTAAGCTCCATCAGGCTTGGTGCTGTGACCACTGCCTTGGGGAGCCTGTCCCAGTGCCTGACCACCCTCTGGGTGCAGACCCTTTTCCTAACACCCAGCCTGACCCTCCTCTGTCACAGCTCCATGCTGTTCCCTAAAACTTTCTTCTCAAATTTAGGGCTTTAAGTGAATCTTAATGCTTAGAGGCTGGCAGAACAGCCTTTGTATTAGCATATTTCTAAAAAAAATAAATAGAGGAGGGAACTTTAAAATGTAATTTGAATTCTGATTTGATATTGGTATGCCATTCTGATACTCCAACCACAATAAATTCTCACTAAAGTTGATTTTTCTTTGCCCTTTTGATGTTTTATTTTTGTACTAAAGAATTGAGTTTCATTTAGTTTGTCTTCTATATGATTCTTCTTATCTTAGTGATGTTTCTTTTCTTTTCCCTTCTCTCAGTTTTGCCATGGGGCCCTGTGAAATAAGTACTGACTTCACATCTCTGAAGCAGTGGTGTTCTCGAATCTCAGACATAGCTCTTTTTTTTTCTTTCCCTCTTTAACGTCTTTTAAAGCACTGATGTTCACAGAAAAGAAAATCCTATAGTATGAATAAAACTTCCTCCTCTCAATTGCTTATCTTTTCAAACTCTTATTCTCTTAATTTCACTTCTAGCAAGCATAACCTGTCATATTAGTGAATTTTGAATACTTTTACCTGTAAGGTAATTCTTTCCAAAGTATTTTTGTCCATCTTTTTCATAAAGATGAAACAGAAGAAAAAAGTACACTTGTTTTTCTTTGCAAGTCTTCCTTTATATACTGAATAGGTTAAAGCTTGATTGCTATCTGAAGAACAACCTTAGACAGAAAATATGATATGCAAAAAGCGCTGTTGGATGTTTTTGGCAAGCTGCATTGTATATTTGGGTTGCACAAAATTATATGTACTTTTTTATTTCAATATGTCTCAATTTGACTAAGCACGTGTATGACGTTTTAAGATACTGCTTGTTCACCATCCCAGAGCCTTATTTCAGTGATGAGTGAAAGTAATTATAGATGTACTAAACTTGGTAAAACAATATAAATGAAAGTTGTCATTGCTATGTAAAATTATTAAAAAAAAAAAAAAAAAGTGAGTAATAGCCTGTCTGGTTTTTATTTTGTAAACAGGAAGAAAGGTTTATTCTTGTATTTACTAAAACAATATTTCCACCTCTGTTTGGAGGCAGTCTTTAACAGTAAAGCTGTTATTTGAAGGAATCTATTTACTTCAGGTGCCCCAAACTGTGGAAATTAAGTGTAAATGCAATGTGGTGATATTCACCACACTTCAGAGTATGGGAATCTAAAACATCAGTAAAGTGACAACATAACTGTTATGAAGCCTATTAAAATGCATCTCAGTATTTTGAAAGGTAAGCTGTAGAGAAATACCTAGAAAGAAATGCTTCTTACTGCTGTTTCTTACTGAGATTAAAGATTTAAGGTAGGAGCAGTAGCATCTTTGAAGTTTGTGCCTTTATACAAATACCTTTCGAGCCAGTAGAGGGCACAGTTAGATTAAACATTGTCTGGATGTTATGGAACTAATTTCTCCAACTTTCAAGGGTCATGAGCCCATAAATCTCTAATGACTCCGACAGCAGTGGTTTCTCTTCTGGGAATTTTTTTGGCTGTCTGCCATTGCCTGGAGTTGTCCATTTTCTGGTGTAAGCATAAAACAAGCAATTGAAAACACAGATGTAAATGTGCTATTTTATTTATTTATTTTTTCAATCACGTACCTTCCTTCAGCTTTTCCTTTTGTTCTTTTTTTTCCAAAAACACCTGCTTGGAATTAATAGTTTAAATGCAGGCAGTGGAAGCTTGTTCTTTTTTCCTTTTAATGGGAACATCCATGGTAACAGATACTCAGGATGTCTGCAGTATTTGAGCGTCTGATTTGGATAGACTCAACAGTTAAAAGCCTAAAGTCCTCATACAATTGAGACAAGTAGGTAATCCAGAACCATAAAACTTTGTGCTTCCAGTTAATCATGTGAATAACTGAAAAATAATATTTTTGTGTAAGTATCTTGGATTCAGTCCTTAACTTCAGCCTATACAGCATGCTATTTATAGTTTGAAGATATCAGTCCAATATCAGTGGAGATTTCTCAGAACTGAGAGTTCTGTCTAAGCAGATCAGACTGTGGTGCTCATAGATCTTTTCATTTAATCAAAACTAAACTATAGTCATAAGCAATTTTTGTATTACTTAGCCAAACAGTTTTGCATCTTTTATGTTCTTCTATGTTTAAATATTCTTCTCTTAAATTTTTAATCACAAACTAAGAACTTTTTTTTTTAACATAGAGAAGAAAGCTAAACCCAAGTATTTCTGTCTTAATTTAGAAATCTTAATTTCTTTATTCCCATCTAAGCTATTATGAATAAATAATTATTGTATATTTTATGTTCCTTATCACACGGGGATATATCTGAAATATATAAATGGAACTGATTATGTTTTTTTGTATTATGTACGTATCCTGTTTAAATCTGGCAAGATAAGTCTTCCCTTTATGTTTGCCAAGTTTAACTAGTGTGCACTTTACCATCTTCTTTATGAATCGCTGTAAGTCATAGTACAATGTTTGCAAAAATTGAATTGATGTTTTCAGTCTGTTGACTGAAGAATAAGCTAGTGTTGGGTAACATCATCTGGAGTGCTTTGTGTAAATGTCTTACATATTTAGGAAGGAATGCTTCATAGGATTTTGTTTTTCCATAATACGTGTTTGTTCTTAATGATTTTTCTTTTTCGGTGTGTATGGCTGCATTTAAGAAAACAATCCAACGAAACAGTTATCAAACGGTACTGTTGGAAAAAATCAGGTATCAGCTCAGTGGTGTAATACTCCAGAGTAAAACTCCTACCAGCAGATGGGGCCCTTCAGTATCTTGGGGATGGTAACTTCTAAGGGATGGTAATTATTCTTTTAAAGAGTGGGAGATTTTAGTGTTTGCCTCCATTGTGTGTGTTGAAAGACGTTACATTTAAAGTTTATGCATGTGTTGCTAAAGATACAAGTAAACTTCATAGGGACTTGAGAGTAAGATGCAACTTCACATGGGAAGCTATAGGTATTGTAGGTTAATTACCCACTATTCTTCCAATCCAGAAGATTTAGGAGAAATCTTCATGCTTTAAATTTGTAGGGAATGGAAAATAAAGTTATATTTAGGCTTTGGCAGTAGTCCTTTATCTTCAATTTTCTTTGAATTGTGAGCTTCCCCTTTCAAACGGGAAGCTGATAGGCTTCCTGCCTCTCTTGCCAGCTACCTAGGTTGGAAGCAGTGATTCAAATGAGCGTGGTAGTGCTCTTCTTTGCTAATGCATTCTAACTGAACTTTCAGCAGCTTGTTTCTAGTTTAAGTATGTATTTTAAGGATTCTAAACTTGATTGTCTTGATGTTTGTCTAGACTGATTCGATTCTTGGGATAATACTTTTTCCCTTTGTTTCAAAAACTGCTCTAACTGAAATTTAGGATGCTACTGCCACTTTTGGTTTTGTTAACTTAAACATAGAGGTTGTGATTTTAATATCTTGGCTAGTAATTTTTGTATAAATTTTGAGACTCAACACAGTTATTAAAGGTACCTAAGTTTTGTAGTGTGGATGTTAAGAACTTTCTGAAAATCGACCCTATTTAGTTATTTCTGGTTTAGAACCCTAAATATAAAATCCTAAATCACAGGTTGTCATTGAATACAGCAATTTGTCTTAAGTAGCAGGGTCTTGCCCAGCAGTCAGTCTCTAGTAGGGTCAGTAGGTAGATGCCGAGAGAAAATGAGCTTGGCAAAGATTTATGGTACCTTCAAGTCCTCCTCTAGCCAGTGCTCATTTGAAAGTTAGGGGATTTCTGAGCTCCAAAGCATTTAATCTTTGTAATTTCCTAACTCAGTAGATCTCTGCCAGATACTTCTCTGCTCTTATGAGACTATCTTGTCTAAGGGTGCTAGCTCCGAGGTGTTATAGTGTTATATAACTTATACTGGTCAAATCTAATGTATGGATTTTGCTTTCTGGAGTGAATAAAACAATAATATAAGCAGCGTTTTTTTTTTTTTTTTTTTCCCCCAGATTTTCAAAATCTTTTATTCTTTTGTGGTAGTGTGTTCTGCAGGACAAAGATGGCATAGTAGTATATTCCATTAATTTGTTATTCTTGATCCTGCTGTAGCAGGCTGGAAGCAGTGGAACATGATAGCCCTATTCATCCATATGATGTGTGTGACACTCATGATGGCAATAGAGATTTTCTAGACATTACTGTTAACCATGTTCTGACATTTGTTTTCAAAATTTCTGCAAGCAATTCATTGGAAGAAGCCAGTATAGGTACTGTTCCTCATTGTTCTGCTACATGCCCGTCTGTTAATAAGGCGACTGAATTTAGGCTGCCAGCTTGCATCCTATAAACTCACGTAGCTGTCAGATGGTTATAGCCTTGTCACCACTAGGCTAGATTCAAGCTGTTCACGGAGCAGGGTTAGATACCATGCTGCTAGTACCCCAAGCATTCTGATTTTTAGATTGATTTAAAAATCTGTGACAATGCTCCTTTAACTGTAGCTGATGCACAAAATGAGAATTTGGGGAGACTTTCTCTTAAATGCACGCATTACACTTTAATTGAAAGAACTTTCAAAGTGATCTGTTCAATGTCAGTACACTTCTAATACTGTATTGTAAAAGTAACACGATGTTCTTCCCATTATCTTGGAAGAGGCAAAAGAAACTCATTTTGGAGACTGTACTGCTTACCTAGGTGTGTGGAAAAAGGCATTGTCATTCTCTTGTTGAAGAGGTGACTAAATAGCTTCAGTATTTCAGAATAGCCTGACTTTTCTTAATGGTGCCTTGTTCCCTTTTCTATTTAGAACGATGTATATTTTTTTTTTCCCAAGGATTTTGAGCTCGCTGATTATTAGGATGAAAGTACATTTATTTGGTACATGTGTGTATGGTAATACTAGTTTCTTGAGTGCTGAAAGCCTTTGTCAATATACCTTGGTATTTTTCTAAGGAAATTATTTCATATAATTTTTGCCCATAACGCTTATTTTATAAGAAAAGGGACATTATGCAGGAAGGAGTGTGCTTGACCATGAACAAAAGCTTCTGTCTGTGATTCTGTCTGGGTGATAATACAGGTCAGGAGGTAAGAGCCAGCTCTTAACCAACTGCTCTGCAAAAGCCATTAATGCAAGTTGATAAAGAACAACTCGGGAGGGTGGTGGATTTTGGTCTCTTCATCACAAAAATCTTGGTGGGGTTGTTACATGTTTTGGTGTGTTAATATCTAGATACGTTTGGAGATCGTTGTTACACGGAGATTTATTTTTTTAATTATTTTCTTGTTTCCAGCAATGCTGTTGTCAAGGAAACGGAAATCCTTGTAATGCCTTTGTTCACTTTCTCAGAATCCACAGCTGGAGATGACTTATATAGTTTTTATGATGTTCTTAGTAGTTGACACACTCTTGTGCCTCAAAGGATTTTTCAAAGGAGTGTGTTTCTTTTGAGTATGAACAGCAGCATCCTGATATTTACACTGTTTGGTAGGCCACTGTTTTCTTTCCTTTTTCGTTAACAAGAACTAAATTCAGTACTCCTTTAGACAGGAATTTATCCTAATGCTTGCACAGAAATTGGTATTTTTGTTTGTTTAAACAAAAAAGGCCAAAAAGCAGTGAATATCTCAGCTTCTGGGTTACGTTTTCAGTTTTTAAGGGCATTTGTTTTACTTCTGCACTGGGTCTGGCTGGGATGGAGTTAACTTTCCCTGCTGTGGCCCATACAATGCTATGCTCTGCAGGTGTAGCTAGAACAGCATTGGTTTCACACCAGTGTTTTGCCCAAAGCTGAGGAATACTGGCACAGTATCAGGACTTTTTCTAATTCCCCCAGAGCCAGCAGGATGGGGGCAGGCAAGAGGTGAGGAGGGAACATCACCGAGGCAGCTGACCTAAGCCAGCCAAAGGGATATTCTGTGCCATATGGTGTCACACTCAGCAACAAAAGGTGGGAAAAGGAAGAAAAGGGGAGGGGTGGGCTCTCGTTGTGAAAACGTCTGTCCTCTCGAACACCAGCTATGTGCATTGAGGCCCTGCTTCAAGGACGTCGTCAAGCATCACTTGTTGGTGAGAAGTAGGGAGTAATTTATTTCCTCTGCGTTTCCACATGGCCTTTGCTTTTTTTTTTTTTTTCCTTTTTCCTTTAGTTACATTATTTAATTAACCATAATTTTCCCTTAATAATATTTTATTCATTTAATTAAATTATCCTTATCTCAACCCATGAGTTGTTTTTAACTTTTCTTCTTCCCTTCTTCTTCTGAGGAGAGGGAGTAGTTGTGGCAGTGATCAGCTGCCTAGCTAGGTAAAACCACCACAACTTCACACTTGGAAATGCCTCCTGAATTAGAGTTTCTGTGAGGAATACTAGAGGAGTACTTCATGCTGGAAGTGGTCTCTCAGTGAGACCTCTCAGTGAGGTTTGAAGATGTAGCTTTGGGGAAGACGAGCAGGGGAAGAATGATGCTTCATGGTACAGCTAACACACCTGTGTTTTCCAGAAGAAGTGGGAATTACTTAAAGAAAAGTTCAGAAAATAAAGGTCTTCTGAAAGCAGTAGAACTAACGGAGTCTGGCTGTGTCTTGAGGCTGGCTAGCTGTGGATTTTCTTCAACTTCTCTGTCCTTCAGGGCTTCTGCCATGTCTTTCATTTTTTTTTTTTTTTTATTCAGCTGCTCAGTTTGATTAAACCTTGAGGGGCAATGAAGTCCTTCTCAGAACTCTGAAATTTGGTTGAGATTGAGTGAAGTGACAATAGGTGAGATGCACCAGAGATATGGCTCTTGGGTCAGTGCTATTTCACAAGCCGTTCTTTCTCCAGGAATCCAAAAGGATGGAGTATGACTATTGAATATCCTTAAAATGTCATGGAAGAAGAGATTCTGTTTCTTCATGTTATATAGAAGGATGTTTTTGGTCACTCATTAGTTACAGAAATATCAAAAATATTAAATGTTTGCCTTTTTCTTAGAAACCTGTCTGTTCTGAATTGCTGAGCTTTGCACTTCTTTTCTGCTAAGAGCTCTTCTAACTGTTTACTGTTTCTCTCTTATGTGGGCTTTAGCAGACAAGTAAGCAACCCTGTCCTCCTCCCAGCATAGCCAACCCATTAGCAGAGGAAAATGTTGGTGACAGAGATGGCAACGGAGCAGTGTCCCTAATGAAGCTTAACTGATAATGTCATAAATTAAGCCCTTCAATTACATGTCGGATCTCTGTGGACAGCTCTATGGAGCAGAACATCATCTGAGATGGGAAAAGCATATTGTGGTGTTATCTCCCTTCCAGATGCTTCAGTAATATTCCTGGTTGAAATGATTTTTGGAGCTTGGACAAAACAGAGGTAGGATAGTTTTATGTTCTCAAGTTGCTTTAATGCATTGTGGGAGTATCAACCTTATCACTGGTATAGAAATTCCAAATGTTTCTACTGTTTAATATAAATACTCTTTATATAAATAACACCAGTGTAAGTTTGCTTCTTTTCTAGAAGTCTTGCTTTATAGATGCCTTGTACATACTGCTATATATATATTAAAGAAATCTGCTAACAAACCTACAAGATATCTTATGACTTGGATTCCCTACCTCTGTTGGTCTGTGAATGTTGTCAAGGAAACAGATCTTTGAGAAGCTTTGCTCTACTTTTTTCAGGTTCTATAGAGAGATTACTTGTGTTGGATTTATCCAGCATCAGGAGCAGAGGCAATTTGCCTGAAGTTTCTATTACTTATAATATATTTTTGTTCTTGTCTCTCTCTTTTTTTTTTTTTTTCCTTTTTAAAAGACTTTATTTTTAGCATGTGTAAAATTGCTGCGTCTTTAAGCTTATAATATCAGTAAATGTACCAAAGGTTGTTACCTTTTGATTTTTAGATGAAGCCCAATAGAACTTTAATGGCAGTCTTATATATTTATGCTATAAAGACAAGTGTTAGTTATAGATTCCCTTTAAATTAAAGGGAAAAAGAAACATTAATGAAAACTTTGTTCTTTAGAGATCTTGCTTCACTACTGTGGAACTAATGACTTACCATCTTCTATCACACACATCATGTTTCATTGCATTAATCCTCCATCTTCAAAGAGAAATGCATTTTGTGGCTGGTCTGGAACTGTTTGATTTGTCTTCCAGTACATGCATGATGGAACGTGCAGACTTATTTATTTTTTAACTTTATACCCAGCTACTGTTTTTAATCCCAGGACGTATCTAAAATGCAATTATAGAAACTTTCTACCTTTCTTAAATGTTTCAATTGGCTAATAGATTAAAGATAAGTGGTGTGGGAGAGAATGACAAATAACGAAGACTGCATGTGCTTGTATGTTGTACATGTGCCAGCTGTGTATATGTGCCAGCTTGCTTTATAAAATAAGATTTTTGAATTTATCCTGTTCTCTAGGCTTGTTGCCTTTTTCTAGATTAACATTTCTTCACTAAAATAATTTTTCTTATTGCAAATGTTGCGATTAGTGGCTAGAATGTAATTTTGCCATGTGAGCAATATGTCTTCCTTAATGATACGCTTAAGGTTGTTGGTGGAGAAATAGCTTGCTGCAGATTTAGTTAGCGGTGTTACTGACTGGTTATTGAGGTTTCTGCATGCTATATATAGAACTGGCCTGGAGCTGCTCAGGGAAAAATGTAATTTGTAACTACAAACTATAAGCAGGTAAATCTATAAGGCTATTATAGTCCTACAGCTTAATCGTCTCATATACAGATAATTGAAAAAGTCCTCCCAAAAGTGCTTACTTTCTCATAAGGAAATTTCTCTAACAGTTTTGAGTAAACATTTAAATTTGAGAACTCTACATTTTTTAAACAATGTTTTTGTATTTGTGAGGAGAAATAAGTGGCTAATGTAAGGACATTAATTTAGAGAGGAATCAGCATGATAAGGTGATGTGCGTTACTAGCTTGTATATTTGTGATGACTTATTTCCTTGCTTTCTTGTCTGTTCACTTTCTTTTCGGTGACTCTGTCAGACTCCCTAACCAGACTTTTCATGTCTTCTTACTCTCTTGATGATATTTCTTGCTTATTTCCTTTTTGCTTTTTCTGGAGCTTCTGAGCTTCTAGCTGCTTTCTGCTCCAGCTTGGTGTTTGTGATACCAGCTTAATCAACAAGCATTATCTGGAAGACTTTTGTGTAATTGCTTGCATACACAAATGATTTGTTTTGTATTTTATTTAACCTTTTCCATGTATTGTGGTGTCTGAACTCTTGTAGTCAACCTGGCTGTAAGTAGGACTTGTTATTCATAGTTTCTTCTGAAATCTTGCTTCTGTGTGATGGATTTGGGGTATACCATTGGGTGCAGCTGGCTTTTGTTACTGAAAAAAATAATAGTTGTAATGAAAAAGTGACTTGAGCAAGCCAACTGATATATGGTGGAAGTTGGCTTTCAGATGGTTATTTTAAATCATTATCTGTACGCTGTCCCTCATAGTTAGATATTACTTCAAATCAATATGAGCAATAAGGATGAAGCAACTGCTTCTTGAAATAAGAGAGTCAACCAGTTTATGTTGGTGATGGGACAGAATTTGCTCATGAATTGGGATTAGGCTATTTTTCACGGGTAGAGATTTGTACTCAAGCACAACATTATTTTTAGAACTGTTGTAGCAATGCAATTATTATGTGTATAATAGCAATGCAATTATTATGTGCTATTGTAGAAATACACTAAGCATGTGCACTGTTAGCAGTATCTGGCAAGACTGTGCTGTATAACAGCTGCCTTTCATCTGATATTTAGGTTTGGCAGAGTTTGGCCACTAGCTGTTGTCCCTGCTGTGTCATCTTCTCCCAGTGGATCATGTGCAAGAAGGAGACAGCTTAAATTGCTTCTTTTAGGTTTCTGTGTTTGTGCTTAATTGTTTTATTGACTGCGTTTATAAAAAAAGATGGTTATCTGATCATATTGATATATGTAGCTGTATAAAAAGCTGTAGAGTGCCCTTTGGTGAATCACAAGTTTAATATAAACACAGTAGCATAATATAGGAATACAGTCCAAACAGGTATGTTTTGAACTTAAGCTTCAGTTAAACAGTGACTATTAATGTAAAAACAAACAACTCCCCCAAAGGGTTGGTAAATGGCAGTTTTCTCCCTCTGTTTTCTGAAATAGCTCACATGTCAACAGCAAATAGATATGCAGTGTTTCAGAAGCTGGTAGTGTAGTTGCTAAGACTGTACTTATTCTCTGAATAGAGCATCATTTCTTACTCCAGTAATGGATGTACAAAATCTGCGGGGTGCAAGTAAGTCTTTGAATGTATCTATCCAGGCCTTAATTACCCTGTAGGAATTGAGGATGCTTACCACGATGTACAATTTGCCTCTGAAGCACTCTAAGTCTGAAATTGAGGTGTTTTAACACTTACAAGGAATCCTCACTTTTAATAGAGCATAGATGTATGTGACTTGGAAGTGATTGATGCTAATGAATATGATACATTGAGGTGAAAGGAAAATCAGATTATTTAATAAATGGCTATAGCAATTTAGCTAATCATCTCCTGGGGAGTTATAATACATGTACTCTTCTCCTGGAGTTGTTCTCCTTTGCCTGCTGGCAAGATATTGATTGCTTAAGTGTTTTGGGCACAATTATTAACTGCTAGTGACCACTACTGTGACTGTGCTTTTAGGTATTTTGAATCTGTTATCATTCTTAATGTGCTGTTATTACTGTGACATTGATGAGAAACAGCCAAATGCATGCCATGTTATTCTTCTCCTATACAGTACAGCAATAGAAAATTTGGTGTTCTGAAGTCACCTATAAAAGTTACTTGTCATTATATATTAATTTCCCTTGTACTACTTCATTTACGTGCATCAAATGGTCTGCTTTAACCATGTCATTCCAAATATGCCTAATATTGTGTATAAAGTAGTTTATTTATCTGAAGTGAATTTTGTATTCTTTCTCAAGCCAGAAATTTAGTATATGTGGTATTCAGTTGGGGATGGGGATTTAAGTGCTTTTGTTGTACTTGGCTTCTCCTTCTGCCAAAATATTTCCCACTTTTCATATTGTACAACAAACCATAGCTTAAATCATGAACTGATTTATGAATATATTGTAACTTCTGCTTTTTTTCATCTTCCAGGAACTTACCATTTGAGATGCATCTACAGGGTTAGCCATATTGATGATTAGTCACAAACCACTTAAAGGGTAACTGCAGAATAGGTGCGAATTCTTCGCTTTGTTTTGGTGTGTGAGGGGAAGTTACTTCTGTTGTGCTGTCTGCCCAGCACAGATGTATAAATGCTATATTGTTTTTTGGTGAAAAATTAATCTGTATAAGTATCTTCCATAAGGTTAATAATTTATGGAGAATCTGTGGTTCAATTCAGGAGTGATTATCTCAGAATCCTTCTGCACAGTAAAGAACAAACTATGTTAAAAGATGGCAGTCAGTGGCAGAAATACTTCGTTGTGAAAGGCAGATTCTCTGATAAAGCAATGATTTTAAGTATCCTTTAGCTACTTATTTACAGACTGCCTTTTATGTGAGCTTTGTAATGTAAAGTTTGCCTGTTTTCAGAGGGGAAACAACAAAAAAAATCTCTAGCTTGTGGTGCTTTTTTCTTGGCTTCCTGCCTTTTTCAGCATTTGGTAAGAATACCCCTTTTTCTGCAAATAGTGTAATCTAGCTAAAACAGATTGTTTGGCACAGATAATTAAAATATCACATGAAGTCTGATCGTATGAATCTTACTGTTTGGTCTGCTTTGCCTCAACCGTTCTTGCAACTTTTGTTTGATATTGCGGCTGAAAATTTCTGGTGTTTCATTCAGAGTGCCTAATACCTAGTGTTAGACTCAAGGCTCCTTCAGTATCAGTTTCCATATTACTTCAGAGATTACTTGATGTGGATTTTTAAATGATTCTAGTAAGTAGCACGTGTAGTCTGCACGCTGGGTTATGATCTGCATGGTACAATACTGTCATGCCATCTGTGTAGAGGAGATGAATTTCCATAGTGAAAAACATGTTTTAAAATGTTATTTTCCTCTTAATTTGCTGTAACTTCTGTTTTGAGTATCAGAAATTTACACATTTATTCCACTGCAATGTCAAATATTATCTTGCCATAGTTATGCAGTTTTGCTTCTTATTTATCCCTTCTATTTCCTAGCTGGATTGTTCCAAAAAGCAATACCCCTTGGAGAGCGCCCAGCTTCTCTGAGGGGATTAAAATCTTCAGGAGCTTTAAGGATGTGTACCATAGCAGCCGGCCTTCCATTAGTGCCTGCTTGGATGACCTGACTTGCTTCAGGCTAATATTTGCTTGGTGATGGTGTAACGTAACCTCCTGCTGCTGGCTTTATTCTGCTGACCGCTTTGTGTGGGACTGGAAGTGGTTCACACACAACTTTCCAAAAGTGACTGTTACTGAATTTTGACCAAGTATTTCAACAATATCTTCTGGAGTTCTTACATAGAATGCAGAAGGGCAGGAAAGATCTGAACCCTTGTGATCTAAGAAAGTCTTATTCCTTCACTGCATTTCTTTTCCTGGATAAGCCTGAGTAGGTTGAGCTTTTTTTTTTCTTCCTGAAATGTGCCTTTAGCACTGCTTATTGGAGAACTACAGTTGTGATTTTGTTGACTACTTTGGCCAAAGATCACTTTTATCTGAACTTGTGTCTTCAGTAGGAGTATGGCAACATGGTCATAATTCTCACAGTTGTTAATGTCCAGAGACTTTTCTTGCTTTCTCAGTCCATTTACAGCTTAAGAAAACAAATATTGGGGAGGATAGGTAACAACTGGATCTCTTGACGAAACCCTTCTCAGGTACAGAATTGGGAATTTGAGTTATATGCACTGCTTTGGGTGGGGTGTTGTCCCTTCACTGATGGGCAAAGAACCAGTGCTTTCTTGGAGGATGACACCCTCCTGAGCAAAAAAAACAGCTGGTTGCTGTTAAAAGCAGAGTGCAGAGGCAGGGTTTAATGACCTGCAGCATGGAGCATCTCATAATCTTGTCTGTTTTCCAGGCAGTTGGTACTGCTGACATTTCTGGTGCACCTTTGAAACAGAACACCAAATGTGTGTTTGTTCATGTAGGCAGCAGCGGTACCCATCTTTTCAACAATGAACAAGGTCAGGCGTTTCTTGGCACTAAATGTTTTTTTTTTTCAGAACACTAGACTTCTTAAAGAAACTTTTCACTTCAATTTTCTCTGCAAACATCATTCTTGGCAAATTTTTTGTCAGGGCAGGCATTTCAGTTATAGAATAAAATTGTTAGTAAAACTGGATTGAGAGATACAGACCCATAGGACGTCCTTAAAACATGCAATTATTCACACTGTTATTTTGACTGATTAAATCCTCTATGACAAATAGTTCATGAGCAATAGAGGAAACTTAATCTATTGCACTTTAGAATGCTGCCAAAATGTTTCTTCTACATCTTGGAGTGTATTATTCATTAATCTCTTTCCTAGTGGAAGGAGGCTTTCTTTACTCTTAGAAGAATAAAGGATAAAATGTCAAGGCATTACTGACACCCTGTTCTTGGGGTCAGTTTTTTTTTCCCCTATTTTCAGGTTTTCTTCCTGGAAGTGTTGATTATGGCCAAGATCAATGTTGATGCTCAAAGGCTCCTTCCTTCTCTGAAGCCAGTAACAGTTATGACTTTCTTCACCAATAGAATCATGTCAATGCACTATCTGATGTTAACATTCTTGTGCTATACATCATATTTCATCCCTGTAGTTTGACTGAATTTATGTTTTCCTAATGACCTTGACTCAGCTGTAAACAAAATAGAAGAAAATATACAGCCTAATGTGGATGGTATCCTTAGTATGCGCAGTAGTGTACTCCTGGCTTCACGACAAGTATTTTCAAACAACTATCACACACATCAGTCTTATGAATGTGTGTGTAATTAGGGGAGCCCAATCATTTTTATTTTTATTTGCATTTCCATTTGATGGTGTGAGGAACTTATTTTTAACCATCTCTTCTGAGAAAACAATCTAAATTAGTGTTTTTATCAGCTTTTGCCTGAAGAGGAGTTTCTTAACAAAAGCCATGTACTTGCATTTGAACACATATTCCCTACATTAGCAGGTAAGCAAAGGTATCCAATTTTCCTGAGCAACAAAATACTTGATTACAGGTCTAATGATAGTTTAAGAGGTGTTTTCAGATGTGCTGAAATCAAGGACTTGAAGCAGATGAACTTAATTATCTTTGTGAATATTCACAATCACATTATGTACTTTAAATGTCACATTTGGAAATAGTGCCTCATTGCTAGTTAATTAACAATAATTACTCAAGGTAGTACTTACATTTCTGGAATTTCTTACTGACTGTGAAAAATGTTTTGCTTCTAAAGATTTAGCAGTATAAGAAGTAGGTTTTACTTAATGCATTCTTAAAGTGTTACTCTTGCTTAGCCCCTCTGTTCTTTTTACATCTCATAGTGCTACATGGAGAATCAGTTGATTCATTCTCTTTGCTACGTTTGGACAATGAGTTTAACACTCGTTAAACTTTTTTTTTTTTTTTTTTTTTTAAGCAAGCAGTTAAACTCTTAGTAGAAGAAGAGGAGAGAAGCAATAGAAAATTAGACCGGCAGTGTAGTGATCCATCATAAAGTATTACAAAGGTGTGTTGACACCTTCAACTAAAGAAATGTGGTTTATGATAATACCAGAAGGTTTTTCCAGTCATAGTGCCTATGCTCAGTATGTCGTTCTCTGTAAGAACTGCTTTTCTTGGCAAAGAACATCATACAATACAAGGTAGCTTAAACTGCAGCCAAAAAAACCCCTACCTCTTAGATCCTAGAAAATCCTCCCTATGTTCCTATTCTCAGCTTCCCTCTTCCATCTTTCTTTTCTGCCTTTCATGTAGAAATTTAGTTGAAATGTGAAAGGATTCCCTTTAAGTCTTCTCCCTTCCAAAATAAATCTGTCTTCAACAGTGATAGTTTCCTTGTTTGCAGCTGCACACTTCACATGTACACATGTGTGTGTATAATATTTTTAAAGAGCTTAAATTAACGGAAAGTCTCTATTGTCAATTAGACTTATACTTACAAACTGGATGTTCTCTTTGCCTGAAGACTTGAGCATTTCCTGTGTGAATGAGGTGTCCCTTGAAATCCTGGCAATAATGTATAACCTACTTTACATAATTATCTTTTTCTTCCCTTTTTTTTTTTTTTTTCTGTAAAGTACATAAAATGCTTTATTATTAAGTTTTAAATTCATGACAGCATTTATAATGTGGAAAGCAGATGTTTGAAATCTCAGGCATCAATTTAAAGCTAATTCTGAGAACAGGAAGAGAAGCTACTAAAATTTAGAAAGTAATGTAGATTAATTAAACTAATTATGTATGCATTGTGTGGAGGGAATGGAGATGCCTTCATGTACCTGCAGTTATATTCAATGAAGTGATGAGCACTATTTGGGGTGTTATTATTTAAAAAAAGCAATGGGAACACATGGACAAGAATATGAGTGACAGGAAGCTGATAAAAATAGATTGTGGAAGGGTCCAACATGTTATGTGAAACTAATAGTGACAGTAGTGGAAGTGCTAACACTTCACCGGGGAAACTTCCCAATAGTAATTTTTCAGTTGTAGAATGACCTGGAGGAAACAAGTTTTTCACAACTAACAGCTTTTAATTTAAAGTATTTGGAGAATGTCAAAGACTTAGTCTAACTTAATGATAGTGTTCTGAATGTTGAAGGACTTTCTATATTTACATTTCTATGTCAAATAGGTTGAAGCAAAAAAAAAAACAACTTATTATTTCCCCCTCCTCCCTCTGTCCTTTGCACATGAGGGACTCTTTTATTTGCTTTATAAGACTGGTGATAAATCTATTCTTGGGTTGTTTAAGTACAAAGCCTGGATTATCAAAACAACAGCTAATGCAAATTATTTTGTTGTTCTCCTTTAATCTTTAAATTATTCTTTCTGTAGTTCTACTGTGATAGTGAAGTAAATACAATGAAATACTTCCTCATGGTGAAGTAACAGTCCCTAAGCATGTCATATTGCAGTGAGAATCTAATTCTGCTTAATGTCAGGTTGTATTTCTTAATTTTTTGTTTCTGTAGTATCAAGGAGTTGATCACTCTGGGACCTGTGGTGAAGGCTGCTATGGGTGTATCCGCACCGGTTGGCTGGATCTCTGTGTATTGTGTTAGGACAACATATATGAACATGCAAAGCCAGCTTTGCTGACTAGACATGCATTTGGTTTGCAAATCATCAATCAGTACCCTTTAGGATAAAGGGCTTCATGAAATCTCTGTTGATAACTTTCTGTTGGGTCGACTCTGTAATAGCTTGCTTTTCAACATTTAGCAGAAGAGAGATTAAATTGTCCCTGTGACAACGTGCAGAAGCACCACAGGGCAAACAAAATGATTTTATAGTAACCAAGCTATATTACAAAGAGGAATATTAAACATATGCCTCATAACAGAAGATTGCAAATATGAGTATCAGGCCTCTTTCTGTCTAATGGGTTGCATAGATATGCAAAGGAGAAATAACAAAAGCTAATCAGTTTTGTTTTGTGTAAAGATGTTAATATGTAGATACTTGAATTCCCTCCAAAAAAAAATTAAAAAAAAAAAAATTGAGTAATCTAATGATGCGTGTTGACGTTGTGTAAATTGCTTGGAGGAGCAGCAGTAATCACTTCACTTGAAAAGAGAACAGGCTTAAAAAGAAAGTAGGATGACACAGCTGATGTTGTACATCTGTGCTAAAATTCCTGTGAATTAGTCAAGTCTAAGATAACCTGAGACAATCAGTGCAAAGCTGGTCTGGGCTGTACCAACTGGAGAAACCAGCCAGAATGGTACCCTTCTCTTGGACGTGGATACATGTGGATGTAAAGAGCAGGAAACAGTGCAACGGCCCCAGTATGCTGGAGATAGATGTGGCAATGAGGTACTTTTGTTGGTGACATGGGAAGCTGGAATGGCAGGTGAGGGGAGGTGCCTTTCAGTCATAGGAAGGCTTCTGGCCCGCTGCTGCATGGTGCCCCACCAGTGGGCCAGGCTACACTTGTGGCTGGGTCTGTGCTGGGTGACGAAAACTGAGTTGAGTGGTTTGTGTTTGTAGGGAAATCAGGGGAAAAAAGAAGTTCCAGTCAGCAGTGTCTCTACAGCATCTAAATGGCAGGAATGTGCTGAGGGAATACCTCTTCTGTGTGCACATTTAAGGCAAATGCATGCTCTGGAAGACAGCCATTCCCATCTGTGGTGCAGACTGTTTGCTTCGAGTCAGCAGATCTTATAGCAGGTGCTGAGTCAGTGCCTGCTATATCCCAGGAGCCAAATGTAAGCCTCTGAGAAATCCCAGGGTCTTTAGAGCATCTACATTTCCCAATGCTACAAATGCTTCTCATAAGTGATGAGGAAAACCAAACATCTGTAATGTGATGATGCCTTGTATCTCAGTGTATTCTGTAATACTTTCCATTTTCCAGGATTTAACAGTATTTTTACAGACTTAATTCTGAAAAAAAGCTGTCTTCAACCATTCAGTAGAGAGTCACCCAAGCAGGAATTCCTGCCATAAAGAGATTTGGCTCTTGTGTTGATCTCTGTAAGAGGAGCATCAGCAAGGACTCTGCAAATCAGTTTAGTGCTGTGTGGTGTCGTCTGGAGGCTCTTTAATTTACATAGAAAGCAAATGCATCTGACTGACATACTGCCATTAACTGTGGGTGTTGGATGGCATTAACTTCCATCAGGACATATCAGCTTGTTCCAGGGGAGGTGGGAGACTAAACCTGGTGCCAGAGGCCTTTGTCCCTGTGACAACGCAGTCACAGGTGTATTCTTCAGAACAGCTTATAATTATCCTCTGTTGTTTTAAGTAAGCTATCAAAACAAATCACCTTTTTTCAGTGCTCTCTTGTAGCCCTGGCTAATTTGATTCTAATGCCAAAGCCCGCTGAGGTTCCTGCTACAACTGCAGTTCAGCCCGACCCCCAGTGTCACTCAAACAACCCACCTGCCTGTCATCAAGCAGTGTTGTGCCCTGGGAGATGAACAAATCTGCTCTTACTTGAAGACCTTTACTGCAAGAACTTAATCAAACAGTGAGCCTCCAGTCATCTTTTCATACCTGTTTCTGAACTCTGGCAGGATAAGGCTAAAGAAAATGAAAAACTAAGCTGCTTTTTCACACCACCCTGTATTTCGCTGTGCCTTGGTTATAGTTTAACTAAATGATAAAAAATACATGGTTTTCTGGTTATTCAATGTCTTCTCTATTTTTAGTTTGTTTCCCCTTGGATGGCAGGCATTACTATTCATATGATGTCTAAGGAGCACTGGGTTGCATAGTGCTTCTCTCCATGGCTCACTTCCCTGAAAGTGTTTTTATTATATATATTTAATTTTTTAAAGCATCATATTTTAAAGCATATTTACAGAAAGATTATGGTATACAGTTGTGAAAATGAGATCCTTGTCTGCTCTTTTATGATATCACCGTCACTATCAGAGCATGGTTGGAAGGGACCTTAAGGATCACCCAGTTCCAGCCAGTTCATGTCCCCAGGGACACCTCCCACCAGCCCAGGTTGCCCAAAGCCCCATCCAGCCTGGCCTGGAACACCTCCAGGGATGGGGCACCCACAGCTTCTCTAGGCAGCCTGTGCCAGTGCCTCACCACCCATGGAGTGAAGAATTTCTTCCTAATATCTAAATCTACCCTCTTTTAGTTTAAAGTCATTACTCCTTGTCCTATCACTCCACTTCCTGATATACGGTCCAAAATCATAATTAGTTTTTAGTGTATAATTGGTTCCAACTATTCATGCGGTGTTTAAACAGTGTTTGTATAAATCTTTAGTTTTTCCTGTTTGAAACACATCATTGTGGTTGGATGAGATTTTTTTTTTTTTTTAACTTCCAAGTTGTATGGAATAATTTTTCCAAAACAAGGTGCACTGGTTCCAAGTCTCACCCTGCTCCAGCCTTCAACCTGTAATTATCTGAGTTGAAAAATCAACTGTTGTTGAAATTGGTCATTATTTATTTTGGGTTAGAGGGTCAAAGCTGAAGTGCTTCTATAACACATGATAGACAAAAGCTTGCACAGCAGTGATTATAGTTCAATAAGCTAATGATACTCTAAAAGTACCAGTCAATAGGTAGTAGTAATGGCTTAAGTCTGTGATTACTGGACTCTTGGGAACACAGATCACTCCTAAAGAATCCATAAAAAGTAATTAAGAAAAGCAAGGTTCTTGACAGTAGCCTTAAGGTAGGTGCATATTGTGTGTCCCCACCAGGGGTGCCTTTTATTTCTGGAAACAGATTGAAAAACATGTAAGTATTGCCTTTTTTTTTTTTTTTTTTTCTTTTTTTCTTCCCTCTCTCTTTTCTTCCCAAAGAAAAGAGATGTGGTTGATTCTTGCATGTTCCCTAACAATACCTTTTTAAAATTACATTCAGTAAGAAACTGTCTGGTTACTGTTCTGCTGCTCTTTGGACGTTGTGTGTTCCTGCAGTGTCACACCGTTGGTGCCCAGAAAGTGTGCTCTGCTGGCATTTCTCCCACTGCTGAAACCATCCATCAGGCAGTTCACCACAACAGGGCTACATCGGAATAACTACTAGATTAGCCTTGGAAGTGCAGCTGAGGTAACCCAAGCTTACTATGAGGATGACTCATTCCGATTTTGAGGGAAATGATCTTTCAGATGAGAAGTGAAGTAAAGGTTATGGAATCTGTAGTCTTAAAAGAGAAGCATTTCCAGTGCCTGAAGATGAAGAATCAGTATGTATTTAATGAATGTGTTAGTCATTCTGCAATATCTTTTCTATCCAACTCCTCATCAGGTGGATGTAAATATGCTAACTGTTCTTAATGGTACACTTATGTAATGTATGTATAAAACTGCATAATCAGAAATGATTTGTATTGTTAATATTTCCTCAGCTAGGAGGGTAAGTTATAGTAGATATTGTAATATTAGGAGATTAAAATCCAGATTTTTGAACCTAATCAGAAGCTTGCTGTTTAGCAAGCTTGCTGTTTAACAACCCCCTACCTTCAGATTCCATTGACATTAACAACTCTTGTGAGTGCTAGCACATCTGGAAATCAGACCGCTTGAAGATTAATTCTTACATAAGCAAGCAGAAGATTAACAAACTTTAAAATTGCAGATAGAAAATCCAAAATGAGGATGACGTAGTTATTTTGGCTTAGAATACCTGTTATGGTAAGAACTCATATTAAGTCTGTCTGTTTCTAGTAGACCTTTTTGTGTTCCTCGGTTTAAAATGATAGTATGACTTGTAATGAAGTAGTTTTGCTGTTGAAGTTAAACACTATAATGGTCTTTTAATGGCACCTTAATGGCATCTCTGAGGACTTGCACTGAAATAATTTTACCTTCTCATAATTGCATTTCATAATGGACTGTAGCAATACAATTTAAGGTCTCCTTTTTTTCCCCATTGGTTTGTTAAATATAACAAATGCTCTGAGTTACCATTCTGTCAAATAAAGGAAGTATTAGATTTTTGTTGCTGTTGTTGTGCATTATATATCTTCTATACTTAAATATTTTGTCTCTCAGCAATAATAAGGTAGTCTCAGCAATAAGAAAGTAGCAACTGATTTTCATAAAACTGTATCTATATTGCATAATAACAATAATACATATATTGAATTGTTTTGGCTTCCAGTCTGGAAGAAAAACATTTCTCATGTTTATTTCTTGTGTATATGTGACTCTGAAGCTAGGTGTCATGAAGCAGATTATTGCATATCCAGTGCTTGTATTGTTCTGTGTAAATAGTCTTAAAGAATGTGCCTACTCAGCTTTGTCATTTTGGTGAAGCCCCAGGTGTTGAATGGGAATAGTTTGTTATAAATCTGGCCTGACTTCAACTCAACAGTTACATCTACAAATATGCCATAATAAAAATAAAATTTTACAATGGATTGCCATGTCACGAAAACACTCAGATATACTAGCTGGTATTGAATAATGCTGAAATTTTATCTGTGTTGTTACCTAAAAGACCTGACAGTCCAGGTTTTCATCCTGATCTTGTTCGTACCTTGACTACTTTATTTCATTTCCATCACGGTTTTACTGTGTGAAGGCTGTTACTTTTGAGCTTTATTAAAAAATAAAAGCTTTTAAAAAGGAAGTGGTCACAGCACCAAGCCTGCTGGAGCTCAAGGAGCATTTGGACAGTGCTCTCAGACACGTGGTCCGATTTTTGGGTGGTCCTGTGTGGAGCCAGGAGTTGGATGGACTTGATGATCCTTGTGGGTCCCTTCCAACTTGGGATATTCTGTGATTATAATTCTAATCTGCAGTTTAAATTTATAAGTCAACAGGGCCTATTTCTGAATAGCTATGTAGAGAACGCTACCATTTTTTTTTGTCTTTCTGTAATTACAGGCACAAATACTGTCCGAGAATAGGAACTCACTAGTTGCAATCCTTTCTTTACTTTTTCATTTCTAAATCAAGAAGATGGAACAAAAATGTTATTTACAGGTAAAATTAATTTATTCTGACAAAAATACAGCACATAGGATTATACTTTAATTTTTGGAACAATTGCAACATAAAATTTAATTTGCAAAGTAAATTAAATATGTAATGCTTATATTAATCTTGTTCAGTCTCTTACCATTACACATTTTTGATTTACAACTTTCTTAAGAGCTCTGTTTGCCAGTTTTGACTTTAAAGGCTCCCATGGAGGCTGTATTAATTATACATAGTGGCAAAATCTCAGCCAGTTTATATATTTTAAAATTATTTATGTTTTCAGTTTCAATCAATTGGTCAAATTTTCCTTGTGCTGCAAGTCTGTTTTTGCAGTATGGAATCATTAAGTATATCTCCAAGAGTAGATGGCCAACAAACAAATTCAGGATAAGTGTAGTAGCTTTTATTATCAAGGCTTTACCAAAAACATTCCTGTGTTGTCTATGAAAAGATGAATAATTCTTGACATATCAGTTTGGGGGTTTGGTTGTGTTTTGTTTTTACAGAATTCTGCTTAATTCTTTTGTCTGTTCACTTGCCAGCTGAAAATGTCAATGTTTTATCTTAATCTGTTTATGATTTCTTAAATTAATTTTACAAATACTGGCAGCTCATAGCACACTTTTGATTAAGTTTTTATTTTCCTGCTAATGGCAAAAATGCCTGAATGAAGCTTAGCGACTAGCAGTTGTGGAATCTTCTTTGGGGAAAGGGCTGCTGAGTTTCTGTGTGAGGGAAGATTAAAAGAAAACACAACAAATAATTGGAAATGTATTTCATGGGCATGCTTAGTAAGTCACGATGAAGGTTGTAGTATAACAACTTCTGTCTTTGTCAGTTCGTAAGTGCAGAGGTAACACCATCTGTGGCTGGAATCTCCCATTTCTGATGCAACCTGTAGGAAAGTGATTGGAATATGCAACAGGAATGCAAATGTTTTGTAGTTGTTGTTTTCCATCATGGACTGTTAGGAGAACATTAAAAACAACAACAAAACAGACAAACAAACAAAAAAACCCAACCATCATTTTTTCCTCTTCCTGATGTGGAATTTCAATATGGGGGAAAAAAAAAGTTTCAGGTGCAAGCAGTATTTTGCAAGATGTTAAATACCTATAAAGTAAATGTCTTCTCATCAATGTATGACTGAAAGCAGCAGAATCTGAAGTAATGTGAGCTAGTGGCTGAGTGAACTATGGAACACAAGAGATGAAATAAAGCAGTATCATAGTGGTGACTTTCTTGGTGCAAAGTTACACCTGAGCTGTTGTCTTTAGTAGCTAACACAATAAAACATGTTTTATGTGTTTCTTTTAAGATGTTTTGTAATTATGTATGGTAGTGCTTGGCATTCCTGATCCAAAGTTTAATAGTTTAATCATTTTATGAAATTCATGGGGAGTTTGAATTCCTGGGATAGTAATTTCCACAACTGAATTGCATGTTATGTGGAAGGACCATTTTTATCAGTTTAGACTCTTGGATTTTGTTCTCTATTATGACACTGCAGCTAGTAGCATGTTTCAATATTGTTTCATAAATACAATATCATCTTTAAAATCTATCATCTTTCTTTTTTTCTTTAAAATCTGTCACTGTCTAGAACCATTTCTAATAGTTCTAAAAAGATGCAACCAAATCTATGAACTGGACAATTTTTTATCACGTTGTTTAATTACGGGCATAAGTTTTCCCTTTTTCTTCTTTTCTTTTATACTTTTCCTCTTTTCTTTCTTTCAGTTTCTTTCTTGACAGTTTCTTTCACAGTTCCTGTTGTTATCCTTCTTCTTCTTTTTTGTCTTCATTATTTTTAATCCTATCAAGTCTTTAAGAGTTAACCAAAATTTTGCAATTTACAAAATTTTTTTCTTTGCAGTACAGAGGAATTGATTTTTTTTTTTTTTTTTTTTAGTTACAGGGAGACTTTATTTATTTTATTTTCATTTGTTTTCCTAGAAAATATAGAACATGCTTTTTCAAATGCAGGAGAGGTACAAAGAATAGAAGACACTTTTAATATAAATAAATCACTTTCAGCCAGTCCCTTGTCCCAAAAGCTTCCCTGTATTTAGGGTACATGCTTCTGTGGCTGAGGCATTTAAAGCTTTCTAGGTCTTCTCTCTTTCCTTCATGTGCAAGTATTTCTATTAAATACAAACAGTGTCATTGTTCATCCAGGTAACTGAACTCTGTGATCAAAATGGATGTCCTAAATCTAGGCAGCGATGAGTAATTTTTGGGTTGTTTGCCAGATTTCTTGTATTTAACCCAAATGAAAGGCAGTTGTAACACATTCACTAACTTCAGTAAGGTTTAACTTTGCCTCTGATTTAACTTTCTTATGCTTTGAGTTCTTTTGGTCTTTCTGGTCTATTAGGAGATAGGACTCCAGGTCATTATTTCCACATTGCTCGTGTTTCCGTATGTCTTTGGGCTGCTTGGGAGCTGTAATCACATCAGTGGTGCCCTGAAGGTTAGGATAACCAGAGCTTCAGGAAGGATGCTAGCAGTTGCTGGGCTAACTGGATGCTTTCTGGAAATCTTTAAATATATTGCTGTTCAGTTGAAATTATCATTGAATTGCTGGCAAGTTTGTAGAACAATAAATCATGGCTCTGTATTATTGGCATCAATAATGTAAGTTTAAATACTTCTGTTTAAAAATAGCTTCTATGCTGAAGTTCCAAAGAAGAAAGCTAATGTAACACGACTAAAAATACTAGAAGTAAAGACAGGAATGGGAATTTTTTCACATTTGTATATATATATATATATATATATATATATAATATTATATATATATATATATTATATATTTATATATATATATAAATAAATTATATATATAAATATATAAATATATATGTTATATATAAAATATAAATATAAATATTATATATTTATTTATATATATATATATAATATTTACAGATACATGCATACATATTTTATATGTGCAAAACAGTCTTTGCAGTTCATATTTTGTATGATTTTGTCTAAATCAATTTTTTGTTTTTAAGTATGAGATCTGGGGAATCTGCAACACCGGAGTTCTCTAATCCTGGGTGTTGCAACCATGGTACTCAGAAGGATCTTTTTCTACCTCCTGAAGCTTGTACCTAACTATGCCCCTGTTGGATATATGAATAACAATATTGCTTGTACCTAACTATGCCCCTGTTGGATATTCACCATGATTAAAGCTTATTGACAAGTTCGCAAATCAGTTTTCATACCACTGACTAGTTTCTATCAGCACTGCTAACCAAGTTAGCCATGTGCTACTTTTATGGTAGCTAAAAATTCTTCTGACTGAATACAATCCTCTTCAGAGTAAGGCCTATATTGATATCTGAAGTGTTGTTCAATTTTCCTGTAAGGAGAAGATTTTCCATCTCATTGATTTGATAAATGTACTTGAAACACTTTTAATATTAACTTTTTGTTGAAAAATGATGTGGGACCTTATGGTAGCTGTCTCAGCTAATTTAATTTGTCATATTTTGCTACTTTCCATTCTTCTTATTTCTACAATAGTGAGGGTGCTCTAATAATAAACTATCCAAATACAAACTCTTAATCAGATATTAAAACAATAATAAAGTTATCTCTTTTTTTTTTTTTTATCAGCCACTAGTCCTATAAATTTGATTTATAAGAGAATTGTCTTTTGAATTTCATCTGCTGCAAGAATAACGCTAGTGAAATTTGCTAAGTGCTTACTCAAATGACAGCACTGATACATACTTCTTACACCACATCTAGATTAGGAAAATGGATGTCATTTAAAATATGTTCCCTAGCACACTTGTAAATGTTGCTGGAGTAAGTGTTCATCGCATCTGAAAATGTGCTAGCTTTCTCTAGCTCTTCAGAATTCTGCTGAAAAGCTCCGTGTTTTTTTTTTTTTTTTTTTTTGGGGGAGGGATGGAGGGGACCCTTTGCTTATACATTAAGCTGGTATACCCTTAAATGTCATAAATTAGATTCTGTATAACAATCTGAACATCTATTTGCATCCTACTTAATTAAAAGTAAGTTTATTAACACTTACTGGTTATACACTAAGCTGGACATTGGCTCTTAGTTTTTCCTGGACCTTAGCTCTAACTTTTTGCACAGTTGGACAAGTTTAGATATGAGTGCAAAAAATGGTGGCCCATTCTTTTCTCCTTTCAAACAGTTAACAAATTTTAACGTCCACTAAAACTAAAATATTTAGCTAATCATTTTAAGATGACACTAACTGAAACAAAAAATGAAGCATTCTAATTTTTCCTCTAGTTACCCTGCTAATTTAAACAAGTTACCTTTCCATTCAAGATTTTTTTTCGTCTTCACTCACAGTGACTTGGAGAAGCTTAGGAACACCAACCAAATCTAAAACAGCAGCAAATATCTTTATGCAAGTCTTCTTTGAGTCCACTTTTGCCATCTGATCCACTGACTTTTGAAGAACCTTTTAAACTACAGTTCTGAGCCTGCCTTGCAAACTAGAAAATAAATTTGCTGTAGATGATGTATGGGACTTCATTCTTTAGCACTTTTATTAGGAATTACAGTATTTAGATATTGAGAAGATTGGAAAAGCACTATGGTTCAGAGAGCATCATTTCCTTGAATCTCTGCATAGTAGCAGATGTGACAATTTCAAATTTCAGAGACAAATTCAGTTCATTTTTAAAAAAAAATAATTTTTTCCCCACCTTTTTTCACTCAAGTGAGAAATATTCCAAAGGCCATGTTGCCTCAGCTTTGCAGGTCTGGGCCTGCTTTGGAAGGGAGCAGCATACGTTCTAGTTGAGGCACAGTACTTCTTCATGCTTCTTGTAGGTTAGTACTTCTACACTACTACTACCCAGGGAGAACTCATTGCAGCCTCCCAGTACCTAAAGGGGGCCTACAGGAAGGCTGGGGAGGGACTCTTCGTCAGGAAATGGAGTGACAGGACAAGGAGTAATGGCTTTAAACTGAAAGCGGGTAGGTTTAGATATTAGGAAGAAATTCCTTACTCGGAGGTGAGGCACTGGCACAGGTTGCTCAGAGAAGCTATGGATGCCCCATCCCTGGAGGTGTTCCAGGCCAGGCTGGATGGGGCTTTGAGCAGCCTGGTCTGATGGGAGGTGTCTCTGCCCATGGCAAGGGGATGGGAACTGGGTGACCCTTGAGGTCCTTTCCAACCCAAACCACTCTGCGATTCTATGATCATCCTTGCATCAGGCTGTTTCTGAAATACCATCATATTTAGTTTAATATATGTATGTTGGAAAAAATTCTTGTCATTCATGAAGTGGAAGCCTTTGATAGAGGAGTTTGGTAATTATGGAAGAATGGCACGAAGTGGTTAAATTGGAAGAGGAAAAGTTTTGTGTTTTTCAATATGGATTATCTGCTGAAATTATTTTGAATCAGTCCATTAAAAGTTTTTAATTTTGTTATGGTCCAGAATAATTTATTGTTTAGTATTCCTGATTGACTCTGCTGTTTGACTTTCTGCATACAAATTTAAAATGTGTACAACTTAATAGCTGGTACGTGCTACCAACCTCTAATTTATCACAATTGAATCATTGTTCATGGGTTCACCGTGCAATTAATGACTGCCTATTTGAATAGATGTATCTTTCTCTTTGTAAAAGTAAGGTGACTATGTTTTCTTTTTGGCAATCTAATTTGCTTGGAGGCCAGCACACTATAGATAATCATAGAGCAGCAATGAAAGAGACATACTCAATTCCTAATTCATCAGTCTTCATATGCTAGATTAGTTCTCACATTATTTTTTTTTTTTACTCTGCTTATGATGCTGTGTTTTTTCCCCCCTAGGAAATAATGTCTAGTTTGTCAGTGAGACAAAAGCCTCTTTCCTGTGTCCCAGTTGATAGAAAAGCAGAACCCTGCACGTTCTTCTGTCCCTGCTATTTAGTTGCATATCAAATGCTTACTCTCATGCTTTCTTTTGTGATTTACCAAGAGAATTTTTATTATCTTCAGCCCAAAGTACTTTATTTTCCTGAAAGATTTCAGTCAGAAAACAGGATCTGGAAACATACCATCTGTAATAAATCTCTTCTGTTATATTGTTTAGTTGCTTATATGATTTGTGACTTATATGACTTTTGATCTTGAGTGCGAGGAGGTCTGGTTATATTACCTAAAATGCTGGTTGCAACATTTTCACAATGTTCCTAAATGATACAGGAATGCAAGCAACTTCCAATGCATTTATTTCCAAATATAATGAAGAATGTGAAAGAGCAATTGTAATAGAACATGCCTCAGAGAAAGTAAAAAGAAAATTGCTTTTTAAAAGAAATCACTACTATAATTTTGTCACTTGGCTGTTTGTCCCTGCCATTTTGGCCCCCTATATTAATCCTAGCAGATAAGCATATAATCAACGCGCTCTCTATAATAGAAAAGGAAAAGAAATGAAAGCAGTCCATGGAAAAGAAATGGAAACACAATGTTATAAATAGCAAAGTAGAAAAGAATAAGCTAATACTGAAATATGAACTAGCTTGACACATTAAAGCCAATTTTAATAAAATTGGAAAAAAATGCAATTAAAGTGTTCATGATACCTTAATGCCAGAAATGCATTGAAGAAAATATTTGAAAATAACTAGGTAATTTCAAAGCTTTGACTCTTGGCTGTTTCTCTCAAATATTCTTTCAAATATTGGAGAATTCATTTGTTAATAACCATAGATTTGAAGGAGATAATAGTTGTTTGCCTTTGTCCTCATAGTAGTTGCATATATCACTGTTTTGGGGATTCTTGGCTAAGGGGAAGGATTGTCTGGTTTCTCTATATAATGTAAAACATTGCTTGAAATGTGGCAATAAGCAGTATTTTCAGAGTAGCAGGCTGAAATGTGTACTTTCGACTTTTTATCTCAGCAATTAAAATTGCATCTGACATAACAACATAAAAAAGCAACTTCAGATTTGATGAGAATTTAATATTTTATCTAGAAAACATGCTGAATGTCAGTAAGAATTGAGTTTTGGAGGCAAGCATCAATAGTTAAAAGAACTGATCTCTTGGTAAAAATCATTGAGTATAAATCTGTCCTTCCAGACAGATGCATTGTAACATCTAGTCCTATAATAATTAATACACATGTTTAAATGCCTATGAAGGAAGATGTATATCTCAGCCTGTGTATTCTAATGAGCTATCTGAGTAATTTATTGTGTACTGAATATGTACACAATACATATTCAGTATATGTATTGAGCCTTTATTCCTTATAGATCTATGTGTTTATTTTATAAACTTTAAAATAAAGTTTAATATTATTAGGTGTGCCTGGAAGTCAGCAAACTTTGGTATTTAAAATACAACTTTCTAAGTAATTCTAAGACGCTTAAAACTTCTTAAAAACATTTAATTTAAGATTAAAGCTGTAGTTCTACAATAGTATTTCTTAAAAATTATAGAGTTACGCTTATATGACTTCTTGAATGCAAATCCTTTTTCTGAGCTTGTATGTAGATGTCATTTAGAAGGAGTTTGGGATCTTTTGGGAAAGAGTCTGTAATTCATGTTCATTTTTGACAGAGAAGGAAGGCTTGTCTTCAACTTCATTCACTCAGAAGAGGAAGTTTTTAATAGCCCTTATTCCTAGGGGACTCTCTTTTGCTCTAACTTGTACTAGGCCCTGAAATAAAATTGACACTGAACTCCACTGTCTATATTGTAATCTAGTTCTATATTCCTTGCAGAATTGTCACACTTTACACTTGTTTATTGGTGTACGGTTATTATTACTGTGATAATTTAGAGAACATGCTTCCAGGTTCAGGCTTCATGTTGGATTCTCTCTGTTACCAGCTCTGTAACCAGCTCTGCTGGTTACGTTCATGTGGTCTTTCAGAACTACATTCCAGGCTTATTGCTCCATCCTGTCAGAGCCAGTATATCAAAAAAGTCAAGAAATAAAGTCTAGGAAAAAATGTACACACAAGTTATCTTGAATCACTCGAGTATCTCTTAGGTTGTTGAAAGAAAAAACCTAAAATGCTCTTCATCCTGTTTATCTGTTAATCTGGCATTTGAGTGTTTGGCAAAGAGAACTGAACTTGCATGCCAAAGACTCATCCCTTTGCAGTCCCCCTTCTTTTTTAATGATGGTGGCTGCCCATACAGAATATACACTAGCTACAGAGTAAGCATTCATCTGAAGCTTGTCATGGGGTATGTGGTATACTCCCTCTAGCCACAATTTTTTCCTTTTTGCGATAAAGCAGTAGAAATACAATACCACGGGAATGGAGAAGTACTTAAGAGACATGCTAAGAATGCAAATTTGATGGCTTCCATGTGGTGATCCTTTGATGGGATTTGAAACATCTTTCCTTTGTAATGAAATGCAGTAGATTCTCTGTTTACGGACATGATGTGGTTAACATCTCTATCACTTCTAGGCACAGAAGAGTTTTTGTCACTTGGGACAGACATATTCTGTTACAGTTGAGCACTCATAGCTCCCATGTTTTAGTAACCTCGTATTTGTACAGAAAGTGCATAGCTTGTACTTTAATTGTCTTGTTTTCAGTGCTACACACACTTTTGTTTCTTGATATTCAGTGGCTCACCTTTTGAGGGAGGCCTTCCCATTGAGTCATGAGGTTCAGAAAGGACTTCCTTGCTTTCTAAACTTCTTCTCGGAGAGGAGCCTAGGTGCAGCTGGAAACAGTCCTAGTCCCAGACTCAGTCAATGGTTTATATATAAAGGATTATGTGTATAGCCACTTATTAGAGTCAATATTTGCCTGTTTCAGAGCCCTACCAAGAATTGTTACTGAGGCGATTTCATAAATTTGAAAAGATAGGTAATTTATTAAGGCAATAGATATTACAGATATGTAATATATTGATAAATTCACTTACTGCAAAGATTGAGCTTGAGTTAATTGTTCAGCGCTTTAGTTATCCATATTTTCCCAGGTAACATCTGTGTCGTGGTTTAACCCGGCTGGCAGCTAAACACCACGCAGCCGTTCGCTCACCCTCCCCCTCCCTCTCTGGGACGGGGGAGAGAAATGGAAAGTGAAGCCCGTGAGTTGAGATAAAGACAGTTTAATAAGACAGGAAAATAATAATAATAATAATAATAATAATAATAATAATAATAATAATAATAATAATAATAATAATAATAATATAATACAATGATGATAATAGTACTACTACTAATAATATGTACAAACAAGTGATGCACAATGCAATTGCTCACCACCCGCTGACCGATGCCCAGCTTAACCCCGAGCAGTCCGGCCCCCTCCCCCGGCTAGCCACCCCTATATATTGTTTAGCATGATGTCAGATGGTATGGAATACCCCTTTGGCTAGTTTGGGTCACCTGTCCTGGGTCTGTCCCCTCCCAGCTCTTACTGCACCCCCAGCCTGCCTGTTGGCAGGACAGAGCAAAAGGCTGAGGTGTCCTTGGCTTGGTATAAGCACTGCTCTGCAACAATTAAAACATCGGGGTGTTATCAGCACTCTTCTCATCCTAAGCCAAAACACAGCATTCCACCAGCTACTAGGAAGAAAATTAATTCTGTTCTAACTGAAACCGGGACAATCTGTCAGAGTTGGAGGTGAGTCTTAGCAAAGAGGCATCCCTGCTTGGGAGGGAGAGAGGTCCAGGCCTGTTGACCCGTCTGATAATTGGAGTTATCATCCTCAAAAATAGAGGTTTCTGAATACCAGATTTAATTCTGGTGAGGTGGGACTAGGTCATTTATTATGTGCTGATCAGCTCTCACCAGGGCTTGCTGCATTGCTTGGTAAAGAAGAAAGGAGGAGGAGGGGGTGTTCCTTACAGAGACGGGTTGCTTTCCCAGCTTTACTTGAAATGTCAGGCTGTGAGGCTCCTGTCTCATCCCAGACATCGCTTAATTGCTGTATTTGCGGGGCCTGTTGTTCAACTGCAGACCTCCAACATCTGTCTTGCTCTTTGACCAGATGAGCAAGATATGCATGTTAATCAACTCACATTCCTGCTCAAGCCTGGTTTCAGCAATTCTCTGCTGATTTAGGTACTTTGACATCAACGAGCCTGGCAATATCCCGCACCTTTATGTGACATTCTATGAGCATGGCTGTGTCCCTTATGTGAATGCTGAGGATCTAACTGTAAATATCAAATATCACTTCTCGCAAATAGCAAGTAGTTCTTCCCTTTTCCTGTGGAAGATGGATATTGAAACTTAAAACACATAAATTGTTCTGGGGATACAGTGCACGCTGTCCTTGCAGCAGGGCACATGCTACATTCATCAGACAAAAGACTTGAAGGGAAATCCTTGGAGGGAAATGTGGAGCTTTAGAGGGTGCGCTTTTTCCATTTATGCAGTTTTTTTAAAATCAAGCTGGAACTAAAAGTGCTGTTGATCTTGCTTTACTTCATCCTTCTTGTAAAAATTGAGTTTTCATACTTAATCACTAAAACATGACAGAAAAATATCTGAAGCACGTACCACCTGTTTTTCCTTTCATCTTGATTCATTCGCTTTCTCATATTAAAACCCCTCCAAGATACAATTAACCCTTTTCTAATGCTGTGAGGCTTGAAATAATCATTAAAACTCATTAAAGGAGAAAAACTTGCTTTCAAAAGCAGCTTAATATCACATTTTCCTAATTTCTTTTCTTGTACATAGGGTAGAATACTTAGGATATGGCCATCATGCTTACAGGCTTAACTGACTATTCATGTAATTAATGGTAATTGGTTGCTTTGCACTGCAGAATTATGCTCTGTGCTAGAAGATCCTTTGATAAAATAATTCTCTGTAATGTAATGTTGTCTTCTGAGTATGGACTATCTCATAACAATATTGTCAGCAAGTCCTTTTTGTCTAGTAAGAAGAAATTATAATTCAAAATAAAAATATATTAGAAGAAGTCTTGATTTCCCCTTTCCTGCTTATGTTCTCTCGTACTATGAATTGTGCTGTTGCCACAAAGTGCACACCTACTTACTTTTTTTCATCATTTAGTGAATTATTTTTGTTTTTAACGTCTTTTAAAGCACAGACATGCAGTCAATTGTATTTTAATACTGACTTCACTGCTCCATGTAGACATAAGTAAAGGTTGAATTTGATCTCACTTACAGAAACAAACAAAAAACAAAACAAAACAAAACACTTTTTTTTTTTTTTTTTTTTTTTTTAAACTCTGTAAGTTGCCTAGTCTGTTTCTAGCATTATATGAACAATCTTAAAATTTAGTTAATTAGAATAGGCGGAATTCAGAATAGCCTTCCAATCTCATAAGTAGTGTTATTTAAAATTTGCTAGTTTTTGAAAGATGAAAATGACTGATCACCAAGACAAGTATTGTGAACTGAAATGGTGACTTCAAAGCAATAAATTGCCTTGGGTTTTACTTTCTGACAGGTATAGCAATAAACTTGTCATGAAGCACTATAAAAACATTGATTTATTTGTATATTAGAAGTAGTATAATGGAAGATTTGCCAGTATGGTTGTAACGTTTGTTATGTATTTTATTAAACAATTCGAATAACAGATATTATAGGGTATCACACAATTATAAGATATTTTATGATCTACCTTTTACTGAAATAGAATATTCATCAGGAAAATAGTGTGGTTATTTAGCTTATTTCTGAGAAATGTGAGCATACTGAATCTTTATTTGGGTCATTTTTTGCTAAACTTCTATTTTTGTCTTAAAACTATGACATAAAGAGCACTGCAAAAATGATGGACCGTTGATTATTGCAAACCACATTTGGTAATTTAAAATTAAAGCTATTAGCTGTTTTCTAAAATATCCTAGTTGGAAACAATTGCCTTTAAAAATGCTTTAAAAAAATATGATCTGAACTATTTATATGCTGCAAACATTAGTTATTACATACTTAAGTAGATAACTAGTAGAAATGTATTTTCAGAATTGCTGAGCATTGACCTAATTCAGTCCAAAAGGAACTGAAAATTGAGAGTACTCAGACCAGTCCTTTCCATGTAGCTATATGATGATATTCTTATCTGTCTCCTCAGTGAAGTTAAGGTAAAATTCTACTTAAAATTACAAACTGCAAGACTGAGAGATATGATAATAGCTTATCTATAGGCAGATGTGAAAGCTGTAATCCGCTGGGATTCCTCTTTGTTGATAGAAAGGAAGTTCTGATAGAGGCAAAAATTTTGGAAGAAAAAGTGATTTAAAGAGAAAGTATATTTGATGCATCCCTGCACAGAAACATGGCACAAACATGAATGGAAAATTTCAGCATGAATTGTTATTTCAAGAAATAATAAAAGTCATGAAAATGTATTACTGATTTCTGCCTTGTTAATAAAATGCCCTAATTCTAATCAACCGCGCAATTATTTCAGATATTTACAGCTTAGCAGATATGCATTCAGAATGCAAAGCTTTCTCAGCTAGACGATGATTAGCTCTAACTACTTATCAGTACATTGAAAAAATTATTCTCATTCTTTGATTAAAGTTGTCCTTATCTTTCTTCTTAAGATATGGGATGCTGTAGACACAGGCTGTTGTCTGAAAACATTTTCCTGTCACTCCTGTGCTGTCCGAGCTTCTCAGTGGTCATCTTGTGGACGAAGGATCCTCAGTGGGGGCTTCGACTCCATGCTGCATTTAACCGATGTGGAGACAGGTAAAGGCCACACTCTGGTACATTTCAGCCCTACTTGTTACCTTTGTTGAATACTATTAACTTTGGATCTCATTAGCATTATTCTTCATTTGAAACTACAGATACAATCTATAGATCAAAGTTAGAATTCTTGAAACGTCCTCACTAAAAATTACTCAGCAATTAAGGGTAGTTTGAGATACTTAAGAAGACTGAAATATCTTTAACCTGATGATTACATGTAGTTTCTGTTGTCAGATACTGTACAAATGAACAGAATGAAACTTGCGTATTTTTTATGCTCTGTTATACTCATTCATTAAAGTGTTTGCAGAACTTGTTAAGGTTGACTTCAGTAACTTTTATGCATATGGTTAACTTTAGAATTATAGAGTGTAGAAACTTAAATTCTGATGTGAGTTCAACATTCCCATTAACAGTTCAAGGTCAACAACTCCACTCACAGAATCGTAGAATGGCTTGGGTTGGAAGGGACCTTAAAAATCAGCCAATTCCAACCACCCTGCCATGGGCAGGGACACCTCCCACCATATCAGGTTGCCTAAAGCCCCATCCAGCCTGGCCTTGGGCACCTCCAGGGATGGGGCATCTACAGCTTCTCTGGGCAGCCAGTGCTTCACCACTCTTTGAGTGTAAAATTTCCTCCTAACAGCTAATCTAACTCTCCCCTCGTTTAGTTTAAAACAATTCCCCCTTTCCTATTTTTATCTGCCCAAGTAAAAGGTTGCTCTCCATCTTTTTTTATAAGTCTCCTTTAAGTATTGAAAGGCTGCAGTGAGGTTTCCCTGGAGCCTTCTCTTCTCCAGGCTGAACGTCCCAACCTCTCTCAGCCCGTCTTCAAAGGAGAGGTGCTGCAGTCCTCTGATCCTTGTGGCTCTCTTCTGCACCTGCTCTAACAGCCCCACATCTGTCTTGTGCTGGTGGGCCCCGGCCTGAATGCAAGGCTCCGCGTGGGGCCTCACAAAGGCAGAGCAGAGAGGGACAAAACCTCCCTCACCACTCTGCTGATGCAGACCATGATGCTGTTGGCCTTCTGGGCTGCAAGTGCACCTGCTGGCTTATGTCAAGCTTTTTCATCTACCAGAATCCCCAACTCCTTCTCTGCAGGACTGCTCTTGATGGGTTCTCCCAGTCTGTGCTCATGCCTGGGAGTGCCAGCACCCAGGTGCAGCAACTTGCACTTGGACTCATTGAACCTCATTCAGTTCACAAAAGCCTACTTACCAAGCTTGTCCAGGTGTTCTCAGTCCCTGAGTCTGAACCTGCATTGTTTTGGTGAAGTTGTGAATTTCATTTGATTTGATTGTTGTGACCTCAGTGAGTGACATCCTGGATGTTCTATCTCTCCATGTGTCCTTCACAAACCAAAGTAATTCCATCAGCATTACTTATCTTCTCCTTTACCTATGTTATCAGCATTCATCCAGTGGAGTTCTTTGGGGCTATTCATAACAGGATACCTCTCTGTGTCTATAAATACAGGATTAGGCCTCAGATAGTTCAGCAGCAATTGAAGAAATGAAATTTTATTTCTTTCTACTTAATTTATAAATACTTAATTCCTGCAAACATTCTATATATATAAATGTATATGTACTGCAAAAGAGATCCTAAGGTAACTGTAAGAAGTTTTTGTCTAGGAGGATTTTCTCTTACATAATATTAAGTAAGTTGTATGCAAATATCCAGAGAGCAGAAATCCTATTCAAATAGACTGGGAAAGTGGCCAAGGAAATTTGTGAATATTGTTCACATCAATACAGGATTCTCTGCCATGCTCTAGGAATTTATTTTTCTCAAGATTTGTCATACCAGAAGTATTTAAATTCAATAATGGCTGGAAGGGAAATATTTTAATTTGAAAATCTAAAACATGTGACACAGTTATGGAATATTGATGATTTCAGAATATTCAGGCTTTGTAACAGTGAGAAGAACTTTATATATCTTGTGTAGTACTGTTACATGAGGTTAATACACCTAACCATTAATTTTATTAGACTTTTTATCTTTTTTATTTTCAGTCTTCATTGTAGCAATCTTCTCATTTCTAGTTTCATATATAACTGAAATTTACTAATATAAGTGGAGTTAATTTTTGACTCAAGTGGTTATAAATTCTAAACAGAGTGGCTATTCAGGGGATTTATAATGGTAGAATACATTTTATGTGTCTGAGCCATTTGAAAGTCTTGCTTTATAAAACTATGGAGCAAATTCCAGAAGTAATAGCAATGATATATTTTAATTTTGAAAATTTCTCAGACATAAATTTCTCAGACATAACTATCTAGTAATGGAGTAGTACCCTTTGTTTGTAGTGCTTCATTTGAAAGAAGGTATTTCTAGTATTTGTGGCAGTGACAACAATAACAGATTTTATTTACCAAGTTTCAAAACAGAACTTGTAAATGGCTCTTTCCTTACTGACCTCTGAGCTATGTAGTATTTCTAACTGCTTAAGTAAACTGTATGTGCAAAGGCAAAAACAATTCTCAGAAACCTTGAAAATCTGGGGTATTCATTATTGGCTTATTTTAAGGACACAAGCTTCCTTTTAGCTCCTGTGAACTGCACTTGTATTTTTGATTCTTAGATCTGACTTTGTGATATTCACCTGATTTGGAAAAGTATGATATGAGTAATAAGAATTTTATTGTGATTTCATATACATCCAGGCCATTTTATTCTGTGTTGTAAAGTTACTCTCTCTTTTTTTTTTTTTAATCATAATTTCAGTCAATGCTTTCCAGAGAAACAGGGCAAGCAGTTTGCCTCTGGAATTCAAATCAATTTGATATAAAAAGATTCATTTCCATTTGAAAAACACTGAGGCAGCTATAAGATTTTGATTTACATTAGTTCACTGAATCATTCATTCCTTCTCACTCTTCATCAGTGCTGAGATGATTTCTTCTTTGATTAACTTCAGATAGATGTTAGAACTGTTCCTTCACAGAGGACTTTTACATGCTTTTTGGACTTTGGTCTTAATTACTTTCCATTGCTAGACTGACCTAACTAGCAACATGTTTAAGTGCAGTAAATGCATGCTGGTGGGATTTTATAAATAATTCTGTCTTTAAGGCTCTGTGCTCATCTCTTGCGTACATTGTTCTGGTTCAACAGTTTTCTAGTCGTTTGCTGAGGTTTAATCTTTCTCATCTTAGTTTTCAGTATATTTTTTTCTATATTACATCTGTGTTACAAAAATCACTATGTCTTCTTCATCCAAAGAAACCTAACAATCTGAAGAAAATGACTTTTAAAAGTTTAGGAACAGTTGCAAATACAGCTTAGGATGTTATTATTATGCATAGAGAAGACAGTGCCAGAATCTTCCCAGAGATGCTCAATGAAAGGATGGGAGACAAAGAACAAACATAGGAACACAGAAAACTTAGGCTCAACTCAAGGGTCATCAAGCACTAAAATGGGCTCTCCAGAGAGGCCATGCAGTCTCTGTACTTGGAGATACTCAGAACTGCAGTGGACTGGTCCCAAGTAACCTGCTGCAACTAGACCTGCTTTGAGTAAGTGATTAGCCTAGATGATCCCTGAAGGCCCAGCCTGCATAATTCAGTGATGCTATAATGAAGGACGGGGAAAGAAAATAATTCAAATGGTGAGATACAAGGAGTTAACTTGCCCTGGTTTAGTGAATATGAAATTAGATGTTGTTGTCAAGTCTTCTAAACTCTGTTTTTATAGATCATCATTTATTATCATAAATGATTTTCCATTATCCTAACATCAGGTTGTCAAGGTAAGACTTTCCATACATACAGTTTTCTTGGAAAATGTTATACCTACTCTGCAGAGTATATGCATAAAATATTTAAGGAATTTATGTGTTATGCATGTGAGTAGTTCTATTGCTACAGTTAGCATGAGGCAAGTTCAGAGCTGCAGTATGGAGTTTTGTAAGTATTAGTAGATCCAAAAATGTGATTTCCCTGTAAGGATTAATAGTTAATATAATTTTTATCATCCTATTACATATATTTTTCATTTTAAAATTAAAACCTTTTGAAAGGTTTCAATATAATATGAATGATACTAACACAGCAGTCTGTGAGCCACTGAGACTCCCTGGGTTTGTTCGTCTTGCACAACACTCACATTCACTTTCTACTAGTGACAGTTCAGATAGTTTGTTGTTCATTGAGTAACAAGTAGTGCTGTATTCAGAGAGCATTGAGCATTTTGTTCCAAGAAAATTTGCTTTAAAAACAATTCTATATCAAGTCCATTTGATATTTACCATCTGTTACATCCAGATGTAACTGAGAATCTCTAACAACTTTAGAAGGGGAAATATATTTTTAAAATTTATTTATAACTGTTTTATTTTTGGAATATATTTTATTCATCAGTGGATTTTTCATTAGTCACAAATGAATTGGTACAACAACATAGGCAGAACATTGGCTGGATTAATATTATTTGCATATTATAGACACTTTTCATTCTTTAATATTATGACAGAGGGAATGTTCTAACAAATGTTGGCACTTTTCCTAAGTTGCCAAATGCTACAGTTGTATTTTAGTTCATAGACTGAGCTTGGTTTCAAATATAACATCCTCAGAACTATAATGGGGAATTTAAATTATTTTGAAAGATTTCACATTGCCATAGGCAGGAAATGAAGATGTTGACTTGGAAAGGAGTTTTATGGGTATATGTGTGTGTGTATGTATATATATATACTTAAATATATAAATAATATATATACTTAAATCTTTTTTTTCTTTCATTTATTTTGAGAGTTTGTTAATTGCACATTTTGTATCTCCAAGAGGATGGCCTACATTTGCTTTTCTATTTTCTTTTCTATTTTAATTTATTAGTCCTATAGATATAACATGATTATTGTTAATGTAATTCTGTTTGTTCAAATAGAAATTTTAGTGCTCATACATAAACATCACCTTAGGAGAGCTGTGACTTTCTCCTCCTATTCTTAACTTTCTCCCAGTACTATGTAGATAGTGCATGAATATTCACTAATGCATATATTTTATATGACACCTCAGGAGAAAAAAAAAAAACACACGCAAAAAAAACAAAAACAAAACAAAACAAAACAAAAAACAAAACAGTGGATTTATCATTCCATTCCTTTTGAATGAACATGGTCATCTTTGTGAGGTCAAAAGAGTTGTCGTGCCCCCCCCCCCCCCCCAAATCTAGCAGTTATGTGTTGAATATAGTTTAACGGTTACCCTCCAGCCAGGAGTTAACAGAATTTTAGTTTTTATATTCACTAGTATGAAGTTCTTGTAATAAAAAGAGACAAAGATTACTTTTGAAATGTTTTCAAGGGTCAAAGGTAAAAGGATTTAATATTTTAAGCACCTGAAAATTGTGACTATGTAGGGGAAAAAATTAATAAATGCATGTAGTTGGTATAACTTACATTCCTGGAGATAAAAAAATTTGTAAGCATGGCAAGATAAAAGAGACAAGTAACAACCAACATCAATTTGTTAAGAACAAATAACACCTGATCAATCTAATTTTCTTCTCACTGTTGCATATGAGAGAGGGATTGTGACTGTAATGAGGGTGATTTTTTTTATTGTTTCATGTCTTTTTGTAAACGCAGTAGGGAAATCCAATCTACTCTGCAAGATCACTTTTATGTCCTTGTAAGTTTTAGGCTTCACTTTACTTTACTGATTAGTGTAAGTAAGTGAATGTTTTGGATTATACATGTAGGGGTGTGAACCTTAGGACCACTAAACACAGTTACAGAAGCATCCAGTGCTCATTAACTGTGCTGATGTTCTGTGAAAAACTCACAATGTTAAATAGCCTTTAAAATATTTGATTTCATAGTTGAGCAGTTTCACAGTAGGTTGCAGCATGAAATGAGCAGAAACATATGTTCAAGATCTCTTTAAGACTTTTTTCATACTGTGTATGTTACTGGTGGGCCTTTAATGAGTGAAGAATTGAATTAAAGCACTTTAAGAATATAAAACACATTGCAAAGATGTAGTAGGTATTGTTATTGAAATTGTGAAAATTAAAGATTGTGAGAAACATTTGCTCTCTTCTTTGGAATAACAACCTCTCACAGAGGAAAATGATCCGTGACATGTTTTTTCCCTCAATTTGCCAAATCATTTTTCAGAAAATATAATTTTCTACAGCCTGTGTGTTGGTTGAGTCTTTATTATGCTACCTGTAGGAACTAAAATGCAATAAATACATATACAATGCAGATATATACAAAGCTTGCTGATTTACACCCATTGTTTTCTGTTATGGATACGGGAGTTTTCTACTAGAAGGACATCTTCTGCAATATAAAAATTAAGACTCCAAAACATTGAATATGTACTTAATGTTAACAAACTTACAACAATATGTGTGATTGCAACTACAGATTACTAGAAATATGTAGCAGTATCTCCAGAAACCGTTAAAGGTGGACTTCCCAAGGTGTGGGGCTGGTTTCCATCACAACACAGTTACACATGTAGCTCATTGTAGTAAAACACACTACAGGAAATTTGTACAGAAAAACGGCTAGGAGTTAAAGTCACAGTTTTCAAATACTGAATTGTGTGAGCTATATTCTGCCACATCATCTTCCAAAGCGATGTGTTCCATCTCTTGGAGGGATGATGTTTTTCCTGTTATTGAGATTCTGAAAAGATTCTGGGGATAGAGATTTCATTACCGTAGAGACTGTGCCTCAGCAGTTCAGCCCTGGTGATCTAAGAACTAAAAAGAAAGAGTTTAAGGAATGTAGTCACATAAATGTTAGGAAAGTTTTGTGTTGCAGGATTCAGGCATATTTGTGTGAAAAGCAGTCCTGTGTATTGGTCATAAATTTCAGTTTCAACAACAGGGGAATTTCCTTTCTGTACTGTTGTGATTCTTCCCTTTTGAGTACGCTCTCATTTGCTCCCATGCTTTTCTTTTCTACATTCCAGTCTTTTTCTCATTTTCTCTGACATGGCAGTAGAGCGAAATTCACGTATGCACCTAATAATGCCAGACTTTTTGAAATGCTGTTCACTGAGCTTCCAGAAAAAGAGATTTGATTAAATTCCACTTTGCATGGAGAAAGAATGAGACTGAGAGGTGTAATTTAGATGATTAATTAGAGAGTCTGAGCTTTTCAAGTTACTACATCACAATTGATCCTCAGACCAGTGGAAAAGGTAGCGTGGTTGATATCTGCATCAAACATTAAGGTACAATCACAAAATCAGAAAAGGGGGGAGCTTAAAGAGTGTTGAGGAGAATAAGATGCTCATGTTGTTTGCATGAATTCTGTTTGTACAATTACACCGTAGTGTGGAATTCATACAATTGCACTGTAATGATCTCAGGACTATTAGTGACTGTCACTGAGAGCTTTTGGGTAAATAACCAAATTAAGACAAGATGACAAGAAAAGGGCAAACACAGTAACTGCATCTATCTTTAAAATGGGGGAAAATGAAGTAGGGAAGCAGAGAATTTAAGTTTCTGCAGAAAATGTTGGGCAAATGACCAAATTACTTGGAAGTAGCTGGGGATGAGATTGAAAGATGGACTAATTAATAACAAATGGTGTCAAATCAATCTTATTTCTTTCTATGGAACGGCAACAGATCTTGTAGTCAGTAGATGAAATGCATCTTATATTTAGTGCAGATCCTTTCTGGTTGTATCTTACTTGACTATCTCATGCCTTAGGCTAGATAAAATGCTAGGGCATTTGTAAAGAGCAAAATAGTGAGAGAAATGTATCCATTATAGATAGAAAATGCAGTTTTCATAAGTCTTGTGGAGGTAAAACCAGATCTTAGTAAAGTCAGGTAAGCAATTAATGTTTTTCAGAATGTGAAGTGGTGAGTTCTATTGGATCTCTTATATCTATATCTAGCGTTGTTTGGACAGTGTGCTTTCTGGAGAGTTGTTGCTGCTTGTTCTGATGCTGTATGTCCTAGTTGACCGGATAAGTACAGGTAGGCTGTTGTTTTTTTAATTTCTGGCTGCAGTACCATAAAAACATATTGGTTATACTCCCAGAGTGTTTATTAAACTTGTAAGAGCCAAATTCCTTTGAAGCAAAGTGCTATTAAAATGACCAGGGAGCCTCTGTGTGCAAATTCAGTGTTTTCTCAAGAGTTCGAGATGACAGAGTAAGATGCATGCACATGTGGCTTTTCTGTAGCCTTCAAATGATGCACAGATGAGAGCAATATCTTGTTGCTCCTGTTACTGATGATTTTAATATCTTCTTCATTCCCTGTGGAGTCTTTGTTTTTTCTGCCATAGCTGTTAGGATGCTGAAAGCTCCCATGATGAAAGATGGTCACTGTTGCACAACTTGTATGAAGGGTCTCTGCTTCCCTTGTGACTTTTTTCTCCTTTTGGGGAAGGAACTTAAGGGACTGAATTAAGTCTTCCCCTCAGTTGTGACAGAGAGGCCCTTTAGATATTGCATGGGTAATCAGTAGATAATCCATTAAAAAAAAAAAGAAAAGAAAAAAGAACCTACAAAACCCTGTGTTCATGCAGAACAACAGTTGCCTCTCCCCCCTTACATTCTCTGCAATCTGTTTTTGCCTGCCAATGCTAGCTCAAAGTCTACATGCATAAAGTACAATCTTTCTCTTCTTTACTTTACAATGAATAAATAAATAATTTGACAAGCCTTATTCTCTTGACTATGTAAGCTTATTTCAGCAGAAGGGGAAAATGGAACTGATGTTGAAACCAAATAAATTGGCTCCAAATCATGAAGTAAGCAGGAAAAAATCTGTATGAATGCTTATCAGTATTGTCCACCTAACAGGAAGTATTTATACCTGTCACTATTATTTTTAAAGTATTTTCAGTAGTTTGAGACAACTCTCATTTGCAGAAAATCTAGGTTAATTAATATTTTAAGAAACTTCTGTCATAGTATGTTCGTGTTGTTTTTTATTGTTTATTTCTGTAGCACTTCTTCATTGTGGCTTAGGCAATAATTTTATTTAATGTAGATCTTTACATGTGATATGTAGAATATAAAGGACATTGAAATTAGGAAACGAAATACATTTATTTATCTTGGTCCATGCTGCTATTTCAAAATAATATTTCAGTGAACATATGTTAGTATCATGAATTTGTTAGCACAAAAGCAGTGGACTGTGGAAAAGTCCTATAAATTAATGTAGCTGAATTCTGTTGCCTTTGGAAGTGTCTAAAATGCAATTGATACTAACTGCAGGATCCTGTGAAGATTAGTGTGCACAATTAAATGTTGGGAACAGAGTATCCATGGGAACAGCCTTCATGTGATGGCATACAAGTTATTTCCTTTTTTCAAGATGAAGGTTCACTCTTCCCTTCACAGAAATATACGTAAACCACCCAAGAGCTGTAGTTTGGGACGTGGGATTTCTGTACAGACAGTAGTCTTTTCTTCTAGTTGTTATTTTCATCCCACTGATAAAAGACTATGGCTTCTCTTAAGCCACAGGAAAACATGCATAAGGAAATATACATAAGGAAAACATACATATGCTAGATTTGAAGATTGAGCCCTGCCTGTCATGTAAACTGGGACCTTGGTGGTTCTCCTCTCCATCATGTGCAAAACTGCTCGTTGTCTCCTCTCAATATGAAGCAATTGGTGGTGCAGAAGCCCGTGAGCAGGATTGATTTCACATGGGTGGAAATTAGTGAGTTCCATCTTGTGTTTTCAGGAAACCAGAGTAGTCCCAGGCACTTGAAATGGGTTAATAGAAACATACTCACTTTTGACCAGCTAGGTATTTGAGAAACTTGGTTGAAATTAGTAATTATTTTCATTTTCTGATCAAATTTTAATCTTCAATTTTCACTTTATTTTAGGGAAGCAGATATTTAGCAGCAAAAATGAATTTAGGATCAGCGCACTGAAGTTCCACCCTACAGATTCAAATATTTTTGTTTGTGGAGGGTTCAGCCCAGAAGTTAAAGCCTGGGATATAAGGACTTGTAAGGTAATAAATTTTATTTTATTTTATTCTTTTCTCTTGTAGGATGTTTCCTAGGTTGAATGTGCTATGCATTACTAATCTGTTAGATGGTCTTTCAATTAAATGTTATTTGTAAGCATTTTGCATTTGTCATTGATTGTATTGCCATATGTTGATACGGACCTTCATAATGTTTTTGAAGCACAAAGAGGAACATTGTACACACAACAAACATGATTTTTTTTGGCTTTATAAATATGGATAATATATAGTTGAATTAAATTAAGCCAATAGCTTGCTTCTTTTCTCTCTCTCTCTCTCTCTCTCTTTTTTTTTTTTAATATTTATTTTTTTTTAAAAAGGCAGTTGTGTAACTAGGAAGCTCTGTAAGTTGTTACACATAGGTCAGGGTGTGTGTGCCTGTATCTCTTGCATAGAAGCCTGGAGTAAATTTTACATGCATGAAAGGCCACGGAGAGACATACATGGTCTCTGCCTTTACTTTATCCTGAACCACACAGAACAACATGCTCCCATCTGTCCTTCAGAGTTCAGGTAAGACCAGAACTGTACTGTTCATGAAAAATGGAAGCATAAGCCAGGCAGACATCCACGTGCACAGAACAGCTCAAAGAGCAGCAGTGACTGTAAAGTGAGTAGTTCTTTGTTTTCCTTTGATTTTCTATGTGGGTAGAGGCTGCTCGTCATAGTTAGCCATCTGTTTGCTCTTGAGGATGGCAGAAGGGATCTGAAGAAGATAAGATTGCTTAATCAAACACTGTCTCTCACCTTGATGCACTAAACAGCATAATAGGTGAGGGATGCAGGTAGATACTTCAGGTATGAGAGCTCTAATGTGAGCCGTTATGGGAGTTGCTCTATTAAGGAAATACGGTGTTGTGCGATCAGCAACTTGGTTCCTGTGCTGCAATTGTTCCTTTGGATTTATCTCTGGTGTTTGAGAAACAGTTCAAGCTGTGTGGTGTGACTTTTTATCAATAATTGTGTAGGTTCTATACCTTACGCTTCCGTTACATGAATAGGTTGTTAAAAGAACATTAGTATGTACATATCCAGAGCGCCAAGTCTGAGGCTACTCTGAAAATAAATTTAATGAGAGTTTCAGAGTTACACCGTCAGTGGGAAAACCTTTGTGATGGAATTTATTCCATGCATCATACTTGTATGATGAGCCGTTTTCCGTGATAAAGGATATGAAGAAATACTTGAAGCATAGTTCCATGACAAAAGATAATTGTAGTTTTACTTTGCAAAATAGTAAGTATGTGTTATAAAGAATACTTATGTAACTTTTTTAAAAGTTATGAGACTTCCATAGTAATTCTTCTCTCCTTCCTGTCTTTCACTGGTATACGGTATTCCAGTATTGCCACTAAAGTGATTTTGGTGTGCTGTGTTTATCATAGGCAATTTATGGAACATTGGAGTATGTATCACACAAATGGGAAATAATGCCAGTTCAAAGGGTGTTCATTTCAAATGGTCAGAGTTCACCCTGTAAATTTAATGTAGGAAAAAGTCATTATTTTTTTTCTTATCAGGGTGCTGGAAAAGAGAGGCTAGAGGAAGTCTTCTCCACAGAACAGCGGTGTCAGTGGTTTCATAGTGTGCACATGAAGTAGAGAGTACAATTTTTCTTTCCTGAGACTCTTATAACAGTAGATTTTAGTTGTGGGGAGGAGTTGCAGTCAGTAATTGAAACCTTAGCTATACTTTTTAACATGGAGAAGACATTGAACGTCATGTTAGGATAAACTTCCCTTAAAACGTATTTCAGGAACCCAATGGATAAAACCTTTTTAAAGCTTAAAGATTGCTGACTATAGTGTTAAATTTGAGATATTTTATCCTAGTCAAGTAGAAGATTGCAGATATGGGTGACAAAGTATTGCTTATACAATTTTCTAACTTGGTGCAACAGACTTTTGGTAAATGACATTGCAGTTATACACAAATTAAAATGACACCTTGGTTGTCTACAAAGATGGAGACGTTATTTCCTTCATCACCTTTTGTTTCTTTATGATGGGTTTTACATCTTTGACTATCTAAAAATCCTGCAAAGAGTGTTTTTCTCTAGATTTGAAATCAGCTGTGCTTGATGAGCATGTTCCTGCCAAAAAATGGCAATACTTCCAGCTTGCATGTGTCTAAGGTGCCCAGTCTCTTCAGATGGAAAATGGTAACTGCTTGTTTCTACAGTACAAACTGTACAAATGGCCAGCATGGTATGTTGCAAAAATGTGCCTGTCTCGACTGTAGCTCCCTGGTGGAGAAAGCTATGGAGGAATATGGTGAGAAATCTTTCACAGATGGTAGGGGACAGTCTCAGATAATGATAGTGGAGAAGGCACTTCACTTTCAAGGAAAGAAATACAGGAATCTTTTACAATGGATATTGACAGCTCAAGGGTTGCACTTCAATAACACTTTTTACAGCAATTCTGATGCCAGAGATTGTGATGAAAAGACTTGAGCCTATGCTGAAAGACTATGTTAAACTGGCATTGGCTCAAGTAGAAGTAAAGGGCTAAATAGCAGATGTAAATGCTTGTGTTGAATAAGTTGGTTCTGAGTCATCTCTTGAGTCTGATGCTCTTCTATTGTCAATATCTCTGCCTATTCTTGGTATTCTGGTTTTGTCTTTGAATGGCGTAGTGTTGTTGCCAAGACATATGTCTTGAAAACTTATTTTCTTCTTGGGTCCTTTTTCCTCTTTGTGAAAGTTCAGAGTGTCAGTATTTCCTCATGGTGCCTTGCAAGGTATCAAGCAGTATTTTATTCCATGCAATGAAGTAACTAATTGTGTTCATCACTTAAATAAAGCTGCTCCTTCCTGTTAAGCTTTAAATTCCAGTGCCTCATCTCAGCCACAGCCCAGACTGTGCATTTATGTCTGTGCAACCTGCTGGTAGTTCAGGTTTATGCAAACATAAGCTCACAAAGCAGTTCCTTGTGAACAGGAGCAGGTAAGGGACAGCGTGTATTTCTTAACCCATGAAGAGTTTGCAGAACAGCATGTCTACTAACTAATTGCTGTATGTTGCCAACCAGCTTAGCTTGCTGTCCCACAGAAGTATATGCATCTCCTTGCTACAAGACTGCAAGTTGCTGATTGACAAGGGGCAGTTTGATTGCCTGGGAAAGTCTTCTCAGTGAAACTGTTCCTGAAAAGCAAAAGGAGAGGGGAAGTGCAGTTGTGTTCCTCACTGAAGAACAGCATTGCTAGAACAGAGAGAAGGCAAGTGGAGAAGTATATGGCATGGTTTACATGGGAGATTATTGCAGTAAGAAGCAGACAAATGAGATGGTGATTACAGTGGAAGATGAAGAGGTGAAGGGCTGATGTGCAATTTGTGAGGTATTGACTTATTGAAGGCAAAGAAAGCAAAGTAGCAAATCCATACTGATAAACTGTAGGCTTCAATATCATTTATATCTTCTGTAATTCTGAAAACAAACAAACAACAAGAAAAAACCTATCAGTAGCCTGGTTTGAGATGATGTTCTGATATATTTTAATTCTGGTAACTACTCTGTAAAGTACATCTGGCAAAACTGTGGATGAAAACTGCATTTTTCAGTACTTTACCACTGTCTAGTTATGAGAAATGAGATATGGCTGGAGTCACCTTTGTGTGGCTTGTGGAGGATGACATATAAGCTGCATGTACATGTATATCTGCATTCAGAGCCAGGAGTGAGTGTCTTGGGTGACAGCATCTATAATTCATTTCCAGAGGACAAGCAGACACTGTTTTAAAGCCATTTATGTTCATATAGACTACTAGAAGTGAAACATGAATACTTATCATGTTTCATACATTTTATTAATTTGACTATATGTTCACTCTCAAACAGCCCTCAGGTTTGCTGCTGATTAGGGAGTCTTTATGGTTTTTATGCTCTACTGCCCAACTGTGTTTTTTTTTTTTTTTTTTTTTTTTTTTTTTTTTTTTACCTCCTTACTTACTGATTTGGGTACGATGCCTGTTTGAAATGTGTACAATCAGATAAGATGTTTGTCTTTCCATGGGCCATCTCCTTTCCACACTTTAATGCTGTTGCCCAAGTAGAGGGTGTACTCAAAGTTGTTGCATTATGATTTTTTTCTTTTTGACTGAGAGCATTGCTGTTGTCATATACCTGGTTGCATGCTGTGAAGTCCTTTGATCCCATTTTATAAGGTAATTTCTCAGAAATCTGCAGCCATGCTACTATGTACAACAAAATTAAGACTAGTAGAATAACGCATTTGTTTCTTATTGGCTAACTCTACATTTGTGTTTATAATGCTTAAGCTCCTGCTTTAGAACCTGCTGAACTCAGGAATGCAAACCTTGTTTGCCTCTGCAACTGCAGGACACTGCAGTGCTCAGAGTAAGCTTCTGTAAGCTGGTGCTAATGAAGAAGTAAAGGAAACATCCCACCATACTACAACGAAATATTTTACTTTCCAAGAGGACAAACAAGTGAATGAATGTTTATTGCCATAGGTAAAGTAGGAAAGCTTTAAGCTTGGTAAAACAAAACAAAAACACCCATCCTGTTTCTTTTGTACAGATCCTGTACTTGTTGTTCTTGGGAAGCTTTAAGAAGCTGTTACCTGCTTTGTTCACTAGAAAACAATTATATTCTTGCAGAACATCATTAGTCAGAAAACTAACCAATTAAGCAGTGCATTAGGAGTATTAATTTTAATAAGGAGTAGTGTTTAATCACCTTAGAAAGTGGATGGTGTGGGTTTAGCTTGCTAACAGATATTGATGTATTTTTTGACGTTACTTTGAAAACAATGAAGTTGTGTGTGTACTGTGCCTGACTAAATCAGCAGTGTAGCCTACTCTCATACCATGAAATATTTGCAAAGGAGGGAGGGAGGTTCTCTTGCCCTTTGTTTTCCCCATTTAAGGTATCTGTAGCTCAGCAGAGGGTGTAAACTGTCAGGCATTGAAATTTGTATTGGCTCTAAAATGTGTTTTTATATGAAGAACTGGGTTTGTATGTGTACTGAGTGAATGCTGAAGATCAGAACTGAGTAGAGAAAAGGGGAAAACATCAAACTGATTTTGTTGGTTCTGGCTTCCTCTTGCAGAATGGTGAGTATTGCATATGCACCATTACTACAAAATATTGTAGTTATATTTCAAACTCTCAGCTGCAGCTCAGTATGTTGGTTAGGCATGAATCATCACTCATCAGTATCTCATGTCTGCTTCTTTTTGTGGAATTTCAATAGGTTCTTCAGGTATTCCTGTTTCTATTGTTACCTTTATTCACAAACTGCAAACAGCTTGCTTTCATTCTTTTCCATCTTACACACTTAAGGTCATGTTCAAGATTGGATAAAGTGTACTGCCCAATATGTTGAAATTTATCCTGTTCTAATGAGTGCATTTTGCTTTTAGCTAAAATAGATGTCTGAGGTGTCCTTCCACTTTGTTTCTGTTTTGACGCAAACATCCTTAATATCTTTCAAGTGTTTTCACCCTAATTTGTTAAAAGATTTTCTTTGGCATTCTTACTGTTATAAGTTTCCAGTAGCTTTGGTCCTGTTTTACTTCTTTTTTCAAGTGTTTTAACCTGTCATTTAGCTTGGAACAATGGTGTGGGTGAAGTCATAATTCTCTTTGTTCCCATCGTCATACCTGATATCCTGATAGCAGTAAACTTTTTAGTCCTTGCAGCATATTTAGTCAATACTATAAGCATCCTAAACTCACTGCATGTTGAAAACTCAATTTTAGCATTCATTGGTAATTCAGTTCCAGAGGCCATCCTTTAGAATGCACTCCTGTGTTTCAACAGGCTGTCTTCTTGCAGCCTATGTACAGCAAAACAATCATATTTCAGGAAAAGGTGGAATTTTTGTTGGAAATTCAAAGAAAAGTATAAAGCATCATAGAGACGGAGGGAATGACTACTAAAAAACTATTGTCCAATTACACACACGCATATATATATATATATATATATATATATATATGTATGCAGTGATTCAGTTGAGCTCTCCTATGCCGTTGTGCCACATCAAAGATTTCTGCTGGTAGAAAATGAAATAGAATAACTGATAGTGGTATATTGCCAATTTATTAATTCTGATATGTCATTTTGATTTTGGCTGGCAACTGATTTTTAACGGGAATGTAAATTTATGAGCATAAATTGCTAGTATTTATTCATGTATTGAATGTGCTATAAAAATTGGATTTTTAAGTCTCAATGAAAATGTATGAAGATTGACTTGAGGCTTTCTTTCAGCTGCTAAAACAGAGAAATGTAGAGTAAGCTATTAATCAGAAACAGATATAAAAAAAAGACTTATTGCTGTCCTTGTTCTGTTGAGCAAATAGGAAAAATGATTTCAAATGTAACTTTGGGTATTGAGTTAGATAAAGAATGGAAGAACAATAAGAAAGTCAAAGTCTTCAAGATAAGCATAGAAATGAATGGCTAGAACAGCTTGTTAACTGCTCAGTGAAATGTAAAGTATACAGGCATCTCAAAATTATAGAGACAAGTAATCAAAGCCTGAAAAAAAAAAAAGAATAAAGAAGAATAAAGGAGGCACTTGAATAGAAAGTGGAGATTTATTACAGTGGTATTTGTTTGTATTAAATCTGGTTTTGTTTCTCTGGAGATGAGATTATTCTGGAGGCCTTATATTGCTGTATAATGGATTGATTATGTTTATGGAATACTTGGAAAATGTTTTCAGAAGCTTTATGAAAGGACTGGAAAACTTGGAAGTGTGTGTTAAAAAACGTATAAATAAAAATAATAAAACAATGCAGAACTCTGCAGTGCCAACTAAGGAGGGAGCATCATATTGGACAGCCTCCATGGGACCTCTGGACTTGAGATCTGAACTTAGAAAAACCCTGTAAAAGGAACCATATAATAACACCGAGACCTTGAAGTACTTACATATTTTAAAGGTATTAATTTTCACAGAGCTGTAGAAGAATGTCTTAAGATGTTCAGCACAAGCCAGTTGCATTACACAGTCACTCTGTTTTGACTGCTCTACATTAGCTTTTCAGTCTGGAGACAATATATATTCCAACATTTTATTCTACCTGAAATTTTAATGTTCCTTGAAATACCAAGGAGAGCAAAAGGTTGAGACATGTATCGTTTAGCTCAGCATTTAAGGACTTTGTGTTCAGAAAAGAAAAAAGATTACATCTCTTTTTATTTTTTTTAATTTGGGTTCTTAGATTACACAGTTGTAATATCAGAACAAGACTACAACTGCAGTTGTACTGATACCACTTTTAAAGGAGCTAAAGATCCTTATATCATGAGAGAATTGGCAGACTGAATAGAAAGGATTCATTTACATGTGCCAGCAAACATGTGTGTATAATATAAAGCAAGGATGCTGTTAGCTCTTCTGAAAGGAACTCATACCTGAATGTATTAATTTAAATTTTCTGAATGTATTCATTCAGAAACACTTTGGGGATTTTGCAAATTTTACCTTTTAAGTGTCAAAGTGTTGTTTCAAAAGGATAAACCTATTTTTTTATTAATTTAATCTGACATAGTCAAAAAGAAGGCACGGATACATATCTCTAGATCTATATTAATCTCCTTAATAGTAACCATGTGCTCAGTTTCACATGTTGTATAAGACAATAAAAGTTAAAACAATCTGAATAAAAATCAACAAGGCCAAGGGGAAGTGAGAAGTTTATGCTGATGATATTTTACACAGCTGGGAAAAGCAACCTTCTCCATGTTAAGGGAAGATTCATTTTCTTATGCCTATAGCTTTCCCTTTTTTCTACAAATCCCACTTAAAGTGAATATATTTAAAATATTTTTTACCACTTGCATTGGCTTTCTGGTATTAAACTTTGTCAGTAAATTTTCCCAGTAGTTTTTCCCAGTTTTCATAGTACTTAATTTCATTAGGACCAGTCTTGTCTGGTCTTTATCTGCATGAAAGTTCTCTAAAAATGATTAACAATGAACCGAAAGGCCACCAAAAGAAAAATATGGGCAGTCCTTTTACTGCCATACAAGACTGTTCAGATTCAAAAGGAAAGTATGGTTAATGTTACTAACAGCAGCTATAAATCTAAGAGAATTAATATGGAGATGTCTGCATCCACCTTAATAGAGGGATGTTTAGAAAAAAAACAAACAAAACCAAAAAACTCCTAGGCAGCATGGGTTCATGAAGGGTAGGTCCTGCCTAACAAATTTGATTTTCTTTTATGATAAGATCATCCATCTAGTTGATCAAGGGAAACCAGCTGATGTGATCTTTTTGGACTTCAGCAAGGCTTTTGACACAGTTTCCCATAGGATCCTACTGGACAAAATGTCCAGCAAACAACTTCACAAAAACATCATATGATGGGTGAGCAATTTGGTTGATGGGCAGGGCTCAAAGGGTTGTGGTTAATGGGGCCACATCTGGCTGGCAGATGGTCACTAGTGGGGTCCCTCAAGGCCCCATTTTAGGGTCAGTCCTCTTCAATGTGTTTATAAATGATTTGGATATAGGACTAGAAGGTGTTTTGAGCAAATCTGTTGACGACACCAAACTTGTAGTTGTAGACTGTAGACTGTAGACTGTAGTTGTAGTTGTAGACTCGGCTGAGGTTTGAAAGGCCTTGCAGAGAGATCTCGACAGATTGGAGAGCTGGGCAATCACTAACCTCATGAAGTTTAATAAGAGCAAGTGCCAAGTGCATCTTGGATGTAGTCAATTTTAAAAACTCTTGTTTATTGATGTTCTTGTGCTTTGACTCATAAACCAGCAAGGCATGTTGGAGATTTGGAAAGACCTATGTGCTACAGCTGTCACAACAGAGTCATGAAGTAGCACCATGCAGTAATCTGGAGAGGGAATAAGTGAAAGATGACAGGCCTGTGGCTCTCCTTCTTTATAATTATGAACTTTCCAAAATATTCTAGACCTCCATAAATGCAAATACACTGCTTATGTTAAACAACGAGGTAGAAAGAGAAAGGGATGTCAGGCAGGAGGGACAGAAGTACGACCTGTCACAGTCACAGAACAGATAATGAAGAAAAGATTAGTTAAAGATATAGGAAAAAGTGAAATAATAAAATTTTGTAGGAGTTCAGGGATGGTAAATTGTGCAAAGCTTGCTTGGTATCACTCTAAGTTTATTTGGTGCTCTTTGATAGAATGTTTAGGTAAGCTGTAGAAGGCAGAGACTAACCTAAGTATTGTAAAATGAACATTGTTCCAGAAGCATGCTACCAAAATTACCAATAATAAAGGACTAAAATATAATGCAGGAGAAATAGCACTGACTTATTAGAAGTGAGATAAGTAAAAAAGAATACAAAGGTCCAGTCTTTTGGGCTTAATAACCATTTTGTTAGGAAGGTTTCAAAAAGGATGAGTACGAAATCAGTTGGTTGCAGTGATAGACAAATTTAAGGAAAATTTAGAGTTGGAGTTGTATACAAATTCACATTTTTGAAATTTAGGCCTCATAAAATATAGAAAGAATTAACTAGAAAAATTGTGGAAATTGTGATTTTGAACTTTTAAAATTAGACTGGAAATGTACTGCAGAGTTTTTATTATTAATAAAGGCCAAGGTAGACGTTGTTAAAATTTTGTTTGTTTATTTCCCATCTTGTTTTTTTCTCTAGATTGAGCACTGCTAAGCCACAAAATTGCAACTATCATCTATGGCTTTATTCCAAAAAAAAAAAAAAAAAAAAAAAAAATGTTCTCTTTAGTATTGTCGATCTGTTTCTTGATACTTGAGTTTATAAAGAGATAAGCCTGAGTCATTAAAGCATAGTTTAAAAATCTAATAAATATAGAGTGCAAGTGCAGTGCATTTGTTTCCTTGGAAACATTCTATTGCAACTTCTTTAAGATGAGATGCAGTCATTTTAAGTAGCTTGTATTTAGGAGACCTAATGAATTTGTCTCTGGATAGCATATAAATATGAAAAAAGGCTGTAGAAATTGGTGGAACAACTTGTACTTCTGGTTTCTATAGAAACAGCTAATATATTGTCATGTACCGATGGTATTATGAAGAACAATGTAATTAAAATAAGATCATTTATTTGGTGCATTAGAAGACTAAAGTTATTCTTTCACTGTCAGAGAAAAATCTTTACAGAATTTATGGAGAAAAAGTTCAAAGAAATATGATGTTGGTACATTTTTACAAGCATACTTGCGTATGCTTTTAAATGTTAATATTCAAGGGTCCTTTCTGAGTATGGAGGCACATTTTATGTGGCTATAGCACATGCATGAGCACTGCTGCTGTATTTACTCCTGTTGTGGTGCTGTCATGGATCAGAACTGTAGACCTGTCTGTGCATGCAATCTCTCTGTCACAACTGCTCCTTACAAGACTGAAATGAGACAAGAACTGGCCAAGAACAACAAACGCTTCTTTCTGAAGAGTAAGTATTCACATAGTTGGGAAATTCTGGTTCTGGTTTCAGTCCATTTATAGACAAATTTTAAACAAGCACAACAGCAGCCACTTACTGGGCATTAAAAAAAGTAGAGAGAGTGTGAAAGCACTGCAGAATTATTTATCAAGATTTCCAGTAATGGCTACTCAGGTCTTTAAAATTTATGGTTTTGGGACTTCCTACACCACCCATGTGGTCTTTGTCTTTCATAGCTTGCTTTGAGTTTTCACACCATGAAATTTTGTTCGTGATTTCTCTATTTTTAATGTTGACAACATAAACATGGCACATTTTTTTCGTGGGACCACCTCTCATGTTATACACCAGTCTTACATTAAAATACTTTAAAGAACATAAAACTACAAGTTTGATCTTCCTGTCTATGCTATTACCATGGATTTTGATTAAAACAGCCACTGCATCTTTTAGATGGAGTTCAGAAACATAAATTGTGTTTGTCAATAGTCATGGCTTTGTTTTGAATTTGTTACTGTAAAGCAAATAGTAGTTATGTGGCTCAACACATACTCTTATCACAGTTTCCTCTCAACACAACACCTTACACTGCGGTGGAAGAAATGCTTTTATTCTGTGCAAAATGAGCTTTCTTTTTAGTTGAAACATGCTTTTTATTCCTTGTATTGCAGTAGTACAGTTTTGCAAATGAAACTTGAATCAGTTGCCCATTGCATTACCCAACATGCCAGTAGGAAGAGGCAGTTTCGTGCCAAAGCACTCGAACTAAGAAGCTAAGCCAAGAAGAGTAAAAAAAAAAAAAAAAAAAAGGTCATTTTACAGGTTGGAAACCACTGCACTGACTGATCAATGACATTTTTCGTGACCTTCCAGATTGCCTGTAGTCCTCTTAGATTTGTTGTGAGACCTAATTTCCAGATTCTCAGGAATGTGCAGGCACATTTCTTTCTTGTCTAAAGCTGGACTTGAGGGAAGAGAAGTGCCGGTGGGTGGTGGGTGACCAGTGGTGCTGGGGACAGCGCCGTGTGCTGAAGTGCTCGTATGGATGCTCCGAGCTTTCCTGAGAAGCAAAAGGCACTGCCTATACTTTGTGCAGAGAAGTATTATAGGACATCCACATGAAATATATACCTTGAACTCAGCGTCACAGCATGCTTCTCAAATCACCAGAGCCATAAGAATCTATTTGAAACTGATTTAATTTGCCCAAATTACCTTTCTTGTTGAATGCCTGCAGCCATGAACTCTTGCTGTTGTAAAGAAGCTTTATTATTATGTTGGCTTTTGTTGACACCAGAAACTATTAGGCCTTCTTTCTGAAAGGATTTCATTTATGTCCAGAAAGTGCTTCAATTGAACAAGTGGATTGTGGTTTTCCAGTGCTTACGGGTGATAAATCTGCAAATAGAAAAAGAGCAAAAGCTGTTATTAACAAACTAAAGCCAGCAGGGTAGGAAAACTCATGCTTTCCTGAAGTGAGTTCTTCAGGCATGTCATGAATTAATTGTCTAAGGTAGAACAAAACAGGTTTAATTATGAGTACTTTTCAGAGCAGGGGTGATGCAATAAGTTATTTTTGAAAGCCATCTTTATGGAGGAATTTAAATACTATGTATACCAAGTTCCCAGCTGCTTTTCAAAGTGTTAATTTATTGTTCTCTGAGTCAGTTCTTACTATGTGGTTTGGTGATTAAACAGCATAGTTTTTCTGAGAAACATGTCAAAGGTATAGAAAAATATAGTATTTTATACTGATTAGTATTTTATACTAATTATTTTATAGTAATTTTTATAGACATTTTTCTGAAACAGTGCTAAGTTGTACAGGGTAATTTGGTTGGATATCTTACTGACTAGCAGACAAGCAGATATATTTAATAGCAGTGAAAATGTTTAAATTGATAGTGTCAGTTTAGGTAAGGGGCCTACAGAATATCAGCAAAACTTAAAAAAGTATGTTTACATTGCAATCTTCACAATTTCTTCTTGCTCCAAAAATGTGTTAAAGCAACCCCCCAAACTAACCCCTAACAACGCTGGACAGTGTGTATATGGGTTATACATACATGTATTCACAAGGGTTTTTTCTAGAGGCTTGACATAGCTGAGGACCCAAGCAGTATGTCTGAGTTTGTTCCATCTTTAAAGTATGGAATATTAAAGAATCATTACCTTGAATCACTGTTTGGGACTTTTTTTTTTTAAATCTTTTATTACTCTGTTTTGTTCTTTTACATTTCCTGGAATGAACTGACCTTCATTCCTGCATCTGTGTTCCCATTGCTACACGTCCGTGCTTCTCTGCTCTTCCCAGCTGGAACTTGTCACCTCTGTGAAGGTACTTCACGGGGTAGTTACTTCCTCCCCTTTATGGGGGTGGTAAAGCGCCTTTGTGTCCCATCCTCACAGTTTACATTTATTTCAGTTCTCCTGCAATTTCTACAGCTGTCAAATCTTTGTATGGTATTCCATTTCACACTCCAGGCAGCCATTATAAATCAGGTATATTTGCCTTTTTTTTTGCTCCTATGAAATAGCTTAATTTTCAACTTTTCTAATGAACTATGTGCTTCTTTTTATAACTCAGTGAAGAAATAGATATCTATGGTGATTTCTCCATAGACAAAGTGAACATTATAAATATGCAAATATCAATATTTTCTTTACAAAGTTTAATTGCTTTGTATATTATGCAGATTCCTCGGATCAAAAATATGACATACAATAACACAATTGTATATTCTGTATCTTAAAAATGCAGGCAGATTGCTGAAGAGTGTGCCAGTTTTTTCAGTCTGCAGGTTTACATCTTATTGATGTTATTGCTGTGTGTGTAGAGTGCTTGCATGACCAAGGTCCTTCACTGAGTGCAAACATTATGTTTCCAAACTACATTTCACAGAGCCTGTGAAAAGCACTTGGAACAGCTGCTGCCATACTTCTGCATGCTGAGATCACAGGAAGCAGAGCTGTAAGGGACCTCAGGAGATCATCTAGTATCTCTGTACCCTACAGCAGGATCAGCTAGTTCTGAACATTTCCAAACACTCATAGATTTTGAGCTTGAGGCAAGGAATTGAGAAGTTCTCACGTTGTGTTTGATATTGTAAATTATTTTTCTTTTATTGTTTAAAATATAAAACAGTTATAATCCAGGATATTTCACTTCAGTACCTGATTTTTTTCTTCTAAAAATGTCTGTGCTTACAGTATCTATACAAGCTCAGTAGCCATGAACTCAATAGCCATGTGCTGTTACAGGTGATTACCCTGTAATTTATAATTAAGTTTAGGTATAAGGCAGGCACTGAAATGCCTCACAAGTTAAGAACCATTTCAGTATAATACTGCATGCAGTCTCTCTGCTCAGTTGATATTTCTGTGAGGTTGCAAGAAGGACTAACCTCTGAACACCCTATTGGAAGTGCAGGCTGCTATGTTTTAGCTATCTTGGAGAGAAAGATTTAGATATGAATAACTAAGTCCTTTGGTGTCCTAGTTTTAAGGATCAGAATATTCAGAGATGGACTGCTTTGATCTGGCCACTTGCCTTGAAGTCTTTCTTCATTGGAGGTAAATCACAGGAAAGGAAGCAAAGGTATTGATTTGTAAGATTCAAAGTAGACAACACAGATGCAGAATTTCATGAAGAAAGGTAGAAAGAAAGGAAATTCAAATTATTCATATATTCCTTAGAATACTTCAAAATCTGTCTCACATCTTAAGATCCAACTCACAAGCTGCTAAAATATTCAGAGTCCCGTGGCTGAGGATCCATTTCTGCATGTATCCAAGACTCTGTGGTATATGTCCTAAAAGAGGATCTCTACTTGGGAACTGTGATATTTTTGATTTGGAAAGCGGATTTGGGAACTTTTGTATTTGCTTTTATAGCACAAACTTTAGAGACTGACCATGTGCATTAATTACAAAATTGGAGCTAGTGCATGAGGCACATTATTTATTTACTCCTGAGCTCAGATGTGCTTTGAAGTGTTGATGACTCTTTCTTTCCCTGCTGCCCTCTGTTCTTGGCAGAGTGGCAGCAAAAGCAGCAGCAGAGGCTGCCTCATGCCAGAGCCATAGTGGGCAGATGAGGTGGGAGTCCCTACAGACAAAGGCAGCACGCTTGCTGAGTCCTTAAAGCACTGAACTGCTTGACAGCAGCACTCATGTCACCACCATTCCCTCCTTTGGCATCATGAAGAGTAGGCTCTGCTTGGGTTCCCTTTTTTTTTTTTTTTTTTTTTTTTTTTTTTTTTTAGGAGGGGGTGTCAGACTGAGCCCTTAATGGAGCGAACTGCCCTCTGGAGGGATGAAGAAGGTGCTTCTGCAGAGCATGTCTGCAGGTGCCTCCTGGACAGTTTCTCACCCGGTGTGTGAGCTTCCCTGCATAGCAGCTTGGGACTGGGAGAGTGTCCTGAATCATCGAGTTTACTCATCCCCTGTGATTTATGATTAAGTTTAGAATGATCAACAAGAGTATTCACTTCTTGCCATGTCCTTTAGGTTGCAAATCCCCATGCTTTCCTTTCCCTGTCTCTATAACTAGCTGAAGATTTTGAGAACAAAAGGACTGAAAACATAAACTTCTGACATTTCCTGGAAGGAGAGCTCCTCAGATTCATCCTCAGAGTGCACTGAGTTCGTAAAATAGAAGGGAGCTTGAAGGACCCAGCTCCACAGTATTATGTCATCTAAAACTCTTTTTGGATCCAGCTCTAATTCCTTAAGAATTTATAACAGAATCTGAAGTATATATAAATGTAATATGTAAATTATACAGACTGCTTTTTTTTTATATCTCATGTAATTTTTCAATGTGGGAACTATTTACATACATTACCAAACTATTTAATATGCTTCTACTTCAACTTTTAAAAATGACTTTTTTCCACATATTAAAATAATATATTATTGGTTGGAGATAGTTATTAATACCAAGAACATAGACTATCATTCTCTGTCCAAAAATGAGAAACTTTCTTGTCTGCTAGGTGACGAGAGTTTACAAGGCTGCAGTACAACAGACATTGGATATACTCTTTCTCACCGAAGGAAAAGAATTTCTCACAAGCACGGATGCAGTAAGCCGGGACTCAGCTGATCGTACCATTATTGCATGGGACTTCCAAAGTGCTGCCAAAATCTCCAATCAGATTTTTCATGTAAGATCAACAGCTGTTATTGTTTGGGTCATGATATAGTATTTCATGCTTGTCAATAATGTAGAAAATAAAGCTGGAATGAGGGCTATCGACAAACTGAGTTTTATATTTGCATAGTAATAGCAACCTGATACATGCATATTGATATCTTGCATGGCATAATCACAGAGGCAGATTTTACTTTTATCAATACAGATAGTGTTTCTCTCCATAATCGGCCCAGACAAGATATTTAATGGACTAAATTGTCTAGAAAGGCTGACAGCTTCAAAGGAGATTACCAAGGAACTTAACAGATAATTCCAACTCCCTGGATCTTTTCAGAAAACCCAAGTCTAATATCCTATGTAATATAATATGATTGAATTGTATACAGATGCCTGTTGGCTGGAATGAACAGTCCTCTACTGACAAGGATATGCAGTAGATGATCTAATGGGTTTGTTTCATGTTTAATTTCCACAATTATGTCTTTGTCTAATATTAGATCTTCTATCTTCCTGAATAGGCAATAGGGAAAAAAAACAAAAACAAAAAACCACCGGTGAATAAATAAAGTACAGAACAGTCAGGTTTCAGTATCAAGGCTGTTTTTCAAACAACCAGCCTTTCCCTCCCTGTCCTCTTCCAAACAAACAAACCCCACAGCCTATCTTCTCTGGACTACTGTATCTCTGAACTGGACAATTTTCCCTCTTCTGCACTGAAAGTAAACAGAAAATGATAGTGATTTTGGTAAACCCTATTTCAGTTTTCCGAATGTCACATTTGAACCCTTCAAGGTGGGAGAGAACTTGTGGACTCAAACAGATTAGGTCCTGACAGGACTTCATCTATTGCTTATCTGCATTACCGAGTGAATAGTTGAGCTCCAAAATAACCCACTACTACTGAACACCCAGCGTAACAGAACAATGCTCCTGCAGATTATGTGGTGCTATCTGATCCCTTCCTGTTAGACCCAGTTTTCCCTCCAGAAGTACACAGTGCCCTGCCACAGAATGCACTCCTAACCAGGCATGGTGCGTAATGCAGTTTTGGTTTCTGTGCCCAGTTCTTTCTGATAGCCAGATCTGCCTTACCAATTTGTCACTTCCAAACCACGTAACAAAATCAGTCTGATGCTCTTCCCACCCTGCTGCATAGCCCATCACGTCCAGTGGTTGCTGTCATGTCCTTTGTCTCCAGCCAAAGCTCATTGAATTTATGTTCAGGGGTTCAAAATCTATCACTGTGTCTTTTGTTTAGACTGAAACACGATTGGTTCAGACCTAGCTGAAATCTACCAAAACAGGATAGATATTTGATTTAATATTTGACCTGGTGTAAGACCTTCAGTGCATTGTAATGAGTTATGTATATATTCTTAACTATAATGAGTTATAAATATATATAACATATACCATGGAGATGACTTTTAGTCCATCTTTTATGGTCTTTCGAATACGTCAAAAGTTAACTCAATTCATTTCAGCAAAACATTTGTTTCATGCAACAAAACTTTATTTAAATTTTTTTTCAGGAGCGTTACACTTGCCCCAGTCTGGCTCTGCACCCAAGAGATTCTGTGTTTGTTGCTCAGACAAATGGGAACTATATGGCATTGTTTTCTTCCCAGCGACCTTACCGAATCAACAAAAAGAAAAGATATGAAGGACATAAGGTATTCTCTTTCACCAGAATGATCATATCCAAGACTAGAAGCAAGACAGATAGAAAAGCAACTGTGCTTTTTAATAAGTCTGCTAATAGTGTTTGATGATAAATCAGTGATAGGTATTAATTACTTTCCTTTGCTTTCCCGTATGCTATTTTGAATCATATACACTCTGAAGAAGATCATTTTTAGAAGACTTTGTGAATACCTAATAGCTTGATTAAATAAGTTTGTGTTGTAGCTGTGTCTTAATAAGCACCTGGAGAAGTCCTTAGTGCATATTTATTTAAAGATGCATTTTTTTTTGGTACCATACTCATTTTCAGTATTACCACAATGAATTTCTCTAATCAGCAACAGGAGTTATGCTGTTACTATTTTTTTTTTTTTTTACAGGTGGAAGGATTTGCAGTGTGCTGTGAATTTTCTCCAGATGGAACACTTTTGGTGACAGGAAGTTCTGATGGCAAAGTGTTTTTCTATAACTACCATACTGCTAGGATTATTCGCACTCTGTCTGCCCATAAAGAAGCTTGTGTGAGTGCAAAATTTCACCCAGTCTTGCCATCACTCCTTGCAACATGTGACTGGACTGGAGAAATCAAGATCTGGCAATAACAGGCAGAAAGACTTTTCAGAATAACTTTCCTCTTTGCCAAAGGTTTTGGTGTTTCAGAGTGAATAAAATATGATATGCAATGTGACGTTATGTTGTGATGTGCTGTAGGCAGGGGAGAATGTCATCTTTACTTCTGTCTGCTAGACATATGCTTTCCTAATGTAGTTAAGATGGTCTTTTTAGCTGTTGAGCTAGAAAGTGGTTTTCCTCTCTCCCTGGGCCTTGGTAAAACATTTCTGCCTCATGTCAGTGTTCTGGTGCTCATCTAACCCTACCCTGATGTGAGAAGCTAAACCTGAAGAAAATTATTGATCTTCCTATGTAGCTTTTTACTGCAGCTTTCTTAAACCAGATTTTCATTAGTTTAGCTCCTGGTCACTAATGTGGTAGACAAGCAAAATAGTATAGGTCAAGGCAAAACAGCTTCTACTTGCAAGAAAGGGGTGATCACAGGGCAGGTGGGACTGCCTCTTTTGGAAACAGGTAGGCGCTACCAGCTCAGCTTATTGTAAAATGCTTTCTGAGGGTTCTAGGGAAAGAACTTGGAGCTAATTTTGAAGCCAATGAATCTGTGTTCTCTACATTCCCATCTTTGAATTTTGAACATTTATGAATTTTTAACCTGAACTTATGACTGTATATAAACAAAACAAAACTATATGTAAATGTTTTTAATTAAAACAACCCAAAACATATTTATTTTTTTTACACATGGTGTTTGTATTTCACTGTTTCACTCCTCTTATTCTTCACAAATTCATACTCAAGACTATCATGAAATTGATGCTTGGTGAGATGGTGGTACAATTAATATGCTACCCTAATTAATTCAACCACACGTTCATTTCTCCATACTTCTTGATGTCATTTACACACAGAAAATTGTCATCATGGTATTCTGTGCGGGTGATGTTCTTTGACATTCAGACTGTAGATGGCTATTCTGCAGCAAATAGAAAGTCTCTTAGACCATAACTGTATTTACATTCTCATGTATAACTTCATATATTCTTCTGATTTGTTCTGATTGACACAAATACAAAGTAAGTGTTTTTTATACACTATTTTTCACATGCGCAATTAAACTGGATTTTTCAAGGAAAAATTTCCAGAAGTCTTGCAAAGAGCATGTTCCAGCTAAGAAATGTGCAAAATGTGCTCCACTGATTTGTGGTCTGTGTTCCCTGTAGGTTATAGTAAGAAATAAGCCTGTACTAAAGCTATGGATCCAATTATCCTCTGATTTTCATATAGTTTGAAATCCATATAAAAATATTTTGACTGCATTATTTTAATAGCCTTATCAACAGCTATGATAGATTTTAACAAAGGGTATTAGAGGTTAGTGATCCATGCGAGGTAGTGCAATTTTTTTTTAGACTGTTCTCAATTTTTGCTTCCTTGTTTGGCAATGAGATATTTGACATAAGCCTGAATTTTGCATTTCTCCTCTAACGTACAAGCCAGCTGCTCAGTGATTTGAGGGGTTACTGGTAATTAGAGCTGTGGTACTGGTGTTTATGGAATTCTTCTAGAACATCTTCATAAATTCAGAAGGAGTTCAGCTGAAAATGAAGTAGTAGATGCAGGTATTTGGGCAGAGTGAATCACAACTGCATGGCATTACCTAGGAGAGCGGCTTTGTTTCCTTCTCTCCAGGTATTTCAATTCTAAAGATGCTCTTGCCATTTTAAAACTTCTGGCAATCAATTGTGTTAATGTGAAGGATGGGCAGCCAATGCAGCCATGTGATATATGCTATTATTCTCTACAATAGATCATCTTGGGCCGTGATATGGTTAAATACAGCAGAGAGAAATGCCTCTGAAATAAATGTGAGCTCATGGTAGCCTACTTGATGACTGTTATATATCTGAATGAGCTCTCGGCACATTCAGCTTCAGCTGAGAACACCTCTGGATGGAGTGAACGATCTTGAGATAGCAGCATTTGAAAATCACTGAGCGTATTGTACAGAAAAGTAACTTCATCTTGTAATTCCACCCATGTTGTTGCTTGTTTAATTTATGTCCTGAGGCATGATTCTAGTGTCTGGCATATATCCTTCCTGAAATTATCTTGCAAGTATAATTTTAGACCATTTATAGGGGAAAAAAAAAAAAAAAAAAAAAAAAAAAAAAAAAAAAAAAGCTTAATTTTGATTAAAGGTAGTTGAGGAAAATAAAAGAAATTTGATACTGTATAATCTTAAAGAATATTAAAATTGGAATTGCATTTGTGTTAGATTTCCAAGATGGTTGGAGTTTTAATTACTTATGAGATCCAGCCAACAGTTTTATAATGCAATGAAATTATGTTCACAGCATTATCTTGTTAAAATCTCTTTCTAATATAAAACTGATTAAGACAAGAGACTGAAATTTAATCATTTGAAATATTTTAGCATAGTGGTGTCAATTAAGTTTTCATTATGATTCAAAGACAAATTCTTCCTTGTAATCTTATGTAATGAACTGTAATCAAAAAATATCCACATTGCTCCATCATTCTGCAATTACCAAATACTGTTTGGGCTGCAAACAAGGATCATTATGGTCAGATGAAGCTTTTAGAATGTAATGAATTGTTGGTTAATTAATTTTATTCATAAAATTGTAATCTAGAAATGTTTGAATCTTGCTTTAGGAGTAATTCTTCAAGCTTTATATAGAGCTTTCTAGGGCATTGTGTGTTAGAGCTAAGCTGGAGATCTTCACCATTTCGAAATGGTTAGGCTCTTTGCATAAACAAGCTGGGTTCATTTTAATCTATTTTGTACTGTATCAAAAAGTAATAATGCCATTCTCTACCACATTATTATTTGGTACTGAAGCGTTATTAATTTGGGGTGTCAGAGGATGCAAGCTATTCAACTGTGTCTTTATCTCAAAAACCTGCTAATTAGCAGACAGTTATTAGAATCATTGTGTTCACTCAGATGAAATACTGTTGGTGAGTCACTATATACCTCAACTATAGGCCTAATCACAAAAATAGGGTATGGCATTACAACAGGATGACTCTTTTTGTAAATTTTTATTCTTTCAGGAGAATTTTTAGCAATAAGACTATGGCAGAACAGAGCAAAATTAGAAGATCAAAAAATTGTGGGATCTCAAGTTTTCCACTATCCTAATATAAAGACTTGGACTGCATTCAACCAAAAATATTTGTTCTGCTTTTGCCTACTCTTAATTTTGAACAGTCCTTGCTCCTCCTAGACACTTCTTGCATCCTCACCATTTAATTTTCAGTTATTCTGTCTTCATTTCAGCACCTTATCTTAATTGAAATATACAACAGTCTATGCACTTACACTGTATTTGTCCTCTATTTGAGAAATCTCATTTTGCTGTGCTCTCGGACTTGTGGCTTTAAGGCTTTAATTCCAGCTCTCCTTAGAAAGGAAGCTAGAAATCTCAGGATACTGCACCTCTGTTCATACTTTTCTGTTTTCCAGCTTTAATGAGGTTTCCTACTTCTGGAGAGTCTCCCCTCTCTTATCCTCTCTTCTGTCTGCTTCTGCCTGCTTCTCTTTCTGCCTTTGATTACAGATTACTTTGATTTACTGTCTTGGAGATTCCCTCTGTTACAGCTGCACCTACAAGGTGTACCCACTTAGTTTGTCAGGAGTGCACTTTTTGGAAAAAGAAAGCAAACAACATCTCCCAGTTGTTGCCACTTACAATGCTTTGGCTCACAGAACACACAAACTGCACTTTTGAATGAAACTGAGATGATCTCCAAAAGCATGTTTAACATCTCACAGCTGCTGGAATGAGACTAGAGATGGTCCAAAGTACTTTTGTGCCCCCGTGCCCCTAAATGCATGTAGTTAATATGCGGTGTTTTCAGAAGTAAATGAAGCAAGCTTACTCCTGTAGGGTCATAGTGCTTGCTAATGTAAATAACCAGCAGTTTGAAAGTTTTTGGAACAAAAAGCAGCCACATTTTTAGAAGCATTTGTTGTCCAGTGGTAATAAAACTTTACAGTAAAGCCAGCTGACCACGTCCTAAACCTGATGGATTCTGCTGCAAGTGCGAATGGCTGAGTTAGGGCAGAGCACTCTAGTCCATAACAGGAATGATGGGTCCATAGATGGGTATATCTCTCCCTTTGCTGGCTTTATATAGAGGTTTAAAGGAATTAGGCTCATTCACCTCCCTTTGCCAGTCCCGTGGATATCATTCTGCATAGGCTTATTTAGAAGCCTGTCTAAGAATACCTACATACTCTGTAGAAATGATAAAGTTTCATCCAAATGTAATCCAGGCTACATTTTCCCATTTTTGTATAAGTGCCTATTAAAATCAATCTAAATATTCTCACAGGAGCTCTTTGGAGCAGGTTGAAATTCACTGAGGTTGAAAATGCCTGAAGTGACAGTCCAGACAACTTGAGGTCAGATCCATTTGTCTCCAGTTTTCATCAGGCAGGGCCACAAAACTCAGGTAATGATTCTACTTCTGAGTAAGATTTATACCAGCTAGCTGTTGGAAGTGTGTCCTTAGAAGAGCAATTTGTGTAACTTCTACCTGAGCATACTGTCCCTGGTACAGACCTGGTTACCTTGAGAGATCAATTTTCTTGCATTCAGGTTGCTACTACTCTTTTACAAACAAGCAGTGAAGAATTGCCTCACAATATCAGTTGGATTTATCTTCACCTGTGAACTGTTATTTTTCATGTTTTGCTGTATAACTACCTCCTTTGTTACTTTCCTATTGCGTGGTACAAGTAAATTGCAGAGTCCTTCTACCTCAAAGTACATAAGGAATGATGTAAGGTGAATATTCACTAAAGAATTTCATATCTCATAAAACAAATGAGTTATTTTGATTCTTTCCCTTTCCTTGTTTTGTTTATCTTTCTTGTTCCCAAAGAGAATTTCTTATAAGTAAAGATAAAAGATGTGGCAGCCCCATTTAGTCTGGATAGTTAATTTGCAAATCTTTGCTATTTATTTTAATACATGCAATTACTTGAAAGGCAATAACAATCTCAAATTGTGTACTGCTTTGAGCACAGAAAATGAAGGTGCTCTTATGCAATTAATATGAAGCATGTGGTCTGTGAATTTCAGATATGATGGACTAATTTTTTTTTCTTGTTACAGCCTCAAGCAGATAATATTTTGACCAGGTATCTGGGCAAAAACTGTTCAGTGAAATCTTAAACATATCCCATACCCCAAAACTCATAACTCATCCACAGATCGATCATTCTTTTCCTTCCTTCCTTCCTTCCTTCCTTCCTTCCTTCCTTCCTTCCTTCCTTCCTTCCTTCCTTCCTTCCTTCCTTCCTTCCTTCCTTCCTTCCAACATGTTTTTAATTCTCTGATATAACAAGGTTTTATGAGAGATTTTAAAATTCTTTTCCTACAAGACTGTAATGCCAGTAAGGGAAAAAGACACAGGGTTCCTTCTGCAAGTATGTGCAAGGAAGGGACATTTCTGCTTGGATCGCTGGTACTAATCTCAAGCTCTGTTCATTTTTTTTTTCCTGCTTTTTAATGCCTTAAGAACTAAGTGGCTCTTAGTAAGCAGTCAGGTGAATCACATCCTAACGTAAAAAGATATGAGTCATTGCATATCCTCCGTAGGACGCATAGTATGCACAGATCTGAAAATATACAGAAATTCCTTTTTTTTTTTTTTTTTTTTTTTTTTTTTTTTTATCTGATGCCCTTTGTATATCACATATTATAAAACAAAGATTAATACCAAACCCTTAAATCCTACAGTCTGACTCAATTCTGCAATGCTTTAAATAGTGCTTAAATAGAGCATGTGCTTGGCTTTCTTCAGAGGTGCACACCTACAGCGGGAGGAATGGGTGACGGCACACAGTAAGGAGCACAGCCTGTGGCAGCTTTGTAGAGTATTAGGAGATTAGAGGGAAAAGGAAGAATGTTCTTGGAGGATGAGTAGTAGTGTCAAGTGAAAGGTAGCATAAGACAAGATACGAGAAAGAGAAGATTAGAGCAGAGCAGAATGGATGGTAACTCATCCCAGAACATGAGGAGATGTGAAGAGCTTAATGCTATTTGCAGCTGGATATGCAGCACAGCTGTGACAGAGACCAGCCCATGAAAGTGAAGACAAATATGAGATGTGAATACATCAAGCTGGGAGGCCTGGGAAGACATTTAGATTTCATAGGTTGTGTCTGCTAGGGAAGGACCCGTTGTGTCCTTCACCAGGAGGGTGGCTGTTGAGGAAGCTTGAGCAGGCTGTGGTTGCGCAAGTTGAAGTCCATGAAGTCCATGCTGGGCAAGTGAACACCATGAATTAGGAGCTACTTGACCTTGGCCTCTCTATATTTCCATTCTTGACAAGGTCTCAAGCTGCTACAAATAGGGATAACTCTGTGGTCCTTTTAAGATCTTGCTGCATTCATGCTGTGAGTTTGCTAGAGCTGTGGAGCTGCAGCAGCCTGGTGACAGCCTCTGTCTAATTAATCTGCCTCTGAGCTGGTGTTGCTGCTCAGGCCCCAGTGCTTCAATAACCAGAATGGAGGGTTTTTCTTCAGCCCATACTGCACCTATCTGCAAAACACAATGTAAGTTTGCCATAAGTTTGGGGCTGTGCTTGAAGGACAGCCCTGCAGCTGCTTAGTTTCAATTAGTAAACTCTGTCTGTGCTATCACAGCCTGGTCTTGGCTGCTTTAACGTTAAGTGAATTGCTGAACTCACCTCAGGAGCTGTGTACTGCCTTGGGTAATTGGAGTTTTGAGAGCTTTATGGGGAAGGCAGCAGAGGCAAGCATTGCATCATTAAAGTAAAGACAATGCTTTTGGGATTCAAACTTCTGATATAATTTACATTAGAACCTCTGGTCTGTACTTCAGAAACTCAATTTTTAATAATCTTTTTATTAATGACATATATAATATTTTCCTTGTTTATTGAACATGCCAACCAAACTGCCACATTAATTATGCACCTTTAGGGATTTTTGCTGTTTGGTTTCTGAATGCACTTCAGAGAGAGGGAGGTTCAGAACTGAAAAGGTCTGACAAGGTCTCTCGGAGGGAATCAGCACTTTCTCCTCTTACTTTTACAATTGCTTATGCTAAGATGAATGTTCTCTTTGGTTCAAATGAATTAAATGCCACTAGAATAACTGCAGATGTGTTCTTTTTTACAAAGTTAAAATGTGGCACAATGTAATTCTTGGTTTAAATTTTGACCAATTCTTTAGCATTAGTACAAAATTCTTGTCTTCAAATTGAGATGAGCTCATGCAAATACTCAACGTGCAAAGTGGCTTTCTGAATGGTATTTCACCTAATGAAAAATCTTGCTTTCTTGTTCTAGTATGAGTGTCTGGTGGATTTGGGCCTAAGCACTGGAGAGAGAGACAAAATAAAGGTATAAGTAGTGGGTAGCACTGAGGTGACTTCCTTTTCTCTACCCTTCCCTTTTCAGTATACTCTAAAGAATGCTGAAGCGTTCCCTCAAGGAATATAGTCCTAAAATCCCCAGGATGCTGACCTTTGCAATATGTTTTAACATGCTTTTTACCTAGGTGTCTGTCAAGGGAGACCTTTGAATGAAATTGTATGCTTCACAATCTGCACCAAAATCTTACAACAGCAACTTTAATAGGTTTACAGTTGTGCTTGATCTCAGAGGCATTTTCCAACCTAACAGATTCTACAGTTCTATGACTTTGTTCAAGTTAGGGGGCTTTTCTCAACATAGTTCTTCACCAAATTCCTCTAACTTAATAAATTCCCATTAGTTTTTCATTAGTTTTTACTGAACCCGGGACCTTCATTGAAGGTGGCAACTGTGTGAAACAATACAAGAGTTTTTTAACAGAATGTGTCAGAGAAGAATTTTGGCAGTAATTTGAGTAAATTTTGGTGAAAATATCAATGGACTCTTCAAATATTTTCTAGAGGGCTGTTATTTTTCTTCATATCATAAGGGCTTATCATTTGCTCCTGAAATTAATAACTCTGTTTTTATTTTTAGCATTCATAATTAGACATTAATTTGCTCTCTGAATGCTTACGTTTCAAATTCTGCAATCATTCCCTTTTGAGTAAGTACTACTCTAAATCTCTCCGAGAAAAATTCATGACGATTAAGTATATTTGAAGTGTTACTACATTATCTGGGCAATTTATTTTTATGTTCACGCAGAGCACAGTCCAATCTACGCTGAAGTCAGTCAGTCTGTCAGTCAGAGATGACTCAAGAGGAATTCCAATAAAGGCTTCCACACAACGTCATTGTGCAGGTCTAACCATTACAAACTCCTACACAGCTCTTTTTGCTTTTAAATATATCTTTTGCCATATATCTCAATATCTGAAGGATTGTTTTAAATTGCTCTGTTTTGCTGATTTTTTCCTCTGTCTGCTTTTAATATTTCTCTGCTAGTCTTTAATGGCTACTCAGAAAAAGAATGTTTGAATGTCTTATTTTTGAATGTCAGACGACTCTCAGGCATCAGTTTCATCTGGCCTCTAGAGAACATGCTAAACATGGTGGCAGTGGCTGTGTCTAGGAAGCTATTAAGTATGTATCAACACAAAAGTGGCATCGTTAATCTTTCCGTTTTGAATGTCATTTTTCATCAGCTAAATAATACAATGATTTGTCAAAAAGGCAAACATGAAGCAAATTATTTTCTGCTCATCCAGGTGTGGTGCCTGGTTTTCCAGAAACTAGTTTTCAGAATGGCCTTTCATTCAGGCAGCAATTTATAAACATCTAGTGTTATGACATGTGCAACCAGTGAGATGATAAAGCTTGTTTCTCTTTAATATCTTTTTGACCTTATGAAGCATGTAGGACATTCATGGTAGCCTGAACTTCTGTTTTCTTCTTGTAACACACTGTAAAGGTAAAAAGTTTACGTTTTATATATTACACTGGTCATAGAACAGAGGAGGTTCTGAAGTCATGCTTGCAGAGGACTACTTCCCAGGAGGAGACATCAGGGTGAGAAGTGCATAATGTATTTGTGACTTTTGTCTGATTTTCTAAGAGAGCTCCAACTGTGGGATTTCATGTCATGTCCCTTGATCTTGAAGGATGCGTGTTAAAGTGGCATTTTCTCAAGAGCAGACCCAGCTCTATCTGAGCAAAGCATTGGGTCAGGAAGAGACAGGTCTTGCGTGGCTCCTTGCCATCTGCAGAGCCGTGCAAAGGGAAGGGGGAATTAGGGAAAGTGGGAAGATGCAGTTGCAATGATTTATGCTCCAGAAAGGCTGATGCCTTTGGGTGTTGAGCATTTACTTGCATCCTTATGCAGGTGAGGCACCCCTGTGATTGCCACAGGGGAGATAACCTCCACAGGTCTGGTGGAAGATATCCATAATGAAAAGCCTCTCCTGCTGTATATGTGTAGGAGTTCTCAGTCTACTCTGGAAATTGCTCCTACAGGGTTTTCGAGGATGTGGTAGTGGATCATTTCAAAGGGTGTGCAAAACCCCATACTAAACATTTGGCACATGTTCACATGTTCACGTGCAATTGCAGTGATAAGTCTTGGTGTCACTGGCAATCCCCACTGGCAATATAGTCTGCAGGGTCCCAAAGTGTATGCACATGTATTTACTTACAGCACCTCTACCTGAGAGGTTGATCTTTAGCCCCTCTAAGCCTGTAACAAAACTGTCCTTTTGCAGAAGTGCTGGGGAACAGAAGAAACATAGTATTTGAGGAAGGAAAGCAAACTGCTATGTACTTTTGTATTTCGGTAATATTTTTAGGATGAGTTTTGAATGCTTTAGTGGAAAAAACAAAAAGAACTAACAAGTTGTCTTGCACCTTTATTACGAAGAGGAGAATAATCTGTAGATCCCAAGCTCCAGGAAGCCAAACACATCAAATTTCTGTCTGACATTGTGAAGTGTTTGCTCTGGGCTGCACAAGAACCACTCTGTAATGGGCAACTGTCACAGGTAAGTCATCTGCAAGGAGAATGGTTCAGGAGAACGAGTTCCTCATCTTTCAAGGAATTATGCTGTTTAACTGCAACATTTGTTCCTTGCTGTAAAGGTATGGCACAGTTTTGCTTACTGATTATATTCTATCTTTAAATTAGGCTTTTATTTGTGTGCTAGGGGCCTGTTGTGCATTTAATGTCTCTTTTGTGTCTGGGGTTGTAAATGTATATCTAGCTTTTACAATACAGATTTGTTTCTCGGGTTTCAGATTAAAGGCTCTTGCTATGTGGCTGAAAGTCATCTGAATTATTAATAGAAAGTTTTTAAGGTAAGAAAATTGTCATAATTTCATTATTAGGTATAATTCATGTAAGTTAGCAAGCATTATGGTAGAAAATATCTTCTTCTTAATCAGGGTGTGTATATACATGCAAGGATAAATGAGTAGCCCAGCAAAAATCTCTGCTATTTTTCTGGGCAAACAATATAATACAGCAGTCAAATGGAAATTCATTTGTTAAATAAAATTCAGAGCATGTTGCTGTAGCTACTGGGGGCCTATGCTGACAAGGATCAAGATGGGTAGTTTATCTGCAGTTTGTATTCTAATTTGTCTAAATTCCCAAATAATTCTAATGTGATTCAGATGTGTAAGGCAATTAAATGTGATGTTCCACAGCCAGATAGCACACTCTGTGCATCATCAGTATGTTTAAAATGAGTCCTAAATTCTGTATAAGATGTGGTGTGTGGGATGTCCCTAGAATGGCTAGAGGCATGAATTGAATGTGCTGTAAATAAACTATGGCATGAAAACTTTCACTAGTGCCAAGAGAGGAGAGAAAATGCTGACGAAAGTTGAAATTATAACATTTGAATGCAGTGGGTAACTTCTGCTTGAAATACATAGCGCTGGAGTAGAGAAAAATTGATTAATTCAGCCAGCACAAGACAGAAAGAGAGAAGCATGATTTTGACACTACCATTAATTAGGAAAATTTTTGAGAGGGAAATCAAGTTATGCTATGTTTTCACATCTGTGTTTCCAAGGAGCTACTGCCTTTGTGTCCTCTCTGCAGATGTGGGTCTGCAACACAAAGAGACACAACAATTTTCATGGGGTTGCCCTGTGAGACTGTGGGAAAATTTAGAACTGAATAATTCTATTAATTCACAGCTGATCATCTCTCCTCATTTCCAGTCTCTATTGCTTGGCTAACAGGCAGCAGGATCAGCATGATAATGGTAAATGTAATGGTAGCCTAGATCCTGAGGATCTGGGAGGTCCAAATATTTGGCTGCTGTTTTCTCCCTTGTTCTCTGGATGTGTCTCATTTTGTTGTGTTGTTTGTCACTATGCAGTCCAAGGCTAGGATTACATGTATACCCCAAGATATCAAATGTAAGCATGCCTTTTTTTCTCTTTTGTTCCTGTGATTTCTTTTAACTTATTTTTTTTTAAACTTTTTTTTTTCTTCAGTGAGTTTGTTGTTGTTGTTGTTGTTGTTCATTGTTTATAGCTGTGCGGTTCCTTGCACTGTGCATGTCACAAATGTCAAAACCTACCCAGACTGCCTATATTACCTTTATACCTGATGCAAAGGGCAAATGTTGCTGTGTGGACTACAACTAATGCTGCAGTATCTGTATAGCAATTGAGAGACTAAAAGGAATTATCCTAGATTTGTACAGGTGTAAATGCGATTGAAATGTGACTGCCACCAGCCTCTGAAAGAGCCACTGGGAAAGAGGCTTTGCTTGTTGTCATCTGCCAGTGGTACTACTGTCATGTAAATAAACTATGGCATCTTTAAGACTTGGGCTTATATAAACTTTATTAAGTTTATTTATATTGTAATAAACAAGCTTAATAAACTAGGGCTCCTTCAAGACTCTTGCATCCTAGCCACCTGCTGGAGACAGGGAGTGTATGTAGTGTGCTTTGCAATAAATGGGGTGTCTCTGGAAAGTCTCTCAGATGATGGATGCTTCCTTCTTGCCTTGTTTATTAACATAATAAACATGTCCAATGAACTATCTGCACAGCTCTGCCTCTTTGTAGCCTTTATTTTATTTTATTTTTTTTGAAAAGCTATTTCTTGTAGTGGGAAGCAGTATTCACTCAGCAGAATAATATTCAAAAGGTTCAAAGCAATCCATAAATATTGATGTTTAGCTAGTTTGGATGGCACTAATGGAAGAAGGGGCAGGTGAGTCAAGGTAGTTTGTGAAAATGTCTTTTTTTTTTAATAGATCTCTTGTATGGGTTGATAAATAGTTTTGGCTTACAAGCAAGTACATATAAATTGAGGACTTAAGAAATGTGATACATGCAATGTCAGTGCCTGTAGAAATATGAGGTGGAACCCAGTAATTTCTGAATACTGTATGCTGTTTGCTTCACTAGAGTAATGTCTCAGTGTAAGAGGGCTTTGTAAGGAGAAAGAACTCGGAAGAGAGAGGGACGGCTAGCAGTCATGGACTTTCTGCAGACCCTGGAGAGGTGTCAAAAGGTAGTGCCAGGTCCCCTGGCTCTAAGAGCTCTGGCCAAAGTCTGCCGTATTTATTCTCAATCTCAGAGAAATAGAGGAAACTGATTGAACTTTGTCCAATACATGAAGTATGCATGTGTCTGTGGTAAGGTACCATAGCCCAGGGACTGGCCTATGAACAGGACATTTCAGATTTCACATTCTAAGTGATAAAAAGTAAAGGGTAAGAAAACATTATATTTGGTAAAGGTAGGCAGGTAATGCAATATGCATGGTCTATGCAATTACAATCAAGAGACTATCATGTCAAGTACTGTATAATCAAGTGGTAAGAGACAATCCGTCATTCATAACCATACATTATACAAATATAGAAAAATTATCCTAACTTTTCTTAGAAATAAAGCACAAATGTTGGACAATAACTTTTTGGCAGGGACTGGGATTTGTGTGTGTATTTTCATGAATTGCAAGTTAGGTTGTTCGAGTGGGAGCAATACTTTCTCTCTGAACAAAACAGAAATTTAAAACTCAAAACAGAATTGGCTTAGAAGTAAGAGACAAGTGGAGTTATGAGGATCTCAAGCAAGAAATCAAGTTTAATTGGTGCCGTCTGGAGTGCCAAAAAGTGCATTTCATCTTCATCATCAATAAGGCATGAAAGAAAAGTAAAAGACAGTCTAAATCTATTTTAAATAGAGTACTCGTTCACGTTCTTTTCAAAGTCTGACTTCAGTGGATTTGTTGTGTTTCCACACCTTGGCTTCCTGGGCTCTGAGGTCTCAGTAATGAGCTGTTTACCAACACCTGTTTCAATTAGATAATTTGTCTCATGGTTCTTCTGATTTAGTCTCTGGATTGTTTTTCTGCAATGACACAAGTCAGGTCATTGTAAGCAGGACTAACAGTTCTAGCTCCATATCACTGTAACTTGCACCACACAATCTTTGTCTTAGAGAGAGAAAAAAAAAGTCAAAATGAGAATGAAAGAAAATAGTCTGTGTTTTCCCTGGGATTTTTTCCTAATATACTCTGAAGATCATGGGAACGCATTAAGTGTTGTGAGAGGAACGTCTTACTGCATTTTCATTGTGCTGACACATCAAGCTTTCTTGTCTTGCCTCTGTTCCCTTATCTGTCATGCACCTCAATAGGGAAACTCAAGGTGGTCCAAAACCATGAATTCTCACCTCAGTTACATATTTGTCTGGACAGCTCAGTTGTGTATGATCTATGAGCAAAATAAGAAAAAAAATGTGTTTTATTGTGCATGAATACTAACATCTTAGAATTGATTTGGCATTTTAATTGTTTTGATGTACAGATTAATATTTGCAGTTTCCTTCCAGTTTCAGGTCTAGTCTTCCTCACCTGTGGGCTTTGAAAGCACAGGTGAGTGGGCATAAATCAGAAACTATGATTTAGTTCTTGTGCTAAGACTGAGTTTGAGAAATCAAGCTTTCATTCTTCATTTCCCAATGTATAACATAAACAGTAGAAATTAGGCCAAGATTAAAATCAAATTAAACTGAAATAGTTACATCCTGAGAATCTTGCTGGGATTAGCCATCTCATCCTTCTTCAAGGCTTTGGGGATAAGAGCATTTCCCTAAACTGTGGAACAAAAAGAATGAGGTGTTGAAGGTCGACTGAAGTAAATTGTCAAATTATAGTAAAGTGAATTGTAAACTCTGAATTTATCTCCCTGACAGAAATAATCCCACTAGAGTCAGTGCTCATTTCTCAGTTAGAAGTGCTGCTGCTGCTGTCCACATCTCACCAGGCTAGTGTCACAGTAAGGTCCCCCCAGTAAGAGGTCGCATGCTGTCTCTTTATTCAGTACAAGGCTTCCTCCTCATACCATGCTGTACAACTGGTGTCCAGACTAAGAGGTTTTCTACTGTAGGAATGAAGGTAAGTGAGGGCTTGACTGGGAGCCCAATGAAATTCATAACCCATACGTATTGAAAATACTTTTTATTCCTCCTAATCTGTTTCAATGTGTCACATGTGAAGAACTGGACTGGGAAACAATGCTGACTGCCACTGATATTACAAATGCAATTAATCTGGGTCTTCACTTCTTCTAAATCACAGAGCTGTCATTGCTCAGCTTGGTATATTAAACATTGCTGTGGCTCATGTGTGAACTCTGATTCAGAAATTATGATGAAAAAATCTAGATGGGTGGATAAATTTAAATATGAATTCATTAGAGCTGACTTCAAAAATAAGAATTTGTCTGAAGAATCACAGAGTATTAATGTATGTATATATCTGTGCTGAGCATGCTGCTGAGAAGGTATTTAACTCCCATTGAGGATCTTTTTCAGTGATTGCATCTTGTATCAGTTACAGTTTTGGCCCTTGCAGACATTTCCTACTCTGGGATGCAATAATTTTCTGCAGGGATAATCTCTCCTCTTGGATGCTGGAGGGACCTTGTCACTTCCCACAGCTACAGGACATGAGTCCACAGGCAGCCCTGAGAAGCTCTCATCTGGCAGAAAGCAGAGTGCATTTCTCTGCAGCATGGGTGCTGCAGAAGCCTGCAGGACCCCAGCTCAGGGTGCTCTAAATAGCTTTCCATATCCTGGAAGGAGTTTATCATGGTACAAAGCTGGGCTCTTTACAGTGGTGCCTTAAGCACCAAACTGGTGTCCAAACAGATATTGTGGGGTAAAAGGCTGTCCAGAGAAAACTGAGGGCTGGTCACCGTCTGAGCCTACTGCCCACTTCTCTTGCAGATTGTCACTTTATTCTGGGATCTCACTTGATCTCTGACCTGTATGGCTAGCTGAAATTTAACTCAATCTTTTCAAGGCTTTAGGGTCCCAGTGTTAGATGGCAGTAAAGGTGACATTAGGATCCCATTTCCCTTGTGATTTCTAGGAAGGGTGGAATTCTTATCTGTTCTTTTGTGCTAATCAGGAATTTGTAGTAGTTGGCTTTGTGTGTATTTGGGGATACTTTATAGGAGAAGTTGCTGTAAAAGTAGGAGTTTATAAAAAAAAAATCTTTATAAATTTGTAGGCATTTTAAAACCTAAATTGAAGTACTGTTTGTTAAAATTACTTTACTATGGGGAAATGTCATTTTAACTATTATGGAACAAGTTAAATCTCAAAATGAGTGTGTTTCCCATTCTGTAATTTGTCATTAAAATGATTAGTAGCTATTCATTGGAGACAACATATATACACTCAGCTACCATTGTAAAGGATTATGGTATATGGCTCATATTAGGGAAATTCTCATGGCACATAGAAGGTCTACAGATAATGGTATATCCTCTCCAATAACATAATATAGAACATTTTTTTCATCAGAGAACTTAAGTACACAATCAAATAATCCTGAGGTTAAGTTTGTCCACACACATTTATTAATTCATTTAGAAAGCACATCTAGAGGAATTAGGATAGACTGAGAAGTGATAAATATGGCTTTGTAAGGTAGGCAGCCCTGGGATCTGATCTGAGGGTTATAAAAGATCCTACAATGAAAGTGGAGAAGAATTGTGATACAAGCTTTCTTAAGAGGGAGAAGAAAAAAAAAAAAGACATTTTTCTGCAGAGAGAAAACATTAAATGAGCAAGTGAGAAGGGCAAGACTGAACTTCACTGGACGTGCATCCATGGCACAAGCAGCAGAGACCTTTATTGCATGAGAATTCAAGTTATTCTGTTTAGCTTCAGCTGAACAAAAACACACAGTGACTAAGAACAGCTTTGCTAATACAGTGACAGGAAAATACAAAGGAAAGCTTTGAGAGAAGTAGAGGGGAGCTAGAATGAGTGATTATTAAGAGGCTATTAAGAATGACTGAATTGCTAAAGCTGTTTTATAACAATGAGGTTTTTAAAGAAGACATAGAGGAATGATTAGGAAAACAATGAATATCTTCTGATAATGTTGATGTAACACCATGCAGACAGGAATATATCAAGATTTAATGAATGCAGATCAACCTGTCTGGCTCATGGTCACCATTACACTGAGGACTGTTATACCCCGGGCACTTTTGAAACTTAGTCCTTTCCTAAAAAGTTATGTAGATCTTTAAAGCTGGAAATTAAACTGCAATATGGGAATAGCAGGCTAAGAAAACTTGTTACTAAGGAGCCTCAGGTCTGTTGACTCCAGGAGGGACAATGGAGTCTGATAAACCTACAAGTGAAGCTGTAAAACTTGAGGACATAGGAATTGAAACCAGCGTTGCTCACCAGTGATGGAAGGAGGAGAATACAAATCAACTCCACAGTGGTTGAGTCCACCATGATTAAACTGAAAGCTTTTTGAGAACATCCATCGTGCTACTATATAAATGCTGAAGAAACCACACCAGATACAACAGTGAAGTACATGAAAAATCCTTGCCTTTCAAATGCACTGATTTCCAGGAGACAAGTTCCCACTCCAGAAACATGGCCAGGAGAAGCATTTCATAAGAAAGTCCAAAGTCTTTAAATTAGTACATTAAAATTAAACAAAGGGAAATTAATCTAAGTAGCTGTCTAATCATGCTCTGTGATAGATTTTGGAGTGGAAATGCTTTTTAATTAAAAGTGCTGGAAGGAGAAAGAATTAACTTGATAAATTTTCTAGTTTGGGAGCAGAAGTTAGAAACTGTTGAATTGAAAACTACCTAGTTTGGGGTTTGCATGACTTAAACTTAAAAATTTCAGCTATTCGTAGAGTTCTAAAAAGTTCGAAAGGAAGTGATATGTGTTATTCAAATTTATTGAGACTTTGATTTTTTAAGCTCTAATTTGTGAGAAAAATATTTTCATATCTTAAAAATGTATTTGCTCTTCATGATATCATAATACTTCTGCAACATTTTTCCTAGTGAATTGCATGCTATTTCCTAGGTATCTTTTTGTATTCTTGTCTGTTTTGATATGCGATTTGGTATGCCTCACTCTGATCTTTCAGCCTCTGTTGTTTTTCTGTGATCAATGTTCTGTGTCATGTACACTTTGGTTTCACTTTTCATTCATTAATATGACATTTCTTATCTTCTGCTTCACTGCACTGTTGAGAACTTGTCACATATTTTCTTCACCCTTTCTGTTCTTACTCTTGGCAAATGAAATAGTTGATCAAAGCAAAAATCCCATTTTAGCTACCTACAAACCCTGCATACGGAATTCAACTACTTTGGTCATCACTTGGAAAAGTGAGGTTTTGTGGCAACATAAAGACACCTTGGCAGTTTTATAATGTTTGAGAGGAAGTCAGGCTTTTATGTCCTTGGGAAGAACAAGGCAAGTTCTCAGACACTGGAATTGGGTCTGAGGCACTTGTCTTTGACTGAAGGTCTCTTGTTCTGTATTTCTGAAGTCACCTGTCATTAAGTGAATGTCACTTGCCATTAAGTGAACTTGTCATTAAGTGAACATCACTTAACACTCTCCGTTAAGTGAAAGTGAAAAAGTGAAGTTCATAAAACCACACCTGCTTGAATGAAAAATGGAAGTAAAATGTTCTGAGAACAATGGTTTAGATGTTGCTCTCCATTGTAAATGTCCTGCAGAAGGTAAGTGCTCTGAGAAACACTGTGGCAGTCAGCTCCATCTCACTTGGACCAAAGAAAATCTTCTCCTTCTGAACAAGATGTTGATTTGCTCTCCCACCCTCTACTTTTTTTAACCAAGCTTAGTCTCCTGAAACTTCAGTGACTGTTAAAAGCATACTTAGACCAAATTCTTTTTCTGGTGATACAAGAACCCTCCTAAAACCACAAGGAACCATGGTGAGTGGAGAACTTTGTCTGGGGAGTCCAAGAAAATTCAGTAGCTCTTTTTAGGTACCTCAAGGGAGGCTGTAGCGAGGTGGGGGTTGGCCTGTTCTCCCACGTGCCTGGTGACAGGACAAGGGGGAATGGGCTTAAGTTGAGCCAGGGGAGTTTTAGGTTAGATGTTAGGAAGAACTTCTTCACTGAAAGGGTTGTGAGGCACTGGAACAGGCTGCCCAGGGAAGTGGTGGAGTCACCATCCCTGGAAGTCTTCAAAAGACGTTTAGATGTAGAGCTTAGGGATATGGTTTAGTGGAGGGCTGTTAGCGTTAGGTTGGAGGTTGGACTCGATGACCTTGAGGTCTCTTCCAACTTAGAAAATTCTGTGATTCTGTGATTCTGTAAAATATCTCCAACTATATATTCCTGAAATCAAAGTCATAACAGGATTATTGGATGACCTTCTCTCAGTGTGAAAACTTAAGGTAAGCAAAAAAATAAAACACTACCACAAAGAAAATTGAAATCAACTGTGAAGACACCTTTCTAGCCTTAAACCTCAGGTCTCTGTGGTAGTCTGAAGAAATCAAAACAATGCATGAAAAAAAGGGGGAAAATCTCTTTTATAATATTTTAAAATTTCTTGTACAGAAAAGAAAAGAAAACAAATCTTGGTTAAGCCAGCAAACCTGAGAAAAAATGTGTAATTTATTATATTTTCTTAAGTTCATAGAAAATACGCTAACTTACTGACAGTTTTTGTGATTAAAGAGATTTGTTTAAAAAAATCAATACATTAAAGTTGAATAACTTTTCTAGATAATTTGATCAATTCAGTTGAAATTCTTTGCAGGGTTACATACTGTTCTGTAATGAAATTCAATACAGAAAAATGTTAAAGGGTTATAGGCTATTTTACAAAAAAGACCAGTACTAATTGGCTGAAAAGTCAGGTTTCAATCTCCATACTAGTGCACAAAAACTGAGAGTCAAGTGAAGCATAGAAGCAGACTTTGAAACTTCAGCAGAAGGAAAGAACATAATACAACAAGATATCAAATAATCAGATCTATAATAGCTAAAAAACTTAATTTTGTATAATTGCCAAAATAGCAGTTTTGTGTCAAATAGTGAATGATATCATAATAGGATTGCTCTGATACTGTGTTCTAGTTCATAAATATCAGGATTTATTGTTCCGTAGTGTACATGTATATATTTTAAGGTGATACAAAACTTAATTTTTCACCTTTTGCATACAAATCTTTGTGTTCATTGACAAAAGAAGTGAGTATCTTGTTGTAGACTGCCTACATCTTATGTGCCCGAATAAGTCAACAGTACTTTTTTTTTTTTTTTTTTTTTTTTTTTTTTATTTTTCCTTGTCTGTTTTCTCTCAGTGAGGAAGGAGGAGATAAGGAGGAGATAGCAGATTTTCTGGATCTCCAAGTCTGTTTAGTGCAGGTCAGATTCTGCCATAGAACCAGTTTGCCTTTGGGAACTTTTTTTTTTTTTTTCTAGTGGACTTGGTGGAATTGTTTGTGACACAGCCTCCCACTAGCTGAACGTGTGGGAGCATAAAAGCACAAGGTGCGTAATAGTTTTTGTACTGAAGGCTCACTTTAGCCTTCTGTTGTGGCTTACCTGTGTGATATTATTAGCTACCATTGTTCTCCTGAGTGCTAGTACAGCTCTCTGAGGAACTGTAGGGATGTAATGCCAGATCTTCAAAACAGCACAGCAAGTACTTGCATGCATTAATAATCGTCAAATTTTTATATTATCCAAAAAGAATGTGAAGAACAGTATGAAAAGCAGTGGGAATTATTGATGCCAAATGCATTGAATGTGTGGCTTCACAATTTAAGATACTTATGTGGGAAGTAAGCAGTTCTATAGTCCCGGTTCACATTAACTTGCCAAGTGAAAATTTTCAGACATTTGATAGAAAATACATATTTTTTGAATATATAATGAATGATAGGTCATTATTTTAGCTTTATAGGAACTATTTTAGATTTCCACAGTAGTCTCACTGATTTACTACCACATATTGCACTAAGGAAGGTCTTTCCCTTTCAAGTATAGAATAAGTGTTCAATGAACATCAGTTAAAAGAATGATTTAGTATTTACTGCTGTATTCTGCCTGTTAACAAGAAGCAATACTCAAGCCAGGAAGAAAATCCACAGGATTTTCCCTTCTCTCTGTTTTTCTTCTCTTTTGCTCTCTCCCTTCTGCTCCTGTCCAAGTTGTAGACTTCGGATGGAATGACGAGAAACAGAAAACACTTGGAGGAGGAAGTGCAAAAGCTACAGGTTAAACTAAACGAAATGCAAAAACTACAGGTTAAACTATGGCTTCTCAGTTTCAACGGTGAAACTGCCATAGGCTACAGAAGACCAGCTTTTCCTTATATCTTAGAAAAATGCCTGTGAAATACGTATGCGAAAGTACAATTTTGGAAGACCCATAAAGACCTGAAGGGTTGTGTCAAGTACATGTGTAATAGAGGAAGATCTTATGTCACAAGATCTCAAGTTACTTTTCAGTGTGCAGAGCCTTTCCTAGTGAATTTAAGGTTGTTGATTAATGGTTTATTTCCTTGCTTTCCTTTCACAGGCTGATGAGAAGCAGTCCTTCCACTCCCTGAGGCCATAGGCTGAGAACTGCTGCTCCGTGGTTTATATAGACTCCTTTGGAAAGCAATCTAAAACAGGAGCTTTACTCAATAACTCTTGCTGCACTGATACTACCCAGAGCAATCCCATATTCTATTGTCCAAAGCATGTTTTAATGAAGGAAAAAAAAAAACACAAAATATCTCCACTGGTGTCTTTTATTAAGTAATGCAAAATACAGTATTAATTATGACACTGCATGCATTTTAGACAATATAAATGCAAGCCTACAGAAAATGTGACAAAGAAACCCTCAATTACTTTTGAGGTAGTATACAAGGAAAAATAGGAAAGCAGAAACACAGTGGATTAAAAGAACAAAATATTGGTATCACTTTGTGCATACATTAGTCACTCATAAATACATTTGTATGAAATAACTTAAGATACAATTCCATTCTTTTTAAAAAATATACTTCTTCAAATTCACCATTCTTGTTAGTTTTGTTTTCATATGAGATTTTATGGTATTTTATCAGGTGGATTTATTTTTTTTTGTCACTGCCGTCATGATTGTACCCTTTTCCTCCAAGAGTTTAGGCACAGATGGCCTCATGCACAAAAATAAATAAGAAACCTGCTTGAAGGGAAAAGAATCCTGTTCAAATAGCTTAGGATAGTATAATAAATACCATTTTGTTTATAAAAATATTTCAGGTTTATAAAAGAGGGGAGGGGATGATCTCCCATGTGGAAAGGATGTTAAGTGAAAAGTGCTGTATAACATTTTTGGAGAGATTTTGTTTTAAACATATAGTACCATTATGAATATATATTTTATAATAATCCTGTTTCTGAGAACCTTATGTTCACTAGAAGTATCAAATGCTGTTTGCTTCCTTTTGTGTGTTGTCTTATTGCAGTTATGGAAGATGCCTAGTTCAGAAGGGTTCCATATAGTTGTGCTTTTGTAAGGCTGTCCTTCCGACTCAAGCCAGTACTTCCAGTCCGTTGAAACTGCTGCTGTTTGCTGTGAATACCCGAATGGCTTCCTTGCTCCATGGAAGACTGGTGGATTTCTGAGGCCTCCATCGAACTCTGATTGAGGGATTCTGCCGAGCTGTTGGGGCTCACGTCCACGTATTCTCTTTTCAACACTGGGCTATTTTCAATGTTTTTGCTACTGCATAACTGGACGGTGATCCTTTCATTTTTTTGGTCTCTTGATTCTTTTGTTTTGTAAGTGGGCAACTTGTCCTGCTTACAGCTAGTGCTGATGTCAATGTTCAGGCCACTGTCTGTTCTCAGGAAGCAAGAATCCACAAGTCTGCTTTGGCAGATATCATCTCCCTCTGAGCAGCTATCTGCTTTGTAGCTGGCATAGATGGGGCTTGCTCGACTGTCTCCCTTTTTAATTGGGCTGCTGTAGTACTGCTCTGAAAAACTGCAGGGCGATAGCCTGTCAGTGTTCCTGTAAGAGTATGCACCAATGTCCTCCACGCTCAATTGCCTCCATCGCCCAGGCAAGTCTTCTTCTGAAAGGTGGGTGCTCATTTTCTGATTCGCTAAAGCCTGCTGTGGTGTCATGGCTGAGAAATGAAAGGGTTCGTTTGCATAAGGAGGCAGAGTCCTAGTGAAAGTGGGCGAGTTCTCATTGTCATCAGCAAGCTCCATGTGCTGCGCAGGTTTGGACTTGGCAAACCTTGGGCTTCCCTGATGCTCGTAACCTGCAGGTGACTTTCTTTCAAAGAGTTCGTCGCGGTTGCTCATGTAGATCGCTTGCTGAGAGGCTGTCATTGTGTTGGCTTGGGCGTTCTCCTTCTCCTCAGATGTGACACTGAAGCTGGAATAAGAGCTGGAGGTCGGCAAAGAGGTAATATACTCTGGGAAGGCTTCGTGAGAGAAGCTGGAATGGAAACCATCTTCTTCGACAGTACTGTCCGTGGAGTTTTGGGACCGCAGGAACCCCACATCTTTCACTTGCGTGTCCACACTCTGCCTCCTCTCCCTCCTCCTCTCCTCAGGGCAGTAAAGGGCAGTGTCACTGCAGTAGATGTCTGACTTGTACTGGGGCCTTTGCCCAAGTTTTCCAGCAGAGTCCTGAAATTCCCTTGTAGAGGGGCTTGACAAGTGTGAAGACAAGCTGTTTGGGTCTGGTTTTTCCAGTACTTTGGCAATGACGCAAGTGGGTATGGTGTCCGCGTAAGATGTGTGGCACAAGGGGACAGAAAGGCTGCACCCATGTTTTTCCAGATGGATGCTGACTCTTTCCTGAAAGTCAGATGGCAACTGCAATACAAAGAGATGGGAGAGGGAGGGGATAGGAGAAAAAGGTGCATATCAGTTCTGGTGTCTGCTTGGGCTTATGCAACACTGATAGAGGAGTGCAGTTTATGACATTACATAGCTCACCATATATGGCTCTTTGACTAATGTGATGGCCACAATCTCTGTGCATTTCTGAAAACAAATGTAATCAAATTAATTTTATTTATTTACTTAACATTTGGAAGTCTTCATTTGCTTCCTTTCATGGAAAACACTGAAACTGAAAGGATTGCTTCCTAATTAATTCAAGTTGGATAGAAATGAACTAAGGAATGTGGTAAACAATGACCTTCAGAAGGCAGGTGGGGAATTATAGCCTACAGCAACACTTTCCAGACTGCATGTGTATGATTTGAAGTTGGTGTGTGGAGTTCTCTGCTGGGGTGAGGAAAGAAGAGGAAGAGGTCAGATATATTCTGTTCTTTTGCCTTTCTTTGAGCTTCTCTTGCATCCAGCCCAGAGCCAAATTATCTCCTGCCCTTCACTGCTGTGTTTTATAAATGATGTTATTTGAAGAGGCAGGATAGTTGGTTTCACTGACACTTACAACAGTAGTACTGGTTGCTGTGAGAGGAGTGTTTCTGTGCTGGGAGGAAGCAAATGAAACCAGGTACCTTACCCCAGAACTTGGACCCTGCTTATCAGGTTGAGCATCCTTATCAGCCTCTCAACATACCCTCCTCTTCCAGCAGCTGCAAACTTTTCTAGTTTCTTACTGCACCAACAGAAACAAGAGCTAAAACCCAAAGATGCATTTTGATTCCTGTGGTGGACCACTCAAAATTAACCCATAAATCTATTATGCATCAAAAATCATATAGTTTCTGGGGAAAGATGGGATTGGCTCTGTGGGCAGTGATTCCACCTGCCATCCTCTCATGTGCACCAGAAGAGATTGAAAGACTGCATTCTGTGGTGCAGCTCAAAAGCCCAGTAGGTAAATCTTACATAGGTATAACTAAGCATGATACTAACCGTATTTTTTCTGCTTTGCTTATTTCAAGTATTTACTGATGATCCTGTAGGAATACAAGTGACTGCTGCATGAGATCTCTCCCTCGGTATTTCTTGCTGGAAATCAAGGAACTCATGTTTGGGCTAAGTTTGTAACTGGATTTGTGACTTTGTGACAAGGTTAGCTCCCTTGATATCCATGTTTTGTGCCACTTAAGAATATAGCCCCTGAATTCTTGGCTGCACTGTACTAGGTTCTATTATTATTATTATTAACGAGAAATCAAGTTGCTCTTTACCAAATAGATAGTGGTTACTCTTCTATCCCCAATTACCACACTCCCATATTAACTTTATTTCTCTAGAAGAGACAACCCTTTGAATATTGAGGCGGTCCCCCCTCAGCCTTTCTCTTTAGGCAAGAAGAACTCAAAGTGTCTATTGTCTCTAATGATCTAATATTATATAGAGTGTGAAGTCTCTCTTTTAGCTTAACTGGGAAGACATTAAAGTTGGTTTAATCCCCAAAATTCAGTGTATTCAGTATGGCATGCTGTTAAATGGCACTCTTGTTAGTCTGGAGTAGGATGAGAGCTTTTTCAACCAATAGAATTTCTATGTTATTTTAGAATAACCATTACGTTGATAATTATCTCATATATCTTCCACTGGAAATAAAGAGTATGATATTGCCAATCTGCTAGCAGACAGCAATATTAGTCAGAGTAAGTACGGATGGAACAAAGATTGAATAAATGGTTTGTAAAATAGGGCTGCTGTAAATTGCCATAAAAGTGACAAAATGAAATACGGTTCATTTAATATGAAATTGTTGTATGGGTCAACTATCATTTAGTATCCTGTAACATCACTCTTTGGTCCATTTTGTATACATTTTTTAGATTATGAAATGCATTAAGAAAAAGTTTTTTTGTTTTGTGATTATACTGGAAACTGAAATTACTAAAATGAGATTGCTATCACATTACTATGTTTTACTGTAGTTTGGTTTCTGGATAATATACAATACTTCAACAGGCAATAATTGTGCTTGTAAGGAATTTAGTGACTGTGACAATGCATTCACACTTGTTACATTAATAAAAACTTGGAGTTAGGAGTGAAGTCTTCCCATTTATCTAAGTGTATTACAGTCTGTGAAATTATGGGAGGTCCCATTTGTGATGGTTTTCTGCAGGTGAACAACTAAGTAACTTTAAGGTCCTAATTCTTACTAATAGGCAGGGTCCTTTTGGTATGAATAATGTGATGATGACTCCTGGATATGAGTTGCTAAGGAAAGTCAGTTACTAGGAAAAAATAACAGGATGATGGTTAATCTGGAAGTTTTATCTCAGTTCCAGGAAATCATTGCCCATTTGATTGAAGAGTATTGATCTATCTTTGTCAGTTTTGTTTAGTGCTCTTAGCTTAGAGGTGGTTTATATATTTCACATGCAATTTTGACATAATTCTGTCACAGAATCTCACAAGAGAGGCCATTTGGAGGGACAGTAACCTGATAGAACTGATAAAAGGAAAGCTTTTCTTTGCAACCTTCAACAAGTAAATATACATGAGGAAGGAGCTGTTGATTTGAGTAGGGTCCTACTTCACTAAAGACAGCCTTGTTCATGGAGATAACATTTTCTTCCCTTTAAGGAGTTTGTTTCTCATGCCTAGCTTCCTTGGAAGTGAAGATTATTAATTAAAGCTTACACCTTGGAAATCAATCATCCAGTGCTCTGGTTGCTTTACAAAAAGATATTTGTTCTGTCAGTCTATTTTAAAATTCAGGTTTATAAATTAGCTGGACTGGAAAATAGCTTCAGGAGTAAAGCTGGTTATATCAGAATCTCTGATGCCTACAGGTTGTAATTTCCCCCTTCTCCCTCTCCTCCCCAACACCAACATTTTGCAGTCCAGAGTTCTCACCACTTTGGTTTTAATAAAACCTTTACATTTCAACATGGTCAGCAGAGACCCCATTCTATTGTACAGCAGAGCTGTGGGAAAAAAGAGTACCATGAAGTTACATTACCAGCTGTGATTTGGTCAGCACCCTCCCCTGCTACACAGAATAGCAGCACCCTTCCACTTGCTTGAAGAATGAAAAAAAAAAAATCAAAACCTTAAGGGCAAAAACATTCTGGAATTGATACATGTAAAATAACTTATTTTCTATAAAACATTTATTTATCTATTTAAATATTCATCAGGTTTAGTCACATTACCTCAGAAAGTTTATGTGCCCTGTCATAATTCTTGCTGCACTGGAGCAATTGAGCAGCTAAATTGCAGTCCTTCCTATACAGCTCCTAAAAAAAAATAAAGAAAAAGAAAAGGACTGTTTTAGAATTTGACGGGGAACTTGGAAGCATACTTTAACTTTTAAAATCATTAAGATTCTGTGTTTCTTGTGTGGTGCAGAGGAGTTTGTCCCTTTGCTTTGTGAGGGTTTATAAAATTACCAGAAATTTAAAACTGTAGCTATAGAACAGTAATCTGCATTTCAAAAGATGCATACTTACCATTAGGAACTTGACTATACTGTTAACATGCATGGAGCTATGAAGGCTAAAATAAGCATGATATTTTAAGCAAAAAGGAAAATTTAAGAATTGTCAAATTTTACTGAGTGTTATCGAGATCAGCACTGAGATAGTACTTTATAAAATGATGAAAAAATCTTATGAGACTGTGGGAGAAATTCACTGTAGAAATATAAATTGTATATATTTTAAATGTCCTTTGTCCTATAAAATTTTCTTGCTGGTTCTTGGCTCCTTTCTTGTCTTCCAGAATGTAAATTCTGGAGACAAATACATTAAATCTCTCTGCAAACATTTGATGCTAAAGAACAGCATATTTTCCTTGGGTAAGAAACTATCATGAGAATTTTACAAAGGGAAAAAGAGAATTTAGCAGGCCATTTAAACTATTTTTGTATTGAATGGGTCTCACAGCCTATCTAATGTGAAGATGCAGTACAAGGATTTGCCCTTAACTCATTTTTCACCTTAATTTAATTGAATATACATGACTGTTACTGTGTCCTTCAACCAGTTTCTGGAGGTAAGTTATATGTTGCTTCTGATCAAGGTGCCATTAAAAATTAAAATTAAGTTGGCTTTACAAGTTGACTTTATAGGTGGGAATAGTTGAGACAGACAAAGCATAAATGACAGTGGATGCTAAGCCATATTAACCTGTAAAAATTAGAAAATATTTATAAGAAAAAAGTGTTAAATATGGATTTTTTTTTTTTTTTTTCTGGTGCTAATATTATTTCATCGCATGTGCATTTTTGCTGTTTTACTTGTTCCTTTATGGATACATTTTCTTTGAAAAGGGCAGGCAGAAACTCTCTCTGTTTAGAAATATAATTTTAAATGTATTCTGCAATAACAGGCTCAACAAGATGTTCCTGGGAGTCTGTGAGGCATGTGGGTAAATGTATTTTTCTCATGAACATTAGTTTATTTATGTCTTCATATTCAAGGACCCTTAGAAACTTTTTCCATGTGTGTGTATCTGTCTGTGTGAACATTAAACATGCTACTTTCTGCTTTAAATGTACTGGGGAGATAGATTTCACTTATGTAGGTTTAAATTTTACGTTAGAAGACATTATCTTTATTCCTTAAAATAGATGCAGTAAGAATCCAGGAATTCAACTTAGAAGCAAAATCTGTTGCACATGCATGTGATTCTGACACATTACATGCACATTAAATGCATAATACATTGCTGTAGAATGAATAGCATAGACACGTACCCCAGGTCCCTTATGGGACACAAAAATTAAATCACTCCAAAATCCAATCTTTTCTTTAAAAGCTTTCAGGCTCTGTTTCTGTGAAGTGGTTGTCATGGAGAATACAAAAAGCATTTCTGGCACTTTATTTTTAGCTACTTTAAAAATTACTACCAAAAAAATTACATGTGATTGGGATGTGCCACATGTACATTGTTCTCAACATGTTAGGGCACACTGTGTGGCTGGACAGACTTTGTGTCTTAAATATTTACCTGGATGGTAACTAGTCACATCTGTGGCAAGAAAAAGAATAATCAGATCCTAAGCCCAAAGTGTTTTCCATTCTCTAAAATATAGTTTTGCATCAAAAGCATCATTTTATATGTTCACCAATGGAACAGGGGGAAATAAAGTTGGAGGAAGAAATACTGGCAGGATAAAAACATGTTTTCCCCAGGTGGGAATCTTCAGTTTAACATCCTCTCTTATTAGACATAGTATTATTTGATTGTTTCATAGTTCTTTATTTTAAAATTTGGAATTTATCCTTTACTTTTATTAGTGACACCACATAACGAAGGGCAGAATTTTGTCTGTGAATTGACATCAATTGTGAAGCAATAATACTTGTATTTGAGGCTTCTGTACTGTAGTGTAATATTCAGCATGGTTCACAATAATTCTGATGTCTTGGAAGAGAGTACTCTATTCCAGGTCAGTCTAATCTGCCTTTAAAAAGCTATCAATATTGAAAAAAATTATTCAGATGTGGGCTCAAACCTGACTTCATGAAGTAGATATAACGCATGAATTCTTATTATAAAAGCTTTACCATTTCTTTCACTTCCATTTTAAATATGAAATAACTCTACTGATTTCAGATGACATTAATCTGGATTTATAGGTGTGCTTCTAAAACTTGAAATTAGCCCATTGAGTTTACCAAGTTCATTTAGTTACAGATAGTGGAATTATGAAGTATCTATTGTTTCAACAGTTTCTGTAGAGATCAAAGATCATACTGTGGACTCTGTTTGCATTAGAAAATGGTTAATCACATAGGCACAATTCACATCAACAGACATGTTAATTGCATCAGACCTGTTAATTGCATGACCCCTGCTTTGATTTCGTGTGAAATATGGGAAGATGGCAATGTGTTAAAGAGTAAGCATTAACAGAAACACATCTTCTGTAGGTGATTTTTTTTACTAAGTGTCTAAGGAATGGCACAACAACTAAATGTCTGCAACTTTCCTTTCTTTGCTATCTATATTAGATTTGTCCCTGGAAAGATTTCATGAGCTCGGTTGCCAGTTGCAGACCGCATGTTCCAGCACCGTTTAATGAGATGCAGGGTGACAATCACAAAATATATACCCTGTTTCATTTCACAGAGATAGGTAAAGTGTTAAATGTGAACCATAGCTGGGGAAAACCTGTCTCCCTCTGTGATAATCTGAGTGACCAGGTTTGGTCAATCTTATTCACTACTAGCAGAGCTCTCTCATGCTGGGCAACACATGTCAGTGAGCAAATACTGAAAGATTAGAGGAACTGTGGGAAATGTCAGGTTCTACATCATGCCTAAAAGCCTTATGATGAATCCTCACTTGAGACATGTTCATGCCATACCTTGGAGCATGCACTTCTACTTGTCTGCTGTACTAGACCACTGGCAAATTCATTGTGGAAATATTTCCATTTCTTAGAATATATTTTTAATCAGGTTTTGGTTAGGCATAAGGAAAAAAAGTATCAATGAAAAGATTCACTCTAGCCCCTTAACTTTAGAAGAGTCAAAATTACAAAATGATGAGAACATCAAGCATGAACTTTAACTGTAGGTAATGTTACATTTAATGTAAACAATAAGAAATTATTCTATAATTACATAGGAAGTGCATTGCCTAATTTACTTCTGAGTATAACCTCAAGATGTCTCCATAATTAAATACTTACATTGTCTTCTGACAACTTATCTATTGTCACCTTGGCCTCTATTAAGTGATTATTGAGTGCAATTATTTCATGGCTCAAAGCCCGTTTTTCCTCTTCGTAATGTTGACCCTATGAAGAAAATGGAGTAGTCAGTATTTTTTCTGTCAGAATATTTCAGTAAAATGCCCAAAGCGTGATGTCATTCTCAAACCTAGGGAAAAGCACAACAGATCAATATCTTTTTATTTGTGTATTTATTTGCTATTTTCTCTCAGCAGATAAGGTGATGTGCTTTGAAAACATGGAGGTCAAATTAGACTCACACTAGGTACTTTCACAACAGGCTCTAGCTAGCCTGTGAAAAAGGATTCGGTTCAGCTTCAGCTGTTCCTTGTTTGATGCAAGCCAGAGTTTCTAACCTAGAAGTGACTTGTGCTGCTCTTGGCTTTTTCCACAAGAATGTTTCAGTTATGCCATTAGCTCCCATTCTCATTGGGATGGAAGAACAATGTTTAAAAAAGAAAGTGGCTGTGCCTGAGCCAATTTCTTTTTAGCTGTTGACTGTTCTGGCTGCTTTAAAAGTCCTGAATGTGGTTGTTCATTTCTCAAGATGAATGTTTGCCTGACTGCGGGGTTAGCACAGGCACTAGCAGAATGTGACCCACTGCGGGATTATATGAAAATAATCTGATTCGAGCTTCTTTCTGCCCACCAATTTAATCTTGTTACCATAAAGATGTAACTCTTCATTATAAATGCAAAGAATTCAGCAGGAAAAGTAAAGTGCCACTGTCCCTTCCCCCTTGTGTCCCAGTTTCATATTGCATTGTTTGTTGCACCACCTCATATAAAAAAAAAAAAAAAAAGTAATGATCGTTTATAACCCTGCCTCTAGCTTCACATTACCAAAAAAAAAGAATGGTGGGTTCTATGTGTATCTCAGATCAAGGTACTTTCCCTGTGCTCTGTGCTGTATGAGACCATGATAAAAAGGAGGCTTGCCAATTATCTGGAATGATATTTTAGAAAGCAGCTTCTCAATAACAGAAAGTAGGGTAAACTTCAATGTTCAAAGTTTTTCGTGAAACTACTCCAGTGACAAATTCACAATCTCACTTTCCATTCTAAAATTGTTAGAGTAATTTGTGAAGGATTTTCTCCATCAGGCTGATCATGTTAGGTACTGAAATTTCCCAAATGCCATATTGCCGGGGTCACACAAAAATCTTCCATCAACATATGCTCGGCATTGTCAGCTAATTGACAGCCATGGGAGCATTGTGTCTTGAAGTCTGAACGAATATCAAGGTTAATTATCCAGCTGCAAAGCACCAGACTATATTATATAAAAAAGGGTGATTAAATTGGAAGTGGCAACTCATCCTAAATCACTGTTTAAAGAAAAACACTTTCTAAAATGGTCTAAGAGAACCCATATCTTGCTTTAAACAGTGCAAATATGACTGGGGGGGTCACTGGCCTAGACTGTTTTAATATCAGCTTTTATAGGGACTGGTTGCTCCCCGCTGTTACAAGCTTGGAGCCTGGTGTAGGCTCAAACCTCTCCTGTTTTCTTCCCCTTTGATCAGTTTCCCAGTGCTCTTGCTGGCTGCCCGGGGATTCTGTCATGGAAAGCCAAAGTGTAGCTTGGAGAGCCTGCAGGAGCAGCAACCTCACTGGTTTGAACAAGACGCATGATCTTAGGGGCTATGTTTTTTAATTAGGCAGATCGACATGGTTTTATATGAGGCCCTTAACTCTCATTGATTTTAATGGGAACTAAACAGCTAGGCACTTGGTAAACCTCCTGGACATCTGTGCACCTCTAGAAATCTGTCTCCTTTGAGAGCGTGACTGAAGATTACATTTTCAAAGGTATTTAGCTGCGTAATGAGGTAGACAAGTGCTATATTGGCATCTCCAACTACCTAAATACCTGGGGAAAATGTATCCCCTCAGTTTTCTAAATTGTTTCATGCTTTTGAAGGATCCAGGTCCCCTGAGTACAGACTTAATCTTCCATATAACTTTGTATTGAAGATTTTATCAATCCTTGCATGACAAGTTGTCGTCAATGCCAGGGCAGCTGATTTGTAGGACCCCTTTTTGCTCTAAGTCTGATTTCAATGCGTGTTGCTCTTGCCTAACCAAATTGAACTTGGCTTAATATATTTTGCAGTTCAGGCAAGATTGTCCAATCTAGGATTTATAGGCTTCAGCACAGACAGGAACTCATAAAAAGGCAACAGATTTGGGCTTTGGAAACAGTATTTTCCATTGCATTAAGTAATGCTGAATTGACTGAATTATGGTTTCCTTTTATTCTAGTTACTGAAGCTTTTGGGCTGACATTTTCCAGACTTTGTATCTGACCAAGCAAGACTTAAAAATATATTTTGGATTTGTTGAACTGTAGAATTCATCTCAGTCCAAATTTATATTACATAGGCCAGGAGCTAGACACCAAAGTTACAGCCATCTCATTCATGCTGTGGAGGATTGGGAATGAGAAAGAAAGGCTAGTCTCAAGCTTTCTTCACCAGTTTCTGTTAGCATCTTTCTCTTAAAATCAGTGTTGTTGACATGAGCAAGGAGCAGTTTGCCCCACTGTGGCAAAACGAGGTGGACAGCACCCTGAAAGGCTTTTCTGTATTGACCACATATTCTGTGTCCCCATTTTTGAAAGTTCAGGGCTTCAGCCAGATATGACTGTGGTGCAGTTTTGGCAACAACAGAGCAGAGGCTTAACTCTGAGACCAGCTTGAGGAAAACAGTGCAGCTGGAAGATGTGGCATGGTAGTGCTGGATAACTGCATTAAAAGGATTGCTGGGTACTGGCAAGTGCAACTTTGAGCTCTCCAGTTGCAGTCGGGTGATCATTTTTCCAGCAGTGAGTATAAATGACGGAGTGGGCTGGAAGGAGGAGAGCCATCATAATATCCATGCCACGATTACAAGTTACAAATAGAGATGCTTATTTTATTTATAGCCACCTTCTGCAGACCCCTCTGTGCCTGGCATCTCCTAGATGCTTTCTTCTCCTGCTCATCCACAGTGCTGGTGGCCTCTCCTCTCTCTCCTTTTGGCAGAGCTTTCTGTTCTGCAGGTGCTAAAAACCTACCTCCTAAAACTCAGTAACAGATCAAGTTAATGGGGTTATTGATATGCCAACAGCTTGCAGCTGGGCTGAGGGCTCCTGAAGCTTGATCCAAAATGCTGTGCATCTTTGTTCAGGAATTTTTGTTGAGTCAGCTCAATGTGTCTTGCCCTGGCCTCCTCCCCTGGCGCAGAGCCAACCTAAAAGAGTACAGTGCATGGTGTCTGACTAATTTGCCAGAACTGCAATCATGTGCCCATGTCTGAGTCAGACCAAATTAGTACTGCTGGATGACTCCAGAGGTGCACAGTGCTGATATTAATGTTGGGTGATGCTCATGGTCATTGCTCCTAGCCCAAATTTAGCATGGGCCTCACTGCCTCCTACTCAGATCCCTGCTGATGAAGGAATTGGGTACCTACTCTTTCCAAGGGGATCTGGAACCTTCTCTATCTATTAATATTTGTCTATGACAATTGCAATATCTCTCATATCTTCACAGATCCACAAAAATGTAAGGTGTGACTTTCAAAGCTCCCTGGTATTGTATGGTCCCTGTGCCTGTTATTATGAGTGGGGTAAAAAGAGTTTTGATAGGCTGATATAGCATGAAATACTTAACAGATAAGAGCATTTTGGTATGTGACAAAATCTGGATGAAAAGATCTGCTCAAAGCTTTTCTTATGTATTAGGGCATCAACGAAGATGCCTACTCTAGTCCTACAGCACAGACGGATAAAATGTAATAAAGTTGGTTGTCTCTCTGGTAATGTTTTACTTTCCCTTCAGTGCTTTCCTGTGTTCCAGCAGCTGGAGGGTGTCCTACTGTAAAGTGGTGTCAGCTTCCTGGTCAGGGCTAGGCTGCGTACTTTGCTGTCCTGCGGGAGCTGTGAGATGTGTACAGACCTTTAGAAATCAGTCTCAGTTTTGCAAATGAGCAGTGCTGCTCTGTGGAAATGTCAGCCTTCTCAAACATGGCAAAGTAAATCTGTTCTTGATGTTCCTGTAAGAAACATTTCAACGGATAGCATTTCAATGCTGTCATGAGAATAACGTCATGGTAGCAATAACCATCAGGACAGACCAGCATCATTCCTTTGGAAATGCCTCTTAATAAATGACACCTGAATGACAGAAAGAAAGAGGGAGAGAGACTTGATCTGTTACAAATACCACCACCAAAGTGGCACTGTTATCCCATCCCGAGTGCCTGGACAGAGGTTTACCCCAATACAGGCAGAACCTTGTTCTCTCTCTCTCTCTCTTTCCTTTTTTTTTTTTTTTTTTTTTTTTTTTTTTTTTTTTTTTTTTTTCCCTCTTTTCTTCATTGCTGTGATTTTCCAGGAGAAAGGCAGCACTTGCGCAGGAGAAATTCCCCACCCTCAATGCTGTTATTTCACTGTTTTTCTCAGAGAGCTCCAGTTGCGATCTTTTCACTATAAATATTAATAGGTGCTGTAAGGTATCTGCTAAGCAGCTACAATGTATTTCCTGTTATTCTGTTGATCTTAGTTGGTGGACAAGTGTTTTGGGGATGTATTTTCAAAACAAGGTCTATATATTTTATGGCCATATTTTATATTCCGTTTGAAATCATCCCATGAAGAACAAAACAGAGAAGTTGAGAAGCGGAGACACAAACTGGTAGGAGTGGCTGACACTCCAGAGGGTTGTGCTACCATCCAGTGAGACCTGGATGGGATGAAGAAATGAACTGTAACCACATGAAGTCCAACCAGGGGAAGTGCAAAGTCCTGCACCAGGGCAGGAACAAGGCCAGGTAACCATGCTGGGGGCCACCCAGCTGGAAGGCAGCTCTGCAGAAAATAATTCAGGAGTCCTGCTGGGTACCAAGATGAACATGATTCAGTAACGTGTCCTTGCCACAAAAAAAGACTAACATTATCCTGGGTTGTGAGCTGTTCAAGAGGGGTGATCCTTCCCCTCTGCTCAGCACTGGTGAGGCCACAGCTGGAGTACTGTGTCTAGTTCTGATCACCACCAGTACAAGAAAGATGTGAAGCTACCAGAAGGAGTCCAGCAAAGGGCCACAAAAAAATGATTAAGGACCTGAAGCATCTCTCCTATGAGAAAAAGCTGAGAGAGCTGTGACTGCTCAGCCTAGATGTGAGAAGTCTTGGGGGGAATTTGTCTATGTGTATGAAGGGACCCAGGCTCATTTCAGTGACAGAACAAGAGGCAATGGGCACAAACTGAAACATGAGAGATACCTTCTGAAGATTGGGAAGCTCTTCTGTACTCTGCAGGTGACGGAGTACTGACACAGGTTGCCCAGAGAGGTTGTGCAGTCTCCTTCCTTGGAGATCTCCAAAAGCCACCTGGACGTGGTCCTGGGCAGCCTGCTCTGGGTGGCCCTGTTTGAGCAGGGGCTGGACCAAGTGGCCTCCAGAGGTCCCTGCCAACCTCAACCACTTTGTGATTTTGGTAAGCAATTATGGCTACCACACCTCACATGACTGCTGTGATAACCACCATAGAGCATTTGTGGTTGTTATAGTACTTGGTATTTTAATATCCTATTAAAAGCAAATACTGACATCTGCCATAGAAGAAAATGCTTCTGTTGTAATGCAGAGGAGATTTAATATATAATTAATACATCCTTAGGTCCTAATAAAATAGTGAATAAGTATGTATTGAATATAATACAAAGTCACTTTCTCTCTGCTATTCCGTCAAGACTTCAAAGAGACCTCAGGTTAGACTTGGTGCATGTGAATGCATGTCTGTCAGTAGAGCAGCATCTAATTATTATTAATAATTACGCTAATAACAAGGGATGAAAGTGTGATAGCTATCAGAAAGAAAGGGCACCTAGATGCTCAGTACATTCTCAGTGATTGTTCAATGACAGTATCTCAATGATGAGTGAGGATGAATTTACTTTATAGCATCTGTCAGTGTACCTCTTATATCATAGTGAGTTATAAAAGCAGCCATCCCTTGGACAACTGGAGGCTGGGAGAGTACACAGTAGTCTCTCCCACCAGGTGTGGAAACTTTTCACTGTTGCAGAAGATAATAGTGTAGCTTAGTTAAAGCTCATATGAACTCTTCTTTCCATCCAGGTGTGTCACAGTTCCTTCTGAGCAAGGCACAGTTTGAAATAGTGTTTGAACCAAGGGACCTCTTAGCTTGCTGGCAGTCTTAAATAGAAACCAGGGTGGTGGAGGGATGACTAGTCCAGGGGCATATCTGACAAAGTAAACAAAACAAGCATGAGAAAATTGTGGTGGAAATAAAACCTTTTTTTTTTTTTTTTTTTTTTTTTTCTTCTTTTTCTGTTATAACTCCTTAAGTTAGCAGCTGTTCTATATGCAATGCTTCCCCATAGACCATATGCATGACATATGTTTTTTCAATTGGCTCATAAAAAAGCAAAATATGGTTTAGATTTGCAGATATGACTGGATATTCTCTGCAGCAATTCATAATATTAAGCATTACTGCATGTTAGTTTCTGCTCTGCAGATCCTGTTATGACAGATTACATGTTTGTGTACGTGCATGTTTATTGATGGTTTGGAGCTACATGAGTTTGTGTGTGAGTTCAGAGCCCAGCTATAGATATCCCCTACTCACATGCACTTACACCTAGGGGCAGAAACTGTAATGAAAACTGTGAGCTGACAAGATGAGAACAAGAAAAAAGAACAGTAAAACAGTTTTCAAAATGATCAAATTGTGCCAGCTGAAGCCAGTTCATGACTTGAACCTCGGGGTGTAAGTATTTTGATACTGACCATTGCTTGCTAACACCATTCAATGTCTCTTGCATTTTTTTAACTACTTTGCATAATAATCTTATTTTGGTTTAATGGCAAAATAAGTATATAAAGGAGCTATTTTCTTACAGACTTACTGAATCCATGAGTCTGTTTAAGAATGTGCATGTTTATGAGCAACTAGAGAAAAAGAGCCAAATGTTTTGCTAATTTATTAGGTAATTCTTTGTCGAGTTACAAACAAAACTGCAGGAATGTGTAGGGTCTTATGCAGAGTTGGTGGCAGCACCCTGAGTGTGTTTCAGGATGTGCCACTGCTTCATCTTTGCTTCCCACTGAAATAATCCCCAGAACACTCATCCTTGTCTCAACACCTCTTCATAATGCTAATAAAGCCTGGCTTTCAGGAAAGCTGTTACAGTATGGTAAGGAGTAATGACTAATTCATTATATTTATTCTATGGTATGTTAGATATTTATTGAAAGTGATTTTCTGTTTCAAAGCACAGGCAAGGCTGCATTCTTCAGAGACAAATTTATGACATTAAGGGTTTTAAAATTCTCACTTTCCTGGGAAGGACAGAAAAAATACATTGTTGATGTATCTCTTGCCTGAGGCCTTACCTGTTGCAAAAATGCATGTCATGTTGGAGTTCTTCCACTCAGAGAAGATAGTGGCAAGAGCATTCCAGCATGACAGGCCCTTCTTATGACGAACACATAAGAAAAGGGAAACGACAGCTTAAGTTGGCTCAGAAAGGGTCTAGATTGTATGCTGCTGCCATAGCTTAGGTTATTTTGATTTTGTAATTTTATGTAGGAGATAATCAACATAATTAAAAAGGATTATATAATCATAGTGAAATGAAAGGGAATGGAAGATTCAGCTGAGCTACTGGTAAGGAACAAAACAATTTGCAAAGAGAAAAAGAATTGGTATGTGAATGGGTAGAAAAGGATAAGTACCATAACTTCAGATCACACCAGGTAGGCTCACCAGGCTTGGAGCCTGAAGCTGTCACTCTAATGACTGTTTAGTGCTCAAAGTTTCTAGCCACACAGGTTCATCTGTGGAAATGGAGAAATTACTGGAGACAGGATATTGCTTAGACTCTACTTAAATGGACTGGGAAGAGAAAGATGTGTTAATGTCTCTGAGTAAAAAGTAAAATGGCCCGGGAAAGAAAATGTGGAATTCTGGAATTTGGAATCTTATATTTATTCATATTATTTGCAGATAATTTTAATATGTAAATACATTCTAATTGGAGTTAACTACCTAAGCAAGGGCAATTTCCCAACCTAGCAACAAAACTAAGACTAGACTATTTACAGTACTTTGCTCTTTAATACTTTGTTCTGCTCTAGGAATTTTTAAATTTACATTTCCTGCCACCTTTTGACATCTTTTCTTAATAATTAGGTAGGTAAAATAAAAATGAATGTAATTGCTGTCTTAAAATAACTGTTTAGCTAAATGCTCTCTCTTGGGAGTTAACATAATTCCCTCTCAGAAAAGCTTGCTCTGACTGATCACACTCCTGTGGCAAGGCTGAATAGGCTCTGTAGGTTTATACTTGAGCTCGAGTGCTCAAATCTGTTCTTGTAGTGCAGATCCAGAATTGCATCCAAGTCCTGCTCTGTGGTGCCTGGCCAGCTCAGGGCCAGCTGCAACAGCCTGCTTGCAGGCTGCCCTGCTCTCCCTGCAGTGCTTGCATGAGAGGGAATCATGGTAATCAGTGTAGTGGTCTTATTGCTGTTATTTCTATCATTTAGGTTTCTGTCTCTTGAATACCCCAGTTCATGTTTAGGGCTGTCCCTTTTGTTGAAATGGATCCTTATAAACATGTCAACATACAATATGTATATGTCCTATATAAACTTCTTTTTTAATCTTTTAAAATTATTTAACCTACATTGAAACATCAGCTGAGATATTGATTAGAAAGATTTGGTAAACTGGGTGAAAAATTGCAAATGCAGTACAGAGAATGGTCATAATGTACTTGAGTCTCTTCTGTGTGACTTAGCCTCTAATGTTTTATCAAAAAATATCTCTGCTATTTACTATGTAAAATCTCATGTTGGGTAAAGATACTTATTTCCCCCCTCCCTCCAATCAACCCCAGCTCCTTGATAACATTGTGAGGAAATCCCCATAATGTGTTTTCAAGTCAAAGGAGGGGAAGTTTATTAAAGTAAAATGCTTTGTTCAAATATCCAACACAGACCTTGCTAAAGAGGTCTTTTTGGCAGCATTCCAATTTGAACTGCCATAACCAAGTATAGTTATACTGGGCAGGGATTCTTTATCCGGGAGTGCAGTGGTAGGACAAGTAGTAATGACTTTAAATTAAAGAGGGTAGACTTAGATTAGATATAAGGAAGAAACTCTTTACTAAGAGGGTGGTGAGGCACTGGGACAGGTTGCACAGAGAAGTTCTGCCTGCCCCATCCCTGGAAGTGTTTAAGGCCAGGCTGGATGGGGCTTTGGGCAACCAGGACTGGTGGGAGGTGTCCCTGCCCATGGCAGGGGGGTTGGAACTGGATGGTCTTTAAGGTCCCTTGCAACCCAAATCATTCTGTGATTCTATTAAATAAATAATGTGAAAAACAGTCTAAAAGATAAAAGAGTCATAGTATAATTTGCCTGAGCAAAAAAAGAGACTTTTTCTTCCAGTCCATCTAATATGTTACTCAAATCTCCTCTGCCTCCTAACAAAGCTTTCTGCACAAACCATCACATTCTGCAAAACCACCACTGTTTTGGTGGTGGTTGATGTAGTGCTTTCTGACATGGTTTTAGCTGCAGAATTGCTGAGAATCCGTGGCTGGAGTGACAGGCAGGCGCGTGCAAGAGCACATGACAGAAGTTTGCTGCTTGATGTGATGACATGAGGCTTTGCTAGCTATAGTCACATCTGATCCTTGTAGTGGGGCCACTGTTTTTGCTGCCTTGTGTTTCAGGAATAAACTCTATTTGTATAAGGAAAGACTGCAGAATGGGTCACTCAGAGTACTTATAAAGGTTTACTATAAAGGAAGTGCAACATTTCCTTTCCATCTGACTGCTGGAACAAAATCCAAGAAAAATTAAATAAGAATACATCTTTATGAAAGGATCTGCTCCTCCAAGCAGACAGGAAACCCACTGCTGTATGCTCTTTACATTGCTGTTCAGGGTGGTCACTTGAACTGTTGTCTCCAGAGTTTGTATAGATACGAGAGACTCTACTTTTTGGTCAAAAGAGATGTCACACCATTTTTCCATGTCGTAACTGGATTGCCACATGGATCGCCTATCTTACTTGAGTTGACTATGCTGTCCTCTGCTATTTCAGAGCTATGCAGTGCCCCATCCAACTGTGCTGGCACAACTTTGTTGCCATACTACAAGCAAGAGTGGTGAAAAATTACCACTTAAAATGGAATACAAACCAAAAAATCCCCACTTTGTTTCAGAGGGAGGTCTTTTAAGCTGTCTTTGCCACCAAGGAATGAGTACATGGAGTCAATATATTTGGTACTTCTTGTGGCATTCAGAAATCTGGCCCACTGTCTGAATATTTTCCTTAGTCTCTCAAGATTAAATTTTCTTTTTACCCTAGAGCTTTGCAAAAATTTAAACACTGTGATTTTTTGATGTCATTTATCATAGCTATTCATATAGCTCCTAATAATATTGTCTCTAAGGTATTATTTTCACAGCAGCTTATAAATATTAATATTCTCTTCAGGAAGGCTAAGGCAGGCCTTCCCTTATTTATAAGTCTAGAATGCTATTGTCCAAGTACAAGCCAGTCAGCTGCCTGCCTTCCTTTAATCAGCTCAGAGATTTTTTCAAAGCATGATTTCTTCATTGTGTAGTGATTGTTTTGAGAATTGTCAGAGAACAGCTCTCCAACCGTACCTGTTTCTCTCCTCTGGCTGTTGGAATTGCTAAGGGTGAAAATGGTTCAGACATGTACATGCTAAATAGACATCTAGCTTTTAGATACATAAAACTAGGTAAAATGAAGCTTTATTAGCTAGGTGCCATATGAATCCTATTTGATAGGGGTGAGAGCTTATCTCCCAAGATAGAGGAGAGAGTCCTTATCTCCCAAGAGGTAACTCCTTTAGCTCATGGCAGGACCACTTCTCTGGGTCTGTAACTGCCCTTGGGGGGCAGTGTGAGGGTAACATGCACCTCACGTGAATTTAGATGAGACAGGTTTACAGTAAGTTGATTTGAAATTACTTTATGCCATATTGGTTTTGGTGAGAAAACCTCAAGAAATGGAGCATGTGCTAGTTCCCTGGAAAACAGCAGCTCTGTGCCTCTGCATTTGCAAACACATTGCTCTTCCCCAATTGAATCAGTCAAATCAGCTGAAATCAGTGTAGTCATCCTTCTTGTTTAGTCTGATTAAAAGCTATCTGATATTTGGTATTGCCTTCATGTGAAGACATTTATACAAGTCAGTCTCTTCTTGCCACACTAGTGAGCTTTTTTTAGTCTGTTGCTGAACCAGCTTCTTTACTTCTCAATCTTACTTTTCAGTTGTCAGTCAGTTTGAGTGATTTTCAACACCCTTTTAATAAATTAAATAGCTGAACTTCATCCGCTGTCTTCAATCACTTCAATCACTTTTTTCATGGTTGTACAAATACTATGTTTTGTTTTTTTTTTTTTTTTTTTTTTTTTTTTTTTTTTTTTTTCTCTGTTACGGGAAACTGCTGGGAGCTCATGTTCAATTGTTCAATCAGTCTGACTTTCAGAGTTACTGACCTTTCCTGTCATTGCTTTCCAGAATACAGTGCCCTCCTTTTGACTCCCCTTCCCTGTTTTTTGGATATGGCCTGCAGAGACATTTCATAGATTTTGTACTTCTGATTGTCCATGGAAAACACATTTTGACTGAATGGGCACAGCAAATGAAAGGTACAGGTCATTCTGCATGATTTACTTATCACTATTTAACAATGTGCTTAATCCTTATCTCACTTTATCAGCTATTATTACATTTTTACTTTTAGGATACAGTTGAAAAACATTGATTAATGCTGAGAATTCTTAAAAGACTTTATCATAATGGAAATACACCAGTGCTTCCTATTTTTTGAGGTGACTTTTAAAAATTTCGCAGCCCATCTACTGAAGGCTTTTGCTGTTGCATGATGTAGTTTTTAGTGAGAATCCTCTAAGTGGTACTTGTCATGTCTTACCCAAGTTCAAATATATCTACTTGATTGACTTTGCTAAAAAGAGTGTGATTTATTTAACAATTTTTCATATAAAACATCTGGGCTTCCATTATTTATACCCTCGTGATTTAATTTTCCAGTAGCTGAACCTCATATAAAATCACTTTATGTTTTGTTTAACCTCTATTTACCTTGTTCTGTATTTGACCTCTTAGATATTGGTACAGACAAACATTTTTTTTTCAACTACTATCCCAACATTCAAGACTCAATGAAAATAAACATCAGCTGAAGACATTAATATGTATTTTTAATTCAGTTTGGAATAAAAAGCTGATAATCTGCTCAGCTAGTTGTTTTAGTGGAAGCTTGTGTAGGCTGCTATTTTTAAAAAATATATACTTTTGTGAGCATTCCCTAAGATGTATTGCTTGACATTGTCCGTAGTTTCCATTGAACTTGGAAGTTGGATTGCAATCAGCTTAAAACAAAGAATGACACAAGAGTTCTGCCTCCTGCTGAGAGCAGCTGAGCGAAGAGGGGAAGATGCTTAGACACTCTTTGGCCCGTGTCGCAAGGCAAGGACTTGAAGTGGCGTGAAATGCCCCACTATGTCATGAGACATCTTCTGGCACAGGCAGCAAAAGCCCCAGGGAACCTGTGACAGTGGCCTTGCAAGGCTGCTGTAAGAAGCACCTGACAGTGATTGTGTAGTCAGCAGGGAGCTGAGTCATATTTGGACACCACAGGGCCACTGAGACAAAATGATGTGGGGAGGGATGGAATGGACTCTGCTCAGGATTGTTGTCCCTGGGCTTCCAATTACCCTAAGGATTTAGTACATCTCTGAGCAGTATACACAGTGATTTTGAAAAATTCTTTTTCATCACTGACAGAAACTTTGTAATGAGCATTCGGTCTCACCTTAACATACAAGATCCCTTTTTTCTACTGTGCTGTTTGTTTGACATCTCTCTGAAAGTTAATTAGTGCTTATAACTGATTAATGTACTTTCAGAGACATTTCTCTAGGAAAAAAAAAAAAAAAAAAGGACACCCCATCCCCCTCAATAAAAAAACAGACACCACCACCAAAGAAACCACATTAAAACAAATTGTTTTCAATGTGTTCATTTGGTGATTTGTTCTCTTCTCTAAGGGATTGTCCTTCAGTCATGGATGCTGAAATCATTGGACAGCAATGTTCTTTCTGCCAAGGGAGTATGAAAAGCCCTCAGAGCCTGGTATGTAAACTGTCCTCTGACACTTAGAAAATGAGATTTAGATGCCTTAACCAAATCCTCTCTCACCATGAAGAATAAGATCTTATTGGCTTATGTGAAAGGTAGAAACTGGGCAGGCTGTTAGTCCCCTGAACCAGTCAGAAAAAGAAGAAAAATGAAAAGACTTGTGCTTAGGATCAGTGCTGCTTGATCTTAGAAAAGAACTTTAGGGGGACTCTTTTTTTTTTTTTTTTTTTTTTTTTTTTTTTTTAAATCCATAAAGTTTGGGAAAGGAGAATTCCCATACAAATTTGAAGGCTGGAGGCAAGACCCCAAAAGCACTACTCCAGACAACTCCCTATTCTCCTCCAGTCTCTATCCTGCTCTTTCCTGCTTTCATTCCCATTCCTTTCACCTTCCACCTCACGTGTTGAACAAAAGTATTTCTATGGGAATAATTTTAAAGACTTTTTTCATCTAATTAGTCTGACTTCATCTTAAAGTCTTGGTTTGTGACTATTGGCTTTTGTTTTCCTTGCATTTTCACATTGTTCTACTTAAAGGATGGATATATCATCTACATGACCTGGTACATTGCATGTACTACTTGTCTTCAAAATTGACATCTAATTTACTTGTCCTTTTCAAAGACTTCCTGTTTTATTTTATTTGTTTTACTTTACTTTACGAATAGAGGTATAATTTGGCTTTCAGCTACCAAATTCTGTTTACTGAGAGAAATAGTGCTAATGTGGAAGGACATTGAAGAGCTGTGTTGACTCTCATTAGTGATAATAAATTTGTGTCAAGTCGCTAGACAAAATTTCTGATTGTCAAAAGGGCTCTTTTATCTTAAAAATTTTAGCTGTAGCTTTTAATCTTAACAAATACCCTGTTCTGCTCTGTCACTCCAGAAAAATAATACTGTCCCCATGCGTGAATATATTTGAGGCAAATAAGAGGCCAAACGCCAGGTAGCCTGACAGATAGACAACAATGTTGGATGTCTCTGCTCTAGTCCCAGAAGTCATAGGAGTCATTCTTAAAATTGAGGAGGTCAAGTTCTGGATCAAAGCTTATTTATTTCCTCTTCTCTAACCTTCTATGATAAGGAAAACTCTTGACATGCTCCAGAATCTAGCTTCAGTAAATGGCTTAAAGCGATCAGCAGAAGTACAGCACGGTTCCCTCTCGATTTACCTGCTATAGCTGTAGGAAAAAAAAATACCTTAATACAGGCATTTTGAAATATGTTAAAGTATAATTTAGTACAGGTAAGTAGGAAATAATGAACTCTTATTCTTGGCAGTGGAAGTCCTATCTAAACTTCCTAACAGCCTGTGCTCCTTGTGGTGATAAAACTAGGCACTCTTGGGAGGTAGGTACAGAAACATTTCCTACTGCTTTGGCATGATTTCAAAGTCCATATTTTTCTAGCAGATTAAACATGGGAGGTTGATTCTAAGCAATGTCTTAATTGCCATTTGATAGCTAGGAAAAATGCAACTTAAGAGCTGGCATGAGGTGTCACATCAGATTTTAGGTCCTCTAGATCTGTCTTGTGTGAAAAGAGCTAGGCATTCATGAATAATGTGGCCAACCCAGTCAAAGCAACATGTTTTTTTTATAGGTTTTCCATGCCAGCAAAAAGACCAATGTGGTTCACTCATCTGATCCATCTAGCTCATGCTGTAAACATTTCAATTAGCAATTTCCATGTTTGAAGAATCATTATTATTTTTATTGGTAACTGTCTGAATATCCTTCAGAAAGCTGGCTAACCTTTCATGGGATGCTTGTTGGCTAGCTGAAGAAGGCTGAGTCTGTGCTTGCCCCCTGTGTGCCCTGGAGCAGAACGAACCATGCCAGAGGTGTCTCATTGCTCCACATAGCTGAAGGTCACTAACAGAGCAGCCTGTCTGCTCCTTGGTTTTGGCATTTTGTGCAAGCTTTTAACTGTGGTGGGCTGCTCTGAATGGCTACAGGAGTCTGTCTGGTCTTCCTTGGGAAAGCCTTGACAGCAGTCAGCTCTCTTCAGCCTCAGTGAGAAGCCCGGAGTCAGGGAATTGACATGAGAAGTGTGAGGAATGCGGAAGAAAGAGAAAAATGGAAGTCAAATGGTGAGATGTTTAAACTGTACAACATGTTAATTGTCACTATTTATCACTGTCAAGTGACCATAGACCTGTTAGAAGTTTAGAATTGAAAGCCTTAATGTATTCTTTATAGGAACAAAAGCTCCTGAATTATGCAACAACTTAAAATGTTCCTACCACAGGTGACTCAGCTTCTCTATGCATTATTTAAAGCGTCGTATGATATCAGTCTGCTGCTATGTAGCTGCAATTTATACTGCACTTTTTCACTGGATTTTTTTTTTTTTTTACAAATCCCTACTTCTAACTGCAATCATGGAAAACAGTCCTACTAATGGACTTCTGCAGTGTGCATTCATTTTCATTTAAGTTTGTGGCGGTCTCCAGCAGTATTTTAAATATATAAGAGAACTGATTGTGACTTTTCTAATTCTGGAGAATGAAAACAGGAATCTTATTTGCATTTCTAATCTGAGAAAAGACATTTCAAGAGCATCTAATCTCTGTGCTAGGAGATTGTCTGGAAGATGTGAAGCAGCATCAGAACAGGAGGTTAAGACATTCAAGTGTTCTGTGAGCAGGAAGGAGGAGGTGGAAGCAGCTCATTGCAAGTATTTAAACTAACTGTCAAGATAGAGACCTACACCCTGACCCAGGTTGGGGGTTTAATTTTAATATGATGCAGACGAATAAAAAAGTTTGAGTTATGAATTCTCTTCAGGCTTCAATCAGAAAACCACTGAACAGAAACCACACATCTTATATCACTTCAACATCTTCTCCACCTCTGAAAGATGCATATTACTTTGGTTGCTATTTTTGTAGTGTTACTTAAATATAGTGTCCGGAATATTAAATAATATGAAGGGATTCCATCTCAGGTGATTTTCCATTATTCATGTGTTACTAAAAGACTTTCCTCAAATTATTACTATAAAAACTCAATTCTGTATTTCAAAATACAGTGGACAAAACTGAGTTTTCAAATAGAATTGGATTTCCAGGTTTAAATCTGAAAAGCATTACTCATGCTCATGACATGAATGAGATGCACAACATTTCTTTTAAAAGAGGATTTTAATCCAATAATCTCCTTGGGAAATATTATAGTTGCAAATCAGAGATGATGAGAGAACCATTTTATGATCATACTTATTGTGTGAGGATAAACAGGAATTTCCAAAATGAAGAGCCAAGTGGTGGTGGTAGAAGGAGGGATGGGGGGAGGAAGAGATGGAGGTGGCAGTAAAATCTCTCCAGCCTGAAACATTTTGTAATACTGACGTTAATTTCCCTTCTCTCCCAAATCTCATTTTTAAAGTGACTTTTCAATTCTCTTGATAATGGGGAAGAAAAAATTATGGTTATTTCTATAGTGATTGAAAAGTCTGCCACCTCCTGACTACTGGGAAAAACTGATCTTAGGAGTCAGAACAGAAAATTTGTTAATTTTTCATCTGCTTAACTACATGCAGCAGTACTTAATGATATTTACTATCAGGACCAATTCTTAAAATTACTCTAAGTTACTCTGTAAGTTAACTCTGTGCAGGACTCTGAATGCCACTCTGTTTAGGCATTCCTAAATCTGAAAAACAAGGCTTAACAAGTACTAAATATGCTCCTGCTCCCTCAGGTTGAACGCAACCTATCAATTTTAGTAATAAAATCTGGAAAATGAATGGCCTTAGAGTGCTGGGAAGCTAGTTAATGCTCCTACCTTCTCAAATGCTTGCTGAGATCAGGAAAAGTAAAATGCATTTTGCCTTTTATGACAAATTAAAAATAACATCAATTATAACAGTAAAACTGGAAGAAAAAATGCAGGTGCATGTGCTGTTAGGCATATAAAAGCACTGCAAGGATGATTGCTCACCGAAATGAATACAAATATACCACAAGATGTTACTGCATTCCCCAATGTTGAAGCAGTGCCTGGAAGCCTCATTCATGGAACAAGAGCCTATACCAAAAAAAAGAGGAGAAATGAAGAGATCCCAACATCAGAGGGATAACTGTAGGCCTCAAGGCCTGAGACATACTTGAGCTAAATTGTATGTTCTTGTATAAAGTTGCCTGGTTTTGTTAGAGAGCATGTTAGGACTCATGTTGTTACATTTTCATCATCCCTTTGGATTCATTCTTAAAAGATGACTGTTGCCAAAGACACAAATCTCAGTCTCTTCAGCTGGTGGAAAACTTGGCATGTTTCTCATACTTGCCAGACGTGAACGGGGAATTGCACACAGCTGATACAAACAGATTCAGGAGACTCCTAAAACATCTTGATGATAACTTCTTACTACAGGTACTAAAGTAAGGGAGCCAGCTAGGAAAGTGCCCTCCTATATCTGTTGCTTGTGATCATAGAGGGTCTCATGGGTGAAGTGGAGATTAGTGGCCATCTTGGCCATAGTAACCATGAAGTAGTTGAGTTTAAAATCGTTGGTGATAGGAGGAAAACTGCCACCAAAACTTCAACCATGGATTTGGGAAGAGCAGATTTCAGGCTGCTCAGGTAACTAGTTAGTAAGGTCCCCTGGGAAACTTCTTTTAAATACATCAGGGTCTGTCAGTACTGCTGTTTCTAAGTACAACCTCTTAAGAACATAGGAACAGGCAATTCCAAAGTGTTTGAAGTCAAGCAGATGGGGGCAGAAGGTCAGCTTGGCTAAGCAGGGATCTTCTTTTAGAGCTTAGGTGGAAAAAAAAGTGTATGGCCACTGGAAGCAAGGTTGGGCAAGATAGGAGGACTACAGAGATGCTGTTCACCATCGCAGAGAGAAAATTTGTATGTCCAAAGCTCAATTAGAATTGAGGCTGGCCAGTACTGTGGGGGACAATAATTTTTTTTTTTTTTTTTTTTTTTTTTTTCTTTCAAATATGCTAACAGCAAAAGAAGGGCCAGAGAAAACTTGATGAGGATAGTCACCTCAGAAAGAGGGACACAGACAAAGCAGAGATGTTTAATACCTTCTTCACCACTGTCTTCAGTACCAGCTCTGGAACCTCAGGTGCCCTGAGTTGGAGGACTGTGACTGCTGTAATGATATACTCCCAGCCAACCCTGAACTTTTGTAGGATTTGCTGCTCCAGCTGGATGCATATAAGTCTGTGGGGCCCAGTGGAATTCCTCCCAGGGTACACAGAGAGCTGGCTGATGTCACTGTGAAACCTCTCTCAATCATTTTTTGGAGGTCTTGGGAATCTTGACAGGTCCCAGTTGACTGGAAGCTGGCAACAATATCACCAACAATATGAAGTTAAGTAAGAGCAAGTTCCAAATTCTGCACCTGGGAAGAGGCAACCCTGGATACATGTACAGACTGGAGGATGAGAAGCTGGAAAGCAGCCCTGCAGAAGGTGATCTGGGGGTTTTGATGTATTGAGTTTATATGGCAAGGTTTTGGTAGGGGCAGCTGCAGGGGTGGCCTCTGTGAGAAAAACTCAGAAACTGTCCCATGGTAGATAAAGGCAAGTTTCAGCAGGCTCCAAAGGGACTTGCTGCTGGCCAGAGCCAAGCCAATAAGTGATGTTTTTTGTGCCTCTGCCTCTATGACAGCAGATTTAAGAAAAAGAAAAACCTGCTGCACAACAGCAGCTGGGAGAGTGAGGAGTGAGAACTAGCCCTGCAGACCCCGAGGTCAGTGCAGCAGGAGGGCAGGAGGTGCTTCAGGCATGCAGCAGCAGTTCCCCTGCAGCCTGTGGAGAGGCGCCTGGTGGAGCAGGCTGTCCCCCTGCAGCCCATGGGTCCCACACGGAGCAGATCTCCATGCTGCAGCCCGTGAAGGAGCCCCTGGTGGAGCAGGTGGATGTGGCCTGGAGGAGGCTGCGGCCCACGGAGAGCCCCCGCAGGAGCAGGCCCTGGGCTGGAGCTGCAGCCCGTGGAGAGGAGCCCATGCAGGGGGTCTGGGGGGAGCTGCCACCCATGGGGGATCTGTGCTGGAGCAGTTTGCTTCTGGGGGATGGACCCCATGGTACGGAGCAATGTGGGAGCAGTTCTGGAAGAGCTGCTGCCAGTGGGCAGTCCCTGCAGGCTCAGTTTGGGAAGGACAGCATCCCGTGGGAGGGACCCCGCGCAGAGCAGGGGCAGAGAGTGACTGTGAAGGAGTGGTGGAGACAGTGTTAGGGACTGACTGCAGTCCCCATTCCCTGTTCCCCTGCATCACTTTGGAGGGAGGACACAGAACAGGAGGGATGGCGGGAAGGTGCTTTTAGTTTGTTTTGAGTTTCTCATAGCCTTAGCTTGTTAGTAATAGGCAATAAATTACATTAATCTGACTATGCTGAGTCTGTTTTGCCTGTGATGATAATTGTTGAGTGATCTTCCTGTCCTTATCTCAACCCTTGACCCATTTTCATCATGTTTTCTCCCCCTTTCCCTTTAAGAGGGGAGAGTGAGAGAGCAGTTGTGGTGGAGCTCAGCTGCCTAGCTGAGTAAAACCACCACATTTTGTCAACAGCAAGTTGAGCATGAGCCAGCAGTGTGCCCTGGCAGCCAAAAAGGCCAATCGTACTTTGGGGAGCATTAGGCACAGCAGTGCTAGCTGGTTGAGGGAAGACATTTTCCTGCTCTACTCTGTGCTGGTGTGGCCTCACCTTGAGTAGTCTTGGGCACCACAAAATATATATTAAAAAAAAGACATAAATCTATTAGAGAGTGTCCAAAGGAGGTCTATGGAGATAGTGAAGGGTCTGGAGGGGAGGATGTACGAGGAGTGGCTGAGGTCCCTGGGTTTGTTCAGCCCCGAGCAGAGCAGGCTGAGGGGAGGCCTCATGGTGGCCTGCAGCTCCCTCACAGGGAGTGGAGGGGCAGGCACTGAGCTCTGCTCTCTGGGGACAGCGACAGGACCCAAGGGAACGGCGTGGAGCTGGGACAGGGGAGGGTCAGGCTGGGGGTTAGGGACAAGTTCAGCACCCAGAGGGTGGTTGGGCACTGAGACAGGCTCCCCAGGGCAGTGGTCACGGCACTGAGCCTGACAGAGTTCAAGAAGCATTTGGACAACACTCTCAGACACAGTGGCTGATTTTTGGGTGCTTCTGTGTGGATCCAGGAGCTGCACTCTGATCTTTGTGGGTCCCTTCCAACTGAGGATATTCTGTGATTCTATGTGTTCGCATATATGTGTGTACATGGTATGAACAGTGCTGAAAGTAAAGGAAAAAAGCAGAGGTACAGTTTGAATTTTACTGATGGGTGTCAGCTGCCGCCTTGAACAGCTTTCATGGAGATGCTGATGCTTACCTAAAAGTATGGTTATATGGGTTGTATGGTGGTATTCAGACGAAGAGAAATTACTGCTAATGCTCTATTTTAGACACTGATTTTTTGTCTTTATCTGGATATGATTCTGTATCAAAACTGAGTTTGTTGGTAACTCACAATATATCCTCTTAGCTTTTGCCATTGCTTTGCTTTCTGTCCCCTGCCTTCCTCCTTTTTTTTTAAGCAACCAGCCCATGTTGCTTCTACATTAGCCAAACTGAGCCTGTTTTTCTTGTCATATGATAAGAAAGAAATGAAAATGTCACCATCTGCTGAAGAGTCAGCGCACTCAGCTAGGTGTATCCAAGGACAACAGCCCTGTGGCTGTGGACCATTTCTGAAAATTTGACTTTTGTCTCTGTGAGGCATGAAGGGCTTTGAAAACCTGGCATGACACATAAACACATTGAATACGGGGCAATGCTGATAAAATGCTCAGTTCACAAAGAGAAATGCTTGAGGCCAAAGGTGCATTGGATTAGAAAGGACCCTGTGAGTTAATGAGTCCCACTCCTTGCTATCGCAGGCAGCAGTACTGGAAATCCTAATCATCAACTGATCATAGTCCAGCATAAATATAACTGAGTGGCAGAGTTGGCTCTAATAAAAGTTGTTCTAGTCCTCTGGAGGTTTGTAACCTTTGTCTAATATTCAGGCTAAATTTCTTAATGGCTTGTGTCTAGCCATTTGTTATTGTAGCAGCTCTGTCTTTTAGTTTAAAAAGCTCTTAGCCTTTGGTGTGTACATCATGATGAGTTTTTAGAAAGCAGTCAGAATCTCAACAACCTTTATTCTCTTAGGCTAAACAAACCAGCATCTTTTAATCTGATTTTGGAAGATAAATTCTTCATTTCCTTGATTATTGTAGTACTGTTACAGACTGAATTAATCTTCCCTGCATCTGGGTGCCCAGAGCTGCACATTGTGTTCCAGATGGCCTCATCATGGCCTTGCTCTTTAAAAATGCCTTGTGAGGGACATCTCAAACCAAATGACTTCAAGCAATGACTGACTAATCAACCCAGAATTTTCTCCCTTTCTGCCACTTCCAGTGGGCAATCACTAATTTATAACAGATTTTTGTCATTAGTCTGAGGGCATAGGTTTGTGCTGCCCATGGGTGGGTACATATCTGAGCAAACTGTTGAAGCACAGGGCCCTTGCTGCTTATTCAGTTGGAGTAATGCAGTTATCTGCTTCAGAGACTGCCTCATGTTCTAACTGATGTTGGAAGTGCCCACCTTTCCTGTTGGCTACAGAAGGGATGTAGAGTTTTACGTTCCTAAATTGAGTTACTTGGTTCAGTGGCCTTCATCTGGTCAAAGAGCCTCACCTTGTAGTGCATGCTGCAAAATTTCATCTTGTTTCTATGACTTGGGAGCATCCATTGTCTTGTATGCTTCCTGTTTTTGCATCACGGCTGCATGATGGCTAGAACTGATGTAGGACAACTGATCACTGAACATAGGAAGAATGTATATTGTTTTTTTTTGTGTCCATAAAGCTGCATTTTTGGATTGAAATTGCAAGGTGTATAGCAGAACTTAGAAAATGTAGGGATTCACTTACTAGGTTTACAGTGCTATACTCAGCATGTGACTATTCCAGGCCTATTTTTTCTTACCATTTCTTATCCAGTTAAGCAGTTTCCTCGGGCATACATGTCTGTTCTAATACACCAGGGATTAAACAAAGTGTCTTTAAAACTCAAGACTGAGCTAAAAATCCTCCTGTGTAGGTAAGGTCTGGAGCAGACTTACATGTCCTGCTGACATACAGCACATGCTGGCCACTGGGTTTCAAGTAGTCATTTAACATAAATCATGGGTTACAGACAGTTGACAGCTCATTTGTCTGGAGGTTTAATTGCTCTGATGTGCTTACTTGAATTCTCTCTGTGTCTCTTTCTCTCTCTTTCCAGTGACATTAAAACTAGCACCTCGGAGATCCGTATTTGATAACCCACCCAAACATCAGTGAGAAGTGTTTGATTTCTTTCACAGTTTATGTCTTGGGATGTTTAGTTGAAGGTAATTTTAGCTGCTTGAACCATATTAAAGGAGGGCTGGGATTTCAACTATCCTTGTAGGAACTAATTAATAGGTCATAAACATGTCACTGGAAGCAAATGTTTACCCTTAGTTTTGAAAAGAAGGTAAATTAGGAGATTTTTTTACATCCTCAAAGGAGGAAAACAATCTGCTGCAACACCAGTTCCATGTACCTCTTAATTAGGTTATTTAATCAGGATGCTTTTGATCTGAACATTATTGTTCTGTATTGCAGTCCAGAGGGACTGATCAGTCTGAGATTCAACTTCCCATAGATAACCAGCAGCACTTGGCTGCAAAGCAGGTTGATCTCTTAAACTACCTGGAAAATTCTCTTAAGAGCTGCCTCAGAACATGGGGATTAATCTCGACCGTGTATTTCATCTCCATTTCAATTATTTAACTGTTTGCTCACTGGAAAAGAAAATAATAAAACTTTATGGCCATTCTGAAGGGCTTTTAGTTCCTTTTTAGATGTCTGTGCATTTCAAGCACATAGGAACTTATGAAGAATACAAGCTGGTGATTTAAATAGGGTTGTGGGAATAGCGCTGGGAAAGGCTGAACAAATAAAATGGAACTAGTGCATTCATCATTTTAATGGCATTTAGCTTGCCTCATAAAGAAAGTGGCAGCTTTTATTGCTCATACAAGAACTTATGCCACTATTAAAGAACGATGCTTCAGCTTCTTCTGTTCTGAATTGTGGAGTGTGACAAACCCCAGTGGGCTCAATTCCATTTACTACTTAGTACCTAAATACTAGCTAATAAAGCAAAGTGGAATGGCAGTTTGGAAATAACAATTACAATATTTAAAATTTGATGGCAGGGAGAAGAGTAATACCTTAAGTAAAAATGTTTTGCTTGGCATGTTGAGCTCTTAGATGTTTCCAGATTCAAATCTGTTGACTTTATGACTTCATGTTGTGTTAAAACACAAAGGTGTGATAGGGTTAAAGCTTCATCAAAACTTAACTCCTGCTCTAAAAAGCTTAGGTGCTGGGACTCAGTCACTATGGAAAAGTCTTGCTGGATACACTTCTAACTCATTGCCACTGATTATCAACCCATCTCTAAAAACTAAGCTTTTATACTAAAGTGGCAAAGCATTTAGGCTTCCCCAGATTCAGGACTTATGCTACAAGAATTAAAGATGAGAGAGAGGTAAAATCCCTGTTTGTGCCCCAAAATGTCATTTCAGAAATGTTTCCAGAAAACATCAGGCCAGATAGCTCCTGCATGCGGCTACTTTATGAAATGAGATCTCTGGGTTTTTGATGTATTCTGTAGTCTATTTTTGTTCCAAATCACTGCTATACCTCATGGGATCTGTTGTTCATTCAGGGCAGATGGTGTAGAGAAGTCAGAGAGACAAGGACCCAAATGACAAATCCCTGAGATGCTTTGATGCCACTTCTGACACAGAATTCAGCTGAGTTTGTGGTTACAAAACAAGCATCTTTCCATTCTTTTCTAAATGAAAAGATGAGGTTTGCCCTTAAAAATCTGCCACTGAGGAAAAATAATCCAACTTCATTATTTTGGTGATCAAACATCAGGTTGGATAATTTTTCACTGAGAAAGAGTTAAAGCAAAACCTTCTACCAGACTTATAGAAGGCCTTACAGGCTTCTCTTCTACCTTTCTACTAAGCTATTGTTATCCATTCCTGCAGAGAGTATTGTTAGTGACTTTCTTAAATTGTACTCAAACTCTGATCAGTCTTCACTAATACCTTTACTCTTGTGTTTCCTCCTGCAAATGGTCAAGGATAGCTACTAACTGACTACTGAGTCTCTGTGGGTATAATTTGGCATGAAAATTTGCTAATGGGTTAGGTAGAAAAGGATAAAGCAGGAAAAGCTGTGAGAGGTGGATATAAAAATATCCTGGTAAGGATAACCATGAAGGAATGAAATAAAAGCTGTTCCTATGAAATGAGAGCTGCTACTCTTTCAGATTTATTTTGTTTTCATGGTTTACTCCTCTGACTTATAGGTAGCATCAGCTTACACTTTCCAAGCTAAATATTTTACTGAGACCAATAAAAGGTCTAAACAACACAAAAATTGTGCTAGTCAGGCCAGAGGTGCATCTAACCTACAACTTGTTTGAGAGCAGAGGTGCCCAGAGAAGTATATAAGAACAGAGCAAGCACAGTCGTACTTTCCCAGAATATCCACCCAGCCTCTGGCAATTCACAATTTAAGCACTTCCTCACTTATAGGTGATACTATTTCAAAGGAGATTTTCTTGTATGGACTTGCCTTATCGCTTTCTTAATCCAGGTGTGATTTTAGCATCCACCCTCTGGCAGGGAGACGTACAGTTTAACTAGATGCTGTGTGAGCAAGTGCTTTTCTTTTTTTTTTTTTTTTGGTTTGAATCTGTCACTTGCTCCAGCCATTTGATGCCCTTCAGTTCTTTTATTATCTGGGGTAAGAAATAATTTGTGTTTTCTTTACCTTGATGCCCATGGCTTTTGAGATGGCTTTCCTGGGATTCTACTCTCTGCCATTTACTCCACACATTGAAGAGTGCTGTCTGTGTGTTTGCACTTTTTACATGGAATGTGCTCAACATTTTTCTCCTCCTGTTGCCATTTGATGTATTATTTATTTATTTTTCTATTTCTCCTATATCTATTTTTAGGTGGACAAACCTAAACTGTATACAATAGTCAGCTTGTGCATTATTGGCTTGTACTATGGCATAAAGATGTTCCTATTTTGTTCTTTAATGCTTTATGAATACAGAATAGTTTTAAGCTGGTATTTTATTAGAAATATCTATTATGACTCAAAACCCTGTGTGGTAACAGCTAGTTTGAAATCTCCTGGGGCTCATGTGAGGTTAGAAATGGGTTTCTGGCATGCTGTCATTCACTCTGCTCTGAAATCCTTTGGTGGATTGTCACAATCTCCTCTTACGCCCACAGCCCTGAGTAGCTCACTGCCACCAGTGAATCCTCTCCTTGCACCAGCGCTCTGCCTTTTATAGGTCTTCTCTAAACATTCACAGGCCAGAGATCAGATCTGCCTCTCACTTTTCTTCATTCACAAAATGGACTATTTATACTAACATTTCATTTCACACCTTTTAGTATCTCTTAGCAATAGTCAAATATTAATTTGTAACCAGAATTGTCTGTTATACAGTAATCTAAATTTAACCCCTCATCTCTTCTGTACCTCTTCTATGTAGAAATTATGTTTATGGTACAGCAGGTTTATAACAGTAACAAATTCAATGTCATTATTCTGGTTGCCAGTGAGCACTAGCAGGGACCTATCTTGACTTCCACATCATGTATTTTTGGTGCAGGCAATTAGAAATGATGAGTATAAAGATATGAATCTAGAGTTAGCTGGTTTGTTTAGACATGCAGTTCAATCCCACCTATCCCCCAAACTGTTTTGTTTGTTTGTTTGTTTGTTTGTTTGTTTGTTTGTTTTTTGAAGAAGTCCTTAGCTGTCAGAGACCACTTGACCACTTGGAAAGCTAAGGTTATGACATTGATCCTGGATCCACCACTGTTATCTGTATGGTATCCTGTTCTGATTAAGGATGTGCACTGCCAACTCAAAGGCTTTAATTTTCATGTTTTGCTTAGTGTTTGGTTAGAGAAGAAGTAGGAATAATTGTCTGTAATAATGGACTGTTCATGCCTGCGAAGTAAAATGAACACATTTATGGGCTCACTTCCTTCTGCTGTTGGTGCAGACGGCTTTATTCAAACTGATTTGCAGGGGAAGCTTATCTCTAGGTTCTGGCTGTGAGAGGAAAAGTAAATAAGCCTAAGCAATTAGAGTAATGTTCATGCAGGTGCAAAGAGCCTGCACAAAGCTCTATTTACTCTTGCCTTCAAGCCCCTTTAATCATCATTGCAGAGCTTAAGCTATACATGAGGCTTTTGTGTGGTGCATTTCCCACATAGAATATTGAGTGGTTCGATTTCACTATAGAAATCCTCAGTCCTAAGGACATATCTGGTACCAAAATAGCTTTGAGCATCTTCTCAGTCCTTGATGGAATGAGGCACTTAAGCAATGAGTGGACAAGCTGTAGAGTCACCAAGGTTATTCAAAGGTTTATAGTACTGCTTAGTAGCACTGTAAAAAATAAGTTCTGATCTATGCAATTCTACAAACAGATAAAGGCAGTAACTATAAAATGCTGGGAAACAAAGACCCCTGAAACACATCAGCAGTAACCTGGTAATTATCTGCTCATCTAATGAAGTGTAAACCCCCATGGAAATCAATATACTACTGGCATTGTCTTTTCTGTAATTTAATATTTTTTATAATTCTATTTTCTTTGATAATGGAGTCTCCTTCCTTTTGCTTACCCTACTGCCACTTTAAAATTGAGCAGTTAAAACTGTGTTGCAAGGATTCCCCAAAAAAGCTTTATTTATGTTGGTGAAATTCACAATAACCGCTTATTTCTTTCTCTCGCGGTGCATCCTAAAATACCAAAGCAAGAAGTGAGTGATTTATCTGTTTAGGTTCACATTAGAGATGGCCTGAGGGGATAATTTCAGGCAGAAATTCTATAATATTTTCTACAGCAAAGCTCTTGCTTTAAGGGCAGAAAAATCACAAGGCTGTTGAACTGATGCTTCTGTTCTCTGGTAGTCTACAACAAAAGAGCAATTTCAGCCCATTTAATAAATGCTTCAAGTATAAATATTTGAGCAATGTGTATTTTATTTTTGGATGAAGGATTTGTAAAATTAACTGAGTCATAGATTTTAGGGTTTAGAGATAATGATAAATCTGCTAATATAATCATATAATCTCATTTATAAATCAGTTCACTGAATTCATCTCGCACTAAGACCAATAATATGTTTTGACTAAGGAACATCTATAAAGTATACAAATTTACTTGTATGTCCTATCAGAATAACACTTTTTTTTTTTTTTTTTTTTTTTTTTTTCCCTCAAAGCATGAATGATCTCCGATACTGGGCTTATAGATAGCTGAAAATTTGGATCATTTATTAATCACAACCTTGGTCAGTTTTCATACTTTGCCCCCATCTGCTACCACATCTCTTATCAGTTTTATTGTCTTTTGCATATTCTCTCTGCACATCTGTTTTTCTCTTGGTGTCTTTTCCACCCAGGCTGAGAGGATAACATTTTTAAATTTTATTTTATTTTTCTCCCAGCCAAGATATTACAGGATGAAGAGAGGAGAATGCTATTAAAAGCTGGAGCTGGAGAAATAAGAGAGAATAGCCACCATAAAAATCAGGCTTTTTATTCACCTCTTCCCTCTGGGAATTGGAGGTCAGTCTCATGTTTGGGTGACAACATTTGTCCAAGCATTATGGTAGGCCAAATTAATTTTTACAGTAGCAGTAAATTCCTGGCAAAAGGAAGTGCTGGGGAAGCAAACCGAGAGGAATTATTTGCATTTTGAAGCTGACAGAGTGAAGGACGAGATCTCTGTGAATCAGCAATGGGGCCTAGGGTGTCTCTGGATGAAGGAAGATGTAGCAAAGAGCATTGGGATTTTCAAAGAACTAGAAACAGTCAAGAAGTTTTTCAGAGGAACTCCACACAGGAGTCTCAGGCTCTCATTCCCTTTCCTTCACAATGGGATCCAGGCATATTCAAAATACAGAACATTAGTAAGGGCAGCTCACTGATAGCTGGTTCTACTTCAGGCCATAACTAATAACCAAATCCTTCAATACCTGCTTGAAGAGGTAGAGAAGGCATCTGCTACAGAGGAATGAAAGATGGCAGCTGCTGGCCTAAGTCATGGACCTTTTTGGTAGAGGATTATTTGCTCTATACTTTAAGAATTTGTGTATTTTTCCATTTATGTGTTCATGTTATCCTGACAATTGAATTTAAAATACTTTTATTATTATATTTAGTTTTGTTTATTTTGTATTATTTTATTCTGGCTTTTGGACAAATGTTTTAATATCATATCATCTCTGTTTTTATAGTGCAAATTTAAAGTGTTTCTCAGTTATAATGAAAATATTCATCTTGTAGATGTCTAGGTACTTACTCTTTCCAATTATTTGACTTCTGCATCTGTTTTTAAGAAAACCAAGAAATAAGTATTAGATCCATCAGCTAACTCTGGAGGGAAGATTGCATTTGAGTAACAAATTTGAGGGTTTCAGGGTTGAAAAATGCAAAGAACTGCCCTTTTCCATCTTGGAGACCTATCATTCTTCACTGTGTGAAAGCAGATGTCTGCCTGACCTTCAGGCCTAAAACTAGATGATTGCTGCCAGACACCTATGAGTAACTGCTATTATGCTTGAGAAAAGGATGAAGGGCTTGTATTTATATAACTGAAGTTTAAGTTCAGCACTCTCTGTACTGAATGCCGTGCTCTGAAAAGTATGGAGTAAATGGTAATGTTTTCTTTGTAAGCATAGAGCTGAAGTGATTTCCAACTGGAAAGGTCTGCTCTGGGAAAGAAATGTGATGGACACTGGGAAGCTGTAAGATATTTAGGAAAAATGAGCCTGGAGTCCATGAAGGCAATAGGAGAGCCATTCATGGGAACTGGTGAGTGAGGCTGTGATTCTTCAGACCCAGTTAGGCACTTTGCCATTCAATACCCACACTTTGAAATATCAAGAAGTGCTTTGAAAACTAGCATCTTCTTAAGACATATTCCATCTCTGGAATGAATTCTGTAGCCTCTATTTATAGGGAAAGTGCTGCGGAAGTCATATACACTGAACTTTCGGAGTAGATTTAAGTGAAGTAATGTTAAAACCCCCATGAAGTGCAAATTAATTGGAAAGAGCCTAATTGGAATCACCAGTTTATTGGGATATTTCCCAGGAAACTGATTTAGTCTAATGAGAATGGATGGCAGTATTTGCTGATTAACTGGAAGAGTGTTAGCATATGTTGAGCTTAATGGGGAGGGCTCCACCAAGTTTCAAAGTGTGTTCAAGGTTTTTCCTAACTCAGAAGGATGAAGTCTACTTTTTTGTTTCTATAGGGGAGATTTTATTTGGGAATGAATCTCATCCAGACTGTTTTGTATACCAACTCTTCCTTCCACCAGCAGATCCTCCAACTGTGATGTAATAAGGGAAATGTGTATTTCTGAAAAGTCAGACCATCTGTCTTCCTACAATAAATACAGTTAGAAATAGCTAAAAGGTAACTTAGCAGAGAGAAAAAAGGCAGTTCTGCTGTCAACGGACAGAGCAGACAAGACAGGATTGATAGATGCTTGTGATATTTTAACAGATATGTTCCTAGACTGTAAACTGCCTCATTTGGGTTCTAAAAATGATTCCCAGTCTTATCTTCAGGGATTTATTATTATCTTCAGCTAATATGCTTAGCTTTACTGAATTGCTGAAACCCCAGCTGGATCATGTATGAAAGTTTGCCTTCAAATTTCTTTCAAGTGCCATATCTAAGACACATTTCCAGTTCTTGTTTTTACTGTCTTTTCAGATACTTTTCCTGCTAAACAATCTTTCTTCCTCTAAAATTCTTGGCACACAATTTAATACTATTTAAAATTTCTTATGCAGTGTGTGCTCTAATAACCTATGCCTTAATATCTAATAATGTTGGCCTTTGGTTATCCTTAATTGCTTATATAAAGTCACTTAGGTTAAGAGCTTTTACTTTGAGTTCAAAAACTCCTTCTGTACAATAATGTCCTGCTGAAAAGGTTCTGATTTAAGACCTTTCTCTGTTTAACTTGGTTCATACTTAAATATTTGTACTGCTGAATTTTAATGCTCTGTACTTCACCCAGGGATTCAGGGCAGAAAATTTGGAGTGCAACAGCAATACAAATGATTAATGCAGATTGTATCAAAGTTGCCAAACTTGCTAATCTGTATATTTTCAACGTTAATGTTTTCTATAAAATTGTCAATTAACTTGTCTGTTATGGTATTAAATAATTCTGGCTGCCACAGCCAAGCTGTGCAGAAGTCAACTACACAGTTATTAAACACATTAAAGTAGAAGATAGCAAGAAAGTGCATTTTCCATTCCCCCAGCACCCTTTATTTGGTGCAGGTGCTTGACTGTATTTCAGGAGTTGTAGCAGAAAATCCATGAAAACAGCTTATTCTCCAGGGTTCCATTTCACTATAAAGATAACAGTTTATAATACCATTCTGCTCTTTCTTCATTTCTACTGTTGATTTCTGTTACTTCCTTTTACTTCCTAATCTATCGCACCCCTCCCATGTGAGACTAGACCTCCAACTGACAAACTGTGTTTATGGAAAAAACATTTCTCTTTTCTTTCTAGCTATCATCTTCCAACCGCTATCTCCCATTAAAGCTCCCATAAGGGCTTAGTTGGATGGCTTCCATTAAGGCTGTCAATCACCTGAAGACTTCTTGGGCTCAGTCCCCCTCTCTGGACTCAAGACTTTTCCCTGACTGTGATATCCTCCTCTCTCCCCTGCCCCCAGTAAGCAGAATTTCTTTGCTTTTGTACCCACGCCATACTCGCTAGGACAAAAGCCAGTCCTGTTCTTTAATTGCCCACGTATTGAGGCCATTTTTCTTGTGCACCTCATGCTGTAACATCAGGTTTCTTCTACACAGGTGACACTTACTTATGCATTACCAGGACAAACATACAGCATACATTTCTGAACTAGGGGGAATGTGAAAATACAATTGTTAGTCCATAGGAAGTGGTGTAAGTTTATAAGAGATTGTGGATTTTTTGAGTTACTAAAAGCAAATTGTGTTGTCAAAACAAAACAAACATCCACTAAGAGCCCTCTGACCTTCTATTTCCTATAGCAGCTATGTGCCAATAGAAGCATTTCATATTCTCTGAGGAGAGGTGTGGAGCTTTGGGTTTTTAATAGAAGATCATGGATTTCATCAAAGGGAAGTATTCATCTGATTACTAATTTATTTTCAACAAGAACAAGTTGCAGCTAAGAGCTGACTTTGGTGCCTACGTCTGTCTCAGAGAGTTTTGCAATTGAATTCTATGGATATGAAGTTATGCTTAAAAATATTTATTTCATTTATACTAGGAAGAATACATTAACACTATTAAACCTGAACTTATCACTCTTTCTCTTCAGGTGACTAATTGCTTTATTCTCACTTGATGATGTAATGACAGAAGTAGAACACTTAAGAAAGTCAGTCATTTAGAAGACAGGGTCAGGAATCTTGGTCTCTCCTAATTGTGTTAGCAAATTTTGACTTCATGAGCAAGAACATCCCATCCTGCAGCATTGAAAATCTCTGCAGAAATATTTTAGCATCTGTTATTGATATAGAAGGAGGGGATAGAGGCTGAGTAGGATGTGAAAAGATGTGTGGACACACTACGACCACATCACACAGCATAGGGCTCCAGCAATTCTCTTCAAACCCCAATGTGCCTCAACAAAGTTGAGCGGGCATTAGTGTATTTGGTGGAAGGAGGATGGCAAGTAAAGACGAGAGTAGGTAGAGAGGCTTAGAAAATCTGTAAAAGAAGCTTTGTAGAGATGACCTTCCTCTGAGACTTCCTCCAGCAGCTGAGACCTTAGGCGAGACTGAAATAAGCCCTTAGAGCTCATCAGATATTTCTTTATAAACCCACAGTTACAGGGACACCCTTCAGGTTGTGCAAAGGCTTTGTTCACTTCAAGTTAAACCTGATCTCCCCTTTATAATAAATCAAAGCTTTTATAACCCTCAAGTCTTGGTAAAGGAACTGTTTTGTTTTAAAAAGCACTGTTGGAATGAAAGGAACAGGAAAGCTAGAAAAGAGTAAAATATGAGATTTTGTGCCCTGCTAAACATAGAGTGATACTTATGGATGCTACTCACACAGTCAGCTATTCAGGACCATATCCTCTTGGCCTAACATACTGTCAAAATATTATCATTACTGACATTGGCTCTGCATGCTTAAGTAATTAATCTTGACTTGTTTTTAATAGTTGTTCTGATATTTTTCCCAGTTTAATACATTGTTTTCAAGAAAATCAATTTTCATGGCACAACTTTTTAACACATCGGACTGTGGATTGGATTTATCTGCTGTACTTAAATCTTCAAAGTCTTCAGTCTCTGTTCTTCTTAAGAATGGATCAGCTTAAGTGTATTACTCCTCTAGAGCACAAAAGAAGCAACACAGATATCCAGGGTGAACAGGAAGGGATTCATAGGTTTGAATGATAGAGTATTATCACAGACACAGGAAGGCAGCATTCATCTCACATAACTTGACCTCATCTCACCATCTAGGAATAAGGCACTGGATAAAGCTACTTTTCTAGTCCCCAGTCAGTGGAAAAGATGTGTCCAAAGAGCATTTATGCTCAGGTGCTTAGAAACCTGTTTTAAGATGACACTGTAGAGATGTTTCTTTCTTTTATTTGACTAGAGGAACCTAAGGACTAGCTGAGCTCTTATACTTAATTTTAGAAAGGTAGGTGACACGAAGCACACCTTTTGTCTCACGGTCATGCTCGTATTAACTTCGTTGAAAATCTAGTAAGCGACTGAGAGTAAGGGGAAAAAAAATCTAGTATGCGGCTCTTGGGAAAAAAAAATAAATCTGAAGACCTCTAGTTGACTGCTCGTTCCATTTCATTTCTTTTATATAGTGGCATATTAGTTTTCTTCCAGTCTTCTGGCAATTCTCCATGGTTCTTAGATTTGTTAGTTATACATTTTAAACCTCAAATGCTTGTTTGATATGGCAGTTTCAAACCTGATACTGCATTTGTAAAATGTTGTTGATTTAAAACCATCCATTTTCAGTATCTGTGTTTAATATTGTCCTTGGTTACTGAAAAAATACAAAATATTTTGTCATCTCATGATGGAAAAACATCTTAACCTGAATACAAAAAAGATCATAGACTTCTCCTTCAATAGAGTACTATAGTCAATGCACACTCTGCCATGCTTAGTAGATAAAATAACAGAATCATTCTTTAAATTTCTTCAAGTTATATGAACTTCAGATGCATTATTATATTATATTAGAATAACTAATAAATAATAACTTATAAATATTACATTATAACTTATATTGTGGTTTTTAACCACAACTTTCTTTTATTTTATTCCTAACCATGAGATCTGTTTTTAGCAAAACAATGTGAATGGTTACTGGTAAATATTTAAAATCTTTTCTCCCAGATGGTTTGGCTCAAAATAATTATCAATTTTGTAAGATTCACTTTTTTTTTTTTTTTTTTTTTTTTTTTTTGCATTGAATACATACATCATTGGATTGTATTTTATTCTGTGTACAAATATCAAATTTAATACATTCATGATCTCTTACCCTTAAGCTAAAATTCATTTCAATTCAAAGATCATTCTTTGTATTTATCATAATAAAGGTAAAGAGAGAATCTCTTTAGTGCAGCATTTTCATAATTAGGAAATTTTCATTATAAATTTTTGTAACCAGTTCTAAAGAGCTCTGTACTGGCTGTAAAGTATCATCAGCATAAATTGTTAAAGCTAACGATGACAGCATTCTTTTTCTTGCTACAAATAGCAATGTATAGAGATGCTGTTCACCTCCTTCTCTGTTGCAGTGTGGTGGTCTGTAGCTGCACAGACCAGCATGTGATCTGCCTCTGCCTTCTATTAATAATTCAAAAATATTCAAGACTACCTATTTAGAGTTGCTAGGCACAATACATAGTGCCATTCCCAAGTTCTGCAATCCACTTGATCTATCCTAAACAAGCTGATTTAAATATTTTAGTCACAAAAGTCTTTTCTGTGAACTTCAGTCAGACTGTCTGACAACAATACACACATATTACATGAAAACTTCCAATTCTTCTAGGCTATCACTATATTGCTAGCACTGATGTATGAGCAGCTAGAGAGTCTCTTTTCATACCCCTTGGTGACTTGATTAGTTTTATCTTTGACACCTTGATTTTTTAAAATTTATTTTTATGTTTTATTTAGGTTGATGCCTGGCTGGTATAATTGGCCACTTCCACATATGGTACTTTCCTAATAGCAGAGGATGGCTAAACCAGACAGCTTCTCTTCCTCATAGTAAATGGATCAGCACTCCTCAGAGTCCAAATCTCTTTGGACTCTCTAGCAACTCTTCTTCTCTTTTCTTAGCAACTCTCTTCCTGGGCATCCTGCTTTTTATTCTGTTCTACTTATAGGAGAGGAAGTGGTCTCTGACCAGGAATGACATGGATGGCTCCTGTCTTTCAGCAGTCACTGGGAACTCTTCTGTTGATGAAAATGAAGCTAGTTAGGCATTAGCCCCTTTTGAGGAAACTGCCAGTAAACTTTTTCATTCGGATCTCTGGGCCTCTATAATTATGTTAAATTAGCTTAAAGAAGAATATATATAGATCAAATGTTTGAAGAATCAGGCAGATCCATGCTCCTTCAGCACTCTCTTCCAAAAGTGCTTCTGGCTATAATTCCCCTTCCTCATGGAATATGTTGTCACTCTTTATTCTTCAGCTCTGGCTGTTTACCCAGAAGACAAATTCCTGGAAGTTGAGCAATGGAAAGCTGGGCAAGACTATGTAGTGAGGGTCTATCAAAATCTCATTGCAGCAGATAAAGCCAATTATGTGAGTCACCATGGAGGAAGATGAGTCTTGTTCAAATGAATTTTCTTCCCTTGATGTTATATTTACTGAGCTTATGCATCACTTTAACTGGGAACCCTGAGATGTAGATAGATTAATATAAGAGTATGATAATTCACAGAGGAGCAGAGCAGCTGCTGGGGAGGTGTCTAACAAGGAGATAATTCTGTAGTTGTCCTGGAAAAGGAAGAAGAGACAGCCACTGTCCTTGGTGAGAGTATATGGCAGGGCTGCTAGCATCTCTCCTATTTTCTTCCCCAGTGCATGTCTTCTAAGAAGAAATATGTAGCTGGAAAACAAAACAAAACAGGAGTGTACTGGGATCTGTTCTGCTGTCTAGCAAAAATGCCACTCATGGGGTGAGCTCCTCCTGACTCCAGCCAGGGGCAGAGGCAATGCCACTTTTGGGGTGACTCCAGGGAATGGTTTTGCTCCCTCAGCTTAATACTCAAGTCAGCCCCATGAAGACAGGTGACTTGAGCTTTACAGATGGGAAACCTCAGTGCAGCAGGTTGACATGGCCATATTTTGCACTCTCTCTGTTTCCTCATTAGACTGTTTTAGGAGACCTGACAAAACCATATTCCTCATTTAGACACATCTCATTAGTATCTTGATTTCGGTATTGAACGGGTGATCCCTATTAGAAGGAATTTAATCTATCTTTGCTTGATAACTTAGATATCTCTGATGGCCTTTAATTTGCTTTCCTGGCATCTTCTATAAAAACTGAAATTTTATTTTATTTGAAATCCTTTGTCTATGCATGCGCTATATTTTTGATATCTCTCCTTATCCTTACAGGAAATTTGAGAGAAAAAATCCTAAAATGTTTAAGCAGGAAAGTACAGAAGTCTTGAAAAAAACCTTTAAGTATAAGGTAATTATAACACACACACACAAAAAAAAACCTCAATGTCTGTGCTCCCTTCAGTTAGACCTGAAACACAGAAGACCGCATATTGTGACAAAACAGAATCAGTTACTATCCTGACATAACCCAACATTGGAAACATCACCCAATGCTGGAACAAACTTCATTGATCTTACTGCAGCTGGTGTACAAAATCCATTCAGTAAATTATACTTTAAACCCTGCGTTGAGAGACTCGGGCACATTTTATTAGAGGTTTTAATTCTGATTCTCTGTCTAGTAGTTAGGTAACTGTAAAAGAACTATTTATTAATTTAAAGCTCATACAGCTGATTGATGCATGCTAATGCATTTTGAATTTAATAATCACATCTTCCTAATTGAATTGTATTTGCTCAGACAGAGCATATAATTAAATCAAGTCTTTTCTAATCCTTCTCATGCCAGATTATACTATGGAGCATTGGGGAAGAATAGTCAAAAGTACGAATTTAGTTAATTTAAGCCCACTGAAAAAATACATAGTCACATTGTGAATGTTTTTGATATTCCTGACTTCCAAAAATAAAGGGATGTATTTTTCCATACGAATCTTTTGCTATAATTAATAAGTGTATAGCGGCAACAAGGCTGAAAAATACGGTTAAGAAAGAAACAGGTTTAAGAAAATCCGTCAGATTTATACAGCAGATAGTGAAATTTGCATACCACATGACTAGAAAACTCTTTCAGACAAACATCTCAAACTCCTTTATGGAGAAAGGAGAGGGTCCCATTGCTTAGGAATATTAACTTGCTTTTATCTGTTCCTTACTGTTTTATTTGATGATGCAGAATTGAACAATGTTATCTGAGAGAAGGCACACAGAAAAAGCCAAGATATAGTTATGAGTTCACAGAAGAGAAGAATGAGGAGATACTTTACTGGGACACTCTGTGTATAGAGTATATACTCTCTGTGTATACTGGGACACCCAGTATACACCTGCTTGTGTATACATTGTCATGTGTTTCCAGGATGCAAGTTCAGGATCAAGGGGATTCCAAGACACAAACCTGGCTTGAATGAGGGGGATTTAATTTTTTTTTTTTTAAGTTGGAGATATCTTTCAGGAAGACATACCAAGGGAAAGACACAGCAAGAAAGGAATTTGTCAAGAAAGATTGTCAGATGAAATTGTTGTGATCCACTTTGCTCCTGTACTAAAAAGTTGCAGGAGTAGGAGGGTAGTTTTTAGGCATACAGATGTTCACTTTTCTAACACTTTTTTTTTTTTTTTTTTTTTTTTTTGCCTGATTGCTTTGGACCTTTCGATAGAATAAAAATAGTGGAATGAAATTCATAGCGGGATGTTCAAGTTTGACATTTATTTTATGATAGAGAAGAGGAACTGGATATGTGTTGCCAGTGTATCTCCTGTGTCCTTAACACTTTAAAATATTTATTCTGTGAAACAGAGCTATGGAATAAAGCAGCATCTTTTTCTCTGATAAACGATGTAATGCCTTGAGCTTAAATTACTGGCCTGATCTAATTTGTCCGGCAGAGTTAAATTATAGAATTTATCTTTTTTTAATAAACATCACTGGCTGCTGATTAAAAAATGACCTGTGGCAGAGTCTGATTTCTCTTCCTGATTTCCAAACAGAATAATATTATTAAAGATAACACTGTGGGGCTATAGTGATTTGCTTGAGGATTTTGATCTCATGCTCTATGACATTTCACTGGAAGAATGATTTGCTCTTAATATTATATTCAACCTTGTACTTGGAGAGGTCTTATAAAGATTTGTTTCCTTGACTACCCCATGTCACAGTCTTGAAATGTAATTCTGTAGCAGTACAAGAAAAAAAAAAAAAAAGGAATCCGGCACTAGTGTATAATTAATAAAGTATCACAGAAAGAAATGTGGTTAGAAAACTGCTGTCAAGGTGCTGTTTCTGAAGAAAAGCCACGCTTTTAATTGCAAATGATTTGTCCAATATATGCAGGATGATTATTTACCTTCCCACTACAAAAAGTATTAGTGTTAGTCTGTAAAGTTTCTTATTGTGGGCAAGCATGCATTGACTGAGGTCAATAGGAATATAGCCATTCTGAGCAGGGTATGCCAGTTTATACTACTTATCACTGACAGCTGAATCGATTTGCTCCTTCTTTGAAATAAGACCAAGCTACACCATGTAAAAAGAACTGCTTATATCTGCTCCTCCTGGTAGAGCTGACAATGCCATCTGGAAATATATCCGAGACTTTCAGTTCAGTGAATGCCCCATGTCCTACATGAGCTCACGGTAAAGGCACCTCTCACCTCTTATCCAGCTCATTTGGAATGAATATCTGAACAGAAAAATCATAAACAGCAACACTTGGTTTATCTAAATTAAATGAATGTAGACAAGCCTGGCCCTATCCTGGGGAAGCGTCCTATCATTCTTGGCCTGGGTTTTGCCTATATATGCACTTTAATATAAAATATGGATGAACAGGGTGTCACTGTACTTTCTGATTACTCCCATAAGCAGGAATTAGCTGTCTGCTCAGTAAGAGTTGCTTTGTAGTTACTGCATAAGACAAGTCTCTGCACAAGTGGTTGCACAGATGAAGTTAAGAGCAGCACATCTGTACCTTGTAACCCTGACTTCCCACTGTATTTCTTTCATTTGGTCAGGATTTTACTCCAGGCACTAGATATCATCTGTGGCTAAAAGTTTGTTTTCTGTTTATCTGTTTGATCTTGACGACTTAGGATCAGTTCTCTAGGGAATCAGCTGTGCTCACGGTCAGCTGTTTATAATTGAACACAATCAGCTCACTGTCTAACCTCACTGATAACGTGGCCTACTTGTTGGAAGCCAGAGGTGTGTTTTTAATTCCCACCACCCTCCCCAGTATTGCAATTATGCCTGAAAAAAATATACCTATCAGCTTATCAAGAGCCTTTCTAAGCTGCATAGTTAGCTTCCCACTCTGTGCTCTTTCTGCTAGTAATTCAGCTAAAGCTGACAAAATATGCTTATAGTCTGTCTGTGTGTCTCCTACAGTTCACATCAGTGGCATGTCCTGCCAGAATAGCCCTACTAGAAAACAAAATGCTAAATACTGTTTGGAGGGATAAGAGATGGTGTTGATTGTTTGCATTTTTTTTTTTTTTGCAAAAAGTAGATGTAATAGTACCATCTGATGCTGTATTAGTGGCAGTAGATTGAAAGAAGTGATGTGTTGTTTCTGAAGGAAAAAAAGTTTACATCTATTTTGGGCAGAGGACTCTGCTAGAGGTACAGGCCATGTGTGGTAAAAGTGATACAAGATCTTATGCAGCTGATGATCCCATATCCTCAAAGTACAGTTCAGTGACCATGAGGGATCCAAATAGAACAAGAGAGTACACAAATCAGTCTTCCTCTCTCCTCCCTCTTTTCATTTTCTTTCCCCAAAAGCATTACCTTATCTGAATTAATTCTGCATTCCCTCCTGTACATTATAAATGACATGGTCTTAAGTTCTGTATCTGCTCTACTATTTCATAAAAGTACTTTTCTTTATTTTCAAATAAAATAGATTATAGAAACAGATGACAGAAACTTTCTAGGTGGAGCTGGTCTAGATGGGCCAACACTCTGCTTCTCTCTCTCTCTCTCTCTCTCTCTCCTGATGAACTCTGTCTCTGCTATTTTCTATTTATATTGTAAACAGGATATAAGTAGCTGGCATCAGAAATTAGGTTGAAGAGAACCTAAGATGTGCTTTGATCCTTTTTGGAGACACTGGAATTGGGTAGAGAAGACTTGGGAGTTATTTGGAAATTTGCTCCTTGATGAACAGTTTTCCTTGCTGATGACCTTGGCCAAGACCCTTCACTCTCCTGCACTTTGCCTTCCACATTCATAGATGCTTTCAGGAAAGACTTTGAGGTGTGGGGTGCCTGCTACACAATACCTTTTCAGCCTTACTCTTGTTCACTTTCCCTTTCCCAGTGGTGAACTGACAGATAATCACAAGGGCTAAGTACTTATAAGAAAGGCACAGGTCAAAGATACCAAGTCCCAGAGTTTTTCAATTTTAATTTTAATTTTTTATTATTTTCACTTACTTTGAAAACAACAGCCTTTTCTATTCTTGGCCTGGATTCTTGGATTATTCTATCTGGCCAAGATAGTAGCTCTGGGGATGTCCTGACAGGCAAAGACCAAACTATGGAGATTGGGATGAAGAAAAATACTATTTTTCAGATATTTTTCAGTTCAGATATCAGAAATGCATATAGGGGGCCAAGAGGTAAGACATGTGGAGAAGTAAAGAGCTATGGAGCTCTGTCATCATTCATCAAGGAAGATATTGGAGGTGAGGTGTGTCCTTTGTCACTTTACAGCTCCCCTAGGTTGCCAGTGCTTGTGGAAGACATCCTACTATGAAGGAAAGACATAGCAGAATAACTCTATGGTTTTAGAAAAAGGAAAGAGTTTCCAGAACAGTCTTTCATGATACTGTGCTTATTATCTACATTAACCAAGAAGAAGCCAGTTCTCCTCACAGGAAGTGAATCTCCATTCAGACAGAGTTGGAGAAAGGATGGAGGATGCCTGAAAGCTTGTGTGCATGATTGTGCTTGTGTGAGGCACAGCTGTTCCTCCAATTTATACAAGGCTGAAAAACTTACAGATCTGCTTACTTTGAGTCTGTGTAGTTGCTATAGTTGCTGTGGTTGTTAACGTGTGGGGGTTTAAAAGGCTGGTCTAATAGCCTATCTGGCTTTTTTTTTTTTTTTTTTAAACCTGGAAAGTTAATGTGAGAGATGGAGAAGATATTTAACACAAAATGCCTGTAAGCTTAAAAAGATGAAAACTAAAGACCTCCTAGAAATGCAGTTTTTCAACCACTATTTTTATAAATGACAAGTTTCTGCAGCATATATGGTCACTTCCTTCCTTAGAAATGTTGTTTTGCAGTTGTTTTAGTCCACAAAGCACAGACCTTCTCTGGATTTTGCCTCAGCTAACTAACCAGTATAAATTTCTCTTGAAATTCACAGCTGTCTTTACTGAATGTGAGTAAATGAGCCTGTCAGGTTGAGCTGACTCTAAAGTTTTCTTGTCTTTGGGATGCAAATCCTTTTAAGTATATTTAGGCCATCTCTGCTTCTTTTTCATGGGACATATTGGGGGAGTGGGGGTTGGGGAGGGAGATCCACAAGTTATTTTTCATAAAGAAACTAAACCAAAAAAGATGTACTTTAAACCACTGTGTTCAAAGTCATTGTCAAAGTTGTCATCCCCTTGCAGGAACCAAATGTGCCGGGCTTTTGCTTTTCTTAGGTTTGCACAGAAATAGGCAGACTTTTTTTCCATAGTTATCATCATTCAGCTATGGTTTAAACTATTTTAGGTAGTCACTGATAGCTGTCATGAGAAACTCAGACACAGTCTAGTGAAAGGTTTAAATTCCAAGCCAAGGCACTGGGCTTACCCTGGTAGCCAGGTGGTTTTAATGCCTGACTGGAATTGTTCATCAAATTCCTCCCCATTTCATATTCCCTGCCTTCCTGGCCTGGACATCCAGGACTTTGCTTCCTTTAAAATGACAATTCCCTGACACAAAACTTCAGAGCATGGCTAAAAATTACTCAGCTCATATTTAATTCATCTTTGAATTTCCTTAGCTGGAGATGCTTGGGTACATATGGCCAGCAGAGTGGAAAGCCCTAGATATTCAAGAGCTGGATAAATAACTCTTAATAACATAAAGTATTTGCTGTACCTTTTAGTCCTCCTCTAACTCAATGGCAGAGGAAGAAACAGGATAGAAATCAGCACAGTGCTCAGATATTGTAGCATTTCAGACCTGATAGTCCTTAATGCAAATCCCTCTTTACTGCTAGTTTATACAATAAATTTTTCCAACTTACACCCCCCAGCCTGCCTCAACATGAATGAAAAATCAGGCATTGATGTGGTGTAACAGTTTTAATTTTGACAGATGGTAACATATAGTATGCATGGTGTGCAGAAGGATGATGCTGGTTTTGCACAGAGGGAACTGAAGCCCTGCTGGCTGGGACTGGTGGGGCTGGTGCCCAACAACTCCTGTGCTGCTGAGGATAGGAGTCCAGTCATGACCCTGGTGTCAGCACTCACTATTGTGTACAGTGTCAAGAGATCCTGAACTGGTGCTGAGAGAGAATATATATATATATATTTCCTTAAAAACAGCAACCAAACCCAATTGACCTGGCGATGACACTTCAAAGAACATGAGGTTCTTTGAACCAACACATCAAGGTGTTGGTTTGGTGGCAGGCTTCCTGGAGATGGGTTGGCAGACCAAGAAGTAATGGGAGTAAGGGTTTACAAAGTGTGTGTTTTGACTTATCAGCTAGTTCCCAGATCATCAGAGGGCACAGTTTCTTCCTCCTGTTCCCCTTCCCTGTCCATCTCCAGTGCTGTCTGTACAGATAACATGACTTTTAGACAATACAGAGGTTTAAGTTTTGCCTTCTTGAAGGACTTGGCACAAGAAGTAATCTTATACAGTGTAGAAGTCTGCCAAACTTCCTAGTTACAGGAGAGGTATTTTAAGGTCTTTCTGGGGAATAAGGTCTCATGAGCAATTTGCAGCTGGATTTCTGGAATCAGATTTTCAAGAACATTCAAAATGCAAACGGGGGAGGAGAAATGGGTGCGATTTTCATTATCATTTATATTTATAAAGCAGCTATTATTAGGTATCTATTAGTTCTTCCCAAATGTAAACACCATTAAAATGTGGTTTATAGCTTTACAGGTAAAACACAGATCTAGCTACAACAGAAAGCCTTAAAAATTCAGAATATTTTTAAAATAAGTGAGGATCATGTGCAGAATACAGTTTAATCGAGAGTATATAAAAGATTTCTTAATGTGTCTTTGGGAGGGCTTGTATAATCTACTTGTAAGTGCTGACTATGGCAGAACATCTGCAGGAAACTCAGACCAGCATCAGGGAAAGTAAAGAATACTGGTAACAACTGCAATTAGATAAGAAAAAAAAAAGTTCTTTAATTCAATAGTCCTGTGATAGAATCACAGTACAAAATTTAAGGACTCTGCTTAGTCTGTTACCACAACATAAAAGAAAAAAAAAAAAAGGAATTACAAAGCTTAATTATTTAAGAAGACAGTTCACATATTCCCCAGCTTCACCAGTGCTTACAGGACCAAACAAATCTTCTCCACTTAAAGACTGTGCCTGTGTTAGCAACAGAAGTTTATATGAGTAGTGACAGCAGAGTCTTATTTTTTTTGCCTCTATGGTGTCATCTATTTAGTCTTGTCCAATTTAACACAGCAAACTCTCCACTGATTTCAAGGTTGCATTTTTCCGTCCTTAGCCAACACAGACACTCAGGTTTATATTTTTATTTAGAGTCCTGATGTGACAGAGGTTTCAACTGGTTACCATTTGCTGTGATCAGAAGTGTGCTTTCAAATATTTTTAAATATTTTATAGGTTAGCACTCAAAAGGAAGCAGAGCCTAGAAGAAAAATAACTGCTACTTCAGCTTCTTTTCTGTGACTGCTGATGAATTAATGATTATTTTTTACACCCCTTATCCCAATAACAGGCAAAAAAAAAAAAAAAAAAAAAAGCTTTAACATTCAGGGTATCCAAAAATCATTAGAAGAAGGAGGCCAGGGTGGAGTCCCAGATTAGTTATGATGAGCTGGGGCCAGTCTCTGGGAAAGGGGAATTATGGATTAATTGTAAATTAAAATTTATAAATTTATAAATTGTAAATTAAATGTAAATTAAATTAAAAATTATGTAAAGGCAGGGAGAAAAGGTTCTCCTGGGAACATCCCAGGTCACCCTCAGGCAGGGAGAGCCAAGGGGGACATCTTCTTTTCCCTATTTGTTACTTGTGACACATTAAATGATCAAAACTTGTTTAAGAATCTGAGTGTATACGTGTGCCTATATACACACATACATATACACAGAGAGATGGGGAAGGGGAGATGGGGAGAAAATAAATATGTGGTTTAGGTATTAGGATTTGCATAAAGGTAGAGAAATCAAAGACTTGATTTTAGAATGTCATACTGAATAAATTAGACCAAAAAAAAAAATAAATAAATAAACACAGCTGCTCCTTTTAAATAGGAAAGGGAGAGAAAGGTATCCAAGAGCACAGTCCACCATAAGCTGTTGACTAGCCAGACCAGCTGTTATTTAGTCCAACTTGCTATGAAGTATTGACAGTTTTTGAAATAACCTGAAGATCAAACGATTTTTTTTCCCTTTTTTTTTTTTTTTTTTTTTTTTTTTTTTTTTCCAATATGGTACTATTTCTTGCTTTTTTGTTGTTGTTGTTTTGTTTTGTTTTAAGAAGAATTTCCATCTGATTTTTTGCTTGGTTTTATTTTGTGTCTTCAGTTTCAGTATTTCAGAAGGCAAAGCAGTCTGAATTTAAGTGGTATACAGAGCCGGGTTGATCTTCTTCAAGGCTCTGAAGCTGCCTTCAATGATTGTCATACTAATGGGATAAGGAAAGGTACAGTGCTCTGTGGAAGCAGCCTTGCTTCTTTCAGAAATCTTTGCTCTGGGTTTAAAGTGGATGCTGAAACAGCAGTTTAAAAATTCTTTGCTTTGATCTGAAATGCCTGTTAAAAAAGCATGGATTTCCTGGAGTCCTTTCGCTCTCTCTATATATTTTTTAATTTGTTATTTATTTTACCAGTCAGAATGCTGTTACTTTATTTCTCTTTTCTAGCATATATGTAATAAATATTAGGCCAAAGAAGGAGATAAATTCCTGAAGTGATTTGGATAAAAGGAAAAGGAATGTAACAAAGGAAAAGTGGAGAAAAACAAAACAAAACAAAACAAAACACACAACATAAGATCAAATGTTTTTTATGCTTGTACATAAAAAAAAAATCAGCTCTAACCCAGCTGAAACTTTGCCCTGTTGTTAGCCAGCTACAAAAGCATCAGTACTTCATTCATTGCCAGCTATTTAAACACCCTTGAGATAAGAATAATGACATTTTCAAAAATTTCTTTCCACTTTCTTTGTAAAGGGTGATGTCTCTCGAGTATGTTGCCAAGGTCCCTATTTATTTTCAAAGCACAATAATCTGTTGCCCTCACTTCAAGCAGCCCACCCATGCAAATGTTACATATGTGACCTATGTAAAGTGTAGGCTTAACATAGCATCTTTAGAGCAGTATGTCAGGACTCTGCCTGGGCATATATCCTGTAAGTTCATGACTGTACACTGTTCTGGCTTGGGACATGCCAGTTTTGGGGCTAGGCAGCAAGAAGAGCAGGAATGACAGATTGTACTGACCTAGGAGAGGAAGCTTCTCAGGCTGTGTGCATGACCTGAACATTTTCAGATCAAAATAGTTGTTGTTTTACTCTTTAAACATTACTCTTACATTTCTAACTTTTCTCCTAACAGTGATGCCCCAGCAGCATTAGTAATGAGCCACAGCATTAAAGACATTGACATTTCTTTTTAACATCTTCAAACCATTTTGAACAAGTGTCTTGTAATATTTTCCCTAAATGTGGAGACAATAAATGGTGCACTGATTTCCTTGCTTGGTTACTAATTGGCTTGTGACAGTGACATTGACATTGTAGTTGCAGATACATGCAGATTGGAAATTAATATGCTGAGATTGATAGTTATGACAGCATATAAAAGTCAGGCTATCCAAGCTATATTAAATCACTTAATAAAATCCGAATGAAGGTATCTAAGAAGCATGAGAAAACGTTGAATTACCTTATTTAAATTTGTTACTTAATGAAAACATAAATATTTAAAACCCACAAAGTTATTAACTAAATTAATGAGAATTATTTTAAAGCTACAATTTACTCAGCCAGATCATCAGCAAATGCAATCTCCATTTAAATTAATGGAGACATACCATCTTACACAGTTTGGGTTCTGGAACATGATATTGATAAAACCATATATCATTTTTTTAAGCATAATGCATTTGGAGTTTGTTCTAGGATTCAAAAACCATAAAAACACATTTGATATTAAAAAATAATAAAAAAAAGAAGAGTTCACTTATGATAACTTACCATTCTGTAAAGTTTATCTTCCAGATCCTGATTAATTCTTTGTAAGGCTAGGTAATTGTTTTGTATCCTAAAACAAAAATGATATCATGTAATTTCATGTATTGTTCTTTGTGTTGTTTTTTCACCTGTAATTTTCACATCAGTACAAAACCTTGGCTTTACACTACTTGAAATCTATTTTCTTATCACTCCTGTTGCCAGTCAGTGGTTGCCTTTGAAAGATAATTACCACTTACTTCCTAAGCAAACTTTGTCATTTTTGCTTACTAGACTTAGTGGCAAGTTCCATCAAGCAGTGAAAATGTGTTTGCTGTTCTGCACTTGTGTGCAGACATGCATCACAGCTTCATAACTTGAACAAAGGCATTATAGCTTTTCATTAGGCTCAGGAATAACATGTCAGGCAGGAGACATGAACTTTCTACTTAGACACTAAGGAAAGAAAATTACCAGGCTCTCTTAATATGGAGAATTGCAGCAGAAACCTAATGACTGCAGTAAAAGCAACATGGAGGCAATTCCACATGACTTAGAAGAGAATACTCTTTTGACAAAAGTTCAAGGAATTGCACCTCCTTGAACCTCAGCAACACATCTTATTTTCATCCAGCAAATAAATTTAGATAGCGTGGCCTGGAAAAGGTGTGTATTTATTTTTATCAGCACTGAAGGATTGAAAGGACTCACAAAATGAAGCTTCCTGGCTTATTCCAGAGCAATACACCAAAGAAAAGTTTCAGTCTGTACATCGTTAGGTTCCTTGGATTGTAACCTCACTACTGTTGTGAGCAAGCTGCATAGTCTATGGGAAACACATTCCTATTTCAGTAGTAGCTGTGCCTTTCTGTCCACAGAAGATAAAGAGGGTAGCTCCTTGTTTTTGTTGGTACATACCACTTCAGCAGGGTGTATAACAAATGTAAAGTCTATGTTAGAAGTTCAGCTGTAAAAAGTTTGTCTGAATGCATCTAAATGTTTGCACTGAGAATGTTAGGTCAATAGGTCAAGGTATTTTAAGGGGTAAGTTGATTTTAGGCAATGTGTTAGAGAATTGTATAAGCGAACTCGGATGTAATACACATTCATTCAGCACAAAGCCACTTTGTGTGAGAAGCCTGAACCTGGATTTAGTTTCCACAATGACCAGCAAGGAATTGGGATTAAAGAATTAACTTTGATTTATCGTGTGGATAGGAGTGGCTGCTGAAATCAGAACTGAGATGTGCAATCAGCCCATGCCATGGTTACGAACGGAGGGGTCCATCCCACCCCTTCCTTGCAGTGACAGTTCAGGTCTCTCCCTCCTTCTGTTGCCATGGAGATTTTCTTTCCAGTTGCATAAACCAAATCCTCCATTCAGGGGCAGGCCAGGGGCTGGCAGTGCCTCTTGTAAGGCTCACAGTTATACCGTAACATCTGCCACACAGCTCTGAGCAGAAAGTTCTGTGCTGAGGACAGATGCTTTGTGGGCAAGGTAAGGACATACCCACAGATGAAGCTCCCAGGGGCACAGAGAGTCAAGCCAGGCTCAGGGTGGCAATTTCAAATATATATTGTTAGTCTTGGGAAAAATTTGGTGTACTGCATATTTTACAGAGCTGCTGCACAGAGATTTCCACCCCGTGAGGAGGATGGATGGTAAATGGTGTTTGCAAAGGTGGTGACCTCAATGGGCTGGAAATTTGTGAGACTTTTACTAACCTATGGCTCAGTCATTACTCACCTGTTCTCACAATGCTATTGTGTAAATGTCCAGGTGACTTAAAGGATTGAATGAAGTTCATGGATCTCTGCATTCTCCGTGTTCCTGTTAGATGCGGCATTTGCTACTAAGCCTCTATACAGACATTTATTTGTGCAGCTGCAGGTATACTTGGCATTTATTGGTATTTAGCTAAAGTCAACACAACAGAGAGAAATCTCAGGATACCCTATACCCATCATGGCAAAGGAGAATGCAGAGATGATTTTGATAAGTTAGTAGAAGTGAGGAGGCTTAAAGTGGCTTTGTCTGCAGAGAGCTATTCAGCACTAGTTCTTACGTCATGTTGGTAGGGCTGCATGCCGTGGTGTGGGGAACAAGGATTTATAAAAATAAGATAGAGCCTGCTGGCTGAGACCAGAGGTGCCCTAGTATCTCGTCAGTCATGGTCTGCAGCCTTTCCTCAAGAAAATCAAAATAGAACAGATTAAATATATTTTGTAGCAATCCTCTAGCATTTCGTGGCTCAGCTAGAGACGGTGTAAAACTGATGTCAAATTTAGCATCTGCAACTTCGTGAAAGTTTGCATGGGTTCAAAAGTATCTGCAAAAATTAATGAAAGAAAAGTGGAAAGAATATTGGTTCAGGGCTTTTCTAGCTCAAGCCTCTCTGTACCCCAGTCTGTGCAGTATGGATCCACATGGAGAGCTCAAGGGAGATATTGAAGGTTGACATATTGAATTGTTCACTTTACGTGTCTTGAACTGAACCAGCAGTGATTACTACCTGGATATATGGCTTATTACAGTGGCAATGCATCAACGGTTCTGCAGAGACCATTTTTCTCCTGGTGTGAATGACTGGAAGATCAGTTACCATTAAATAATCATTCTTGGCTGGCAATGCTTCTTTTTTCTTTTTTATTTTTTTTTCTACAAAAAATTGCCTACTAGGCAAATCAAACCCAAACAGTAAATTGAAACCAAAAATCCACAGTATATAGAAAGCTGAGCTTCAAAAATTGTTTCTATCAAGAACAGTATGCAAAGGTAGTCAAAATAAGCACAAATGCTTACATATACCCAAACACATAGACATGCACATACACATATAAAATCTAAATTGGAAATCCACTCTGCCAAAAGAAGTGTCAGCAAATGTGGGTGGCAAGGGGAGAAATGGACCCATAAATATATGGAAGAAAGTGTTAAAGGAATAAAAGAACCCAGTAATCAAATCTATCTTTGGGCAACAGTGTGAAATAGAAGTGGAGTAGGGAAAATAATTCCAATTTGAAATGATCAGATGAGGAAATGATAAGAGAATTTTTCCTGTTTACAGGAAAAAACAACAACAACAAAAAAAAAAAACAAAACCTAGATAACAAAAACCTTGTGAAGTATAAAACATTCTGATGTTGTAAATTTGTCTTCTTTGCGAATAAAGCAAAGAATAGGTCAGCTTCACTAACCCATGAAAATGCACTAAGAATAAACTCCTTTTATGTGAATTGATAACTTATATTTTTATGACTTTTTTTGTATTGTTAAATTCATATATTTAGATGATACCCATGTGCCTCCACAAGTACATGTGTATCATAATAATGTGCATGCATTAAATGCATGTTTAGATTCTCAGTTAAATTAGAGTTTACTGAGAAGTACATGTATTTAGACCACATTTAATATTATGTATCAGCGCTCTAACACAGCAAACACCACATTTCTCTCTAAGACTACAGATCATCACTGAAGAGAAAGCCTGCACAAGTCTGTTTCCACTCTATTTCAAGCCCCCTTAAAGCCATGAGATATATCTGAAGTAAAACAGGTTTGTGCTGACCTGCAAAGAAGGGAATTTCAACCAGAGTACAGTTTAGCTTTGAAGAGTGACTGTTAAAATAACTTCTTGTTCAAAAGCCCTCTTCCTTATCTGTTATCAGAAGTAACATGGTCTTTCTTATGAAAACAAGAGTTTTCCCCCTATTTATTTGAAAGCTAATGCAGCCATAGGATTTCTGTTCAGATAGCCCTTTCAATCTATGATATGTCTTGCTTTTGGTGAAATAATTACGCATGTGGGCTAATATTTGCACTAAAAATATATTCGTACAGGTTTACTCCTTGTGTCTTAAAATAACTGTACTCCCTGGTAAAAGCTAGGAAGGGAGACCTTGCACAGCTGGCACCCAGGGGGTGGTCTCGAGCAGGAAACCCTGCATGACCTTTGGAGAAAGGTTTTGGTTCCAAGATTGGTATTTGAGTATAATTAAAAAATTGACTTGAAAAAGCCATGCTGGTCATGTCAGATAGGGAGATCACTGTGAGGCATATGAACCCCCCAATGTATTTTCAGTCAGTTTTCAGAGCCAAAGCTATGCTTTACAGTTAATATTTAACCCACTCAGCTCTGCCTTGCTCCGTCTCCCACTGGGACAAAAAAGAAAAAGAGAGGTCAAAAAGCTTGACCATGGAGCCACATAAATGTCCTCCCTGTGAGGGTTAGAGAGAGGAGGCCTAGTAGTAATGTTGTTCATTCTGTATGAGTTAAGAGGGTAAAGGCTTTCAGAAAGGAGTAGAAAAGGATGGCTATTCAGCCTCTCGGAAAAATTCTGCACTCCTTGATAATGGAAGTTTAATAACAGAAATGTTCTCTAGTATGCAACTGGGATCATGTTACACAGGGTTTATTTATTAGTAGGGGCTGAATTTATCTCCCTGTGCAGTGAATAAAGCAAGAAACATGTTATTGAAACTAATTCTGGTTCCTTGTTTTTCTCACACTGTTTTTCCTCTGTGACATGTTGCTGACACGCTTTTGGATGGCAGTTTTGTTTCTGACATTATTCTTTTCCAGGTTAGGAAACCTAGTCATTCAACTTGTTGTATGCCTTGCTGTTCTCAGTAGAAACATTGTTAAAGCTCACCTCATAAAATATTTTGGGCTTCCATTATAATATATTTTCAGGGGAGTAATCACCCCCCTGAAACATAATTTTTAATATAAGTTTTCTTCATAATACTGTACAATGTTCAATTAGACTACTGGAAAGCGAGTTCTACTAATCTGATGTTTAAGTACAATTGCTAGACTTTGCCATAAGCAAAACCAAGACTGTCTGACATGACTTTTGCAGGGTACTTAAATCATCAGTGCCCAGTGAAGTTGATATGATGCTTCTTACTGTCTTTTAAGAGACTGTATTTTGCCCCTTTGTTTTAACGAAAGTGGGATGCTCTGATAAGCATGATGTAGGAATTATGATGACTGTGCTCGAAATAATGTTTCAAGAGAAAAGACTATTAGCATTCCCTGTCCTTATAGCTGTAATGGGACAAAAATACATCAAGAGCAAAGTTACTTTCAGTAGGTCTACTCTAAGTGAAATGATACGGAAAATATGTATTGTTGGCAAGAAAATGTTATGGAAAGCCTTCACAATGGTCATGGTGGATATGTGTAGATTTCAAAATCATCATCCAACCTGCTCATTTTGGCCTTGTTTTAGGAAGCCTCCCAGTTTGAGAAACATGTAAGGTATGAGTCCAATAGGATGTTTCCTAGTTTGAGATCTTGTAGCCTTAAAATTATTTAATTATTTTTAAATTTTTCATAGAGTTGTTTGGGTTGTTTGGTTGGCTCTCTCTCTTTTTTTTTTTTTTTTTTTTTTTTTTTTTTTCAAAGAGTGAAGATAAGTTCTTTGGGTATAGCCCTGGAATGATAATTTTGTTTTGACTCATCCAGTGAATTAGATTAAATGGTTCAATTATCCACATAAGCTTAGGAAAGGTCTCACAAGAAATGTAAATGCATTTCTGCACAAATGGATAATTGTAGGTTCAGAAGTTTTACAAACAAATGAGAAAATGGATATTAAGAATCACTGATAAATTTAAACGTTGTCTAAGCTTTGAGTGAAGAAGGACCAAATTCTCTTTTCTTCTATCAGTGCAATGGAGACTAACAACTGAAAATATGCAGCCAAATTCATTAAAATATTTTCTGTATATATACATATATACAGTATAACTATATATATGTAAGTGTATATGTAGTGTGTTTATAGCCTTTGTGTAATGCAGCATAGTACTACCCTGCATGTATGATGTTCACATATAAACAATATGATAGATATATCTGCCTATATATTTCTATTTTCATGTTTACTCTCAATACAAAGATATATTATATATCATATGTACATAATTTATGTGGCATGTAATATATGTTCAGATATGTGATATACATATATTTAGTATGAAAATACAATGTGTAGTCATTAAAAAATAATTTATGTTTGAGAATATATGTTTATATTTTTACTTACATATGCCTTTAACATAGCTGTTTGTAAATTCCTCAAAACTGTTTATTTCAAAAAGTTAGTTACTAACCTTCTCAGTTTTTCAGTTACTTTTTCAAGTTCCTCCTGAGCACGTCTCAATTCTATTTCAAGATACTGACGTGTAGAATCAAATTCCGTTTCAAGCATTTCCAGCTTATGGGTAGTGTACGATAGACGCTTTCGTAATTCCCCCTTCTGTTCTTGCAAAGTACTAGAAAAACAAAGACCACAGCTGTAGAATTTAGCTGCTCCTGAAAAGCTTTTCATGATCTACTCTTTGACCAATTCCCTACAGTCTAAGTTGGCATTGAGCCAGAGAATTGTGCTTAATAATTTGTTTACTGCACTTTGAAAATCTTCTGATTTAGACAGTTGACTATCTTCCCATCTGTCCTTTCTAGTGCATTTGTTGCTAATATCTCATTAGCCATAATGGAACACTTTGTGGAAGAACCCTCATTAAAAACAAAATACAGTCTAGAGTTTGGTTTCACACAGGAACTTTCATTTAGGGTTACCCAAAAATATGACTGAAGTAGCAGATATTTATAGAGCAGTGACCAAATAAAGTGTGCAAAACTATTATTTGCCAATAGTCCAGGTTATAATATATGTTGTAGAGAAAGAAGATTTTGTTTCATTTGGATTGATCAGCACCTTACTTCCTACCTGTAGGGCTGCTAATGATGTTACTATTTAGGTTTTCATCTGGAGAATTGTAATTCTAATAATCAATTATTATTATGTATCCTTCCCCATTTTCCTGCTTATTTGGGAGCAAAGACTTTCTAGACACTGATGTAACCCTCTAATTTTTCACAGTACTTTCATCAAGAAAGAATTTATGCCCTCCTTGTAATCCAGCATCTGTTACAATCCTTCAGAAAGCAAAGCAGTAAGCAGAGAATTTGAAGAGGGAGGAATTTTTTCACTTTATTGTTTTCTCTATATTTCAGAGAAGATATAAAATAGCCTAAAATCAGGAGATGCAAACAAAATGTTTATTGTTATGGTCAAAATGCCATCTGCCCCAAACTGTCCACCTGGATTTGCAGTGATGGTGATACTTTCCCTGACTATGCTACTTCAAGTGAGACAGTCTCCTCTTGCCTCAATTCTTATTTGCATGATGGAAATCTTTCCTCCTAGCCTATTTAGTTTGTAAGCTCCTCAATATTCTAATTCATTTTCCAAGTGAACAGCAAAGTGGGAGTAATGTTACTGTAACTTGGTTCAGATACTGCTTCCTCTGTTAGTATTGAGATGACCTCTTGGCCTCAGGCAGGATCTCTGAGGCACCACAGAAATGCAGCCTGCAGTCACCTAGAGGGTGCAAAGAGGGCTACTACATGATGTGCTGTGTATTGCCTTACTTCTTTTTCTAAACATAAGATAATAATCATTCTTCATAAAAGAATGGCAAATCTTGATTCCCTTTGATGTCAAGTCAGTACTGCCATCAGCTTCAGCAGACTAATATTCTGGGTCTTTAATTAGACAATAGAGGTGGAAACAACATGCCATTCATCAAGAAACACACATCTGAACTCACTTTAGTGGGACTGCCTTCTCCTTTACCAGCTGCTGTAGGAGCTTCAGTAAGTTAATACAAAAGCTTTACAATTGCTGCTTACTTGATCCATGCAGCCTAGATCTAGGAAACAGTCTAATGTTTTGCCAACACTGCTCTATTTCAATTACAGATATTGCGTGGTTACAGTTATACTTAGATTACCACTTGTAGTTATATTCTCTTAAAATAATATATTCTAATTCAGACATTTAATGCAACTCCAGTTAATGTAATCATTTAGTTTTTATATTTCACTCAGTGAATAAAACTGCCAAATTATCTAGGAAATAAGAATCTGAAGCCACGTTGCTCATTTCTACACATCTTTATTCACGAGGTTGTCACATCATTCCACCTTTCACTTGCTCTGCTTCTGACATTGTTCTTGTTATTTATCTGCTCAGTTTAGGAAAGAAGAATGGTCAGTTTTCCTTCCTTTAACCTGGAATCTTGGATTTTCTATGAAGTGTGGGTTACAGAGTCATAACATTACAGTGAGGTTTCACTCATTAGAGATATTCAAAAGCTGTCTGGATGTGGTCCTGGGCAACCTGATCTGGGTGTCCCTGCTTGAGCAGGAGCTGGACCAGATGACCTCCAGAGGTCATCTGGTCCTTCCAACATCACTCATTCTGTGATTCTGTGAAAACTGTGAAAAGAGTGAAAAGAGATTTCATCTCTAGTCTTCTGCTGTTCTAAAAATCTGTCCACTAGGATTTGTATAAAAAGTGAACAGTAGCTCCTTGAGCTGTGGTTTTGGATAAAAATGTCCAGGCTGCTGCTCTGTGCTGGATAAATGCAGTTAATACTAGTTAAGCTAGATCAGGGGCAGTTACAACATCCTAGGGAGTTTTGTTCAAGAGAAGAGTTTGACCTCAGGGGACTGGGAGGCTGTAGGGGTACAAACGAAATGGGAATGTGAGGAATGTTTAAGTCAGTAACAGCTGGCAGTGACTGTATAAAACAACCAAGCATATTCTAATAAGGCAAGGAAACAGTCTATATAGATGCACTCTTTCACATAATGCTTTGGGTATCAAAGCATAGCTGTAACTTTGTAGACAAAAAAAAAAAAAAAAGGAAAAATAGTTAAAGTATAAGTTAGGCAACTTCAAAGTTAGTCTCATAATTCTTTTCTACTTGCTATATTACCCAAGCTGGAAAGATGGCATCCTGAAATGTATATTTTTAGAAAATGATATAAACCACAGAATCACAGAATCACAGAATTTTCTAGGTTGGAAGAGACCTCAAGGTCATCGAGTCCAACCTCCAACCTAACGCTAACAGCCCTCCACTAAACCATTTCCCTAAGCTCTACATCTAAACGTCTTTTGAAGACTTCCAGGGATGGTGACTCCACCACTTCCCTGGGCAGCCTGTTCCAGTGCCTCACAACCCTTTCAGTGAAGAAGTTCTTCCTAACATCTAACCTAAAACTCCCCTGGCTCAACTTAAACCCATTCCCCCTCGTCCTGTCACCAGGCACGGGGGAGAACAGGCCAACCCCCACCTCGCTACAGCCTCCCTTGAGGTACCTAAAAAGAGCGATAAGGTCACCCCTGAGCCTCCTCTTCTCCAGGCTGAACAAGCCCAGCTCCCTCAGCCACTCCTCGTAGGACTTGTTCTCCAGGCCCCTCACCAGCTTCGTCGCCCTTCTCTGCACCCGCTCAAGCACCTCGATGTCCTTCTTGTAGCGAGGGGCCCAAAACTGAACACAGTACTCGAGGTGCGGCCTCACCAGAGCTGAGTACAGGGGGACGATCACCTCCCTAGCCCTGCTGGTCACGCTGTTCCTAATACAAGCCAGGATGCCGTTGGCCTTCTTGGCCACCTGAGCACACTGCTGGCTCATATTCAGCCGACTATCCACCATCACTCCCAGGTCCTTCTCTGCCTGGCAGCTTTCCAACCATTCCTCTCCCAGCCTGTAGCTCTGCTTGGGGTTATTGCGCCCCAGGTGCAGGACCCGGCACTTGGCCTTGTTAAACTTCATGCAGTTGACCTCAGCCCATCGGTGCAGCCTATCCAGATCCTCCTGCAGAGCTTTCCTACCCTCAAGCAGATCGACACACGCACCTAACTTGGTGTCATCTGCGAACTTACTGAGGGTGCACTCAATGCCCTCGTCCAGATCATCGATGAAGATATTAAAGAGGACCGACCCCAGCACCGAGCCCTGGGGGACGCCACTAGTGACTGGCCTCCAACTGGACTTGGCTCCATTCACCACGACTCTTTGGGCCCAGCTATCCAGCCAGTTTCTAACCCAACGAAGCGTGCGCCAGTCCAAGCCAAGAGCAGCCAGTTTCTTGAGGAGAATGCTGTGGGAAACAGTGTCAAAAGCCTTGCTGAAGGCAAGGTAGACCACATCCACAGCCTTTCCCTCATCCACCCAGCGCGTCACTCTGTCATAGAAGGAGATCAGGTTCGTCAGGCATGACCTGCCTTTCATAAAGCCATGCTGACTGGGCCTGATCGCCTGCTTCCCCTTCAAGTGCTGCATGATGACTCTCAGGAGGATCTGCTCCATGAGCTTTCCTGGCACTGAGGTCAAACTGACAGGCCTGTAGTTTCCCGGGTCTGCCCTCCGGCCCTTCTTGTAGATGGGCGTCACGTTTGCTAGCCGCCAGTCGATTGGGACCTCCCCCGATAGCCAGGACTGTTGATAAATGATGGACAGTGGCTTGGCCAGCTCCTCTGCCAGTTCCCTCAGTACCCTTGGGTGGATCCCATCCGGCCCCATCGACTTGTGCACATCTAAGTGCCGTAGCAGGTCACCAACCAGTTCTTCATGGTTGGTATAAACCACAAAACCTAATGGAACATGTACTTTGATTCATCTGATACATGAAAAAATATCTGGCCGTTTTTAAGTAGAATTAATTTTTAGACAGGAACAGTAACATCTAGTATATAATGGGATTATTTAAGATGAGTTAGTAGATACACAACAGTGAATCATTATTAAAATATAAGTTGTTAGACAGAAAACTAAGAATTTTAGAAAGAAATCATGGTCTGACAAAACTATGCTGAATAGCCTGAAACTTATAGCCACTTTTATGGGAGAAAGAGAGAGAGAGAGAGAGAAGGAAAGAAAGAGAAGGAAGGAAGGAAGGAAGGAAGGAAGGAAGGAAGGAAGGAAGGAAGGAAGGAAGGAAGGAAGGAAGGAAGGAAGGAAGGAAGGAAGGAAGGAAGGAAGGAAGGAAGGAAGGAAGGAAGGAAGTGGGAAAAGAAAGAGAGAAAAGAAAGAGAAAAGAAAAGAAAAATAGAAAAGAAAGAAGGAAAAGGACCCCAATTGAGAAAGTACTGGGAATGTATTTAAACAGTTGATTCAATATCCTTCTTGAACCAAGCAAGTTCTGAAGTGACTTAGTGAAACTAATACTTATGGTAGTCTATCTATTGGCACAAATACAGGTTTTCCTGAATCTCAGACTGAAACCCTTGAATGGGTGTTAATAGCTATAGCACTAGTAGAAGATTTTTCAGGATTCCCAGGATGGTTTAGATTTATGGATGAATTGACCCTTATATATTACTGTTTTAAGGTAAAGCCTGTTGTTTTCTCTTGCTTCCAGTAATATATGAAAAAACACCTACGAAACAAAGGCAAGGAAAGTGGAGAAAAAGTAGAAAGATGAAAAATCTTTCTATATACAAATCTTTCTAGATACAAAGTCCCTAATTTAGTATTTATAATAGCAGAATCAGAAGCTCAGTTTTTGTTTTATACAAATAAATAAAACAAAATAAATTTGTTTTTGTTTTTTGTTTTATTTTTGTTTTTTTGTTTGTCTAAGGTATTTCATGAGCTTCTTCATTTGTTAAGAAACAGACATTCTTTCTCTGAATGCCTTCTCCTCCCCCTCATTGTTATCTTCCAGTGTTATCACAGAATGAAATGCCTGAATCCTCTTTCCTGGTGCTGTTGTGTACTTTCTTGTTTTAGAAGGTCTTTTTATAAAGAATACTTCATTTTGTCATGTGCCACTATAAATTTGGCAGTGGTAATTTAGACAGGGATGAAAAAAGAGAAAAGATAAAAAGTCAAAAGTATGGAGTCATGAGCATTTTCCTGTTTCTCCAAGGTGACAAACTCCACACACTAGCTGCATTTTGATTCTGCTTGTCACATACAAGTTAATTAGAAAAGTTCACTGCACAATTTTTTTAATGCTGGTAAATCAATATATTTTAATTAGTTTTTTTTTAATCATCAATATAATAAAGAATGCATATATTCAGCAAACATTTATATGCATATAATTTAATTAAATATATTTTAATATATATTTGCATATATATTTATTAGTTAAAAAGTAAGAAAGTAATTTAATTGGAGAAATGCTGCAAGGAGAAAGGAGAGGATTTATTTGCAAATAGTAGTCTGTGGTAATCTGATAGTGCTATGGTTTAGGAAACACCGATCCTATATACCACGGACTTCCTGAATCTCAGGCAGCTGGGGGGGACGAAGGAATTACAGGACAGGTTTCAAAATCCTGTATAGTAGGTCCTTTTGCATGAGTGGCTCTCTGTTTCTTCTACTGTTCTCTAAAGCTCTGCTGCTGTGACAACCAGTGGTGTGCAAGTCTTTGCCCATTTTGCTTCATTAAAATATTTCTTTAGAAGAAAAAGACAGTAAGTACAATATTAAATATTTAAACTGGTGAAAGAAAACCTCTCAAGGGAGACCACTTTAAAGGTTATTAAAAATGGGTCTTCAGACTTTCCAAAGCACTATTTTCACCAATTAGCTCTGTTCATACACATAAAAATATGAAATATATGTTGGCACATAAATTCGTGTCCATGAACATTGTAAACAGCCCGTAATTGCCAGGTTTGAATTCTGGAATTGCTGTCAGCCAAGGCCTTTGAAGCCTTGTCCCCTTGGGCAGTGATAGAGAGAGACACCAGTCCACACTGTTGAATGCTGTTGATGGAGTTGTCCTCTGCAACTATTCAGAGGCAGTTAAGAGGAAATCTTACCAGGTGGGAGGTTGCACTATTCAGGCTCTACATTTAGTGAAAATTGGTCTATTTTATGTGAGAAAGTTGAGAATATTTACAGGCAAGTTCAATTACCATCAAAGTATCTGGTACTTTCTTGGTGTTAAGAATTTGCCATCCCAGTTTGCACTAGATTGGAAGAAAACAGATTTTGTATCCCTGGTATCACCTCTCCCTTTCCAATAAACCTCTGTCCACAAAAGGCAACGAGTGGACAAACTATATATATATATATATACATATATATATATATATATATATACTTTTTTTTTTTCCTAGAAGTTCTTGCCAATCCTCTACTTCAAGCTGAACATTGGAACATTGGGGTCACTCTGCACAGCCCCAAGGAAGGGTTAGCAGGTTGGTGAGCACCATGGTAATGGAGAGCTCATGCCCATCTCAGCCTGCAGTTGGTCAGGATTCATCTGTAGCGCTGGCTGGAGAAGCTCCAGGTGAATATATTTCATTGGAGCATTTCAGTGAAAGCCATGTGGTGACAGTTCTATTTTGAGGAAGGTGTGCTGGAAAACAAGCAGGCTTTCATTGTACCTGTCTGATCTCCTGCCAGCTCATCTGCCCAGCAGATGGCCTGATAACAGAGGAATGCTGACGTGCAAAGTCAGGGCTGATCAGCTGCCTGGAGGCCAGAGGATTTCTTGAGCACATTACCCTCAGACAGACCACAAAGACTGTTTCTCCTTGAGAGTTGACATCTGTGGGGCTGCCCCATCGTTGGAGTGTCCTGGAAACCCCAGGTCTCCACCTGCAAATGAATGTGCTTTGGTGGCACTTTCATGTTTTCTGCCACCTCGAGGCTTTGCCTTGCAGATGGTTCTGCAATGTTGTTTCAACGTGGAGCAAAAACATTTCTGAAGTGCTGAAATTCTCCCTGAATGAACTGATTACATTCCTTTACATAGATCTAGGAGTAATCAAAACAAAAATTGGTTAACAGTGTTTAGATGGAAATAAGCAGTGAGAATGCAAAATGAGTTCCAGGTAGAGGTCCATGTCAAACATACTGAAAAAACAAGTTGAAGGTTTTCATTTCTGGGTAGTGAACAGAAATTGTAATGCAACTGTGAAATCCTAAGTCAGAGTCATTGTATTTTGTGGGTAAATATCCTGCCTTGGAAGAAGGAACATTTAAGTAGGAGCTGACCTGAACTGTGTTTTGGGGCTTTGAGTCTTGTACCTGGCTTTGCCACACATGGCTGGTATTACACTGGACAAGTGAATTAACTCAAGACTGGCCTGACCAGAAGTAACATGAAAAAAAACCATGAAAGTGCTATTGGTCAGCTGTGGCTCCTGCTTTCAGTCTGTAGTAATGAACAGACACTATCAGGATGAGATTAATCTGACCTATTTCAGAAGCCTACTTTTAGATGAGGTGACGCGAATCTGGAAATACCCATTTCTTTCAATTAATTACAAAGTAACTCTAGTCAAGGAGCTCAGACATAGATAACCACATCTTGTCATATAACTCCCCCTCTTCCTGACTCAGTACTCTGTGTAGGAGATGAGGTAATAGTATTTCCTTTCTTGTCTGCTCAGATTGTGTGGAGGCCCACAAAAGAGAGCCACTAAATGTTTCAAAAGTGTTTATCACATCTGTTTCATGTCTGTGATGTGTCACATTCTAAAAAAGGGCTTCATAGGATCAGGAATTTGGGAGCACTGACGGAAATTTTAAAAATATATTCTGGAAAAGAATTTCAAAAAGCATCTTTTTTTCTTTTTTTTTTTTTTTTTCCTTTTCTTTTTTTTTTTTTTCTATCTAAGGAACATCAAAGTTGGTCAGCTCTGCTAAGGATATTGTTGTGAAAGGGTCTGTAGAACAGGATAGAAGGCAGCAGGATGGGGAAGTGACTGCCTATGAGCCCAGACAGGGTCAGGTTTGTGCACTCACTTCTGTGGAAACACTCCCCAACAGCATAAGGCTTCTGTGGACCTTTGTGAAGGGATGGCCTGTTTGGATCAAGGAGAAAAAGCAGCCACATCCCTGTTTTCATTTCTGATCTTTGAATGGAGCATGTCAGTACAGAGATGAGGGCAGCTAGCTGGGCAGGAGGTGAAGCTCTGGGGACACCTCTTCCCAACAGATGGCTCACACCCAGGCAGCAGCAATCTGGGGACACAGAGCTCTGGGTTAGTTAGCAGAGCTAACTTTAAATAAAATCAAATTTGCAATTAAATTGGCATAGATGCCAATGGGTCCTCTACCACTGCTTTCCTACTGAGTGGAGTTGGGCTGGGTAGGCAACTTGATCTTAGAGTTACTAGGCTTTGGAAGCCCCTGTTGATTCACGGCTGGTGGCTCTGCTGCTGGTAATGGATCGTGTTAGATCTGCATGCTGTCCAGGTTGGACGTGCTGCAAGAGAGGCACTGAAAGCTTGGCCTAGGAGCTCTGAGATGACTGTTGTGTCATTAAATCTGTCCCCAGATTTATTTATTTTTTACATTTGTAGTTGTTGGGAAATGAAGTCCAAGCATTTAACAAGTGTTTTCTAGATTAATGAATGATAGTTAATGAAGCAATAATTGGATTTCTATGTTAATCAAGTTTTGATTATGTGTTACATGCTCAGGGTCACATTTTCAAAAGATTAATGCCAAAACTATCTTCCTTGTCTGCATTTTTTGTTTTTGTTTTGTGGCTAACCTGACATTTGCTTCCTTGATTAGAGGGATCAAATCAGATTAGAAATTCTACATCCGGATATGTTATGATGAGAACCAAACTATGGACTTGAAATTCATTTTTATCTGGGAAACAGATTATATTGCTACTGCTCAGAGCTAGAGCTCAGTCCACAAATTCCAAATCTTTTGTGCTGTTTATTCAGCAGCTTCATTTGGACTGTAGTTAATATCTCAGCAAATTTTTATCCAGGTTATACAACAGGCATTTTCCTATAAATTCAGGTGTATACATACTTTGTTTAGCTCACCTATTTTTTTTGCAGATTTTCACTGAGGTCTGTCAGGCAGTTTTTTCACTAAAGAAAACCCACCAAATTTTTTTTATTACTTCCACCGTAGTTTGTTAAATACTTGAAACTTCAGAGTATGAACAGTTTACATGTCAGATTGCATGCAGATCTTTCCTTCATATGTATATAGATATACATATATATAGATAGATGTCTCTTGGAATTTTTTTTGCAAGTATTAAACCATTTGAATTTTCCTTCCAGTACTCATTTTCAAAATAAATAATCTGAAGCTGGGTTTGGATTGTGAGACGGAAGGCCTGCACATATGTTTCAGAAAAAAATGTGTGGGTGATCCAAATCTGGAGCTCAGATACTTTCCACATGACTGATGGACACATAAAACAAGTATCAGAGTCCTTTTCTGAGGTTCCAGCCAGAATTTAAACCAGAGAAAAGGGATGGTTTATCAGAAACTTAAAAGAGAATACTTTCAAGGAGGTGGGGAAGCAGTTGAAGTCCTAAGTGCTGTGGGACAGATCCTTAACATGAGAGTTCACTTACAGTACCCGGGGAGCTGATAAAGGTACCTAAAAACAGAAGAATTGCTGGGTTTTGGAAGGTAATCTTTCTTATGATGTGAGAACATGCCTGTTGCATAATTCACACAACTAAAAATTCAGACCTGGCAAGCGATATTATATGGTAAATGTGTCTAAACTATGCTGGGCTTTCTAGTAAGAGGCAGAAAAGAGGAATCTTTCTTAAAAATAAAACTGAATTACATTTTGGTTATATTGACCTAACAGTCTCACTGCAGAACGGATGGCTTCTATATCAATTTTATGAAGCCCACAGACACATCTATCCAAGAGCATTCAATATTAACTGTAATATGAAATGATTAAGGTATGAAAATTCAGTTACATGTTGACATGCAAAAAACCCTTGGAGGGCCAGCTGTCAGCACTGAGTGGTCTTAAGTGAATGCCATTATTGTCAGTGGAACGTGGTAAGATTTTTGATATGTGCTCATAATAAAGACATACAAATAGTCTTTTATTTAAAGGTACTATCCATAACCTAAGGCTGTGAATGGGTTGAACAGAAAAACCATGAATAAAATTACAGCTTTCAGAAATAGACACGAAAGGTGTTCTGATTATTTTAAATGAAGTTTCTTCAACAAGCAATTGTGATTCCCCCAGTGTGATGAAAACTCTAAAGGGCAAAAGAAAATGAATGGTGAGAACCCAGACATGCATCCAGGGAGCAGGCTGTTGTGAAGAGCACTGAGAAATTTAGGTTTCATCCCAGCTCATGGCAGGGAAAGAACTTGAACTCACAGATCAGGACAGGGACCATCCAACACGTGCAGCTGTGCTGGCTAGCCCAGCATTGTGCTTCACTGCACGGAGACTGAGGAGCTGAGCCAGCTCTAGGAGGACTGATTTAATTCTTCTGTTAATTTGATTTGGACCTGGAGTTTAAAAACACATTTCCATTTCCTATTAACAAGATGACCACTTTGATTGTGAGACACTTGCGAGGGTAAATACCTGTGTGTAGTCTGGCTGGCTGAATGTGAAAAATGAATGCAGTGCACAGTGGAAGGTGGGAGTCTTTTGCCCAAATTCAAAGGTGACTGCAGTGGATGACAGAGTGCCACAGTGGATGTAACAGAAATGGTTACAATCTCTGCCTTTTTGCAGGCTGCCTCCTAGTGCCTCTCTTAGGCTCTTCTGGAAACTTGTGAGGACTGATTTCAGCTCAGTCAGGTGTACTCAGAGTCAGTGGCTTTTACATGCAAACTGTTATGTTTGGTAAGTGATCCTACTGGAGTCTGAATAAAGCCTGTCCCCGTTCATTTTGTTTCTCCATTGCTAGAAAATGAAAAGATGAACAGGTGTGAAAAATAAACGGTTGCAAGAGACAAAAAATCCAGTGCAATTCGAGGAGGAATACATGTTTTCTGACTCATTCTCTGTTCACTCAGTATTATACACATTGTCCACATGTTGTCTCATGCTCTTGACTACCTCTGAAATGAGGTCAGCTAGTGAAGCTGGGAGTGAAGGGAGTTACATTCTGGCATGGCAAAGTTCAGCTAGCATTTATCCAAGAGAGAAGAGACATTGCCTCTCTGACCATTTTCAAGGATGAAGGGATCTTCATACTGCTTGCTGCCCAGATGCTGCTCTTGACATGACTATGGAAGAATATTCATCTCGGTAAGTGCTGTTACTTTCTTCTTTCTTTCTTTCTTTCTTTGCAGAGGCCAAAATGTTCGTATAAAATGTTTCACTAGAAAAATGGTGAGTTATCATGTGGATTGGCAAGATATGAAAGAATAAGAAAGTCAGGAGAAAGGGAATGACTTCAACAAATACTTCTTGCTGTAACAAAGGCTGGGGGTGGGGAAGGACTACCTCTCAAGGAAAGTGATTTGAAGCTGTTGAACAGCTGCTGTCTGCTTTTTAATGTTTGGCAGAGTCCTAGCAGTCTGTATGGCATCTCACTAGGGAATCCAAACTACTAAGCAGCGATGAGAAAGGAGAGAGAGAAGAAAAAATAAAGAGTAAGGTATTGAGAAATGGAAGTAACAAAATTAGAGGTAGACTTCAATTTATGATTTGGAAGCCAATGAGAGCTCTCCAGGTGCCTGAGCAAGCTGCCTTCAGTTGCAGTATCTCTCTTTATGGCTTCGAGTGGTCAGCTTCTAGATTGCTTTGGTTTGTAGTCATGGATATGCACTCCCTCTGGAAATTACTGAAAGCAGCATGCCACATCAGCTCACAAGCTTATAAAGTTATATTTTAGTTGTATTGTTAAACCTTTCTCATTTTTGCTTTTGTCTGTTCACCTTCCTAATTCATCTGGATCTAACTGTGCTGGAGCAGGACTGTGGGTCCTCCTGGATTGTAGTGTTTGTTTGTAATAGGACATGTAATGAGAACAGGTAAGACCCATTGCCCGGAAGCAAGCAGAACTTTATATTATTCTTTCTGCTAAAGGACTGAGATTGGAATGTGAGCAGGGGAGTAATATAGAAATGTGCTTTAGTAGTAGGTAAAGAAAGTCAACCAGTCTCATTTTGCATTAAGCATCCAGACGTAAGTCTGAGCAGAGGTTATCACCTCTTTTCTGACCTTGTCTCTTTCCTTCCATTCACAATATCTTTCCACTGGCTTGAAATTCATCTATGTCTGCCTCAAGGGACTCATTTTGGTGGGTTGGCTTAGCACTTCCCATAAGAAAGATTATGCTAAGTAACTCAAAAAATTAAATATACTCTTTTGACTCCAGAACCAGTCAGACAAAACTACTACTTGGACAGGGGGAGAAGAAACTGCAGGTACCACTGACTTTTTCCTTTATAAGCACTGTATATTACCTGATCTGAGTAAATTACAGAATTATCATTTTAATTATATCTAGTCACAGTTGTGTTCTGAGCCTGTTTTGTGATAGGATTCACATGAATAACTCATGTTGTATCTCTAAATTTAATCCATAGGTTCTTGTCTTTAAAAAGATGCAGATGTTTGCCAGATATTTTTAATAAAGAATATAGTAGATAACACTTCTAGTGCTCAGGGTGAGAGATAGTAGTGACCTCTCAGACACTTTCAGTAGTTGTCAGTGCAGTTCTGCTGCAGTCTCTGTTCCATATCATTCAAGTGCTGGGTCCTGCACTTGTGGCACAACAATCCCAAGCAATACTACTAGGGAGATGAGTGGTTAGAAAGCTGCCTGGCAAAGAAGAACCTCACAGTATTGGTTGATAGTTGGCTGAATATGAGCCAGCAGTGTGCACAGGTGGCCAAGAAGGCCAACGGCATCCTGGCTGGTATAAGAAGCAGTGTGGCCAGCAGGGCTAGGGAAGTGATTGTCCCCCTTTACTCGGCTCTGGTGAGGCCGCACCTCGAGTACTGTGTTCAGTTTTGGGCCCCACACTACAAGAAGGACATCAAGGTGCTCGAGCAAGTCCAGAGAAGGGCAATGAAGCTGGTGAGGGGTCTGGAGAACAAGACTTATGAAGAGCGGCTGAGGGAGCTGTGATTGTGCAGCCTGGAGAAGAGGAGGCTCAGGAGCAACCTTATTGCACTCTATAAGTACCTTAAAGGAGGCCGATAGCGAGGTGGGGGTTGGTCTATTCTTCCACATGCCTGGTGATAGGATGAGGGGGAATGGGCCAAAGTTGTGCCAGGGTTGGATATTAGGAAGAATTTCTTTACTGAAGGGGTTGTTAGGCGTTGGAATGGGCTGCCCAGGGAAGTGGTGGAGTCGCCATCCCTGGAGGTCTTTAAAAGATGTTTAGACGTAGAGCTTAGTGATATGGTTTTGTGGAGGACATGTTAGTGTTTGGTCAGAGTTTGGACTAGGTGATCTTGGAGGTCTCTTCCAACCTAGATTATTCTGTGATTCTGTGATTTGGTCCCACCATCACACATGGCTGTCTGACAATACTACAGTGCCATGCCACAGAGGAGAGCTCTAGTGAGTTTTGGAAGACTTTTCTGGCAGTAGAATAGATAATTGGTTTGCTAATACAAACAAAAAACAGATCTGATTAAACAATACACCTTAACCTGGACAGACCCATATTCTCGGCAGTGTACATGTAATTCATATTCTGAAGGCTATTCAGAAACTATTATTATACACAGAGTCATATATAAAGTGCTGAAAAGTAACAAGGAGAACTACTGGGTGTTATCTGAATGCACTTATTTTGCTTGAGTGCTTCAACATATTTTTAGTTTTTCGCACAGTAATAAATGTTCATCAGCACTTTGATCAACTTGATATTACAGAATAAAAAAGAGAAAGAGAAAGGAATTACCATCTGTCATCTTTGGCTGATTATTTTGAGCCCTACCTTGTTTTATACAGTGTTTTATACTATTTCAGGAATTGTTAACTGAGGAGTCTTCTACTCTGCAAGAGTATAAACAAGTTCACCTCTAGCAAGTTCAACAGTGCTCAGGATGTTGTGCTGTCATTTCACACAACCTTCCTCCCAGCTACTAATAATATCATGACTTATTAGTTCAGCTGAGTCTATTTTGTCCTGGCTTTTCAGTGTAAGACTTTTTGTTTTGTTTTGTTTTGATGGATGTTTGGCAAAAGAAAGAGAATAAACAGAACTTAATTCCTCTGAACAGTCCAGCACTTTAGCATGGGCTATCCTGTGGTTTCTGGAGTGAGACAGCAAAAGAAGGAGCTCTTTGCAAGTAAGGGACCAAATGAAACAGAAAGCAGCTGTCTGAAGAGATGCTTGCACTATTCACATGAAAAGCAGTATTCTTCTTCAGAGGAGACCCAGGAACTTCCACTTATCCTGCAGATGTAGCACCCCAAATAACCATGCAGACTGACAAAGCAGATCTATCTTCTACAGGCTTTCCCAAAAGAGATGCTATAAATTCTTTCTGTACCCAGAGATGTCAATTACCTAAGCACAGCCCGCAGGTTTTTGCCTTATACCTGAATTACTTAAACATTCCATTTCAAAATTTTGTTGTTTTCTAATTACTTTTTTTTTTTTTTTTTTTTTTTTTTTTTTTAAGGTTAAGGTGCAGCAGGTTGGATAAAATATATTATCTATCCTCAGTTTGGAAGTGCAAACTGTAGCCATACTCAATACCTTTCATTTTCACAAACAAATGTTTTTTGTTGTTCTTGTTCCTCCAGCAAGCTGACATTTTCAATACAGTTGGAAAGCAAGTTACCAGATAAATTTTTAAAGTCTAGATATGTTGAAAAAATGTGATTAAGATATGGGTAAATAAACATAAAAGAAGCAAGCAAGGATCCAAGAAATTACTAAAATCTCTCCAGTAAAATTTAGATCATTTTGAGCTTTATAAAAAGAAGGGGAATAAATGAAAAATATCTTTCAGCATCTATCTATTCTATGAAATGTTTAGATAGCTTGGGATAAAATCTTGGATTTGTGCACTTCAGGTTTTGAAATGCTTGGAGAAAAAGTTTCATATTGTCCTCCAGAAAAGCAAGCTTATTTTCATTCAAGAATAAGAACTACATGTGGACAGCAGTGGTAGGAAAAGGTACTTTTCTCCAGAGAGCCTTTCAGGAAGGCTAATAAATGGCATCCCAAATCACTGAACTTTGTCATAGGCATACATTAAAAAATATCACATAAGGATCAAAATCATCAGTTACACCATGGCTGCATGAATCTGTTCTGATTTTAAATTACTTCAAAATATTCAATCAAATTTAAATCAGGGTCAAACATTTTGAAAAAACAGTTTCATGTCCTGATTATATTTTGCTTCACTGGTCATCTCCTGGTTTTAAAAAGGACAAGCAGTAGAACAAAGCTATTTTTTATATCTTTTTTTTTTTTTTTTTATAAGCAAACTTATATACACCCATCTAAAGGTAAGAATAGAGCACATGTGCAGAGCCCCAGGGGACCGCTAAACTGGAATTCAAGTAACTTTTCCAGGATTTTTATTTTATTTTATTTTATTTTATTTTATTTTATTTTATTTTATTTTATTTTATATTTTATTTTATTTTATTTTATTTTATTTTATTTTATTTTATTTTATTTTATTTTATTTTATATTTTATTTTATTTTATTTTATTATTATTTATTATTTTTTACTCCACAAAGTGTGTATTGTGCCAAAAAATACTGAAAGAATCTTACTTATCTTACCTACACTAACAGCACTCTTAAACTTAAAATTTGTGAGTTATTCAAAGAAAATCAACATAATGTGAAAGGACAGTCTGAAGCTCAGCCTGTCTTTACTTTTTTTTTTTTTTTTTTTTTTTTTAATCTAATTAATTTATTACTTCAAAATATATTCAGTATTTCATATTTCATTGAAAACTATAGGATTAGTGAAGGACATTTCTTCTACATACCTGCCACTTGTAATAATGTCAAGCAACAAAGAACAAAGAGTAAATTCAGGAGAAAAGTAGAAGAAAATCTAAGCAAAATATGTAAAAATGAGTCATTATTTAAACTTACACTACATGCTGCATAGGGATGTAAACTAGAATCAGTTATAACTCCTCCATCTTTTCACCATCTCTATATCTATAACATTGAAAAAAAACTTATTTCAGGAAACCAAATACTAATGTAAACCTAACAAAGGAGAGATAATATATAAGTACTGTCAATTAAGAAAGGTGAGTAAACTGCCCGCATAACTGTGGTATCACTAGTGGAATTCAATGCATGCCATCAGAAAGAAAAAAAAAAAAAGATGTTAAAACTTCAATTTTTATACACGCTAATAATAATTATTACAGGCTTGGCTGAGGCAAGCATCTAGAGTACTATAATAAACAGATCTGCTGTCATTCTCCTAGTTTAGAAAATGTAGGACAACTGAACGATGAAAGACTGTAGACTGACATGTAGAAATGAAACATTTTTACGGACATCAGAAAGTTAGAAAGAAAGCATAACTTCACAAAACATCACTTATTCATTACCTGTCCCAGAGAGTAGGTGAAGATTTTGCGAGCCTGCCCTGGAGAATTCTAGGTTGCCATAGGCAGGTTGGCACCCAGGAATTTCGTACCCTGCAGCATGAATAGAGGATAAACCATGGCTAGGTATGGCTCATAAGACATACGAGTGATAACCTAGCTAGATTTGCTGCATATCAATAGGCTATGGCATAATTTGGTACTAATTATTATTCAGAAGATCTTACTTTACAGCAGTATTAATTCTACAAAATAAGGTTTCAGCACACATCTTTAGTGATTTTCTTGTACAGTGTCTGTTGTATGTCAGAATAGGCATTTAAGATTGACTATATCATGGCTGTAAATAGGTGCTACTCCATCTACTTTACTGGAGAAGCACTTGTTCTTAAGATTTGTGAATCGAGCCCTTGTGTTTTTTCATTGTTAAAACATCAGATTAAGCAAATTTATGCTTCATCAAAAGAGGGTCACCAAAATTCCTTCTGAGCACCACAGTGAGAACATGTTTAATAGTTTTAATTAAATCTGGGCTGAGGTTCAAGTTCCACATACCAGGTTCCATGCACATCTACTAGTTGTAGAACAATAGCTGCAAAATATTTGCTGGAAATGAAAAGCACAAAAGGAAGCAATCTGAACAAGCAATATAAGCCATGAATAACACAAAGCAAAAGCAGATCCGGAGCCCAAGAAAAGGCCAACAAGGCAGGCAAATTAGCAATGAGAACTGTTACCCAACATTAACATCAAGCAGTGCTGGTAAGATTCAAAACATTTTGTTCAGTCCTCAGTCAAGCAATTTTCTCTCAAGTCAAAGGTGGTTTTTCCTGAGTAAAATCTGAGGAAGAACTACAGTACTGCGCCACACAGAATACCCCATAAAGTATTACTGTAGTCCTTTGTAATATCAAAAATGCATATAAAATGCCTTGAAGGATAAACAAAATAAAAGATCATGTTTTCCTCACTCAAGCACATTCATATTTATGAACCAGATTTTTTGCATGAGTTTTTCCTGTGGTCAGTGGTCATTGTGCATGCAGAAAATCCTACCTTCCAATATTCACCACAATTACCAGTGGGTACTGCAAAGTAGTGACCTTCTATATGTTCCTTAAAATACATCTTTACATACAGGGACATGTTTCAGAAGCAATGGCTGTGCTACAGAAAAGCAGCATAGAATCTCAATATTTATGATAATGGAGAACTCTGATGAGTCTCTTGCCACTTCTCTAAGTCCACCTGGGAACAGCTTCACATCAAAAACTATTGGCATCAAGATGATGCTCTGTAGGGTACTCAGATGAAAAACAATATATGAATTCTAGTATATCGCTTTAGTTTTGTGACTGAGTTCATTGAAAAATGAAGGAGCATTTTGAGTATTTTTTAATTTCTTTCACACCAGACTTGGACTAGGTATGTGAAGACACATAGAGGAGATAGAAAAATAATAGATGGCCTGAGGTGTATGTGTTGTCATTACATGAATTTACAGCAATATTAACTTGAAATTCAAAGTGGAGGTGAGGAAATCTCTAATATCTCAGTATTGTCGATTCTTCAGTGAGCAGTCAGTATTACTTTGGATTATGTACGTTTCACAGCTTTCCTGACATTCTCAGGCAAGCTGTAAATCTCACAATCAATACGTGTATATTTATTTAATACATATCAGTCCTGTACTTCACTGTATGTTTATAGTCTCAACTCTGGATGACAGGAAAACTGTCCACTGTAAGAACGTAGATTTGAAAGTGGTCTCTATCTGTCATTCCATTTTGTATCTACATATTTTTAACTACAGAATTGTAAACTGCTCCTAAAAATCTGATCCTTGTTATCTTAATTTCAAACCAAATCAGACAATGCAGCCACAGTTTTTTTTTCCAGAATTAATGGAGCTTTTTCAAGCCACTGATTTTTGTGTATTTCTCCCCACTTCAGTGAGTAATCCTCAGTGTTATTTTTCTAATGAAGTAACAAAACTCGCAAATTTTGAAATGGGTGAAATTAAAACATTGCCTGGCTTTTCAAGCCCACAAAATTAATTAAAGTGATGATTTTGGAGCTAAGATATTATCTTAGCAGGGACTGTTATATATTGTTAGACTGTTAATATCTCAGTATTAGACTGTTAATATCTCTGTTCAAATCCGTTGCCAGCTCTCTTCTGTGTAGTGTCAAGCTAACCTATCCCATACCTTTTACTGATACATAGCAAATAGCTTTGGTATATAGGTAATCCTGACAAAACATTTTAAGACTATGAGGTTGTGAGATGTTTTGATAGAGAGAAGAGTGGTGTAAATTCCACTTAGCTGTTTGTTCACTGTTTTTCCTGACATTTTGCAGTAGTAAATACTGTGTAATCGCTACATAAATGAACTAATGCACATAAAAGCTCTGCTCAAAATGTGGTGGGTCTTACAAAGATCCCCAAAGGGATTTAATAACATCCTGTCTCAGATAGTCAGTGTCAGATGCATTCATTCTAATCACATTGTCATGTGCAAGGTTTAAAAATAATTAGTATTATTTGTCAGATATACAAATGCAAAAGTTGATTTGTCAGCTTTTGTACTTACATGGGTTCTATCACTGGCAAATCAGAAATCAACAAAACATATATATATATGTTTTATGTTTTATATGTGTTTAGACAAATATATATATATATATTTGTCTAAACAAACTCTGAATTTTAAAAGAATAAAAATGTTCCCGGTTCTGTCATTGTATTGTTTCCTTACTCAAAGAACAGTTGTAAGAAATTTGTAACTACTGAAAAATAATTTTAAAAGCCTATTTGAAACTGTTTTTAATAGTATCTATATACAAACAGCAGTTTACTATAGGAAAAATATCCATCTCAACAAACTGATGCTAAAGTATTTCAGATTACCAAATTTTAAAACAACTTTTTATTGTACTGTAGCATGATAAAATAACTAATTTTCCTTTTCTTTCTGCAGAGCTTCCCTTATCCCTCACTGAAGTGATTGAGACAGACTCCTGTGTCAAGTGAGGTTCAAACTTGAGCATACTGTTGTAACAGCCTTTGTTTCCTTGTCTTGTCCTAGAACATGCAGTACGTTACTTCAGATATTGTTTGTGGCTCATCTGACAATAATCACAGATGATACTCACAGACCTATAACAATTTTTATTTTTTTCTTAAAGTGGATTTCTCAGTGAGACATGATCAACACTTTATTTCACCACCCAGACAGGAACAACTAGAAATTTATCAGTTTTGGTGGCAGAAGTTGATTGATCCACTGTGCCTATAGTAAACTCATAGAGACTGCTTTTTCTATTTAGAAAATAATGTTATGACAAAAACAAAAACAATGAACCTTATGCTTCCACCTTCATATTTCACAGGTGAGTAAACTCTGTAGCTTGTGAAATTATGAAGATCCTATTTTCACATGCTGCTCTTCAAAAATACTTTTCATGCATGGATATACATGATTCATTTTCAAATGCCAAGGAAAATCTGAATGATTTTTTAAAAATTCTGCATTTTTCAGAAGCTTGAGAATTTCAAGGTTACTCCACTTGTACACGGAGAACTTACTGAATAGATTTTAATAGTCTCTAAGCAAAAGCCACCTCAAACTTTGCCCCCTTAAAAGGGAGAAGGATTTCTGCAGAACAGGAAAGAACATGTCCTGGTCTGGTTTTAGCTTTTAGCAGTGTTCTTTAAGACATGAAAGAGATTTTAAAGTCACTTAAACTGGGTTGTTCTAATATAATTTCTGGACTTACCCAATTTAGCCCCAGTACAAAGAAGCTAAGCATAAAAACTGCTATTTTTGCTTCTATTAACACCATGCAGTTATTTTAAGGCCGTGCTTTTCTAAACACTAGTAAGCCCAGATGAAACATTGACAGAGCAAGCTGGAAGAACCACAGGGACACCTTGGAACATACTGTCATGACTCTACCTCCACATCCCGTCCTCATTGCAGAAGCACGTGGCGGTGGTGCTGATTTAGCATCACAGACTTGTGAGATGCTGTCAGCTGTGCTCGCTACCTACTTTTCTACCAGTCATGCCAAAGTAGGTATCTGGCTGTCATCTCCATGGAACAAAGGCTGGAGCTGATAAAAATGTCAAACAATCAATTTTCTGTGAGGGGGCGGCAGTTCTATTCCTGGACTTACCCAGAACTATCTATGACCACTGCATTAAATAATGTAAAGCTGCTGTAAGAACTGTAACAATATATTTTCATGAATATTTTAAATATAATTCTCTAATTGAAAAAGAGGATCCTACAGAATCATGAACTCCCCTAGTTGGGGTGATAACCTGGCACAAAAATTACCTTTTTTCTCATGCTCCTACTTGTCTTTTTTTTGCCCCACTCTTCTAACAAGCTGTTGCCATGACTTCTCTTCATCTCCAGCTTTGCCCACCTGTGCCTCCCCCTCTGCCCAGTTACTACAATCCCCGTTTAATGCATTTCTGGTATGATCACTGGCTTCTCTTGGTGCCTCAGCATCAGCTGCTGCAATGCTGCAGGTGAAAGCCCAACTCCATGTCCATTCTTGGGAAGCCAGACATTACATCAAGCTTCAACTGCCAGCAAGAGTCAGGGAGAAAATCTTGCTCAGTCTTGGAAACTCTTGGCCTGAGCACACTTAGCTGAGATTGACCTATATGAAATTTAGTTGCCAAACTCATATGTCTCTGTTAACATTTTTTTTTCCCCAGATACTTTTAAAATATGCAATTCTGAATAAAAAACATTATACCACAAATTCAAGGCACCTTGCAAGACTCTACTGGCGTATTTTGGGTCTTTACTACAAACCAGGAAGATATGAGGACTTTTTAATGAGGAAAATAATAGGTTATTTTTTGCTATAAGTAAAACATTTTTTTTTTTTCAATTGTTATATTTTTGGAAATGTCTAAACCATTTTAACATAAAAAAATATTGCATGTAACATTTCAATTAATACATTTCAATTTTGCAAAGTGTTAAGCCATCTGTCAATGGAAAATTTTGGGTGACCTTGGCTATCAGTTCTGCTACCAGACTTTTAATTTCTGTCCTACTTAGCTATTTATCTATGTATATTTACCAAATCATGTGAGCATCCTTCTATGGATGCATAAGTATGTATTTAAATCTACAATTTTTAGAAAATATGTATGGTAAATAGTAAAAACCTTTAGAGTTAAATGTTTGTGCTCAGACTATAAATACCTGAATGAATCACTGTATTAGGCATGTTGACAGAACAGTTGTAGGTTTGGAGCTACCTGTAATGTTTGATTTTGTTTGTTGATATCTTCAAATACATGTGTAGCCAAAACACAAATTATGTTCCATTCAAACACAAGGCAATTGGTTCAATACAGGTGTACCAAAAAAAATGTAATGATTTATGACTAAATGAATTAATAAGCTTTGTGTTCTTAAAATGTGAACATGTCATAGCCTATGTGAGTAATGCCATAGGAGAAGACATAAGCTAACCTGTTTTATATAAATTTCTAGTAAATATAAACTGGTTTAAGCTCTCAAAAGAAACCCCGGAAAGAGTCCACGTATTTCCAAACTTTTGATAAAGTTACTATGTTAACTGGTACACTAGTTTGCATATAAGTATCCACCATTGTCTTCAATACAGTCAGGCATTACAACAAAATCCAAGAATGTGTAAAGTTTTGCAAAGTTGGTGATAACTTCTCTTGGTACCAATCTAACATTTTATTGTGGTTATATGACTTCATATTTTGTCAGTCTTTAAATGCATGAAATATACAAACAGAACTGAAATTTAACAGCTGGCTGAGTACAATTTTACTGATGATTAGATTTGGGGGAAGAGAAACAGGTGCAGAAACACTTCTTCCTGCAACTACAGAAAAATATGATAGGAATTAGTCATTCAGTATCTGCATGGAAATAATCATAAATTGTTAATAATATTTCATTTCGAGTATCCTACTTGGGAAGCTGATAATCTGCATACTGTGAAAAGCATTAGCTAGCCTGACTGTCTTACATCTCATAAACTATTGGTGTAGAATAAAACCAGTCATACTTTCAAGGTTATAGATTGTTTTTGCAATGTATTCAATGACAGTTGGTAGTTTCTACACTGTTTAAATGCATTCTTTTATTTCCTATGTGAAGCATTAAGCATAAATATATAGCACAGGTGCCAAACTACACCCATTGTCTGTAGGTATGTCCCATCAAAACTATACATGCTTACATGTTTTATATGTTTCATGAGTTTTAGTTTTTGCAATGGTTTTCCAATGCTGTCAGTGATAACAGCCAACAGTCTCATTGAGGCATTTATCTTGAGGATGAGTTTTTGTGTGATGGGAGAATCCAGTGTTCATGAAGGATGTTTTTCTATGTGTAGGGAAACAAGTATCAGGCTGACCTAGGGGCTGTCCTTTCTTACATTTCCTTTGTATTCTTTTCTTCAACTATCTGAATAAGTGTTTCTAACTAGGCCATAATGGATCATTTTCCTCTATTTTCTTCCTATTTTAATTGTTTTGCTCCAGCATCCCAACAGCAGTTCCACTTCTCACCCTTTTTATAGTTTGACTTCAGACAAGATTTATATTACACCAGTTGCCCTCTCTGAGGGCATTTAAGAAAACTCTGTTTCAAGATGGAAAATACTTTAGGGTAGCTGATAGTAAGTATCTGGATAAGATGACTTCTGTCTCTAGTAGTGAATTTTTATGAGTCTGAATGAGAAACATTTGGAGAAGATGTTCTGGATTCCTAATATGTAAGTATATAGATGCTCAGAATATCAGCTGCATAAATTGGTAATACATTTAAAGCTAACTTGTAAGTCCTTTATTACCAGTGTAATTCTCCCCCTTTCCTGTTTTTCCACAGTCTTGCTTGTATCCTTTAAGCTTGGGAATTTTGGATAATCACTGACTCATTTTGTGCTCCAGAAATGGACTACAGAAGAGGACTTTTCTAAATATATGAAAGTATTTATTGCATACATAAGCTGTGCTTGTACTTATATTTCGTACCTTTCCAAAATCCAGTATGATTTTTTTTTAAGTAGGCATGTGAATGCCTGAATAAAATCATACTGAATAAGGATTAGGCTAAATTTTACTGAGAATAGCAGCTCTTCTGTGTGAAGTTTTCGTCTGCACTTGCACAGATGCAGCAGTCCATGACTGGTGCCTCCAGATATACTGAAAGAACTAATAATTACAAGACATCTTTTTTAAATGGCATGTTTGACTTGGTAAGTAGAATAAGCTAACATTTAAGACCAAAATATTATAAACATTTTACTTCAGATACCCTAAATTATATCTCATCGATCAATAACTTTTATTTGCCCAAGGAGTACACAGAATAAAGATAGGTTTTCTAAGCAAACTATTGGGTGAGGTGTTTCAGCAAGAGAGGGAAGTGCTGACATGCTGGGAAGAGGGCAGGGATGTCTCTCTGGGAATGCTATCACAGTCACCTGTCCTTAAGACAGGGATTCAGTCTGGAAGAAATGGAGGGGAAAAGCTTATTCTGAGATTTAAAGGCATCTTAGAAACAAACTCAAAAACAAAGCTGGTCTAGATCAGTCCAAGAAAAGCAAGTCTGAGCGAGGATGCGGCTGCCCTTTTAAGATAACAGGGAAGGGAAATAATTAATTCCTCTAAAGAAAAGTGTTGGCTTAAGAACAAGTAAACAGAACTGGCTATGCTTATATTTTCTTCTGGAAATTATAAAACTTCTAATGATGGAACAACACAATTCTGGAACAGCCTTTCAGTAGGAATAGCAGACAAAAACACTTAGAAGACGGAGTATGCATTTGCCTGTAACTGCAGATAACTGCTCAAAAATGTCCATGTTCCTGCATATCTTCTTTTTTCTTTTTCCTTCTCTCCCTCTTTTTTTTTTTTTTTTTTTTTTTTTTTTCCTTCCTAAATTGCTTTTTCACAAAATGACTCTTGTCAACAGATATATTCTATTAGCAGGTCTCAGTCCTTCTGGATCTTACTCCTGGTACTTGTGGGAGACCAGAACCAAGCACCAACTAGGTACTGACAATGGCAGGACTCAGAAATGGAAGAAATCTCATTGAGAAGGCCAGTGTCAAGCATCCTACCTTTCAGAACTTGATGCAGCTAATGAATTTGTCATTTGATCTCTACTGAAAATACATTTATCAGTCCAACAATTTTACTTGTACACAATACAAATGCACTGCAGCAGAACATTTGTATTTTGAACTGAGAATACTACGATTATGTAGATAATATCTAGAGAAACATTCCCAGAAGATGCTCCCAGGCAGCTTAAAATCAATAGAAATGATGAATATTCCACATTTCTTCAGATTTTGTTTCTGATTTGTCTATATAACCCTTATCTTTTACCCCTGAAGAGAATGGGTGCTTTCACTATGGATAAATTTCTATGTCCCTTTTGCTGAGAAAATTAAGTACCGAATGATCTACTTCAGATATCTGCTCACTGGAGAGTTGGTAAATATGCATGTAAACAACTGCCCTAGAGTACTGTCTGAGCTATTTTTGTGTTATGGTTTGGTAGGTTAGATGAAAGAATTAATTAAAAAGAGAGAGAGAGAAAGAGACTAGATTTCATTTCAGAAATTGTTTTTCTTTATTCTGACTGCTCAGAAACTCAGCAAAGTCCTCTTCTCTCATCTGCCACCATAGATTTAGAACCTTTTTGCTAAACTCTGCTCTTAGTAAAGATGTTATTCATCACTGACTGTACCTCTGATGAAATAATTCATTGGAATTGCCTGGGCTGGTTGGCATGGAGTTTATCCCTTGTATATCCATAAAGGTTATCCCAGTCCATTTTACACTCTCTGGGACTATTTGCAATTGATTCTTTCTAGTTTTATGTGTCTTACGTTATAAAGGACAGATTTGCTGTTGTCTTAGGGTATACTACATTCATTTTAAAGACACTTATATATGCCAGGCACTGTTACATTGGACTCTCGGGTATGTCAAATAAACAATATGGCTCCTGATGTAGAGGAAATCAATTCTCTTCTTTCACTTGACTTCCTCTCCTACCCTTTGCCTTTCTTATCTATTTAAAGATAGAGAATATGGGAGTCTCTTAGAATATTGGGGGGGGGGGGGGGATGGGATGGGAGTAGCATACAGTATAATGAATCCTTACCTCAGAATGGGATTTCAAGTAGTACAGTGAAAATCATAGAATCATAGAATCATAGAATATCCTGAGTTGGAAGGGACCCTTAAGGATCATCAAGTCCAACTCTTGACACTGCACAGGTCTACCCAAAAGTTCAGACCATGTGACTAAGTGCACAGTCCAATCTCTTCTTAAACTCAGCCAGGCTTGGTGCAGTGACCACTTCCCTGGGAAGCCTGTTCCAGCGTGCAACCACCCTCTCTGTGAAGAACCCCCTCAAAGAAAATGAGAGGAATATTCTGGGAAGGTCTTTTGAGAAACCAAGGAAAAGGCAAGAAAGGACAATATCTGAAGGATGTCAGTCATAGAGATGTATTGAAAACAATCCAATACTCTTGGATTTGACTGGGTTGAAATTTCAGATTAATGGCAAGACTTGAAAAATATTTCATTATCGTGAATACTACTTGAAACCACAAAAATGTTGATTAAAAGGTTGAATCTGAAATACCCAGAAGCCAGACCAGGCTTAGAAACAAAAGCTATGCAGAATTTCACCTCCCCACAGATGAGAGCTGACAGGGAAAGGGGCAGTGTTGGCTTGAAGAATCAGGCACGGTACTTGTGCCAGGGCAAGGGGCCACAACTGCTGTTTCTGCAGGTAGGCTGAATAATAGTTTTCAGCCTCCTCACAGCAGCCTTTCCCTTGCCAGTAGCAGTGGCAGATCTCTGGGAGAGGCAAAACAGGCAGCTGCCCCATCAACTGCATACTTTGTCTATGTCTGGAGCTGGCTCTGCAAATCCCATTCTGTTTATTTCAGGGCTTGAATCATATACTATACCTGGCTCAAGGCCCATTCTATGCTTTGAAAATGCTTTTGGGAAAAAAAAAAAAAGGTGCTGCAAAACAAAATTGCCAGGTGTGAGCAATCAGAGCAGAATTATATCTATTATGAATGCACTGAATTATCTCCTTAAAAAAATATTAACTGTTGTGGAACATGTCTCATTTAGCAATTAAAAAATGTATATGTTCAGGTGATTCTTATTACTGCTTGGCTAACTCCTGTCATGCTTTTTCATACATCCTTTTGAATGCCAGAACTGACTCTGTTGCAGAAAACAGTCTCAGTCTTTATCCAGCTGTACATCAGTGAGTCACGAGCACAAGACTGTTTTATTCAGTATAGACAATGTCTAACTATGATAACAGCGAACTAATGTATACATTTAAAACTACCGAGTTATAAAAGCAGAATGGTAAGGATTCATTGATATGGAAAAGACCTCTCAAACAGAGAGCATCAAGGATTACACGTGATACAACTCTGAAGTAGTACTTGGCTGAAGTGCAGGTGCCCGCCTTCTAGACAGGGATGAATACAGAAGGATTTCTCTCTAAAATCAGTCTCCCAGACACTGACAGTCAGGACTCTGAAGATCCCTGGGAGGCTGGACGGACCCAGAGCCAATTGGGGCTGGGCAGCTGGGCTCCCCAGCACTGCTGGGATTCACAGAATCACAGAATTTTCTAGGTTGGAAGAGACCTCAAGGTCATTGAGTCCAACCTCCAACCTAACACTAACAGCCCTCCACTAAACCATATCCCTAAGCTCTACATCTAAGCGTCTTTTGAAGACTTCCAGGGATGGTGACTCCACCACTTCCCTGGGCAGCCTGTTCCAGTGCCATTCCTCTGCAAGGCAAGAGGTACAAGTCCCTGGAGGAGCTTGGCTCATTCAAATGGGTTTGCAAATCCACCTAACCTAGAAGGCTGGGCAATACTGAGTTAGTAGAGAACCCAGCAGCTGTGACCACTTCTTTTTAAGGACCTAGTGATGATAGTATATGCCACACCCTTTTGGTGATCTGAGCAGGGAGCAGAACTTAATTCCCATTTTGTCATTTCTATTTTTTCTCAGTGTATAACCTTGCTAGGTAGCTATTAATATGAACTTCCAGGCCATCCACTGAAACCTGGTGCTGGACAACTAGAAATACAGTCACAAAGATATTAAGAAAACAAAAAAGAAAAAGAGAAGTTTGCTTCTGTAGCTCTTGCTGTCTTGACTATATGGTATTCCTGTCTTCAGCTGCTTACAGAATCAGGGCTCCTTATTCAGGTGGTCTGAAGGTCCCTTCTGGACCCAGGGACTTCTTGAGGCGATGTAGTGCCTGTATGCTGTGCCCAGAATATGATTTGGATCAGACATCAGAAGAGCAAGTATATGTGACTTTAGGTGTAGTAAGCTAATGCTAACTGCCCTGTGCAAATAACTTTTTTTTTTTTTTTTTTTTAAAATATATATATATATATATATAGGATTTGGCTGCCAAGTGCAACTGATGGCTAATTAGACTTGAGGTTTGTAACACTGTTGACTTGTTACAGTACAAACCTGGAAACCAGGAAGTCTGACCTGGTAGCTGATCCCCTTGAATGAAACAAAAAACGTTTACAGGAAACTAGGAAGGCAGAGATTGCAGTAAGATTGTGGGGCCAGGACACCTGGAAATCTGGTTCCTACATTTGCAAGCTTTTTCATGACCATAACTGATTAGAATCAAATTCCCATCTCAGCCAAGAGATAGCATTGTAATATTCCTTACTGTATACTGAGGCTCTGTGCCAGTCCTGAAGGAGTTGGAAGAGCATCATGTGGCCCATATAATCAAACCTTCTAGGCATGCAGCAGTCAAGTGATGGGGCGGACTGTTAAAATGTGAACCTGTTAATATGAGACTGTACTCCCTTATTTCTCATGTAATTATGGATGCTTTAACTTTCCCACAAGCCCTGCTTAAAAGTATCTCCTTTGCCAGAAATATGCTACTGTTTAGTAGCTGAGTAATGTTTTTTGTCTCTTTGTAAGCTTCAGACTCCGGCCAGTTCCAGACCAAAGCTGCAGCCTTTTGGCTTCCACAAGCACAACATGTATTGGTTTAAACCAGGGTAGATCAAAGACTTGTCTCTAGGTAAAGGAACTACCTTGCTTGGCTTTGGGGCTGGTGAAAGCATCATACCTGATAAACCAACGCCACAGATCAGCTAATGAAACTGACAGGGAAAGGGTAGCACTTGGTTAGCAGGTAAGCATTCCTTCTGAGCAGCTGGCAGTGCCCTAAGTGGTATTTGCAGAAGCTGGCGACTACTTAATAATGTTATAGTCTGCAAAGTACCCCAGGGAATGTGAGATGAGAGAGGGGGTGTTTGTGAGAGAAAGAAGCACTAAGTTGAATGACACTATCTACGTGTTTAAGGTAGCTCATTTGTGAAAGTAGTAAGTCCTTAATTATCAGATAGTTAATTCAGAAGAGCTTAAGTTTTCTTTTTGTTGTGGTACGTTTTCTTTGCTTTATACAAAGAGAGTTTCTGGAGCCGAAGGACTACCTCTCCCCTGCTTCATTAGTGCTGTTTGTACATTTCTCATTCCTGTGATCTCCTCTGCATAATTAGAACTGAGAGTAGAAAATTAAGAAAGGTTTAACTTTCCCATGCCTTTGTATTGCTTCAGTAGGGCCCAAGATCACAGAAAGGATTGAAATTTCTGTTCTGCCCATGCAATAGCTCTTCTGAAGGAAGGGTGACAACCTTGAATATCACTGGAGACAGCTCTGACTCACTGCTAATACTGTTGCAACTGGTAAACTTCTTAGCTCTTGGTATTAGAATTCAGATTTATTTTACAACACATTTCTCGATTTCTCTGCCTCTGAGCATAGCTACACAGCACATCTTGTTGCTTATTTCATCAGCAACTAGTCACTTTCTCTCAGTCTATCAGTCTTTGGGGAAGAAACCACACTCTTCCCTTGCTACTGGAAGGCTGATGCTTGATCCTGGCAGCTGTTTTACACCTTTAGACAAGCAATCTTCTTGACTGCTCATAGAAATATCCAGTTAAGGTCTTCATAGCTTTTTCCAGGAGAGATTTTTCTTCCTGACTCTCTTCCTCCTTTGCAAAGTGTATTTTAGCATCATTCTCAAACTTTGTACTGGCAACTATCTCCTTGCTGAGAAGTGACATCCTTTCACGGTCTAACGCCCAGTGTCTTGTTCCTGTCTTGTTTTCACGTAATCTATGTTTAACAGCTCCAGACATCTTGGCAGGAGGGCCAGAACATACTCGCTCTCTGTATTTCTTGGCCTCCTGATACGACAGAGTTCCTCTGCTCCCTATGGACCTTTGAAAGAACAAAGTGGAAGGGGAATGCAAAATCCTGTTCTCTTTCTCCCTTGCTGTGATCAAGTGCAATAGGATTGGCAGTTCCTGTACTCCCAGGAAAAGACATACTAAACTCTTTGGATAGCAAGAAGAACATCCTTTGCTGGCAACACTGGCCAACATCTGGGGAAGCTCCACAAGCAGTCTTTTGATGAACTTCCACAATTTATTTTCAATAGGGTGTATCTTAAAGGCACATTTTAACATTTTAGGATAAACTCCTGCCCTAGTGAAATTAACATTGAAGACCCAGTGGGAATTTAGGTATTTGTTTCTTGTCTGATTTATTGTGAATTCTTTGAACTATGGGCCAATCCTTTAGACAAACTTAACACTTTACAATCCTATCTTATGGTATGACAAGAGCTTTATGCTGTTAGGTAGATTGTCTACTTATAGGTTATGTGTTTATGTCCTGGCAGAGTCATGAACTTTCTGACTCCTAAAGACTAACTCAGGTGGTAGATGATGACACCTATTGTCTCACATTAAGCAGACCTGAGTTAACAAACAAACAAACCAAACAAACAAAACAATCAATCAAACAACAACCAAAAACAAACAAAAAAATCAACATAAAAACTGTTGGAGAGCTCTGATATTTGATACCTTTTCATAGCTCTTCTCTTTCAACATAACTTGGAAACTTTTCAGCCAAACTGTTTTTTTTGGAGAATATGACTGAGCTATAGAAAAGGGAAACAGAGAGAAAAAGGAAAACTTTTAAAATAACTAGTGACGTTCAGTTAGCTGTGCATGTTTCTGGTTTATAGCATGAGTTACAAAGAATTAATACATTGAATGTCAGTAGTAAGCATGGGAATAGCTCATTAAAAAAAATGTGGATTTTATACTCCTTTTAGAAACTCATGTGACCAATTCAACATATGCTAAATACTTCATTAAAGGTTAGAAAGGTTGAATGATGGCAGTACAAGTGGGAAAAAGGATTTTAAACAAGCTGAGGTCTCTCCAGATTTCTATAAATACAAGGTTTCTGTAATGGTAGGCAACATTTTTTTATTTTATAATATATACATTTTTAAATTTATTGTATGTATCCCAAAACTTTTCTGTTCATTTAGACCTGACAAAGTAAATGAATAATAAAATTTGAACAGGAAAGATAGATACAAATAAAACAGAATTGTCTGGATTTATTGAGCCCACTTGATGGTGTTGAAATTATTATTATTATTATTGCCCTTCAAGCTATAGTATAGTCCTTATAGTATATGTTAAGCACCACATAAGAGAGCAAAGAAACGAATTCTGCTTACCCACTAGTGATGATGTTGTACTCTAAAATTAGTGTCTCTACTGTGGTGTAGAACTACTTATATTGAACAACTCTTTCTCTTATCAGTAAATTAAATTTAAATGCATACGCAATGTGACAGCACTTAGTTAAAATGGACAGTCCCACTGATCTGGAAGGTAGAAACACATGAGGATCCTTACTAAAGGCAAACAAGGAGCAGGAAGGTGAATCACCACAAGTGCTGGGGAGGTAGCATATGTGCCAAGCGTGTTGGGGTATGCCCCCACAGCACCTGAGCCATGCGCCTATCTGACTGGTGGCAGCACAGTGTTTTGCTGGGAGGCTTTGACTTGCAGGTTAACCAGCATAGGTAGCTGTGGGGACTGAGCTTGCTCCCAGAGCTGGCTCACTCCAGGGTTTGCTGAGTGAGGACTGTCTGAATCACACTTCAGAGATACCACTGGCACTGGAAGGGCAGAGAGAGAGGTGCCTGCTGTATAGCTCCTGAGAACGTTATTGGCAGCTTACAGCATGCACTTTTCCAGGTGAACTGCAATGGGGAAAGTTCTAAGGAATCTCCATTTAGAGAGAAATAGAAAGGTTAAAGGGTAGTTGACACAATATGGAGACAGAAGGAGAGTATATCTACCCCTTTCTTCAACAATTTTCTAGGCACTTGTTCCTTCCTCACACGCCACAGCGGAGGTGTTTGTTGCCTGGGGCAGCTACAGCCTCCAGCAGAAGCTCCTCTGTCCTCTGCACCATGGAAAATGAGCAGCTGAGTGAGCTCTATTAGTCACTCCATCCCTCCTTAAGACTTATTTCCTCATGGAACCTGGCAGAACCAGCAAAATCTGAAACCAAAGTTTTCTACAGACAAAGCTCCGGCTGACCCCTCAACTCATGAGACTGACTTTTTTGAACCTACAGCAACTTGTACCAGGTAAGCTTTTGGCTAATGATATTTCACGCTGCCTTAAAAATAAAGATTATGTTATGGCCTGAGGTTTTGTTCCTCATCCCATTTGTTTAGTGTGACTGTGAGTACTTGGAAAAATATGAGGAAGAAATATTTTAAGTATCTGCAGTCTTGGAAGAACAGAGTGAGGTATCATTTGCGTGAAATACTCTAATATGTTAATTTAAAAGAAAAGTTGTATTTAGATTTGGGTGCTTAAGGTTAGGGCTATGTACAGAACCTTTGGAAAATATGCGTTGATGTCAGATCAGAAAAGTACTTTTCTTCTGGTAAATGACAGACATTAAGATTTTAGTCAAGTAATGCACTTTGGACCATTATTTTTCAATTGGTGTGCTTTTTTTCTACCCTTTATCAGAAGTACTCGTGTCACAGGGCAAGGAAACCTCTCTATTTAAGAAGAGAGGTGGGGTAGTGGTGTTTCTTTGTTGTGTCCCTGGAGCATTTTTGGTGTTTGCAAATGCTAAATAAGAGAAGCTGGAACACTTTTTCAGATATGAGTTGTAGTGAGTAGTCTGCAAACAGTCTTTGGGCCAAAGCACCACTTGTGCTTTGGCCAGTGGACAAGTACATTGCTGCTAATAAAATGTATACTGCATGTTGTGTTTTCTTATTTTTTCAAACAAAGGAATAGTTCATAATCACTAAGCAGCAAATTAGGGGTGTTTTTGCATAACAGTACAGAAGAATGTGCTTCATTCTTATAGTTCAGTAGCCAGATATAATATCACAGGCAATATTTGTAAAATACAAGAGAGGAACTTCATTTTTTCTAATCTTCAGCATCTTGGTGAACACAATGCTTTGAAACACAGCCTTTCAGAACTAATGCAAAGAAGGCAAATTTTAGGTTGCTAAATTATGAGCGTCTTCTGACCCATTGTTTTGCATGGATGAGGCACAGCAATAAAAGTACAAAAGATATTCAGTAGTTAATTACATGGGTTCTGCTGCCAGTCATAAAGGTAAACAGCTTATTGCCCTAATTTCCTTCCTTCCTACCACTCAGTGGTAAAGAAAGATCATGCTTGAAGGGCTATGAGATCTGCTTTTTAATGTGTAATGTGAATAGAATGTGAACTATACAGTTTATCTTCCTCTATGCTGGATTCTCTGCCCTCCAGTGGTGTTTGGCCACTGCATCTTACATAGACTTTTTTCTCTTCCTTCAGCTTCTGACCTAGCCTTAAAATATAAACAGATGAAATCTCAACAGAAACCTAGCCTTAAAATATAAACAGATGAAATCTCAACAGAAAACAAAGAAAAAAAGCACAGAGAAACAGTACCCGAGGTTTCACAAATTTTATGGTAATACATGACTGAAATAAATACTCTGGGCCACAAGGATGCATTCCCTGCTATCATGTACGTAATCCATCAACTGATCATGATTTTTCTTAAAATGAATTTAGCTTTGGTCTTTAATCCCACTTCCATGGTTACAAATAATCTTTCAACTGCAAGACTAAATGTATGCCTGCTCACTTGTTTTTATGCCTGTGCTGCACGTTAGCTTAAAGCATTTATCTTCTCTGCTCCTCCATACTTTTTACCTACTTACAAATGACAAGATCAGTAAGGGAGAGAGAAGGCAGCCAGGAAAGGTACGTGGGAATAAAAGATTTAACAAGGAGTCTCTAGATAGTCTTTGGAGGATTTGGAGTTTGACTTTATCTTCTCCTTGGTTCTCCTACTAGTGTTGGTTTAAATCAGTTGTATCTACTGATTTGTGAGATTTGACTCAAGGAATTGCAGAAATCCAACTGAGGCAAATGGAAGAGCATCCTAACAGCTACTAGAGGCGAGGGTAGAGGTGACCAAGCATGTCAGGACATTTGTGGGGAAGGGGCTGACCAGGAGTTGATTGAGCAATGCGTTTGCTCTGTTACTATCTTGAAGACTGATCTCTTCTGTTTGAACTCTGGATGTTTGTTGTTTACACTAATGCAATTTCACAATTTCAATAAAAATGATATAGTTATTCTGGTAGTTTTTAATGAGGGCTTGCTGATTTCTTTTGCCAGCACACTGCTTCCAATGTTCTCCAAATGAAAGAATGTAATGCTTGTTTACTGCTCCCAACTTCATAGCCCCTTTATCACCACAGTAACAAAGCAATGAGGTTTTTAAATGCATCGTCTCTCCTGGTAAATATGAGAGAACTGAGCCAAAAGAAACCTAGGCTAGAAGATGAGCAGCAGTGCCAGGTGGGAAATGAAAGCTCCCTGCCTGTGGACCCTCATGTGCTGCTATGTGCCCCTTTCCACAGGTGGATCTGTGCTTTTGCCATGCTCTGCAGGCAGGCTAGGGGAGTTGGCAGTGAAATAAAGTCAGAAATTATTCCCCTTATATAGAAACACATTCCTGGCGTAACAAGGCTGCATGAGACCCCCCCTAAAGAGAAGAAAAAATCCCTTGGTTTAAGCTAAGGCACTTTCCAAGGAAGAAGTCTGCTCTACAGTAGAAACACATGTTGTAAAATCAAATCATCGGAAGCCTTGTGTTTTAATGTGTTTCATGTGTGGCACAGGACACAACTGTTTTTTTGTTCAAATAATACATTTCAGCTGAGGAAATGATAAAGGCTGTCTGTCTTTTTTTTTTTTTTTTTTTTTTTTTTTTTTTTCTTTTGTTTTCCTGCCTTGCAGGTACTTTCTGTGTGATTTAATCCCTTCCAGTCCTAAGGAAAGGCTTTGATCTCATGATGTATTCTCATGAGCTGCACAAAATAATGTCAAATAAATTTTTGGTGTCATGACCTTTGGTTTCACTGGTCAGATGAAGTCCTCCAGGGCAGGCTCAAAGTTCTGGCATTTGATGGCTCTGCTTGTTTGCTCTGAGTGGTCCTATTGACTACAGAACTCGGTGACACCAGTTTCCTTCCCATCAGTGCCAGTTATTTTCGGGCTGCTCTCTGAACTTCATCATGACTTGAACAGCATGCTTAGTACTCTGCCAGTTGTTTTTATGCTGCTACAGCCAAGTAACCTTTCCTCTTTTCAGATGAATCCAGTGTGGAGGTGTTCAGACTGAAAACTTTGTTTGACTTTGTACACTGGGGAAATAGTGTTTTGTTTTTCATCAGGTCAGAGTGAACAGGAATCTTCAGTAACAAAATTCAAACTAAAGACTTATTTCAGGCTGCACTGGAGGAGGTGTGCTGACTGGTATTATGAATACACTTGAGCAGGGATTTTTAAGATTTCCTCATAACACTAAATCAGTATATGTTACTGGAAGATCTTTTTAAGACAAGACTGAAGCCTCTGACTTTCCAAATAGGTGTTTATATAAGCAGAAACGCATTTGAAAAACTGAGTAAGAAGAGGGGAAGCAGACAGTGATGGAAATGATGCTTACGTGATACTGGAAGACCTACTGATTGGGCAGTGCATCCAGTTTGAAATGTTTAATTATTTTACATTTTGTGGAGGATGTTTTATAGCCCTGAGTTGGCATGGTTCTTTCTTGCAGATGTGGAAAATGGAATAAAAGCAAAGCACCCTGAGAGATTCTTGACTTCAAAGAAACATAGACACATCATGTATTATTAATAATAATCTGTTCTGGGTAGATACAACTTGTTCTCCTTTTTTTTTTTTTTTTTTTTTTTTTTTTAATACATATATATATCATTTTATTTTATTTTGCATCAGGTACTTAAAAACTATACCTGAAGCCATACTATTTGCATCACTGTTGTAAAACATGACTATCTTCTCTCCATTAGTAGTAATGGCAGTGCCTTAGCAGTGCTATCCAAGGTGACTGGCAAAGCTGTCTATAAGTATGAGGAATGCCACTGCTCAGTTCCAAGCAAAAAACAATTTTATACACCTGCCTGCCATGCCAGACCTCAATTAATTTTCTCCCTAGCTTTGAGCTGTAGTTAATGTAGGTGCTTGCAGCATACCTATTACTGCAACATTTAGACGTTTTCAAATTTGGTGCTTAGAAGTGTTTGATGTTTATTTAACTAATTGGAAAAAATAGACTATCCACTTTCATACATGAAAGAGCAAAAATTAATCTAAGAGTAACCACAATCTTAAATACTAGATCAACCAAGTTAAAATGGAGTTTCACACTAAGATTAATTATGCTCTCTGCTTCCTGTTGAGTAATTATGTTCAATAAAAATCATTCCGTACAATTCAGTACAAGCTGCCATTTCAGCGAGTATTTAATGGCATGTAATGCGCTGAGATGTACACCCTGATTTGTTTTACACAAGCAACTTCTACAAGTCTGTTCTGTTTAGTGAGTGAGAAGGGGCTTACATGTGTTCATGGTAAATGTGGGACCTGGCTTGCTTGGCTCTTTGGGAGCAGTGATAAAATGTGACCAGCAGCAGCACTTTTCTGACAGCTGGAAAAACACTTCCCCCTAGGCAGTGTCTCAAATTGATTTTCTTCCTCTCCTGTATAAGTACATCCTGAGGAAGTGTGTGCTTAAGGAATGGGGAGCTTGCTGAAAATGGGAGAGATGGCAGTGTCTGTGATGGGACAAGGAGATGCTGATGAGGCACAATGGTGTGCAGGAGTAAGGGGAACTTGTAACTTTCAGAAGACTCTTGGCCATTTCATTTGCTGTGACCACTTCCCATCATTGGTTGGCACAGAGGGACTGAGGTGGGGTGGTGCCCACAAACTGCAGGGCTGGAGCAGCCTTCTCTGTGAGGCTCCAAGCTTGTTCCTGTCCCAGACATCTTCTCTACTCTGTTCCTTGCTATTTTGCCTGAAGCCACTCATATTGAGTATCCAGATGGTAACTCCTGAGAAAGTAGCCCTTGGATTTGGTCAGACAACATACTCTGTTATCTTGGGCAAATGCTGACCCCATGATCACTTTCAATCACCTTCTTTCCCAGAAGTGCAGTTGTTGGGGTACTCTCTTGACAATTTTCCTCTAGGGACAGGTACAGTCAAGAAAAATTCATGAAGACTCTCTAAATATTTCTAAACATATCACCCTTTAGTTAGTATAAGACGGACTCTAAACAAGATAGTACAAGTTAATGTACATGCATTTCCCCCCTCCCCTTAGTTTCCTACAGTTCTGGAAATTTTCCTGAGACCCGTCAGCAAGAACCAAGTTTGCTTGGCTTTTTTGCTTTGCTGAGCCCTCCTGCTGTGCGAGGATGCTCCCCAAAATATTCACCAGACCTTCCTATTTCTTCTTGCTCTGAACAACAACTGAGGAGAGAGTGACCAAATGTGGTTTGACCTTCCCACAAATGTCTTCTATTGCATTCCTCACTCAATATCATGGTAACAGAAGTGCTTGGAGTCCTGCAAACATACGCCCAAACACACTGCATTCAATTGCGTATATAACTGCTATACTCTATATAATTGCTTTTGTTCAGCAATATGAATTCTGATGTCTTGAATGAAGAAAACTTTTCTGTAGGTGTTTAGATATTTACATACCAGGTTCATACTCTGGTTCTTCGCTATATTCTTGCACTGTATTGAAGTGCAAGTGTAGCTGCATTGCTAATGTCAGAGTTTTGTCTCTTCATCTTTATAATGGTTAGGTGAAACTTCATTAGATATGAAGGATACACAGAAATCTTATGTTGGTATGTGCAGGCATGTAATCAGTCACCTAACTGACCAAGCACAAATATTATATGTATATCTACATGTGAAAAGCATGTGCTTGCTATTGCCCACAACTTAACCTTTCTAAAGGGAAATAGAGAACTTGCCACAGTCATTTCTGAATAGAAGCACTTTGTCTTTTTTTTGGCAAACACTTTTCTTTAAATGAAATATAATTATGTGTTTTTGCAACTAACTGATTGAGATTGATGGCATCTTTCTGGGGAGTGTGTGGGGATGTGGGGTGGAGGGTGGGGAGAGAAGAAAGTAAATACTTATGTCCTGAAATGGAACCACTAAAAAAAAAAAAAAAAAAAAAAAAAAAAAAAAAAAACAAGGAAAAAAATCTACTGAAATTAGACACATCCACAGTTCATACGGATATTGCCCTTCAAAGTCTATTACTGCCAAAAGGAATACTGGTGTATAAAAGACCTGGACTGTGAGAATCACAGAACAAATTAGGCTGGAGGTCATGAAGGTCAACCTCTTACTCAATGCAGATTCAGTTAGATCAGGATGGTTAGGGCCTCATCAAGTCAAATTTTAAGTATCTTTGAGAATGGAGATTTCAAAACCTCTCTAAGCAGTCTACATCACCCTTCTTCTCCCCTGTGATCTAGTTTCAGACTGTTGGTAAAGGCAGCAGAAATAAACCTGACCAAAATACATAACAAGAAAAATATTCTGCTTGGGTGAAGAAATAAAAAAATAAAAGTAAAGAATAAACCAAAACCAGCAGTCCCACAAAGATTTCCAGTATCAATTTTCCCTACTGCTGTTCCTAACAGGTGAAGGGAGAAGAGGATGACAGCAAAGCAGAGATTGTGCTACAGAATGGCAGATTTTCAGGACTTTGCAGTGTACTGGGTCTGGCTGGAATGTTAACTTTCCCTGCAGCAGCCCATACAGTGCTGTGCTCTGCACTTGTAGCTGGAAGAGCAGTGTTATAACACCAGTGTTGTGTCTACTGCTGAACAGTGCTGGCACAGCATTGGGACTCTCTCTAACCCTCCTAGGGGGTGGGCAAAAAGTGAGAAGAGAAACATCACCAGGGCAGCTGACCTAAACCAACCAAAGGGATATTCCATACCATGTGATGTCACACTCAGCAATAAAAGGTGAAAACAGGAAGAAGAGGGGAGGGATGGGCTCTTGTTGTGAAAGTGTCGGTCCTCCTCCCGAACACTGGCTACGTGCGTTGAGGCCCTGCTTCAAGGACGTGGTCAATCATCGCTCATTTGTGGGAAGTAGAGAGTATTTTCTTTCCTCTGCACTTCCACATAGCCTTCATTTGTTTTATTTGTTTGTTTTCCTCCCTTTTTTCCTTTCCCCCTCCCTTTTCCCCTTTCCTTTTTTTTTTTTTTTCCCTTTAGTTAGATTGTTTAGTTCATAATAATCTTTCTTTATTATTATTATTATTATTATTATTATTAATTTCCCTTTAATTAAATTATCCTTATCTCAATCCATGAGTTGTTCTTTGCTTTACTTCTTCCCCTCCTCATCTAAGGAGGGGGAGTGAGAGAGCGGTTGTGGTGTTTAGCTGCCCAACATGGTAAAACCAACACATGCAGTTTTTAGAAGAAAGTTTTGTCTGACTCCAATTCTTGTTTACCCTTGAGAGTTAGGCATGCCCACCTTATGACTCATTGAGCAGACCGAGCCTTACAGAACAACTTATCTGGCCTTTAGCTTACTTCTTGCTTTCTTCTTTCACAGCCTGAACAGTTCTGCAAGGCTTGCAGTTTCTTTTGCCCACTGAGGGGAGGATGGCAGCTTTTCTACCACTGGATCTAGGGGACACAGTGCATGTGGTCCCATTGCGTGACAGAGGTACGGGTGCTTCAGTCTGGCAGTGCAAATTGATGGAAGCACCACTGGAAAGGACTGAAAATAATCCCTGTATGTTTGTCATTTCAGTGCCTTGAAGAGAGCTTTGTTGATGCATTGTGGAAGATTGACCATCCCTATTCTTTAGTAATTTGAAGAAATGTGAAATTTCTTTGCTGCACTCAAAATAAGTACTCTGGATAAGGAGAAAGCACATCCACACCGTGCAGTAAAAGGTTGTCTTGTTCTTATGCTTTTAGAGTATCAGCACTGGTATGGCTGCAGGAACAGCCAAGACAACAGTATTTCTCCCAGTTGTGTGCTTTTCAGCCAATTTCTCTCAGTCCAGCTGCAGCATATACTCATTCTCATTCCACTCTCCCCTCCTTTGATATCTTTTTAATTGGATGCACAGCACTATCTCTGCTCAAGCAAAATACCACAAGCAGACAAGGTGCTCACTTGTGAGGAAAAGCAGCCAGATCCACAAATTGCTTTCTTCAACCCCACATTTTTTGTAGTGTGGTATTTTCATTCTTTCTTACTTTTTTTTTTTTTTTTTTTTTTTTTTTTTTTTTTTTTTTGTGTGTGTGGAAAGATGAGGCTTACTTCTAGCACTGCAGACTATAAGCAGCTCTGGCTTGGCATTATTTTTAGGAAGAACTCTTAAAAGTACATTTTAGAAAGATGCCAGTGACAGTTCAAAATGTCTATGTGTATAAGCACATGCATGCATTTACAATGCGCTCAAGCCTGATGCTGAATAGGTGTAACACTGGGACAATTTTCCTCTCAGAATCCACAAGAAGCTAGGGGAGGTGAGTGAGGACTGTGAATATCTTAGAAAGATGAAACTGCAGAATGAGGACCTGGAGTGCAGGATTCCTATTGCTGAACCCCAGACCAGGTTATCTCACGGGTTGCCCAATGGCTGCAAGCTTGGAACTGTTACCTACAGGCTCTTAGATGCTGGGCTAGGGGAACTGCAGTTGCTGAGCTTATTCATGTAAGTGCTGAATGTTTTGTTTTAAATTACATGCTTAAAATGTCCATTTGTTCCCATTTGAATATACTCCATTCAAACTTGCCAAGATTTATGTTCTAAAATGGGAACTGATGTACCATTCTTTACAATCACTGTATTATCACTCAAATAGTCTTGCTACCCAGCTGGAGAGTCTTTTGAACAATTACAGCACCTAAATATGGGAGATCCATATCAAGAATGCAATATATAATGTAGAACTTAAAGTTCAACAATATTCCTGAAAATGGGGGCAAAAGATAGAGATTAAAAAAAAAAGTCGAAGTAAAATACGTGGTTTCTCTCTAAATCAGAGCAAATGTATAACTTTAAATTTGAAGATCTACCCAGGAAATACTGTAATACCATACTGATCTAATGAACACTGAAATAACCCACCAGCTTTTAGTGACATAGCATCAAATAGCAAATATTATGCAACGATTGCTCTGCACATTTGAGTCCTCATCTGTTATAGTACTGATCAGTAAACTCCCAGGTCCTTCCTGCACCTGCTCTATTTGAATTAGATAGCCACTATATGGAGGTGCCTCATAGCTTTTGGTATGTTTAATTCAAGGTGTCATTTAAGCTGGCAAAGTGATCCATCAATGATTTTCTTTTTTTTTTCTTTCAGATAGGGACTGAGACCTGAAGATGTTAAAGGTTAGGTCTATACAGTCATTCTGATCTTGAATCCCTTGTCTGCAGTATCTATTTGCATTTTGGTGGTTTTGATAGGTAAAGTCAATTTCTTAAACTTGCACATTTTCAAAGTTTTTCTTGTAAAGATGTTTCCAGGTTGTGTACAAAGATCCATTTTGCTAAACAGCCCTCCTGGTTTCTTTAACCTTTTCCTTTCTGATCAGAAAGGAGTCGGTATGTTGAATCCTATGGCAGCCAACACCTCCTGCCGCAATTTTGCTGCTGGTTCCTGGGCGTAGCATGCGTCATTGTCAAACACCAGGCAAGAAAAGAGCCCCAGGTTTTCCCTCATAGCAAGCTTCTTTTGCTTTGTTACACCCCTTTAAGTGTCTCCTCTAGTGGTTGGTACCAGAAGAAAAGGATCTGAAAGTCTTTGATTGATATCTCAATCTGTCTTTTGATTGCTTTGGCTGCCCATTTCACCTAGCTTCTGTCACTGATAATTTGCTTTTAAATGTAACGGATAAGCTTCTGAGCAATCCATCTCCTCCTTTAACCACAACTGCTTTCAGTGCATTAATGACTGAAAAGTTACATTTTCATTTAATGTGAATTTGCAAAGCTTTTAGATAATGGGTAGATCTAATATTCTGACATCCTTGAAGCTATTAGAAGAATAAATCAAAAGAAAATTCTCCTGCTTCTGCCTGCACAAAATGGGGAGAAGTTTAGGGTAAAGGCCCCAGTACAGTGATACTACAAAACAGCAATTACCATAAGCTGAAAAGGGCATAGAAATGGTACTTCTATAGTTGGGTTTCTCTCTCTGAAGCTGTAATAGATGTTAGAGAGAGGATGGGAGGGAAACATCAGTATCAAAAATGGAGTCGTGTTAATTGTTTTCACCTCACACTTTTGTATTCCTTGTTGGTTGACTTTTTTTTTTTTTTTTTTTTTTTTTTTTTTTTCACAGGAAAACATCCAAATAAAACAAATAAATTTATTTTATTCCTGTAGAAACTGCAGTAACTATTTTGATCTGAATGCAGTCGAGTCTGCTCACACTGCTGGTAGGTTTAGAATTAAAAGTACTACTGTTAGTTGTACTTTATTAGGAAGAACATAGGCAGTGATGCTTATCCAATATCCCAAAGTGAAATTAAGAGCCTATATCTGTGCAGTAAGTAGCACTGATTTTTGTGGGGATTTACTTATACTCAGGGACACATCAAGGACAAGTCTGCATATCAGGATCTTTCCTCATAATGGGTTTATGTTACCATGCTGCTGAGAGGAAGTAGTGATAGGGAGAAAAGACATGGTCACAAATAAGTTTTGCAATCCTTTGCCAGGCAGTGAAGAAGCAAGCAGTGCCATGAGAGTTTTGATTTGGCTGATGGATGCTCTGCTTTGGAACTTGGCCCCGCTTCTTGGCTGAATGCAACTACTCATTTCGGAAACAGCTACTTGGCTCCTGGGGGGAGCATTGTGTTCTCTGCCCTCTCTGTCTTAAGGTGCATAACTTGCATGCAGTCTCCTGGCTTTGACAGGAGCCCCTCAAAGATTTTGCAGAGGTCACTTAGCCATTCTCAGTCTTGTCTTTAAGAACGGAATAATGATTGCAGGAGCCACAGAGGGTTTCTAAGACCTAGTTGACATTGTGAAAGTGTTCCTCTGTTGGTCAAACACATACACATCGCAGGGCAGAAAATAATGTTTTTTTTTCTGCTATGATTCTATTCTTTATTCATTGAAGGGTGGAAGGGTGGGCAAGGAAGGCATGCTTAATATTTATTTGTTTAAAAGAACTCCAGTGCAATGTTGAACTTGTTGCCTTTAGTGTTCTTTTCCTCCATTTACATATTTAATGGTTTGCATTCTGATCCAGTTGGTTTGTTTGTGGCTTTTCTTTTTTTTTTTTGGGGGGGGGGAGTTGTTTTTGTTTGATTGGATATTAAAGTACTTTACTGATTACCTGCATCACTGATTATGCAGGTGAACCATATAGCCACCTATTCAGTGCAGATAACACTGTACAGCTGACGAGGCTCCAGAATCATTAGTAACTTGACCTTCCTGCCTGATTTGTACTTATGAATCTAATAATAAATAATCACGTGGAAAAGTCAATAGAGAAATAATGTAGCACACTTCTTTTAGTGCTCTAATTCAGCAGAATAAACCATGAGAAGCATTTCAGTAATTTACTATAGTAAGTGCTCTCAGCAGCTTCTGTGTTTCAGCTGTTTGGTGCTCCAGCATGAAGATAATTATCTTGGTAATTAGTTATATTGTTATTTAATAGTCCCCAGACAATATTCTATTTTTCGAAGGAACAGGCCTTTACTTCTATATCTCTGTCCCCCATTACAGAACATGTTTATCTAAGAATCTTTTCTCTTGCCATTTTTTTTTTTCCTTCTGTTTACTACTTCCTCTAGAAAGGTCCCAGTTACTGAAAGACAGTTTCTGTTTAGCAGCTGCACAGATGTAGCCACAGGAGACTCCCTTTTCTTGCATCTATCTCAGAAATCCTGAAATCTGAAATCCTGAATCCTGACCTGCTCCTGAAGAAACAGGGATGGGAACAGTGCAGGTGGGGGGCCAGCAGCACTACAGGCTGTAGCCTCACAACTGTTCTTTAGACCCTGGGTTTCACCTCATCGGCACTTCCAGGGAAACAGGCAAAGTGAGAAGATTGGTGAAACAGACTGGGACTGAGGAGAATAGTCTTTTAAGTCTGATGAAAATGAATCTTTGTTACAACTGCATGAATGTAGGCAGAATGTTTTCAACCATTCCTAGAGTAATAATGGTGAGAAACAACAGATCATGGGTAGAAATCAGCATGAGGAAGAATGAACTGTTTTCTGGGGGGGCTCACTATTAAAGTTGCTTAAATATGCAATTAGTCTCCTGAGAGTTGCTGGGGTGAGAAATGTGCATAGCTAGCAGTCTGCAGACCTAAGCCACCATCCGGGAAGGAGAAAGTGTGGAGGACCAGGAGAACCCCTGAAGAAGGTGGAGGGGTGGCAAATGCCCGATGGAACTGCTTAAGGCCAGGGAGAATTGTGTGTGTGGAGAAAGCTGGAAACTTTTGAACTTGTGTAGGTGGTTATGACCTCAATAAAAAGAAACTTCCTCCAGTGTCACCCTCACTCTCAAAGTGACTTTTAGTCCTATTTAAAGGGAACAGACTGTCATCTCTCTCTCTCTCTCTTTTTTTTTTTTTTTTTTTTTTTTTTTTGTTTCTCTCTCCCACCACCCCCTTTGTGATACTATTCCTCACAGTGTTACCAGGAAACAGCTTGTTCGCATATACCTCTTATAACAAAGAGTGTAGCTTCTAGTTCAATACCTCCAGATTTTGTGCTTTCTGGGTAGTGGCCTTGTTGCAGTTGTTCTTTCAAGCAGCTTCAGTTTTAGGAAGCCAAGATTTTCTCTGCAACTTTTTGACTGTACAAAAGATGGACTTTTTTCTCTAATTCACTTAGTGACTCAAACTCCACAAAGTACCATTCCTACTTCTCACCAGCTGGTGGTCCATATGCCACTGCATCTTAACTCTTGTAAATACTAGTTTGAAGTCATGCTCACAGATCAGACTTTTGGTGGTTAATATGGCAATATGTTAAAATGTCAAATGATGCAGAAAGAGTGAGTCAGGGGGGAAAGGAAAAAAAAGGCAGTAGTCTGCGAATTTATAAAACTTTCCTTCTAAGGGGCTCCCAGAGGTTTGCAGACATCAGAGGATTTCTGCAAGTCTGGGGTCAGCTGGCTGGGATTTGGGATCCACTGCATCTTGAAAGAAGCATCTGTGCAAGGCAGTGGCTCCCAGCTTCTCAGTGTTGTCTACGAACACGTTTAAGCTCTAAATTAGGATCAAAAAATACAGTCTGGCACATTGCCCATGAAAGATTGCCAGCTTCTAGCTGAAACTCTTCATTACTCTAGAAAGGGTGATAAGTGTTCCCCCAGGGAATTGAAAGTTTTATGACTTATGCAGTGCTCAAAAAAAAAAATAAAAAAAAAAAAAAAAAAAAATATATATATATATATATATATATATGTAAAATAAATAAATAAATTTCTTGGAACATTGACAGTATTCCAGAAAGACTCTTAATGGCCATGGCTGTTTCCTGTGTCCATAGAGCAAGAATGTCAGATCCCTCAATGCTTTAGACCTCACTTCATGTCTTCCAATCAGTAACGAGGGGGTCTCTACCACACAGATTTCAAGCAAATATACAATCTCTGGTCTGTTGTATTTCTTCTTTCCATTGCATAATTATCATTAATTTCAGCAAGCAGGGCATGAATCTGCAATCCAATGCCCTAATTTCAAATGCTGAAAAAATAGCTAGGGCAAGAACAGAAAATGCAACTAATAACTTTCAGTGAAAGAGCTTCCATTGGTAAAGGGATAAGACCTTTGTCGATTTTACTGGTTCTGCTTTTAATGTTTCCTGACATTGTGAAAGTAAGCTAGTCTTCAGTAAATTGGCTCATGGTAAAAAGGTAAAGAAACAAGCTCTAGATGGATTTAGAAAATATTAAATAGTTTAATGGCTCTGTGCCACGAATCCATGCTGCAGGTGTATGCCAGCAATAGTTCCAATTAATCAGACTTGTAGCAGGCAGAATTCTGGAAATGAATAACAGGATTATCATGTGAGTGCTTTGTTCTTCACGTGAATGTGAAAAATGTATAAATAACTCTGCCTTTTAGATGAAAGAATATGTTCCTTTCCCAAGTCTCTTTCATTAAGATCTCTGCAAAACTGTAGTTAGCTGTTTTCAGCTTCTGTGTGGTCTGTTCAAACCAATAACATAATGTAACTAATCTATGCATAATGAGGTAGATAACACTCAAAAAAGAGTTGTAGTTCTGGGAAAAATGGAGTCCTCCAAGGACGCGGTAATGGATTCATTCAATTGCTTAGAATTCAGCATCTATACCTATTTGTATCTTAAGACTCTTTCCCCATGTTTTGTCTACAGAGATGATGAATAAGGAGATGGGATGGTCTACAAATCCAGGCTGGCAATTTAATCAGAACTGTCTGCTCTGTGTGCAACGATAATTAGTAGTTCAGTGCTATAGGAACCTTAAGATGAAAATCCTGGTAAACGTTTTTACTGTGCAATTGAAATTGGAGAGCTCTTCAGGGTACAGAGATGAGAATGCAAAGCAACTGCAAAGTCACAGGACAGAAGCCCGGTCTGCACCTGTAAGGCATTTCTCAGAATTTTACTATCAAAACTATAGCTGAAACCTTCCACATTCCTTGAATCCAAGTAACATGCAGCCATTATTTGTTTGCTACATGTTCCTAGGTTGTAATAAAAGTTGTTTTTACACAGTGGACCATGGGAGGGTTTTCACTCAGTAAGAAAATGCTTTTAGACTACAATAAATGTTCTTCAAAGTATATCAAGCAAAAACAGATGGGTTAGCATTCTTTCTCTCAAATAGCTCCAAGTGTACCGTGTGCTGGAATTAATGGGACATTTCTCTGAGAGGATTTTACTTTTACATTTAGGTCCTGGTTTGTAAAGAAAAACATCCAGAAGCTCACAGCATGTGAAACCCATCAGTTCTAGTACTGAATCTACTGAGGCTTTGTCAAATTAGAAAGCATAACACAGCTAAAGGAAAGTAAGTTAAAGTCTACAGGTACTGTAAAAATCTGCATCAGCAGCTTTGTCAAGGTGGAAAAAAAGGTTCCTGTTGACAGAAGTTACCTGTTATCTGGAATTACTTGCATCGTTTGCAGTAGACAAGCCATGAAGCTTCAGGCTGGATATTAGGAAAAGACTTTTCACTGAGAGGGTGGTTGGGCACTGGAACAGGCTTCCCAAGGCAGTGGTCAAGTGGTCACAGCACCGAGCTTGCCAGAGTTCAAGAAGTGTTTGGACAATTCTTTCAGACACACAATCTGATTATTATTATTATTATTATTTAATTAATTAATTTATTTATTTTGAGTGGTGCTTTTGGGGCACAGGAGTTGTATTCAATGATCCTTGTGGGTCCCTTCCAGCTTGGATATTCTATGATTCTATGAAAACATCTTTGCTCCCCTAAAGTGATATCTGCTAGAATACCTGCTTAGTGCTATAATTTCATATACTTTTAATTTATTAGGAAAAAACAAACAAACAAAAAAACACAACTACAACAAAAAACACAACTTCTCAGTATTTTGGGTGATGATTTTCTCTTGTAAGTTGGGGGTGAGGGTGGGGGGAGGTGGGGGGAGAAGAGATTACTTTGTTACCACACCTAAATTTGGCCCAAAGAAACTCATGTCAGTCCTCTATCTATGACTCATGTTGTCTGTTTCTTGTCCATATGCTCTGTTGCCAGAGTTATACAAAGGGCTAATTAATTTACTGATGGAAAAGCTAAGACTCTTAACTTAGGCAGTTCCTTTAGATGGGTCTGGGGAGGACTGTGCATTTCCTAAAAGGGCTATATCTTTCCTGCTGTTGGTTTGCCCAACAGTGAAAGCTTAATAGCAAACAGTCGATATTAAGACAAGCTGCAAACTGGCTGTGTATTGTGAAGAAATAAAACAGGACCTGATTTTTTTTTTTCACTTGCTTGGGATGATCACATTTTCCTGTGTTGAGCCATAGTGAGAAGCTAATGCTCTCCAGGTAGCTTACTTACATATCATCGCTACTCTAGTTTTCTCCACTCTACTTCTATTGCTTTGGGCTAGTTTTCTGAGTTTCTCTTCTACAGTACAGAGTATTCAGCTTTTGGAGTATTTGACTCTCACTTGATTGTTCACTCTTTAATTGTTGGTCTCATACCAATTTGAATCAAAATGCAAATAAAAGCATTGTTGCTATTCACAAGCTGAAAGTCAAAACTAAGCATACAATTTATTTTGAAATTTAAATATAACTGTTCCAGTGCTACAGATTGTATGTATGCAGTCTAAAATCTGTGTTTCTCTACAGAAAACAGCACTTTCCCCATCACGAAGAATGTGCCTCTGTCCATGAATATATTTTATTACTAGTTTCCTGTTGAGTTGCTAAGAATAGTGGGCAGGGCTGCAAAACACTTATATTTCAACACTCATGGATCAGTATTAAATCTTGGAATGTATTTGGTACAGTCAGTCCGGACTGTTTCTGATTAACTCTGTGGTAATACTGCTTCCTTATTACAAGACAGAAATAGGATTCATACCAAGAGGAAATAATATCTCAAAGGACAGGTGACCCAGCAAATAAAAATTTAGTTAAAAATATGTGTATGTGCAAAGTCTTTTGTCATGGTTTTAGTGCTGCTTAAACGTCATATCAAGCACCTACATCTGTAGGACTTCCTGGTAGTTAAGACCAATTATAAAGATATATAGACAATTTCTTTTTCTATTTGTAGACTACTCCATACAGGTGGAGCATTGAAAACCATTTTAGTTTGTGCAGTAACTTAGTTAAACTGTAATCCTTTAGTTAAATGGCAGCTCAAAGATTTAGCACTTATTAAAGAAAAGTGCACAGAAAAGGGAAGGACTGATTGCTTATCTTTTCAAATTGCCTGTTGTAAGAATGAGCTCTTGGGGGATGGCTTAAGTTGCCATTCATTGCTGGAAATTCCAGTATAGCTCTTGGAAGGCCTTAAAATTAGAGCAACTCAAACTAATGCTCTTGTCTAAATGGCAGTTAAAGCTAACAGAAACATAAAATGAGCTCATCTGTTTGCCTTGATTTGTATGAAAATGTCAAAATTAAGACCTCTTGCCCTGACATAGATATGAAACTTGGTCTTGCCTAAGAGGGCAGAACTTTGGAGTTGTCAAGTCAGCATAGCAAGGGCTCCCCACAGAGCTCAGTGGCTTTCAGAAAAGAAGCTTGAAGCTCTTCTTTTCTTCTAAGACACCATCTTCCTTCTATGCCTCCTCCTTCTTTTAAAGGTAGGTGAAATCAAAATTATCTTGTTCAACTCCTGGAAGAGTTGAATAACAAGAGTTGTGCAATTCACACAAGTAGTAGGATGGTCACACACACGGGAGTAATCTCACAAGGACCTACAGGCATTCATAATCCCCCCTCCCTTACCTGGGAGCCCTGTAAATTATATAACCCTCTTATTCATGAATTCCTAAAAGTATGATTATTGCTCACTGACTATGGCCTATGTTTAAGCACATTGTACTTCATGCTAAGCTGACTCTAGGTCATCACTAAAATATTAAGACAATTCAGTCCCCTGGATTTTTTTTTTATTTTTTTTTTTTAATATGAAAAGCTGAATATTTTGATATACTTCAGATGCTTTTGGTTTTTAAAGAACATTGAATTAAGTATGGTGATAGAGTTTTTATTTGAATGCATTTTAAAGACACGTGTATAAATCAAGAACTGATTGGTAAATTAAATTGTCTAAGCCATGCCAGCAGCAGTAGAGCTGGCAATTGCAAAAGCCTGTAATAAAGTGTTGCAGACAGGTTATCTCCTTCTTTTCATCAGTCTGTGTACTGTAGCAGCAGCAGCAAGCATTCAAATTGTACTTGATTTCACCACAGAGCACACTCAAGTGTGGTTCACAAACTACGCTGCCCTTGAACCATCTGGGGTTTGCAGCTTGGAAGCTTTTATACTCTTCAGCTTGTAAGATTGTTTTGTTACTGCTGCAGTTGTTGTCTCTGTTAGCTTTGTAAGTCCCTGTTCTCACTGTTTAGCACACTTCCCTGATAGCTTTGGTCAGAGTGCTTACATAAACTGAAATCTAGTTGCTATTAGCAATATAGACGATATGGAGAACATCTAATTTTCCCACCTTTGATTTTCCTGACGATCAAGGATGCATCTTTGTAAAAATCTGTTTGATGCAAAAATTACATCTTTGAAAAAAATCTGTTCTAGAAGCTCTAATCCCTGTGTCACAAAGTTTTGAACTAATCACAAACACTAAAAGAAATAGGCTTCTTTCTGATAAATGTTGTGCAAAATGTCCCCCCCCCCCTTTTTTTTTTTCCATTTTTTTTCCCCCTCTTCTCCTGAGCAGCTCATAGTATTGCTCAGTGATGCACTTTGCCTTGCAAGAAAGGGGTAGGCTGAGCATTATTTGTAAGCCTGGTATCACCTAGGTCCAGCCTCTTCCCCGTGACTCACTGCAGCTCCCAGTTTGATGGCATGGCTCATCTCCTCCTACCTTCTTCCTCAGTCTCTTCAGATGTTTGCTCTGCTCCCACTTGTCCCTGCAGGCCACATTACACTGCCATACCAGGTTTCATTCAGCTTGAATCTGTTCTGCCCTCTGTTCCTGTCATGTTTCTTGTTTGTTGGACACCTTCACTCCACTCAATACTTATCTAGAGCTAAAAGATATTATAACGCAACACTTGTTACAGCACATGACTGGAGATGATTCCTTCCATACTGTTATCCCTGCCTTTTTGATCATTTTTCCAAGCAGCAGGTAGAGGTTTAGGGCACAGGACAAAGGACAAAGTCACAGCAACCCCATTGCCTCAGATGAAGTCATACTGGTTTGACTGACTAGCATAGATAATACCAGTAGTGGAAATTAAGTGGAATGGACATCAGTATAAGCTACACAAACATACTGTGCCCCCAATGGCATTAATAGAATTTCCAGAGCTACTGGCATAGGTAGATCAGCATGGCTCAACACCCCAAACGATCCCAGCTCCAGGTTTATAGTTCCCCTGGGGGCTATGAATATATATATTCTTGTGTGTCCATTGCTTCTACTGCTGTGGTTGTCAGCCACCAAACATAAAGCTCAGTGCAGTCTCTGGGGGAGAGAGATGTGTGGTTTAGCTGTGCTGCACTCACACCTTGGATGGCAGGGTGAACAAACCAGACATGCTGCAAACAGCACTGCAGGGCTGTCACTGCTGCTGGGACTGCCTGGGAGATATAAACTGGAAACATCTTGCAGAGCAGAGAAAAATGGAAACCATCTTTACCTGGAATATAAGTAGTCAGCTCTCTTTTTTTTTTTTTTTTTTTTTTTTCCCCTCTTTCAAAATGGACCCAAAATTGACCCTAGCTAGATGACTCTTCTACCATAACCTCTAATGACCACACATTCATGGCCCTTTCATGCCAGCATTTCCCTATGCTCTATTTCTTCTAAGCTTTCCCTGTGCCATCTCTTTGCCTGTATCCTCAGCTGGGTGTCAAGCTGAGGCATCAGCTGGAGCCTGCAGACACTGCTGAGCAGATGCTGGAGCTGCTGCTTGCACAGCCTTATTGTTGTCCTGTGGCATTGTGCCTTTGTGCATTCAGTGGCTCCCAGCACATCAGCTGTGGATGCAAAGGCAAGACCTTGTATAAAGTAAAGGGTGATTGTTGGGCAAGTTTCTGGAAAAAAAATCCTCTCCTTGTGTTCAAATAACTGTGGTAAAATTAGAGTAGATACAGGCTGAGAGAAGGAGGTACAAGGTGGGAATGGCAGGAATTTGCACTGTTTATCAGCATATGAAGAGTGTTATATTTATACCAAGTGCAAGGAAGGCAGCATGATCTAGTGGGCATTTAGGAAGGTATTCACATTTCCACTAAACTACTATATAAGCTTTTCACCAGGGCTGCACGTGCCTTTGATGTTCCTTGAAGAGTGATTTTCTTTCCTTACCACAGATGAACTCAAACGTGCTTGAGAGAAGTCCAAGATTGAAAATTCAAGAGACATAGATTGAACTGCTGATTTACTACCAGCTGTGTGTGCAAAACAAATCACTCTCATATGCTCTGTAACAAGGGCTATAATGAACTAAAGACGTTACCTCACAGGTCCCTTGTGAGGCTTGGATCACTTTGATCAGAGATCCATAGATGATGAGTGAAGTGCCACTAGTGGTAAAGTAATCCTTAGATGGGGAGTAACATGGATACACTGCAATCTAGGAAGAGGGGAGTCTCCTTGCAGGCATTAATTATGTGAGTCTGACAGTTCATGGTGGTGATGGTGTATCTCATTTGATGTACCTTTAGATATACAGTTCAGCATATTGTGGGTCTTGAAAGCTTAGACTTAAGAATATTGAGTTATAGAGTTTCTGATTTGTCACTTAAATTTTAGGAGCATCATTTTTTAGAGAAAGCAAAAGCTTATATTGAACAATATCTATTGCCTTAACTGGCATTTCCTGTGGAGTGAGATACTCTTCAGTGTAAGAAAGACTGTGAATCTGGTCAATATTTGTGTACGAAAATGTCTGGAACTCTCTTATGTTAAACTTCACAACCTTTCCCTTGAAATGTTAAATGTTATAACCTATATTTCAAGCAGGATTAAATGAAAGCAGTGAAAGAGATACTGTGTGAGTTTGTGCTGAAGTTGTGGTGGAACTGGCAGGTGTCTTCCTTTTGCGTGTCTGGCCATGCTATGGATTAAATCAGACTTGAAGGAGCAGTTTCCTGAGGATTTTCAATTTTATGTGCCAGCCACAACAGATCTGCAAGGCCCAAGACTTGGAAGGCATGTGCTCCTCTTGGAAATACACACCAAAGATAGTACAGGGCTAAGAGTCAAAATAAGATAGTATAGGTACATTTGAAATGTGCTTGAACTAAAATTCTTGGTCCTTGTTTACAGACATGATAAAGAACCAAATACATGAAACTGTATTTAAAAGGTTGCAGTCAGAAGTAATTAATGTTTAAAGTGACTGTATAACCATACACAGCCAACCTACATAAGTGCAGATCTCCAAGGGGTTTGTGATTAGTAGTTAGCCTTACTTCCTGCCTAATATATTGGTACCTTGAGATGTTATAAACACTATGTAGTGTTAAGAATTGTTCGGTGTGAAGACTTCATTGCAGCAACATATCCTTCTAGTCGAGGTTTCGGCACAAAATAGCCTGTTTCCACTTCTAGAGGAAGTCATCCCCATATCAGGCTAAACACTGATAACCTCCCACGTCTGCTTCCTACTTCTTCTTCCACCTGTACTGCTGTCACAGAAAGTCTCTGCTGAAAAGGACAGGATGAGACATCAGAGGTCACAGCAGCCCGTTGATCTGCAAGGGGAATTATTGCTGCATTATATGAGATGAATTGCATCTTTCCAACCAGGTTCTGAGTGAAGGAACATAATGCTGAGAGGTGTGTTTGTTCACTGCATTGTTGTGATGCCCTGGCTCAGTGAGTTCACTACTGATTAAAGTACGGGTGATCAGTGGATCAGTTTTGCAGGCTTCTGTGTCAGCTTCTCTGTCTCTCATGGGTCTGACCACCCCAGTCCTTGGGGGTGTACCAGATGCACTGGAGAAGGTGCTTGCTCCCCTGAAGTCTCTTAGAACTGCCTTTTAACATGTCTGGGCCTGAGGGCTCCCAAGGGATGCCACTGTGTAGCATCTATGAGAAGTGTGGTTCTCTGCACCTATTCTGCACATGTAAAAGGCTTCCTTATCTTGAAGTGCACTGTGGAATGCAAACCTGAATTTCTTTAACCCAGGGAGTTTTCACACTGGATGAGTAGGTGGTCTTGTGGGTATCCACCTTGCTTCTCCTATTTGTCCAACAAGGCTTTGATTTTTATTATGTTTTTTATTTTTTTGCTCATTCCAGACCCCTTCATCCTTCCTCCTTTGCAGGAGCCATGTGTACCCTCTGTGTACCCCAGCTTGTGCCCAGCTGCTGCAGGGTGATGCATCCTTAGCTGGCTGCAGGAGGAGTGAGGAAGAAGCTGGGCCTAGCACAACACCTTCAAGTATGATGTGGTAGTGGCTTTCCTGTGTGTTACACTGGTTTCTTCATCCTACTTCTTATAAAAAAACCACCTCTTTCCTCCTGTACTGTCCTCTTCCCTCATTTATTTATTTTTTTCTTCCCTGACTTCAGGTTCTCTCTCCTCATAGCCTCTCTGAAGCCACTGTGCATAAGAAATGAGGCAGTCTGTCTTAACCTGGGTGTCAAACTTGGATAGGTTTAGGAAAGATCTAATCTCTCAGGTCTGTAAGTTCAGCAGGCATTTAAAATAACAGCTCCAGATTTGATTTCAGTTTCTGTGTCAAACTTTGCATCCAAAACAATGACAGAAGCTCTGCAAAGCTCGGGATGGAGCAGCACAACTTCTGTGCTGGGCCCTGCTGGAGCTCCCACAGCCCAGCTCTCTGCTCCGCTCAGGCACCAGCTTGGGTGACGGGGACCAGCCTCCATCAGAAGCAATTTTTACACACATGAAGTGTAAGCAGAAAACTTCATTAACAAGCTGCTGACACAGCCTGACCCTTCTCTTGTCAGAGTTAATAGCTAAACTCCCACCTCCTCCAGTGGGGCAATATGAGATTTCCATCTTTACAAGTGCTCAGGAAGTACTGAGGTGCTGCTGCATGTCTGACAGCTGCAAAACTAGGGTGTTAGGAAGATGGAGCTTTATGATTATTTACTCTTGTCATAGAAAACTCTCCCTCTCTTTTTCTGTTTGTTCCTGAGTTTATTCTCCTGGGCTTTGCAGCATGTTATTGCAAATGTGGCAAGAGCCTGACTATTAAAAGCAGAGGCCAAAAGAATGCTCAGGAAGGTATAAGAAGTATTGTATCGTGTTTGTGCACACATGCTTATCAAGTGAACATGTAAATATGTATTTGCTTGCATCTGCTAACAGAGTAATTCATGGCATGAGTGTGCATACACCATAGGGGATCTTGCTTAGAATTTTTAGTAAACACAGGACCACATACTGAGGTGCTTTTTCAGTCCTTACTCAGGAAAAACTCACAGCTGTAATGTTATAGCACTTACATGCAAAACAATAATATATTGCATAAGGTTTTTCTTTCAGCTCATAAGTTTACTCTTTCAGTCACGTAAGAGAGTAAAAAAGATGTACAACTGAAGTACTTTGTAAATAAATGACATTAGAAACTTTCTGATGTGCATCTTCAAGTCCACTGTAAGAGACTTAACCTCCTTGTTCTCAAAAGAAAAACAGGATTTTGTTTCCAGCCCAGAATTCATTAAACATCTTTGCTCTTCCATAGTCACCAATTTCCCCCTGTTATTTACAGAATTCTAGCACTTTTATGCATTTCTGAAAACTCAGGATAGCCATTCAGAACTCAAGGCATTAAAAAGTTGTGCTTGGACAATAGTTGTCACTAACCAAACTGAATCACCAGGCTCAGGGAAGGAATTTGGGCTTGTCCAATAAAACCAAGTAAGAGCAGGGCTAGTGTTTTGGTTATCAAATAAAGTTCCATAAAATATTTAAAGGGTAATTAAAAGTTCAGCTTTTACTTATCTCTTCGATAATACCTGGGGATTTAATTAATAAACAAGATTTTATTTTTTAAATTATTTTTAAAGGGCTAGAATGCTTTTTTTTTTTTCTATTTTCTCTCTTTTTCTTTCTTAACAACATACACAGAAGCAATATCCCCCAAAGCAGACTTGCACTCGGACATGAGATGGAAAACTTGTGTTTATAAAAGCCATCTCCTTTTGCTTAAAGCAGTGAGATGTGCTGAGAAACTGGTACAGTATGACAACATTTTAAACACAGAGACAAGATTTATCTGGCTGGTATACAATATAAAACAAAAATTGAACACCAATGTTACAGCATTATACTGAAACAAACCACAGCAATTAGATGCTTTGAAGTCAAGCCTATATTTTCTTCAGCTTTTTTTTTTTTTCTTTTTTTTTTTTTTTCATGAATTATTGATCTACTTTCCTCATTAAATGGAATGGCTGGCTCTTGCAGTAAATGGACAAGTGACTACAACATTTATATAATCAAATATCCTCTGCATCTGGCAATAAAACATGTTAGTGTATAAAACGCCCCTTCTGAATTGACATGTCTGAAAAACAGATTTTATAGTATAACAACATTCCTTTTCTTTTGTCTCTAAAACACAGCTTCCCTTACATTGTCATGCAATCCCATATTTTACACTGATCATATTAAGCAAAATATTTTCAAAGAGCCTGTATTGCCCATTGTGCAGTACAACATTTCTTGTCTATAATGAGATGTAAATAAACTGTCTCACTTACCTTATTTTCTCCATCTCTGCCGCAGAGGCCTACAAGAAATCAAATAATAGGAGCAAGTGAATGAAAGAAAACATTCACTCTGCAGATTTATGCATAGTTAAGGTTTCCAAATGGTTTTCGACAAGTGTCTACAAAGCGACGGTAAGCAAACCCCACATCTGCATTAGCTGAAAATAACATTGAGAGATTAACTCAGGAATAATGCAGCACGCTGCAGGAGCACTGTATACCCACGAGCCATGGGCAACAGAATGACTCAGTTGTAGCGCTGAGGCAGAAAATGGGGAGAGAAAGGAAAAGAAAAAAAAAAAAAGCAGCAGCAAGTAACAGGTTACTGTGCCTCCTGGATTTCACAGGAAAAGTTGAAATGCTGTGCTACCCTCTGCGTGGTGGGCATGGCAGCAGTGCTCGGCTGGCAGGGAAATTAAAGTGACTTCATCACACATGAATTTTGAGCTCAGTTCATCGTGTTTCACAGAGCCTGACAGATGGAGTGGACACAGGCTTGCATCCTTCGTGGGAGTTTAAAATAATCAAATTACTTTCCTCAAGTAATATGCTATCTTGACAATCAGCATTTCAGTATGTGTAGGCTTTTCATTAACCCCTTCATTGCTACTCACCTGCAACTCCAGTAACTCCCCAGTTCTTTCTGCCTGCCGGGCAGCTGGATTTCCATTAACCCTTTGGCAGTTGCCCATCAATTCTGCAGCCTTAAATCTTTACATCCCAGTGGAGCAGAAGGTGGTAATTTTATTAACCTGACTTGTTTCTTTTTACCATATAGATGCTGTAAATTCCTACTTATCTATAGCACGGAGCATTAATCTGTCAGTATGTACATGAAAAGCAGACCCCTTGGTTAACCCCTTGGTTTCTTTTTCATCATTATCTAGTGCGGATCCTTAATAGCTGCTTCCATTTCATCTTATCACACCACTGGCACAGGATCTCAGTAGTCCTTCTGGCCCCGCTTTACTGTAACTAGGGAATGAACATTCAGAGCAATCCTGCGATCTCTAGAGCCAGATAAATCCCAGCATCTCAGAATCTCTTATTTATACTGAAGGCATTGCCCATTAATCATGGACACTTTCAACCTTATTGATTAATGACTAACAATCATATTTGAGTATGAAATAAATTAAAGATTAAAAATAGGGAAATATTAATCAGTTAACCAGCAGGAAATTTGTCAAACTGCCTAACAAAAGATCCCAAATGACAAATTGTTGGTTCCTCATTGTGTCACTCATTTTTCTCTTCTTATTTATTCTTGATTTGCCCATTTGATAAGTTGTCAGTCAGGCCAGTGTTTGTGCGATGATTTCTGCTGACAGACATTAAGACTCTTAGGCATTCACCAGAACTTGGTACGCAAGAAGCCAGCTGCAGGAAAACCCCTCCTCAGCTTCCCAGAAGTGGATGTGATACGCATTATGTGCTCCCTGCATGTCTTTTGGAAGCAGAGGGTAGCCCATGGTAAATCCCAGATGTTAAGATTAATGTCTAACTCAGGGACCTGTAATTGCTTTCTCTAATTTGTATCTATCCATTGAACCCATGCTTATTCTGTAGTGTGCAGGAAATAGTTTAAACATTACCGATTGGAAAACAAACCACGGGGGCATTTCCCTGTGCGTAGGAAGCTGCTGGCGGCCCCGTGGGCTTGCTACTTTGGTTTTCCTGAGATGTATTCTCAAAAAACTGTCCTAATCATCATGCTTCTGTCATTCTATGGAGAATTCATTTTTGCTGGAGCTACTCACTATGGCTTTACCTTGAACTGAGGGAGTCACCTGTGATGACTGAATACTTAAAGATCTGGTTTTAATGCTTCGACTTTGGCAGTATCTACAGATAGAAGGGGAAGTTGCCCAAGCTTTACTTTTGCCTAGTGCAAGAGTGAGGGTTCCATTTGATTACAGCACAGGATGGGGAAGAGGAGCTGTAGGTTGTTTTTTGGCTATATTCTATTGACCTCATCTGTGAAGCATTAGCTGCCAATCCCAACTGGAAATTGTTGGGGGAAAGAAAAGCACAGGAAAAGCCTGACACAAAAACAAAACAGAAAACTAAATCAAGCTACAATTACTTCTGTCAGATTTACTCTCTCTCTCTCTCTCTTTTTTTTCTCTTTATTTAATATGATTCTATTTATTTATCTATTTATTAATAAGAAGTCTCTTTTTTCCTTCCTCACAGTAAAGTTATTTATTTTTTTTCTTTTCTTTTCTTTTGTGTGTGTGTAACAGGGCCAATTTTCCTTTGGACCATTGGGGATGTTCTTCTCTGCTTTTCTCTGACAGCATGGTCAGTGAAGAGAATCTTGTCTCCTTGTCTGATGATGGGAGCAATGGCTTCAGATCAGCCCTCCTCAAACAGGATGCTCTGACCTGGGTCAAAACCTTTCTGGGCTGTGGCGCTACAATGTTCTGTCTTCTGATGGGGATCTACTTCCAGTAAATGAATAAAAGCAGATGAAAGGACTAGATTCCAGGTATGTTTCAGGGGAATGTCCTAGCCTGCATATTAGAGAGTCAAATGTGCATACAGGAATCTAGGTGAAAATAAAGATAAGAGCATCCATAGAAATACAGCTTTCATACCAAGCAGTTTACTTTCTCAGACAATTATTTTCCTTTGGAAGACCTTTTTTGACCTTTTTTTTTTTTTTTTTCTCCTTTTTTACTTCTTTTCCTTCTCTATTTTTTCCTTCTTTTATTCTTTCCTTCTCTCTTTTCCAGTTCTTGTCTTCTCTCCTCTCTTTTACAATTCTTATAATCCCTTCCTTAGAAATTCAAAATTATTTTAAAAGTCTGTGTTTCTGAAACAGCTCTGTTTTCACAAGATGGCATTTTTTACTGAGGCAAAATTGCTGTTTCCTAGCCAATTCCCTGCCACTGCTACAGCCTGTGGAAGCTTAGAGGCTACATCATCCTTAGACGGCTCTCTATGAAGGCTCCCATCTGAAACGTCCTACTGAATTGATTTTAAAATATATTCTAAACGGCTCTGAATTGGAAAATTTTAGGGTGTCTTGTGGGACCTATTTCAAGTAGAAAGACTGAAGTTAAGGTTGGTATAAGGGTATCCTTTATGATATGTCATTTAAGAGTTGCTGCTTGCTAGTGAGTTGATTTATTGTAAGTGCTTCTTGATGTTTGAACTGAGCAGTGTGATTAGAGCCATGTGTGAGTTTTTTAATAACATTTTTAATTAAAATCAGTAATTACCTTTAATTACAGAAGTATCAGATGTAATTTAAATACTTTTTTTTTTTTCTTAAAAAAAAAAAGCAAAACAATATCAAGGCAGTGTGAATAAAGAATTTTTAATCATACTAAAAATAACAATTTTTGCCATTATCAAATAGATTCGCCTTCGTAATTCAATGACTTCCATTTCTGTACACTGTCTCCTACATAAAATATGGAGATTGGATTGAAGATTTTCCTTTCCATGGAAGTCCTTGGTGTGCTAACTTTGCCTTCGAGCACTTTCAGGCAGTGTCTAAAAGTGTTGGTAGATATTTGTCTGGTTTTCAAGTATATATTTTTTTTAAAGTGTGAAACAGAACAATCGACAAGATTCTTTTCTGGAAATGGCAAGCAAGTCCATTTTGCAACAGGTATTCTAAAGTCTTTGTCTTCCTCTTCTTACTCCTCCTTCTCCTCCTCCTCTTCCTCTTCCTCTTCTCCTTCCTCTCCTTTCTTCCTCATCTTCTTCTTCCTTCCTCTTCTTCTTCCTCTTTTTCTTTTTCAGTGTTTGTTTTAAATGGCTATTTGATATTCTTTGCTATTTGTTATATATATATTTTTGAGAACAGTCATTCACTTGCTTGACTGAAAGCGGGGATGTTGTTAATGGAAACCCCAGGAATTTTACTGTGGCTTTTTTTTCCATTTAGAATGTGGTTACTGCTTTTTAGTCAGCATGACAACCTTTCAATTGTTTTCAAGTCAGTAGAGCAAATGAAAAACACTGTGATCCCCTATTTTTTTAATCTCCCCTTATTTAATTAATGAGTCAAACAACCACAAGACAATGGCAGAACATTCTTAGTCATTTTCGTACATAAAACTTAATATAGTGATCAAATTCTTTGATTGTTTATTCTTATATGATTAGTGTTTGCAATGTTGATTGTTGAACCAAAATCTTTTTATTAAGGTAGAAAATCAGGCTGACAGATCTCTCAGCTATCTAATAAAATGTCCTTTCCCTAATCTTACGGTCAATTTTCATTCCTCTGTATCTTCCCAGATAATGTCTGAAAGAGAAGGTCTTTCCAGGAGGTGACAGCTATTCTCTCTCTCCCTCTCTCTCTTTAAATTCAACCTTTTTTTTTTTTTTTTTTTTTTTCCCTAGATTATTTTGCTTTCTTGGAAATACATGTTTCATTTTATAAGGAGAGACAGCTCCCTGAACCTGGCTCAGTACTCACCAGTACTTACCTTTGAGTTCAGCGGACTTTAGGTTGACATGTTGGCTACCAAATATATAAGACAAGAAAGGGCAGCAAGAAATTACTTCTGCTCATTTAGTCTGACATATTACTTTAAGTTGGTCAGTACTGTGGAATTCACTTTTATTTCTGTAAATGAGAAACTGTAAATGAGAGTTCAGCCACTGCTAAAGTCTCGTGTATTCCCAGTGCATTTGTAAACTGCCACGTTTTCAATCACAACTGTTTCACTTCAACATTCCTTTTGTTTTCACAGTTCTACTAATGACTGATTGACATGAATCAGTTTGGCCATTTCCTTTTCTTTTCTACAGGGTACAAGAGTAAAAGAGTTGATTTAATAAAATTTATGGACTACATAATTTGATAGGATCAATCTTTAATTAGACTCGACCCATTTTTAGAGATAAAGTAGAGGCTTCAAAGAACTACTCAAGTGATGAGAAAAATATAGAAATTTATTATATAGGAACTTTCATAGAACTAAGGAAACATCTGCATTTGATTTGGCTTTACATGTTGACTGTATCTAATGGATTTTTATCAAAGAAGAATAATCTTTCTGTAAAACTCTTGCCTGAAATTGTCATAGAGATACAAAGAAAATTAAATTGTCATAGAGATACAAAGAAAATTAAATTTAGTTTTCCATGGCTGACACTGTAATAGATATTTTGTTCAGAAAAGACTACCTCCATGAACACCTCCAAACCACAGGCCATAAAACACCTCCACTGTTCTCAGACCATTCAAAGACACTTAGTATACAAAAGGTGAAGAGGCATAGTGATTCACTTCAGGAAGAAGGCAGAAGAGGTCAAGAACATCTCTAATATCCTATGTCCCTGCAGTAAAGGATGTATTAGGATCATTGGACATTTTCCCTTGCAAAAAGGAACATTATGTTTATTACAAAGAATGAGAGGATTTCATTAAACTGTAGGGTTTTTGCATGCTGGACCTGAGGAAAATTATCTGACAATCAATTTAGACATGAGTAAACAAGAGTAAGACATACCAATTCTCACTGTACCACCAAGAGCAGCATTGTATCATTTCAGCATCCCCTCCCTCTCTGGCACAAACTTATGATGCTTTCTAAAGCAGAGGAATAAGCTCTCCACAGTCAAGTGGGAGAGACAAATAGAAGACAAATAGAAGCTCAGACCTTTGGAACTAATAGCATATGACAAAGATATGCTGTATACAGGCCCACCTCAGTAAAGAAACAAATAAATTATCTTTTTAATTCTTAGAGAAAACAACTAAGTTCAACACCCAAAATGTTCACACCATACCGTACCTCCAGATCATCACTACTCTGTCACGCGAAGTCTATAAGCCTGTTGAGCTCCATCTCGAAAAAGTTATTTTTTTTCCCCATGTGTTCCTGAACACTACTAAACTGATGGAAATCAGAGGGTGATTCCAACCATGCTAAATTGTGTATGAGCAGTTTTTCTCTGTTTAATCTTGAAGCAGGTTTGTTTAAATTTAAAGCACGTTACTCCTACATTATTATTATTATTATTTTTAATTCCAACATGCAGTTATGAAGATATGTCTTATTTGAGAGGGAAAGCAAGACATGATTCTTTGACTGCTCTCAGAAGATTATACTCATTCCTTCTGTCATTTCAGTGTCCCTTCTCTGGATCTATTCCAAATTAACTTAATCTGATTTGCAATGGTCTGATTAGGGCTGTATATCATGTACAAAACACCTTGCCAGTACCTTGTATAATAATACGAATGCTTCAGCATCTCTAAAGAGAATATATCTGCAGTATATCTTAGGCTTGTCTCAGATTTCCCATAGTTCAGCTGTATTGGAGGCTCATAGCTATTTTACAGTCTAACAGTTCACATAGATCTCAGTTTCTCTGCTACTTCCAAATGAGACCCACTACATGAAGCCTTTACATGGATGGATTTGTGTTAAATTGCATCCTATTTCCATTATTCTATTTATCATGCATGCAAACCTGATTATGAACTCACGGTTACTATTAAGCTTTTGTAATTGGATGCATCCAAAAACTTATTGTAAAGTTCCATTAGCAAACAGACTTCCTTTTAAACATATATATATTTTTTAATACAATTTTCATTCAGATTAATAATCTTGATTTACTCTCTGTTTTATCAGTTTTAAACAGTAATTTTCAGATGAGCATTTTATGTACTGCTTTGTGCAAATCTAGATAGATCAAAATACATTCCTTTTGTCTGAAATTGGTTCCTTTAGCAGTTTTAACAAAAGTATCTTTTTGTGTTTTATGCTACTTCTCTGCATCCGTGACTGCTCAGCTTGCTTGACCATGTAAGCCTTCACCCTCCTTTGTGTTACATTTTCTCTTTACCAGTTAGAATATGACATTTGAACCAATGCACTCAGTGAAAAGCTTTTTCTTCTGGGCTTGCTGCTTCATATGACAATCTATCAGGATCTTGAGATGAGGATTACCATAAGATTCCTGATATCAGCAGGGTGAATGAGTCCAACTTGCTCTCTTTACCTATGGTAGTTATTTTTGTGTCTTCTTCCTTAATCAGATATCACAAAATTACCCTCACATTCACTATCATCCCTATTTAAAGGTGAGACAAATTAGCATTTTAAATAATTGGACCATATCTAAATTATCCTGAACTTCTCTCTGACCTTCAGCATACACTAGGTCTTCCTTTTTTTAAAAAAATATTTTTTTAAAAAAAAAATATCTTTTCCTGTTTTTATAGTTGAAGATCTTTTTAGAGCTAGTCTTGAAAAATCCTTAGCAAGGTCTATATTCAATGAAATTCTTGCTGAGAGAGTGGGGAATAACCACAACAAAAATGAGATAGAAATCTTGGGCATTTTTCTCACTCTAGGCCTTTAAGTTCTCCACAGTGTATAATGCATGTGTGAGCATGTATCAAATAACCAAAAATTAAAATGAAAATATAACCTACAGGCTTCTCTTTCACATGCTTCGGAAAACATAATATTCTCAAGCTGTTTTATTTCCTAATATTTTAGGATCTTTGTTTTGCTTCCTTAGTTTCATTTTCACTCTGTAAAGTCTCAGAGCCAGCTTCCCAATAGGGGTAAATTAGCAGAGCTCCAGTGAAGTCAAGCCTTGCCGATTGATACCACTAGAAGCTCTGCTCTTAAATGGCTGTTTTGGTGAGTCAAGCTGATTTCTGTGATACCCAGTACTCTCAGCTGGCATGAGATGCTACAGTCCCTCTGTTTCTCTATCTCAAAAAACAAAAAACAAACAAACAAACAAAAAAGCCCCCCAACCAAAACAAACAAACAAAACAAAACCAAAACCAAAGAAATAACAGCAACAAACAACAAAAAAACAGTCCCAATGAACTTGCACCTGATCTCTATGTTGCTTGGCAAACCATCCAGTGAAACCTGAACAAAGACTACCAAAATTAGGCAGCTTTTTGCCTCAAAACAACAGTTAAGACTCCCAACTGCTCAGTATGCTTTTTCTCAGTCAGATGATTTGAACTTGTACAATTACTTAATGTGATTAAATTGGCTATTTGTATTAAAATAGTCCTTGTAGCCATCAGCAGAGATGAGGCTCCATGGTGCTAGGAGCTGTACAAACTAGTCATGTAAAGAGGAAAGCCTTTCCCTGACAATCTGACTGGCTAAAATAGACACAGATCCATTCAGTATTTTCTTCATTTGTATGATGCCAAGACATAGTAGCACTTGTGTTTTGTGAGACTGGATTGATGAACTATGTTTTCTTAACAGTTCTTCAGCATCATATGACTCCACAGAATTTCAGAAGGTGAAAACAGAGAGGTGAAACCAAGCTGCCTCTCCAGCTGACCCTCTGTACACTTCCAGCTAGCTTGACTCCAGTATGACCCCACCAGGTACAGTTCATCAGTATTGTAAGTGAGCAGAGGCTGAGAAGCCAGAAGAAAATGTAATCTAATTGACTAACTGGAGTCTGTGTGTCTTAAACCAATACATGGCACTACTTACTGCACATTGCCAATATACTTCTGTGGGTGTCTATATTACAGACATTGTTAACTGTAATTATAGACATTACATTAAAGTATTTAACCACAACAGCTGACATTTAAAAAGCTCCTGTTTGTCAATACATAAAATAAAGTTATGTTTGAGGCAGTCAGGAGTAACTGGTGCACTGACTCCTGACTTGTTAAGGGTGACGTGGTAATGAGTGGGACCAAAGCTTGGGTCATCGTGAACCAGGACGGCTTATGAATTCTAAAACAGCTGACAAAAGTCCTGAACATTATTGTGTTTGCATCTTTATATCTCTACATATGTCTCTACATACTAGAGATGTTTTCTTCGTGAATGCTGGCGACAGGAAGTGGGAGAGAGAAATGAGAGGGGGAGCAGAACTGCAAAATTCCTACGTCCTACACTCATAGAGTTCTGTTTGTTACAAAACATGTATTTTCTGCTCTAACTACATCTACTTCTGTCTAGGTGATGGAAGCAATCACCCATGGCCCTGTTATACAAGCTTTTAACCATTTACTTCTTATCACAGTCACTAGCTTTGTGCCTTGTTTTCAGCACTACCCTCAAAGGAAGACAAAAAGAATGCTAAGAGCTGGAAAACGCTACTAGCAAAACCAAGAGAGAAATGGGTTAAGCTGTGGGATGTCTCATTAAGTTTGAAAGCATTTAGGTACAACTTTCCTATTACTGGGCGGAACTTCCTTATCTTTGACTGCTCTGCCACTAAGAAAGGACAGCACAGACCAGCACAAGCATTTCTTTCAGCAAATGGGGAATGTCTGTTTTACTGCCTTCAGATGAGGCAGTTCCTAAGGCACAGTCACTTCCCTAGGATCCAGGCACTGGGGAATCAAGTGAGTCTCCTAAAAATAGAGCTTTTATGTTCATGCCTTTTGTCACTTATGAACTTATCTGTGGGCAGGGAAGAGTAAAATAAACTAGGTACAGTGATATACACAGACAATACCACAGACATTTCCTTCAAAAGAAAGCCAAACTTCAAAGCTTTCACTTCTTCTGTCACACAACACTGGTGGAAAACAATATCTATTTATTGATTCACCTTCTTTTTTATCCCATTTTCAACCAATGTATGTGGTGCTTCAAAGTCATATCAGTGAGACTATATCTATTTCTGGAACAATGGGTATTCCAGTGAATAAAATGCCATGGCCTATGACAGATCTTTTGGATTTATGCCTGTAATTGTTTAAGAAGAGAACTTTACTTAAGCAATAAAAGAATGAGATAAGAGAATAATATTAAGGTATCTTTGATATTCCTTGTTCAAACCAGTCTCTCTCTTCGCCAAAGGAATAGGATTCTCCTAACAATAATTATGGATGAGATGAAAAAACAAACAAAACAAACAAACAAACAAACCAAAACAAAACCACCTCTCCAAATCCACAGCAAACTATGAAAGAATTAGGATTTTACTGGAATGAAAGGAACTGGTTCTAGTTACCACTTCAGTTTATATGCCAGGGCAGTGTAAGTATGGGTAAGAAAAGAGTAGATCATATTCCTTGAAGTGCTGTTGGTTGACAGTGGATTTTTTACCACAAAACGTATGTGCAAAACCTACACTGTTCATTTGAATTCTCAGTGGTGTTAGGGTCAATGCAAATATGGACCTGTAAAACAGGCTTAAAAAGTTGCATGCCTCAGTCATTTGCTATTAAAGATATGAGTCTTCTGCTATTTACCTGGAGGTCAAGAGATGATGGGAGGCCACTATATATTTATAATAGACAATTAGATAAAAAAGACATATTTACTGAGAGCCTTAAGATGCTTAATATTAATTACCATTAAAATATCTTCAAGGTACAGGGCTTAGAGAGGTACCTATTTTACAGAGAGCGTAAGTTCTTTAAGGGAGTCCCAAGGTCAGGTGTTGACGTTGTAAGGTAGAAGAGACTTGAACCTTTACTCTCCCAAGTCTTCAGCTAATTTGCTAACTTCTTAATTGACCAATTTCTTTCTTTCTTTCTTTCTTTCTTTCTTTCTTTCTTTCTTTCTTTCTTTCTTTCTTTCTTTCTTTCTTTCTTTCTTTCTTTCTTTCTTTCTTTCTCTCTGTCTCTCTCTCTCTCTTTCTCTCTTTCTCTCTTTCTCTCTTTCTCTCTTTCTCTCTTTTCTCTCTGTCTCTCTCTCTCTCTGTCTCTCTCTCTCTCTCTCTCTCTGTCTCTCTCTCTCTCTCTCTCTCTTTCTTTTAGTCAAGGTATGAAAGTGAAAAAATCTCCTTTTGTCTACTCCTCTCTGCAATCCTGCATAAGATTCAGCCAGATTCTTAGTAAAATATTGTCTAGTAAATAAAGCAAAATATTTCCTAAGCTGCAGTGGTTTAGGTTTCTGCAAAGCCACAGTGTTACTGCTCTGTATCAGCATTGCTGATTCCAGTTGTGTTATTGTAATAATTTCAAGCATAAAGTGACTTCTATGCTGGACTTAGATGGTGTCTTAATTGCTGTAGGGTCATAAGAGGTCTTTTCTTTTTATATTCTTGCATTCTGCATTAACATTCTTCTCAGGGGTTCTTTTCTGCAACTTTAAAGAAGTCTGCTCTTACTCCTACACAAAATGTAGAATTGTTAGGCTTTACTGTGGAGACATCAAATCAGACTCTGGAGATTCCTTTGTCAAAAAGGAAGCTGTATTGTTAAAATTACATCTGGCTTTTGCACGTGTCACATTTCACAAGAGCATTGAGCCCGCATTATCTAGTGGCTTTGCTTGCAGTCTTTCTTCATGCAGTGCTATTTTTAGATTTTCATCCTGTTGGAATTCAATAGTCTTGTTGTCAAGGCAAGCAAGAGAAGATAGCTAAGGTTGAATTTGTCAATGATTCAGCCATGTTTTTTATTACTACTACTATATAAGTGTACCACAGCAGGGGACAAATACCACAATCAGGATATATAATTGCACGGAACTGTCAGGTTTTAAACTGAAATTATCAAGTGCTTACAAACCAGGTCTGAATCATTGCAGAATAAGTAGAAGGTTATTAGAAGATGTTTGGGAGAATTTGTAGCTTTCCTGAAAGAAATGTGTGCCCCCCTTGCTTTGATTTCAGCTGGTATTTTGCCCTTTTTCCTTCTCCCGTTCCCCTTATCTCTCCATGGGCACTGTCTTTCATATACCTTTACTGTCACATGAAGGAGAAAAGAAGTTGGCTGTGGAGTCAGATAAGGACAGTGAAGGATCATATGAGAATATTATCCTACCCCAGTGAATGATAAGAAATGAGGACTTCTGCAGTTAAACAGAATCAGAATCAAAATCCATGAAAAAGGCTGATTCCAGTGGGGTACAGATTGGGATTTAATAGTGACTTTACACTGAGCAACTGAAAAGCCATGAGTGAGAAAGCAGATGTAATTCTTAATAGATGAGTACCTTTGTAATGTATACCTATTTATACAGTGCTAAAGGTACACAACCAGCAAAGCACATCATCTCTGTGCAGTACACAGTGAAATACAAGTGGTATTTCACTGAAAATGGGGTGCTCTTGTGCTTAGCACAGCTCCTGTGCCATATGGAAAATAGAGCTTCAAAGACTAACAAATTATAGCCCTCAGTGATTTCCGAGATTCTTACTGTGCCCTCTTAAACACTGTAACTTTGATTTAGAAGACATGGGATATTTCCTTTAATGAAATTAAAATTAGGAAGTGCTGTCAAATGCACAAACACTGTGATGGCTCCCCTGTCACTGGGTGCATGTATCCTGAGATGTTTAGGTGATCAGGAGACATATGCACTTGCTCTTGCTGTAGCTGTAACTAGGAGGCCCCAAAGGCACAGGGAGCTGCAGGGACTGAAGATTCTGGTTTGAGGCTTCTCAGGTCACAGCCTGTGCATGTGCGACCAGAGACAGCAGGCCTGGGGATGGCAAAACTCTTGCTCTGAACTGTCAGAAATGAGCTCGGCACTTTTCATGCTGGCTGAAACCTGCCAGCACACTAAAACTAAGTTTCTAGATATTGGACACCCACTGTACTGATTAAAAAAGGATGTAAAGGTGGCATATTATATATGCAAAATAAAATACCTACTTCCAGATGTCCAAAAACTCTTAAATTTTCCTGTTCTACAAATTTAAGGCTAGACCAAAATTTTTAAACAATAAGCCATAAACTTCAGTTGTTTTAGTGCTTTACAGCAGGAAAACCTGATTATTAACAGTTTGCTTTTTGCAGTGTGGAAGATTTGCAGGACTGAAGTACCAGTCTCCTAGCAACCACAGATCCTCTAAGAATCTTCTCTTTGATAGTCCCTAAAATATGTTAATGCCACTAGATATTGCAAAATAAAACACTGGGACCCACACCTAACGATATAAGGAATTTAGATTTATACCTTCAGTCCAGAACAACAATGCTACTGCATACAGTTTGCAATTGTAGCACAGTTCAGATGGTGACTCAACGTGGTTTGGGTTGCTATCCATTTTTGTTTTGTTTAATTAGATTCTCATTATCAAATCCCAGCAGCACAAATGCTTATACACATAACTGTGTACATGAGCGGTCCCAGTTAACTTGGTGTGACTATTTATGTGTTTAATTACTTGCTGGACTAAAGATTTACTGTCTGATTTTCAGCAGACAATATTTTAAAGGTACTGCTCCTCTCTTTCCCTGGTTATCTACATGCATCTTATTAGGAGAGTATTCTCTGACAATCTGTTACACATATGCTGAGAAATAGTCAGAGAAATTAAATCCTGAAAACAAAGTTCAAAGCTCACATCCTCATGGGAGATTTTGATTCATCAATTATGTTGTCCTCAGGGCATCCACAGAGTGCCTCACCCTCTGGAGTACAGTAAATCTTTCAAGGTGCAGCCCTGAGAGCAAGAGGGAAATAAAAAAGGAGCAAGCATGTTAATCAATTCAAATGCCTACTACAAGGGACAGCTGCAGTGGTGTGCCAAGAGACATCAAAAGGGCTACACAGATGTAAGCCAGCCCAGGATGCAGGAGTCTGCATTTAATGTAGAATCCCAAAGGATATATTCATGCTGCTGAATTGCTATTTTTAATGAATGAAGCAGGAAGGACCGTAGTGTCAGGCAGAACTTGTTTGGAGGGACTGAAATTCCAGATTTCTGAAAAATAGGGAGGACAGTTCACTTTTTATTTATTTATTTTTTTTAAGACTTCCCTGCATCACTCCTGGTGTAATGGAGAGACAAAATATAAGAGTTCAAAGAAAAATAAACTGTATAAATAAGGTTCTTACAAATCTTGGAATTAGCAAAAATGGATCCCCCCCGCTGGAACTGTGCTATAAAGAATGGTCTGTATGTCAGGCCTCTGTAAGGCAGTTGTGATAATTACACAAAGCATAGCATTTCTCATCCGCTTCTACTGATTATTGTTTAAATGCCATAGAATCTCATTAGTTCAATCTTTATTACATTCATTATAGAGGCTTCACCAGGAAGAAAAAGGCTTCCCCTTCTTGCTTATATAGGCAAAGGACAAGTGACTCTTTGTGGTCAGAATATCTGACTGGCTTCTTTTAGAGTGAAAAAAGAGATAGCAGAATGAAAGTGAAATGTCTGAGAGACAGTTTTGTGTCTGTCTCCTCCATAGCAGACTTGTCTGAGCTCTTTGAGTGCAACAGGGAAGGGAACTTTCCTTCTATTTAAAGCACATCTATTCGCAGCATGTTGAAAAGAGCTGCCACTAATTTCTGTGCTTGTAATCAGTAAGCAAAGCTACAGTAAAGTGGAGGGGGATCCTCAGGTAATGAAGTCCTCTATAACTGAGGACTGTGGCCTTTTTGGAGTAACAAAACCAGGTACTTCTAGATCTTCTAGATTTCTGAAACCACTAAGAAGTATTGTAGATGTTTGTGTGCTTGTGTGTTCTGTTATTGTGTCCTTTCAGAAGTTACTGCAAAGGCAAGGAAATTTTCTTCTGTGAGTTCTTTGATGTTGTCAAAAGACACTGCCAGTCAGGTGATTACTATAATGGTCCAAGAGGTAAGCTACCTATAAATTGGATTTATAAGTAAAGAAAATAAAAAGGAAATTAAAAAAAATAATCATAAACTGGCTTTTTTTTCTTTATTTTTATTCTCTCTCTTAAATAGCACAAATGATGGTGGAATTTCATGACTGTAAGAGATTTTTTTTTTTCCTCTACTCAACAAAAAACTTTTCTTCTTATTGCCTGCATCTTTCTATTTAGCACAACTGAAAAACTTGTCCCCACATCAGGGGACAAGTTATTTGATTTCTTGTTATATCCAGACACGCTATACAGACTGTCCTCCTTTGTGACCCTAAATGATTTCTGAACCACAGACCATATGTGAAGCAGTGCTATTGACCGAGGTCAGTCTTCTGTTTGCATCCCAGGTGGCTGCCATTGAGACAAGAAAAAGAGACTGAAACATAAGGAGAGCCTACCAAAGTGGTATAGAGAGGAGAAGAACAGGAGGTATCAAATAACAACAGCCTACACTTGCAAAAATGTCATGTTGCAGTGATGAAATTTGTGAAAGAAGTATTGCCACCTTAATAATGCACCATACAGTGCTTTGCTGGGCTCATGGTTTTCTGGTGAATACCTGGCAACGATAAGTCAGGAACAGAAAGGCCTTTCTTGAGGAATGGAGCTGCTGAGCCATTACAGAACAGCTTTCACCTGATGTCAACAGGAAATCACTGGACCCTGAGTACTGAAAGGCTTTTAACGTGGGCCAGGGAAGGTTTGCCCTTGCCAAGTGGCAATGAAGGGTGCTGAACAGGCCACATCAATAGGACTATAGCTAGAAAGTCCTGGTTAATTACTCCAGTACAGCTTCTGGGGAGATACAGATGGAAAGAGAGTGAGAGTCAAGGGGGATTTCCTCCAGTGCCATCAGAATTGCTGTTCTGAGGGCGCTTTTTTCAGTTGTTATTATTTCAAAGGCATCTTTAGAACTGTGTTATGTCCATCATTACTAAAGGAATGACAGGTTTGGTCATCAGAAAGACAAATTTGTAGAGAAAAACAAGGACAGTTCCTTACAGAGCCTCAAGGAGATTGCACAGGTTTGGAGAAACTAGAAATGTCTGAGTGGGACCCTAATAAATTAATGAGCAATGCTCTATAAATAGTGTCACCGCATGCTGGCTTTGCAGTCAAGGTTAAATGAAGACATACTGACTTTCCTTTAAGAAGTCATCTGAAAAGGGGATTAGTGTTTGAACAGCAAAGGGGATGCTAGCAACCTGGGTTCAATTCCTTCATCTACTTTACATTTCCTTTCTGACTTTCAGTAAGCCTCCTGGACTCTGCTATTGTAAATATAATTAACTGTACTCACATTTGGGGGCTTGGGGTCTAAACCTCAATCTATCCTATAGCTTATAGTGTACCTGCATTACAAATGTCATTCCTTTTTTTCCTGCGTATTTATTTAGCAACTCATGCAACAACAGTTGCGATTCTAATCCTATTTCAGCTGGGATAGCTATATTACTTCTGCAGTGGTTTGACAAAAAAGGCCAGGAAAACATAAATCATAAAGATTCATCTTGTTAAGCTCTATAAACTGAAATGTATTTAGTATGTATTAAAGATTTTGTTTTCCATTTAAATGGAATTTTTGTATCAAGGAGGGAAAGATGTTGCTATGTTTTAAGACTCCATTTCATCTAACTTTCAAAATTTTACTTTCCAACTCATTCTTAGTGTGACAATGGGACTAGTTGGAAGATGGATTTGGGTCTTAGTCTCCTTGTATTCCTACATGTAAAACAATGGTTTTAAACAACTCTTCTCAAAATTGTACACATTCAGAGGAGAAAAGGACCAAGGACTGTGAAATCTTCAGAGACAAAAAGAGTTGGACTCAGTGAAAAATTCTGGAAGAGTGTCATATCTGTAAAGCACTTATACCTGACTATGGCAGAGATACAACGCATTAAATAGGAATAAATTAAACTGAATGCACAAATTTATCAGTAGTGATCTTAGGTGTGAGAATAAGGTTGTGAATATCAGACAGAAATAAACAAAGGAAAGCTATGCATTTGCCAAATGCTTTGTAGCCAAGTAGATGGAATTGTAGTTCTGCAAATCTGCTTGAGAAATTAGTCAGCCTGATCAAATGGGGACATGCAGACTGATAAACAGCAAAGCTTAATAAGCAACTACATAGTGCATAATGGTGTTTTCTTAAAATATCTTTCTGGATGTCCAGAAAGTAAAGAGTCACAGGGAGAATTTGAGCCTCACAGTAGAATATTATCATCTCAAACGGTTGTACATTTCTTCTTTTAACAGTGTAAACATGAGGCACTGAGGGAAGAGAATCAAGAAAGAAGCACTGTCACCCCCAGTGTGACAGAATAAAGAATACGTTGAACCAAAAACTTCAGATGAAGCATGAAATTAAAGAGAGTGAGATAACTAACTAAAATAAAGGGTTAAAAAGGGCATGTGTAGAAAACCTAGGAGTAAATGGAAAATAAAATGTTTAGCAGTCAAAATAGAATTTTTAGTATATAACATAACTACATAATTACAATCAACATGCCATAAGCCTTTTTTTTTTTTTTTTTTTTTTTTTTTTTTTTTTTTTTCCCCCCACATACACTGTATGAAAATGCCAGAGCCAGTCAGAGAAAGCCCACCCTCTGATGTTCTTTTTCAACTGGGATAGGATCTAAATTTATAGACTGAAATTCTGGCTCTATTGATCTCTGTGTGATTTTTGGTATTTGATTCAACAGTTTCCAGAGTTTCATCCAACAGGCAAATTCCTTTGGGGCAGAGAATTCAGTTAAACTTCCAGTTTGATATTAGTATTTATCAGGGAGAGGACGACATCACTCTTCTCTCTTAAACCAAAGGGGATAATAAGGATTTGCCTGTAAGCCTGTACTTCAGACATCACTAGAAAGGGCTGTCAGGATCAGCTCCCCTCTAGGCTGCAATGAGGTCAGTCTGGCAGCCTGGCTATGAGTATAGAGCCAAATGAGCCCTCAGAAAGAAATATTTCATGCTGTCAGGTCATTCTTTCGGAAAGCAAAGCTGATTTTTTCTCTTTAGAGCAATAACCGGCACATATGAAATGAGGTAGTCAAGTTTTATAGGGAGAATTAATATATTTTATTACAGTGGTTGGTACATTGTGAGAAGCAAACAGAAAAGCCATGATGTTCCTGAAACTTTATTTGGAAGAAACAAAGTTTTAAACACATAGAGAGGCTGCTTTGGTTATTGTTTTCTTTCCCCAACTGTATTGCTTAGCCCAATAGAAGCTCTCTTGCCCTGCAAACATTGCTTGTTTATATCCTTCTGTTTTCAAAGCTAGAATAGCCCTGCTACAATGTGTAATAAGGACATTGTGCATCCTTCGCTGTTTGGTTACTACTCTGTAGGGCTGTCTTGGTGTTGACCTAAACACTCCTCTCTTTCCTAATCTTTCATGTTAGTGGTCTCCAGAGGTGTATTTTTGGAATTTGTGGCTCATAGAAGCACATTATCAAAACTAAAGGTCTGATCCCTAGTGTTTCAGAAGAAAATGTATGAAGTGAGCAATTATGGAATATCCTAGAAGAAGTAGGAATTAACTTTCTAACTCCTGTCAGGTAGACTTTGGATTATGCCCTGCTTTCTGAGGACTTATATACATGTATACTTTCAGATAAACATCTAACTTTACTCTGATTTCTATTGATCTTTTAGACCTTCAGATTGTTTTGTGACAGTGATTGTGACAATGAGCTTCATATGAAACTTTGTGTTTAAAAAACATCTTTTGATCTTTTTTTTTTTTTTTTTTTTTTTTTTTTTTTTTTTTTCCTGTGTCATTTTAGTCTTTCATTCTTGTATTAAGAAGTTAGAAACTGGAACGGCTGACAATCATTTTTCTACCACCGGTTTTGTATATATTCCTCCTAAACTTCATCCGTTATTTTTGCTGTCTCTTCCTAAAGAAGAGAAAGATTTTTTGTTCCTGTCCTAAAAGCTTTCTGCTTCTGCCTAGTGTTAGCAAGATGAAGATCAGATTTATTTTTTTTTTTCATTTCTCTAGACTGGAGTGATATGGTTACAAAAGTTACATTTTCTCTACCTTCATGTGCAAATGTTCCTACTGTTTTTTTCATAAGGGCTTTTTGTTCTATTCCTGCCTCTTTCCCCCCAGAAAATTTAGACTTTTTGCCACCAAGTGCACTTGCATTTGTCACTACTGATTTTTTGCCTTCCCTTGTGCTACACATTTTCTCAGTTCTGTTAGTTCACTTCAAAATCTATCATCTCTTGATTTTTCCAAATAAGTTTGTTTTATCCTTAATGTTTTTTTTTTTTTTCTTCATTCTTCAGCTGCTTTTCATACCTTATTATTGCTACAGTATGACTCAGTAGTCTTTGTGCTAACCTATTATTAATCTTTAACTTTTATTAACCTTTTCAGCCACTTAGTCCTACACTTTCTTTTCTTAGCTTGTTTTGTGTAACAGCAAAACTTTACCACTTTCTCAAGACTTTCTGACTTCTTGAGTCTTACAGGGGCTCATCTTTTCTACAGAGCTTCTCAGTACCCAGGAAATGTGGCACATGCAGTCTCCTGGAATAACTTGAGAACTAACTTTAAGACACATTTTAGATGAAGAGATGGGGAATTACACAAAACCCATCCTTACCTCTGTGGTAAGGACCATGGAGCACATTCTCCTTTAATTCATTTCCAATCACATATGAATTTCTTTTGGTGCTGGATAATTCTTGGATAATTCTTCAATACCATCCTTGATTATTTATTTATTTTTGTCAGTCTTTCTGCTACTGATCTTGTTTATTCTATGCACAGATAGGAAAATATCTCTTTAACACTCCTATCCTTCTAGTCTTATATCCAACATTACGTTAACTTCTTTTTAGCTATATAGTCAGGACCCTTATTGATCCTCCACAGTCTCAGTTTTACAGTCTCCTAATCCAAAAGCATTAACTTTCTTTCTTGTACCTAGATTTATAATTTTATCATTGATTATACTATTTTTTCCCTAAAAATAAAAGTGAGATCACCATTTCCTGTGATCTCATTATTGTTTACCACACTGTCAATATTTACATTATCCATGAATTAATAATAAATTAATAATTATTTAAAAGGTTTACCTTGCAATCACTAATGAAAAGGCTTAATATTGTTAGGCTTAATTTCTGAGAACCTTGTACGGTGATTTCCTTTGAAGCAATCCTTTTAAGATCTGTTAGTCACTGAAAATGGGTTTTACTGCTATTGTATAGCTCTGTACATTTTTAAAAGAAAAGCATCGTGTCGTATTAAATCAAATGCCTTTCACAGATTGTTACAGCTGCTCCTTTAAGCTCATCAGTCATTTGGGGAGTGTTGGCCAGAGTGTGAAGCTGAAAATGTTGGCAGGAATAGATAGAAACAGCACTGTACTTCTTATCAAAGTGATGAGGTTTTATAGAACTCTGGAAAAAACATACTTTTAATCTTTCCTCCTAACCTGCTATGACTATGCAAGACCCAGACTGAGAACTGAGTTGTTACAACCTTTTTAGCAGCATAAAGTGAGACTCAGACTCCATAAGGACTATGCAATCGCTGCCTATTAGGGGTGTCCTTTGTTTCTGGTCCCTGTCTGTTCAGATTGGGGACCAGAGTGAGGCACCCTGTTGCTTTTGTGTAGAACAGGCAGCTGTTTTTTTCCCTCCATTAAAAAGCACAGCAGGACAGTTGTAGAAGACAGAGTGTGACAGAGCAGAACCTGAAGTCTTATGTGTCATGGAATCAGGATTACTGGGAACATGTATTTGATAACAGGAACATGGAAAATTCCTTGAAATTAATATCACAGAATCACAGAATCACAGAATCACAGAATTTCTAGGTTGGAAGAGACCTCAAGATCATCAAGTCCAACCTCTGACCTAATGCTAACAGTCCCCACTAAACCATATCCCTAAGCTCTACATCTAAACGTCTTTTAAAGACTTTCAGGGATGGTGACTCCACCACTTCCCTGGGCAGCCTGTTCCGATGTCTAACAACCCTTTTGGTAAAGAAGTTCTTCCTAACATCCAACCTAAAACTCCCCTGGTGCATCTTAAGCCCATTCCCCCTCGTCCTGTCACCAGGCACGTGGGAGAATAGACCAACCCCCACCTCGCTACAGCCTCCTTTAAGGTATCTGTAAAGAGCAATAAGGTCACCCCTGAGCCTCCTTTTCTCCAGGCTGAACAAGCCCAGCTCCCTCAGCCGCTCCTCGTAGGCAAAGAAAGTCATAAATTCTCCTACTTAAGTATGTGTTATCAGATAGATAGCCTAAAGACAAGACAGCATTAGTGAATAAATACTGAGATTCCCATTCAGAATTCTTGAGAAAATTACTCAAATTTTGGAAGAAAAAAAAAAAAAAAAGATATTTAAAAAGTATAGACAGTGTAAAGAAAGGCCTCTTCACAAAAGAGAGACCTTTTCCCAAAAGAACCAAATGGAATGGCATGGTGACATTAACAAAGAGAGAGAGAGAAGAAGAAATGTAGCAAGATTTTTGAAACATTTTAAAGCCAGCTATTCCAAAAGATTACAAGTCGCATCTAATTAATAATGTATGTAGATGGAGTTTTAAACAAGCTATTGCTTTGAAGACATTCTTACCTCTATACTAAGTAGTTTAGTTAAATAAATGATCAAATCGAAGGCTTTGAAGTTATGAACATTAATCAAAATGTTTCAAATCAATGCTGGGTAAACTATTAATAACCAAAAAGTCACAGGAGCAAGCTATTTTTAACCAAAGGGAATTGTTAACATTCTTTATCATCAGAAATTAAAGCATCTAATTCTTGGTAAAATTATGCAAATGATGTTGTCTGCAAAGGTTGCTAGCTGTGCCAGGTTTTCTCCCATGGTTCCAAACTGTTAAAGCTGCATCATCCTTTACCATTAGGAAATTAAAGGTTTAGACAAATGTGGACTACAGAGCATGTGCCCTGCTCCCTGATTTATACATAAACTTTCTGTGTGTTCACAAGAGCTGTAACCAGATGCTTTCTAGAGCATTGCAGGACTGAGCAGCTCAAGGGCAGCACTGGTGCTGATAAGGGCAGGAGGGCATATGGCAGCAGGGGTTTGTCATGATCTGAATCTGTCTCCAGGGGAGAGATGAGCTTATGAGGGCTGCTGCAGGCTTACCAGGTTGCCAAGCTGACAGGGCTGGGACTCACATAAAAGTGATGAGACCCCAGGGAAACCACCATCAACCCCCAAGGAGTCCTTCCCAAAACTATGCCCCTGTTACCTGTAGTATGTATCAGTGTCATGCATCTCATCCAGTTTTGGTATACAACCCACATAATAAGGAAGTCACATTTGCATGTGACTCCAAGAACGTGCAAGTAATTGCTTGCCTGCCATCATCTAACACATCAGAAGGCACAATGGCCATCAGTGTTTACAAGAGTGGATACCCAAAGCCTACTGCTTTGCCTTTGACTTTACAACTAAGTAATGAGCGGCTCCATGGAGGACATGTTTTATTATACTGATAATAACAGCACAAGAATCATTAGTCTTTCCTACTTAAAATATCTGTCATAATCCTCAAAGCATATTCCCACCCCACCCCCCCCCCCAAAAAAAAAAAAATCTGTGTTACTGAAAACCCATCCACTGATAGGTAATTTCAGGCTTTTATGTCAAAAGTATATGAATAGTATAATAGTATAATATATGATATGTTTTATCATTCTTTTTTCTTACTCCCCCCCCCCCCCCCCATTTCACTTTGGTGTTTGTGTGTGTTTTGTTCCTGTTGATATTTTGAGAGGTAAAGTGTTAAATAAAACACAAACATGGCAGTGTTCTCTTAAGTGGAGACAGGTAGGAATGCATCACAGACTAAAGAGAATTTATTTGAAGTACTGTAGGCCCAAAGCAATCATGGAAAACCCCACTGCAGAAGTTGTAAATATATAAAAAAAATAAATATAAAAATAAATAAATATAAATATAAATATAAAAAATATATTTTATATTTTTTATATTAAATATTAAAAAAAATACAGAAAACATGACAGGATCAGAGCTGTACTGGGGTCTGCTAGATCCAGGAATTTTGGAAAATACAAAAGACAAATGGAAAATATTTTTATGGTGTATTTTATGGAAAGCAATATAATCAGAATGTAGATTTATTTTTGACAGTAGTAAGGTCTTCTGCACTTGTTCTAAAGTTAATAATTTCCAGTTAATCCAGACACAGTAATTTAACTGTAAAACTGCATTACAGGGGTTTGAGCACTGTATTTGGCATAAAAACGTAAGATATTTTTAACTTTGAGCTATAAAAGGAGAGTACAAATATAGAATGTCTGTGACTGAGCTCAGTCTGAACTGCAGTGGCCTCCCAGTTCAGAAAGGCTGTGAGTCCTGGGATGTGGCTGGAGCAAATGTCACTAGCTGCAGGAGGACTCAGGACAAACCTTACACAAGACAGCTAAATTTGCCATGTTATGAAAGTCATTCCATGTAGATCAAGGTTTTGAGGGGTTGACAGTGCACTGACATTACATATATAAGCTGAGAATTGAAAAATGTTGAAAGCAGCAAGAATAAAGATAAACATTATCAGGCAAGAGCTGGGTTGAATTAGACCTCATATAAAGATAATCACATCTGCAAGTAAGTGATAGAGTATTTCATGAATTCCTTGGGAAAGTCTGAAAGCACCATGTTATGTATGTTCTTGACAAACAGAATAGTGACAAAAGTACAAGTCCAGCTGAGAAAGTGACACTGCAATAGAAAATAAACAGATCAGCAACTAGAAAGCAAAAAAAAAAAGACATTGTTATTTTGATATTAGATCACAAGCTTTGGGAGTTCAGAAACATTGCTATCATCAGCACATAAATTAAAGTTACAAATAATGGAAGGCAAAGAGTTAAAGATAGGTGATATATATGGGTACATAAGAAAAAGGAAATGATAAAATGTATAGTTGAGCCAGAACAAGAAGTATCTTGTATTGTGTAAAACATGGTCAGTTCCTTGTTTTATGGAAGAACTGTTAAATGAAAAGGGACAATGAAAAGGGGACAAAGATCCAAAACAACTCAGAAAGTGTTGGAAGATAACTGCTAAGTGGTAGAGAAATTCAAAAAAGCCCAAAGAAAAATGCAAGAAGTACCCAATTATCCTGCTAGTCATGTTTCTGGGAAAAATCTGAATGTGCCAATACAGAAGGCCAAGGAAGACCTGGATAGCCTAAGAGTCAAAGAGTGATTGGAGAAAATGTGTGAATAGTGCCATTACTGGTGAGAAAATGACTTGATTTAATTTTTAGTTATCTGCAGCCCCACTGGAATTACTTAAGTACAAAATGATCATTTATTCAGGGAAAGAAATTTAGATGGCGTACATGAGGGTTCATAGCTTTAGGTACCCTTACAAGACCAATGACGAAAGCATTGCAGATATATGTATGCACATCCAACTTGGAAAATGTTATATTTGATAACCAAGAAATCTGCCCAGCAAATATAACACTCCTGTGCCATTATTAAGGCTTGCAGAGATGAGGCCCTGATCTGAAAGAAAAGAATGAGTTAAATGTCGTAACAGGGTATAGGTAACTTTGGAAAGAACCAGACTTACTGGTCTGGAGCTAAAAGCTGTTTAATGCTGTACAGAAATTTTCCTTTCAACAAACTGAAGCAATCTAGAAGCAATTCATTCACTATTTTTTTTTCTTCTTGTCATCCTAGAGGCACATATACATTCTTTTGTAAAACTGTTATGGCTAGGGGGTCCATAAGCTATACTAAATGTGAAATAATGAAAAGGCATTAGTGTCACAATTCACTGTCAGCCTGTCTGCTCTAGTAAAAAAAGATAGGCGTACAGAGATTTGTGGAAACAGATCATTCTTTTCAGGAATGCATGTCTGTTTCCTGAAAGAATCTGGGAGTGACACTTGTGAAAAACACCCCTCTGCAAAAGGGCTGGTCACGTCAAATATTTTTAGGAAACGGAGGAGTGAAATAAGCAGTTACTTAGGTATTGAGATATTGTGACAGTAAGCACAAGTTTTGGTTGTCCCTCAGTGCCTCAAGATGGTTTATCTTGTTGCTGCCACTAAACTAAAATAGTGGCTTAGCTATGAACATCTTGCAGTGCTATACCTTGATATCTCCAACCACACTGCACTCAGTGCTCTCAAAGTAATTACCTTTGGTTTTGAAGAAAACCAAAGCAGGGCATGAACACTTAAGAATGGTAAGAACAGATAAGCTCTTAAACAATTTAGAAAAAAAATATTGGTTTTATATTTGGTAAGTAACCTAGAAAGTGGCCACAGCACCAAGCCTCCTGGAGTATAAGAAGTGTTTAGACAACAACACTCTTAGACACGTGGTTTAATTTTTAGGTAGTTCTGTGCGGACCCAGGAGTCAGACTCAACGATCTTTGTGGGTGCTCTCCAACTCTAGACATTCTATGATCCATAATACTATAATTCTAATATTGCATATAGGGAAAGGGAGACAGGTCCAAGATGGGCTTTTATCTAAAGTTACATAGTAAACCAGTGGAGGCAATTGTAAGAAAGGCCAGTATTATGCCCTCCCTTGCTTTGACCATCTCAGAAAAACTTTTACCGACCTCAGGAGCTTCCATTATTGTTCAGATTTAAAAGAAGGGTCTCACATGTAGTTGTAAACCCTATAAATCTACAGTTTTACCTACATTTTTCAATAACGCATATCTGAAAAAAGAGCTGTCACTACACAAAGGAATCAGCATTGGAACAGCTGTGGTCTTAACTGTTGTTCAACAGAAAGTCAGGATTTAAAAGACATTTGTTCCTCCTGACATACTAAAGCAGTGTACACAGTGTGCGTACGCCTTTGTGAAATTCCATTACAGCTTTGAGGGCACATGCTAATATTTATTATTGCTATTAGGATTCATAGTTTTGAGAAATGTGAGAATCAAGCTATTGATCTGTGGTACTAAAATAACCAAGTTACTAGAAGAGTTACATGTTGTTTTTCTTCTGATGACAGAAGTCCAATAAGAGTAGAAAATACTTAATTCCTAGTTTTCATGATGTTTAGCTAATTATTATGTTATTAAATAGTGACTCAGCCAGAAGGGCTCATTTGTTTCTTCCTTCTCAAAGAACTGGAGATGTTATGCATTGAGAAAATGAAAACTGAAACTTTCTTCTCAGCACCCTGCTTTTTGTCACTAACATTTGCCAACTCAGGGGAGAGATTTATTTCCTTCAAGGAAGGAAAGAACACTTAAGATATGAATGAATACAAGAAAAGCAGGAAACCAACCACAGCTGTCAATACACAATTTATAGAGCTGTAACACTGCTGTGGTAATATCAAACAGAGACACAATAACCTGTAAAAATGATTCCTGCAGACCTGAGCTCGGAAATGAAGCAGTTAGCTATGTTAGTACCCAGCATTTTTTCTGAAGGCCTGGTGTTTGAGGAACAAAGCCTCTTTCCTTCCCAGGCTGCTTTCTGCAATGCCAATTCCTACACTCCAGAATAGGTAAAAATAAGCTGCCAGTAGCTTGAGTGCATAATGGCCTTGGTCCTTTCTGCACTTGCCTATTCCCAAAATAAATAAACATATAAATAATAATTTACCAACAGTTTATCTGCAGCTGTAGAGGAATGTTTCATATTTTGTTGTAACAATTAACATTTTGTTGTTGTTGTTATTTTCTACCACCATACTCTTCTTTCCTGCTCTGTATTTTCAATTCTTCAGTCCAGGTCCCAGTCTTATGGTGATGGGAGTTGAGTGGCAGATTGGCTGTGGAAGATGGTAGAGCAAGAAGAAGGTAGGATGCAGGGCTTTCGCACTTATACCACAGTACTGGTAGGAGAATTGATAGCTATGTCAGATTTGCTATTGTAGCTACCAATGCAGTAGAAAGCCATTTAGTTTTAACTGGGGACAGAGTCTGGCTCAGCAAAAGAGCCAAACTAATTTTGTTTTAATTATTTATTGTGTTCCAATTCTCATCACTGTTTCTTTTTTAATTGTATTTTTAATTAACTGCATTGATTGTAATGGACTGTATGCTTTCATCATGTAACTTTGCTGACTGGTTTAGCGTCCATTTTATGTTTACTACAACATCTAAACAAGAACCAAGAGGAAACCTCAAAATACCAGAAAGTGGAGAAAGTGGGTATATACAAGACCAAAGAACAGCCTTTTCAGTATTTTACTGCTAAATATAGGCAGTCATAAAGACAATTTTATTAATTGTTATTTAACAATTAATAAAATTGTTAACAAAATGAGTTTTGTTAACAATTTGTTATTCCATTTAAATTCCCAATGAAGAGTGAGTAACCCTGGCTTTGTAGTATTTTCAGTACAGCAATTCTCTTTTCTTCTTGTGATAACCTCTCATGTACTGGGATGTATTTTATCTTTTACTGTTGTTCATGAATTGACTCTGCTGTGGTGGCAGGAGTGTCCCCATGTACCCTATTTGCCTTCTTGCTGTCAGGGCACTGCATGGCTTGGGGCTTGCTGGGGATTGTCAGCTCTCTAAGAGTCTCTTAAGGCAGGCCCTGCCAACCGGGACATGTCCCACCAGCCCACTCAGGAGCAGGGCAATTAGGGGGAACCAGGGCAGCCCCAGCATTAGGCACCTCCCAGGGGACAGGGCCAGGCTGGGACATGAGCCTGTAGGTGGGCCAGGCTCAGCAGGGCCCGTGGCTGGGCAGATAGGCAGGGCCTAGCAGTGAGGAGCTGGAGTCCTGCCCTTCTGCAGCCATGCTCGGGCAACAGCTGGTGGCCCTGGGGCATGTGCTCCTGGGCTGTGGGCAGAAACACAGGCCTCCAGGCATTCAGGACCATTATGGCATACTGGTGCCCTCCAGTCCCACACAGTGTTCACCATTTCTTCCTTCACAGCACAGACCCCACTGGCCACTGGCGTTTTGTTTCCTGCTGCTGGCTTACTGGCTGTCCCACTTTTCTTGTTGCAAAACTATGATTCAGCTCTGAGTCTCCAGAAATAGGTTGTGTCTAGTACTTTCTGTGAGCTCATAGCTCAGGCGAAGCAAGTGGTGTGAAGGTTTGGCTGACTGCTGTAGAAATAAGTGGTTGCAAACTAGTTTTTGAATTCTCAACAGCTGCTCATTTTAACCATATTAACGCAGCAAGGCTTTGTTAATATAGTTAACTAGGGAATAGCAGTTCTTTGGGGCAAATGTCTTTATTTCTAATATAATAAATGTTGCTGTGTGAAGAAGCCATTTCAACATGTTGCTAAATGAACAATAATATTAATTCCTTTTTTTTTTTTTTTTTTATTTAATGCTCTCATTATCTGAGCAGAAGGCAGAGACTGCCATACCAATGTTCATTCATAGCCATCTTAACACAGAATCACAGAATCACAGAATTTCTAGGTTGGAAGAGACCTCAAGATCATCAAGTCCAACCTCTGACCTAACGCTAACAGTCCCCACTAAACCATATCCCTAAACTCTACATCTAAACATCTTTTAAAGACTTCCAGGGATGGTGACTCCACCACTTCCCTGGGCAGCCTGTTCCAATGTCTAACAAACAGATACATCAGATATTAACACAGGCAGCTCACAAGCTCTATTGATACAGATGTGAATTTGAATTATTTTTGTTTATCCTTGCAGACATTGTATTTACTGTCAGAAACTGGGAGCTATTGGCCAACAGTTTCTGAACAGAAGGCTATGCTGGCTACTATCTACAAGCTAGCAGTAGGTATGTGAATGTGAATGTTTCCAACATTAAGCTCCCAACAAGTTCTAAAAGGAACAACCTTTTACTATTGGAAAAAGAAACAGAATTGTTTTCAGATTAACAGTGATTTGAGGAATGGGGTCACATTGAGATGTAGATGAACTGACAAAAATCTTCTGTCCAGTCTAGGGACTGAATGCCTTTACTAAAATACAGAAAAAAAAAAAAAAAATCAAACAAAAACAAACAAAACAAACAAACAAACAAGAAAAACCTTGAAGGTTTTTCCACCAAGGATGATCTTCAGAAGTGGGAAACCTTCCTTTAAATTCAGTAACAATTCAGTAAAAAAAGTAAGCTTTTAAGTAAAAAAAGTCATTATTTTGGAAATTTCACAAGCATCCTCTCAAGATCATTACACAGGGACATAAGTGCACTGCTGTAGTTTCTAAATCAATCAAATGAGAAGGATTGTATGCTTTAGTTATTGTCTGTAGTGATATCTGAAAGCAAATGCATTTGATTGCTAATATTGGTCCCACTGACACCCCACTCATGACTGAATATTATGAACTACCCTCTCAATAATTTTTTCCAACCAGTTTTATATCTACCTTTAAATATTTTTCCCTGTGTTTTCCTGGATTGCTTATGAGAATATCATGGGAGACTTTTAAAGCCAAAATTTATGGCATCTGCTGCTTCTTTCTTATTGACAAGATGTGTTTTTCTGTCATCTAAAACTCCTGGAACTGAAGAGTTTCATTTGAGAAGGTCAAATTAAAATCCCTTTGCAAAGAGGAAGTCATTGAAACAAATGTTTTAGCTAGTCTGTGAAAAGGCCATTTTTGTCGAACTTTATGAAAAGATGCATATTTTACAAATAGAAAAGAACTTCCTAGTTGTGATCTTTTTCCTTACCAGGCTTCAGGTCAATGTCCACAGTTTCTGATATTCTGACACATGAGTGCATGGTGCTGGGGCAGGTAGGCTTCATTTCACTGAGGCCCACATCTAATATCAAACAATTCACCCTCCAACTCATAAAAGATTCTGCTCTTGAAATTTTTGGTCTCATTGTGTGTCAAAGTTTTAACGTTACATTTTCTGTTGTGCAGAATGATGTTACAGTTTCTGCTAAAACTCACAGAGCACCGAGACCTACAGAGAAACCAAAGTATTTCAATTGCAACTTTGGCAGAGATTAATGTAATACTGACTCTCTATCTATTATGTCTCCCAAATGCATGTTGTGCTAGTTTCATACTAAGAAGTGAATTTTTTACTCAGTTTGTCACGTATAGCATGGTGGGGAGGGAAGCAAGATTATATCTGTGTTTCTGTTAACTGCATGCAGTACATCAATGGGCAGAATTTTAATAGAACTGAAAACAGTAGAAAGAATGGAGAAAAAATATCAATTATTAGTAAAAAATACATAAGAGCAACCTCTGGCTCTGGGCATTGCCTTGCACTTGAATCTTCTCTTGGCAATATTCAGAGATTTTCACTATGTTGACCAGACAAAATGGTTGTGTTAATTATTGCATGTGTCTATGGGAGAGAGCCACAGCATGCTGAGGCCTTCTGCTTTTGTGTTATACCAAAGCCATGCTATAACAGGGCAAAAAAATCAATTCATAAACATGACAAACACTGGCTGCTCTCTGAAGGATGAAAAGAAAAATGGTTTGAAACACCTTTAAAACCTGTTGTCATAAATTACACAGAAGGGTTTTTAGACCAAACCTGGGCTAGAGAAGAAAGATCTATTGGTCTCTTCTACCTTTTACTATTTTGCCTTCCCTTGTCTGGCCCTGCAGTTTTTCTGGCATCTCTGCTAATGGTAACTGTTATAAGCCTGTTGTAGCTTCCATTACTCTGAAAGAACTATTTCTTTCTAAAGGCACCCAAAGATAGAGTGTGCAATTGAGAAGTGATTTTCAAACTCAAAGGAAGGAGGAAAGTCATGTTAACAAAGATTGCTGGAAAAGGAACACTAAACATTTTTGATTGCCAATGCTGCTTTCGTATGGCTGGTGCCAAGAGATATCGAAATCAATGTGAAGTGCATGCTCTCAGCATTTTTCTCTGGCTGAGTAGCCACCCTACTGAAAGCTAATAGTACATTTGGGTGGCAAATGATTTTGTGTTCTGGATGGAGCCCTGAATCCTGTGCTGAAATTCAGCATTGTAGTAATCTCCATTCCTTTATCCAAACATTTCCCTCCTGTGTCACTTGCTACTTCCCTTCTCCTCTAAAAATGTTGGTGGTGATGAGAAAACCAAGTACAAACCCTAACTTCAAAAACTGCAGTTTTTTTAGTGAGATACTTAATTCCATTGAAATCACATTCTTTTTATTGTCAAGCAGTTCAGACTTTTTATTTTAACCTGTCTTGAATAAATAGCTTACTCTGTTGAGTACTGGCTTATAGATGTCTTTGCTCTGTAAAGAAAATTTTGATCTAATTTGTATTTGGTGAGCTGAGAAGCTGTAAATGACCATATGCGTCATCTTGGAAACATTATAGATATATGTACTGTGTTCGACTAGACGAAGGATCCATTAGTGACCCAACGGAGGTGTTTTAGAGCAGGAAAGGAGAACTCTCTAAACACCATCTGCTCATACTGTTGCTTGTAAAATGATGTCACATCTGCTGCTCTAAAAACATTATGCTGATCTCTTCTACAGTACAAGGCTGCTGCACTCCTCTTAGCAATGGGAAAGGAGTCAACGCTACATTATTGGGACAAGAGGTGTTAACTATAGATGAAACCACACATGGCCTTCTTAGCTTCCAATATCTTGTGAGTGTACCATAAATGTCACAAAAAAAAAAAAAAAAAAAAGAAAAAAAAAAGAAGGAGAGGATTCAATGCTCTATATTTAACTGACAAAGTTGGGTAAATACTTAGACTGTAAGTCTTTTCTGAGCTCCATCTTGCCCCTAGTTGGCTGCTGCTGGTTCAGCTAATACTATTACATGCTTCAAACCTAAAATAGCCAAGTCCTCTCAGAGGTTGAAGAGATATTTAAGGTAGTTTGATCAATGGAAGAGGAAATTGTCTTTGATGGAGTGTGTGTCAGAAAGCACTGCCATTTGTTTTGCTCATGAGATCTTGTAGCTGAGTATTTGGCTGCCTATCTCTCATGAGGTGTTGTAAAGCTACTTTACCAACCAGGAAAGCTTTACTGACCCTGGAAGCTCCAAGACTACACATCTGCATACATTTGCAATGCTGCTCCTTACAATTGCAGCCAGTGTTAACAATTTCACAGTAGTTGTGTACAGAATTAGAAAAAAACAGTCAGTGTTGGTATCAGGAGGAGATAACAACAGTGATGATGATGCACGAAGGGTCCTTCGAAGAACTGAGCAAATGCTTCCCCAGTTGACTTAAGTTGTCATTTAACTCAAGTGCAATTATTTTGACCTGTGATTGTTGTACAGTGTTACCAAACATATAGGATATGTAGAGAGAGAAAAAAACAACAGCATGAAGTTGTTATGGTTTATTTAGGCAGCAGCTAAGTGGCTATGTTTGCTTTGTATGATATTGAGTTTAAAGCAAAAAAATGTGAAAACTGACTGATGTCTCTAAATGGTGAAAAGCAGTCACCAGTATCTCCTCTCAGTCAAGTATATGGTAAAAGAATTTAGCCTAGTATCTTAATATCTATTTTGACAAAACATTTTGAGACTATTGGAAGCCTGAGGGTTGTCTCCCATATGCAAGGCAGAAGGGAGGAAACTTCTACTCATGTGAGTGTCATGTGAGCTAGCATGACAAGAGGGAGGCCAGGATGCCAGGAAAGGTGGTCATGTGGCATTTTCCACTGCCATATAAGACTCATATGAGGCCTTAATGAGATGGTCTGCCATGTGTGCTGAAGAACTGAAGAATCTGATGTAGTTCTCGCAGGGTTTCCTTCCTCTGGAAACCTTGAGTTACCAGAGCTGTGGATCAGTGACATATTATTTCTGTTATTGAGGGTGGTTCTTTATTGTCCTTCCTGTCTACAAAAAGCTCTACAAAAGCAGGAACAGACCAGAAAATAGGACACAGGAAGACTTTTCAGGCCATTTTTATGCTACTGGCTTGATTGCTGACCTGGACAAATCAATCTCTCTGTGCTTATGGTGGCACCTCTTACTATTTCTCTGTTAGCAGATTGTGTGCATCAGTCAGTGATAGACAATTTCCTTTATGAAGTACTTGAACCCAGATCTTACTTGTAAACATGAATGGACTGTAAATGTAAATGAAAGACTTTGCAGTCTTCCAAAAACAAAGCAGTTACCTTTTTTACAACACAATAGTAGAGAGGAAGGAATGAAAGAGGACTGAAAGTTTTCATAGAATCATAAAATCCTAGAGTGGTTTGGGTTGGAAGGGACCTTAAGATCATCTGTTTCCAATCCCCCTGCTGTGGACAGGGATGCCTTCCACTAGATCAAAGCCCTATCCAACCTGGCCTTGAACCTGGCCATTCCCTAGGGATGGGGCATTCACAACTTCTCTGGGCAACCTGTTCCAGTGCCTCACCACCCTCATAGTGGATAATTTATTCCTTATATCTAATCTAAACCTGCCCTTTTTTAGTTTAAAGCCATCACTACTTGTTCTGTCTCAACACTCTCTGATAAAAGTCTCTCCCCATCCTTCCTGTAGGCCCTCTTTAAGTATTGAAAGGCTGCAATAAGGTGTCCCTGGAGCCTTCTCTTCTCTAGGCTAAATAATTCCAACTTTCTCAGCCTTTCTTCACTGGAAAATTGCTCCAGCCCTCTGATCATCTTTGTGGCCCTTCTCTGGATGCACTGTAATAGATCTATGTGTTTCTTATGCTGAGGGTCCCAAGGCTGAATGCAGTACTCCAGATGGGGTCTCACCAGAGCAGAGTAGAGGGGGAAGGATAACCAGCTCTTTCTTGTAGCCTTGACCTAGAGCAACAAGGATAGCTGTCTAGTTGTCCTTGATAAATTGGATAAATTGTCTCTTTCAATGAGATTAGAAATGGAATGCCCTAGGAACTGAGTATTTTTAGAAAATGGAGATTAGTTGCATGTTCTACTGTATTGACATTCCACTACAGCTTTTGCAGACAGTCTTACTCTGCCTCAAGTTCCTTCTTGCCTGGGAAGTTCTGGGGAAGGTATTATTTTTATAGGTGACCTCTGCATTTGCAGAGAGCCATTTCCATGCTAAGATGTTCTTCTTGCAGTGGAATCCATGAGAGGAATGAAAACGAGTGTTATTCTAGCTTGTGCTTCAGTCATCTACATTTTGTAAGGATACAAGCCTTTTTAACAGGCATTTTTCCCCTTCCATCTCAAGTGCTATAGAAAACAAATACTTTAGGGTGTACATTGACTGAAATTAGAGCAAGAATGAATACTTTGCTTTCAGGTAGCATTGCTAAGGCTACAGGAGGGAATTGAATTACTGTTATGGATCCAGTGTTTGGCCCATTAGACTAAATCACAAAGGAGGTGGCTCTGTCATCAATGACTCTCCAGGTGCCTGGTGCTGGCAGGTGTCTAGCATTAACCTTAGTTGGGTGATGAGACTAGTGCAATTCATTTGAGAGATGGAGGATAGATGCAGATGTGAGACCAGCAGGGACATAGTTAGCTCAGTAGCTGCAGTATATCAAATACAGAAGAAGCCCTGAAACTGATGCCAAACCAGGTTGAAAAGCCCACATAATTTCCACACAGAAGCATCACTTTGAGTTCAAAAAAAGTCTGTGTTCATGCAATGATGCTACCTGGGTAATAATAATAAGCCATTGTTTGCCCTACCTTCTAGGGTGCAATATTGTATGGATGCAGCAAGATTATTCTAAGACTTGGCTCTCCAAACATAGTTTGTTCCTATGGAGCAGGGATATGTTTCTGTTTTCCTGCCTGTTTTTCTGTGAAACATACCCTCGATCAGAGGAAAATGCATATTGTTTGGCCCCTCTGACATTTCTCTCTGTGTTGATCTGTCCTTTGACAGACTGAAACAAGCATTTCTTCCCAGTACTGAGAAACACTTTTCATTGTGCACAATGCTTTTCACCCTTTTCCTGCATTTTTAAGCCTATTGAACTGGTTATTTCACTTCAGCCTGCAAGTATGACTGAGTCTTGAGTTGTGCACACTCACATTATGCATTGTTGTGGGTTCAGGAGCTTGTATTCATCTGGTTAAATGATTTTGCTTTTCTGCTAATTTATCCAATAACTCCAAATTTAGATCAATACGTAGACATAAGAAATAATTTCATCATGCTGACAGGGTGGCAAAAATATGTAGACTATAGCAATGCCATGTTCATTGTATTTGGTAATTGCTTTTTACTATTAGAACCCCATTTAACTGAAAGGAGTATCTTTTTGATACTGTTAGCTGTCTGGAAGTTCCTCTGCATAGATCTATAGTGAAGATGTTTTCTTGATGAGATGTCATTTCAGTTGCAGTTGTTTGCAAAATGATAAATACTTGCTGAAGAAATGTTCCTGAATGTTTTCAAGAGTTCTCACAAGTCTGAAAGTTGAAAATCACTGTAGTAGGTCTGGATCTAATATAGATCTATCAAATGTAGTGCATGCACAGTTATGGACACCTCAGTTGTCCAGAAAACATAACAGGTCACAGTGTCACAGCATTTTTCTTCTAACTCACCTTTTCATTTTTATCAGTTTCAACTTTCTTAACCTCAAACTTTCAAGCAAGTTCTTTCATGCTCTTCAGGACTTGTGTTGTTACACTTCTGCTATGCTCTTTTTATATCTAAGTCAATGTAACCTAATCTATTTCTTTCTCTCAAAGATTATCTTCTACATATGAATAATAACTTGGCAACTAACACATGAAAAAAAATTTAGTCAATGTTTTATATATGTATTCAAATGAACATTATATAACCAAGTACCTTTTAGATATCTTTACAATATTGGCACTCAAGGCTGTCTGTACACTTATCCTTTTTCTTTATACTAGGCAAGCTTCAGGTGAGCACTAAATAAATTGCATTGAAGTCAAAGTTTTTGCATGTGGGAGACATGAATTTTTAGATGTGGCCAAACATGTTCTGGTTCATTACCTCCCCTTCCCCCTTTCTTTTTTTTTATGTTGAGCTCTGCAATCTGAGGCATTGTTGAAATAAGGTTTGGTAACTAGTGTCTTTAATTTAAATGACTAGACTTAGAGCAGTCTGATGCTTAAACTGGAGTAGAGTGATGCCTACATTACTCGACTGGAATTACTTGGGACTATTTAGTCAGCGCTTTATCGGTTGGACATTTCCATTTATATAGTGTGAGCAAGCCCATTGGAAAAGGTCCTCCGACAGATGGCTAATTGAAATGTGAAAAACTGTAGCCTGCCATAGGCTCAGGTTGGAGCCTCCTGACCCCTTTGCAGAACAGACCCCATTGAGGAGTGGAGATGCAACACAGTGTGCAAATTCTCTCTGTGTTACATTAACTTTCACCTCTTCTTCCTTTGGCCATCGTTGATAAATGATAATTAAAATATCCATGGACATCCTATAAAAACCTAAGCTTGGGTTGCTGAAAATTGCATGAAATTCTTAAGACTGGGATGTTCTCCCACTTTATGTAATCCTATGTGAAAACAGACACCTTTTTGTTTCTTTGTTTTTAAATTTGATTAGACTTTTTAAAGAATAATGGAGATATAGAAGCTCACATTTTAAGAACATCTATGTGCAAATGTATAGTTTTAAATAACAGTACCTTGACTTTTATTGTTCTAGCTGTTCTAGCAGGGTTACAATGGTTGTTCTAGAGGCACAATAACATTTCAGTTCAAGGTTTGGCAGCTCAGGAATTCTGACAGTGCCATACAAGCAAAGAACAGCAATCTCCCTTCACTCCCTTTCATAGATGTAAACATCCCTTCCTCAACCATACAAAGAATCTCATAAGAATAAATAAATATATTTTTTTGCCAGATTGTAGAAGAAAGCTTCAATTTGTCTTTATTTTCTTTTTCAGTTTAAGATTTATTTATTTATTCATTTTCAGGGGGAAAAAATAGGAAAGAAGTTATCAGATGACATGTATTAACTCCAGACCCAGAGACCTTATTAACAATTTCAGTATGTCAGAGCTCTCACTGGTATTTAAATATACTAACTGAACATGCCTATTGAGTGCAGAGATACTTGAGCAAGCAAATTCTAACCTGCTGACCTTCACTGCCTTAGTGGTCTGTCACAGAACCCTCTGCAGGCTAAACTGTTTTACTGTGAGGGTGCCCTGACCGGTTAGCTAGAGCTGACCTGGTAATGGAGTTTCTGCATAAACTGATTACCTTTCTTACTTGATCTTGTGAAGTCTTCTGTTAAGACACCGATGAAAAAGGACTGGAAAGGAATAGGGAGGTGTATCCTATCTTTCCTTTTCCTTATACGCCCTACAGTTGATTTCTTCGGCTACTACAAAACCCTCCTTTTTTTTTTTTCCATCCTGCAGAAAAGTTTGTGTACAAAGTAAGACCCCACCCAGGCAGACAGCAGCACTGCTCAAATAGTCACATTAATGAACAAGTACTTGTCACACATGACCGAAAGAAGTGATTTGAGAGAGAGCTCACCATGCTTGTGCTTCTAGGCAGAGATGCGGATTTTGTGGCTGGCATTTCTTTGTTTTGAGAAATCATAATTTCTACAGGCAAGCCAGATCTTGTTTTGCATGAAGCACCATTACCAAGCGACCCGAGAGAAGGACCTGCATCCAGGGACAAGGACTTCTCTAATTTGCGTGTTCGTGATCCAGCCACAATGTCGTCACTTTTCAGACTGTCTAAATCTATTTCTTGATTGCTTTTCCCAACTAAAATGTTCTCTTTCCAGCTTTCAGGAGACTTTCTCTTAATACGTAAATCATCTAGGCTTCTCACACCGGATGGAAAGGTATTTTTCAGTTTAGCAGCTCGGTATGACCTCAGGCTCATGGGATCAAGCACTCTGAAAGTAACTTCATTAATAAATTGAGAGAATTTGAGTTTAGCTTCAATTTTTTCTTCCACGACAGACAGTGAACTTGATGATCCTTGACTCACCAAGCTCAAGTCAGATGCAGAGGAACTGCTTTTCTTGTGTGTTGTCTTCTGCCTCTGGAGCTTTTGGCTGGCGTTTCCTCCTTCTGCTGGATATAGAGAAGAGTGTTCCAGTCCATGGGATTTCTCACCCCCTTTCTGACAATGCTTTGATCGATGGGGTCGATAGCCTTCATCCTTATTTTTGCTTTTAACAAAGCTTTTAGCTTCTGACCTTGTGCTGCCGTGTAACTCAAAGCTATCCTCGCTGGAGCTGCAGCGTTTTGAGTAACTGTTCATTGTCAAATCTCCAGAGACTTCCCTCTCCACATCAGTTCCTGCTTCTGGCACACATGTAGAGGTGGATGCACAGCATGCCCTTTCTTCAGTCACCCTGCCAGCCCCCTCTTGTTTGACTGGTCTTCCAAGCACAGCAGCCTCTGGCTTAACAGGGGAAATGGAGCCCTTAGACAATGACTCCATTTTTGTGTTGGTGTATCAGCTGGCGTCAATGACAGTGACATTCCTATAAATCTTTCTCTACTTTGTAAGGCAACAGACATGTCTTTGAAAGGCATAATAGTGCAGCCACCACATTTTATCTCATATGCATCCCAAATTATGCATAAGTTTCATAATTAGATCAATAGTGCATTCTCATAATTTTAATTAGCCATACTAATCAACAGAATCTATAGGGCATGCAAATTTTCCAGGGTATTGAATGCTTAGTGGATGAACATGGGCTTTCATTGATCCAAAGCAGCATATGATATAATCCTGTCTGTTGATCTGGAAACCAAACTACCATGATGTAAATCAATTCTCACTAAGTAAAGTCAGGGGTGGTTCTGTTTCAGGGCTTTTTAAAATCCAATAGTAGAGAAGGTCATGCTATATTGTCCTAATGCTGCTAGTGTTTTCTATTCTATTAGAAAGCTTAGTGGCAGGTCTGCTGGACCCAAAAAGGCAAAAAGAGAATGTGATTCACACTTTCTGCCTGCTTGTTCTTGCCATTGTTTTCATTCTAAAATAATTTCTTAAAGGTTTGAACCAAAGCAAAGTTCAGTAATTCAGCATTATAAATGAGTCTGGAGTGGTAATGATGTTTGTTTCCACAACTCTTCATGTGAGGCTCTTCTCATTCTTTACAGGCAGGCAAATCTGAACCGTGAAGTGCAGAATTTCTGTTTTTTTTTTTTTTTTTTTTTTTTTTTTTACTCATGAGGGAATATAAAGGCTGTTTTATGTGAGGTTAAAGGCTATAGTTTGGCTTTATGATCAGTATGAAAGTTTGGAGCATCCTGATCACACATGAACTGACTGATACATTTAAGATTTAGATTAAACATTAGGAAGACATACTTTACTATGAGGGTGATAAGGCACTGGCACAGGTTGCCCAGAGAAGCTGTGGATGTCCCATCCTGGGAAGTGTCCAAGGCCAGGCTAGACGGGGCTTTGAGCAATCTGATGTAGTGGAAGGTATCCCTGCCCATGGCAGGGGGGTTGGAATTGGGTGATCTTTAAGGTACCTTCACCCAAACCATTCTGTGCTTCTGTGATTCTGTGATATAACCCTTTTTGTCTGATGGGAATCAGACATCTTTCCAACTTATGCAATTCAGTGGATGGAGACAGAAAAAAAGAAATGGATCACAAGAAGAAACCTGAGTGACCTGCCTTAAACAGCTGGGCGAGAAGATGTGAGGAGAATCCCTAGAAAGGAGTGAGGTGTGGTAGAAGGTGGCAATAAAGGGGAAAAAGTTAGTGAGGAGCACATTTAAAAGTATCATACATTGATACTTTAAAAAAAAGTGAAAGCTGACAGGTCAATGGCAGTTCAAGTTAAAATGTCATTCCATGAGCTTTTGAAAGAGATATTGTATTTAGTTCCCTCATTACAAGTCAATTTGCCCACTGCAAGTAATTTATTGTCTCCACGTTGGTAATTCCAGAACTCATTTAAATCATCGTTCATGAAAGCTGCTGAAGTGTTGCGAATCTCTCAAATTAACATAGTAAGTGCATTAATTTTGCAAATAACAGGGGGACTAGAAGATCCTTTTAACACATCAAAAATCAATTGCTTTTACTGGAATTACTTTCTGAAATGCTTCCATATTTTCTATGGGACTTGGCATGTTACAAGTTTTATTTTTGTAATATTTTTGCAATGTTTTTGTAACATTGCATGTTACAAATATTATCCTGATCACAGAGACAATGTAGATTAAAATGCATAAAGTCTTAGTTTAGATGAAATTATTCCTCTTTTACTTGAACATAAATGGTGACAATATGAAGGGCTAGCGAATGCTTTCTGTTGTCAACAGAAAGATTTTCATGACCTTTTCAATGCAATCACAGAACAATAGTGCACTACTCTCTTCTTGTAAAGACAGAATTTAGGGCTTTTTCAGTATGTCCTAATACAGTTTTCTGCAAACTTATGGTTACTCACTGATGCAAACAGGATTCCCCAAAGAGGTAAGCTCTGTACTAATGCATCTCAGAACGTTTCTCTTCCAGGATCCATTAGAGCCTGGCAAAGTGTGAGTTCTGCAGTTTTAATGGAGTTCATTAATATGTCTGTTCAGAAACAGAGCAAGCCTCATTCTTGAGCCAGGATCTGAAATAGCTTGTACATATCTGGAGAAGAGCTTTTTTATTCATGGGGGATTGGGACCATTTGTGCATGAACAAAGCTGTGTTAACTACAAGCACAAATTCAGCTATCTGTTGCATATGTGCAAATTTTAAGGTGTGAATGTGACAGAAGTCTGTGGCACAGCCAACAAAAATGGCTCATATAATTCTTTTCTATTGTCAGGAATGAAGCCATTTGGTTTGAAATTAAATAAGACAATAGGAAAAATGTCAGGCTGTATGTTATAGGTAACCAAAGTAGAGTATATAACACTTGTGGGTTTTTAATAATGCTTCTCCTATTTCTTATGATGATTTCTGCCTAATGACTTTAGACATATGTTCTTAACCAGTTGGGAAAGGGTGACCCTGGCATTTGATCTAATTACCAATTATTAACCAAAAAATTAAAGCCATCCCTGCAAAATGACAGATTTTTTCTTGCCTGAATAAGGCATGGCTGGAATGAAAATTAATGATGTAGATCTTTTATTGTGAACCCCTCTAAATCTTGACTGCAATAGATGTTAGCAAAGTTGATAGTAATATTGTCTTTACAATGGTCTGTCTTAAGTATTAATTCACCAACATATGGTCTGGAGAGTACATGAACCACAGAAATTATTTCCACTAGTCACATATGCTAATCAAGTATCTGAATATTAAAGCAGTGTATGCTTAAGAATCTGGGTGTTTGAGACTGAACTCTTGTAATGATTTGATGTTGCTGATTTAGTTTCCATATGTTAAGTGACTTTTTAAAATGTTAAAATTATTTTGCCTTATATATCTAAATCTCTTTGAAGACATGGATGATAAAGAGAATTCCTCTTTCCAGTGCAAGCAGGTATGTCTGTGAATAGTAATGCATTGCTGCAGTAGTCTGGGCTATACTATTGAAACAAACACCTTCAGGAAGCTGTATTAACAACCAAATTCTTCTGTTCTTGCTACAACTTGCCTCTGCTAGGTGCATGTTTGCTTGGTTTCTGAGTTCTTCTAAAACTGTCATAGTAACATTAAAATAATCTTAAAAAAACAATTAATGCATTAATTTTACATTATTTCAGAAATGATGAGCACAACTGTTGGAATTAATCAGTATGTCTGTGCAAGTTAATAGAAAACTGTCTGATCTAAGTGACAGATTTGACTGTAAATAACACAACCCTTGTAAGCATTTCTTCCATTAACTTGCTAGTTGACCTTTGATGAACACCTGCACTTTCATTTGTAGCCACCATTACCTGTCCTTAAAATTTAGGAAGGGACTGTTTTTTTCCCTGCATTGGTACATTCTCTTATGTGATGAGACCCTGATCAAATCGACATTTCTAAATATTAACAAGACTTACATACTGAAAATTAGTAAGTGAACCAGTTCCAGGGACTCGTGTACATCCAGTTTGTAATTTTGTGTGGTGCAATGGCTATTCTATTTTAGTATGAACATGGGAATATAAGCAAAGCAATACAAATCCTTCCTAGCTTAATTGACAGCTGAATCTGAAACCTTTGTAACAGAATGATAGCTAGGATCACAGCTTAAACGAGACTTTCATAATGAGTCAGTATTTCATTTGACAAGACTGAGGCATTCAGAGACCTGTCTAGTAAACTTGTTACATAGCAAAACATACGAAGATTTTTATAAAGGTTACTTTAGGTTTATTTATATTCTAAGTGTCATTTTACAGAGACATTATTAGAAACCTGCATATTGTGTCTAAAAATGGAGCATAACAGAGTTACTTCCAATCAAGAATTGATGCAAAGTGATATCTTTACAGACCATTGTCTGAAGACTGCAAATTGAAATCTGAGTTTTGTGGGAACTAAATATATATATACCCCTCCCTTTTAATAGCAACCCCATTTTAAAACTTTTGAAGATTTAATTTTTGCTAATAGTATCAAAAGCAAATGCAAGGTAACCATGTAGGAAAAAAAGCTGCAGTAGGTTGTTATGACAACTGGAAGTTTCTTTGTGTAGAGCTCTGGAAGATATGCTCATTTTTGGGTCAAAGCAGAAAATATTCAACAGTTCTAGTACTAAAGAAGTGTGCAAAGCTTTTATATATCTAAAAATATGCATGTTGATATACTAATGATAAGATATTCAGCAAATTATTTACATTAAAAATAATCAAATCTAAGGGTTTTTGACATTCCAAGATTCATAAGAAAATGTTAGGTTATTAATTAAAAAAGAAAAAGAAAAGAGTGTAAATCTGATTTTAAACAGAATTTTGGGTTTTATTTTAACTCCAATTAAGGCTATTTCCAGAGCATTTTGTTGCCAGTGAGTAGACTCCAACATTTTGGATCAAAAATTACAGTTCATCCAAAATTACAGTTAATCAAATATTACAGTGCAGTTCATGTTGCAGCAAAGGGTGAGTTTTTTCCATTACAGTGGAGTTCATTTCTTCTAAGTCACTTTGTTGTTAGATCTCAGCCAGCCTTTAAACTGCTCAGAAACACTGCCTAAACACTAGAGCCAAGCACACTGGAGTTGGTAGGAAGTGCAATTCATTTCAAAGTTCTCAGTTTATCCACAGTTGTGTAAGTCCTTCAAGCATAGTCCACTCTCCAAATAGCTATATCCAAGTGTTCCAGTGCCCATTCTTGCTCAAATACCCTCTTCCCTCCTGCGTTTAATGAAAGTTTTATCAAATCTTATCCACTACCATACACTTAATGCAGTTCAGTGCAGTTCATTTTGGAGCATTTAATTTGACCTTTCTGCTTTACAATTAAATTCATCCCTTTAAATATTACAGGTGTTCCTCTCTGACTGAATTGCCTTTGGAAGTTCTCTCTCACTCTCTCCTTCTCTCTCTCCCTCTTCTTCTTCCTTTTCTTTTCTTTTCTTTTCTTTTCTTTTCTTTTCTTTTCTTTTCTTTCTTTTCTTTTCTTTTCTTTTCTTTTTCTTTTCTTTTCTTTTCTTTTCTTTTCTTTTCTTTTCTTTTCTTTTCTTTTTTCTTTTCTTTTCTTTTCTCTTTTCTTTTCTCTTCTTTTTCTCTTCTTTTCTTTTCTTCTTTTCTATTCTCTCTTCTCTTCTCTTCTCTTCTCTTCTCTTCTCTTCTCTTCTCTTCTCTTCTCTTCTCTTCTCTTCTCTTCTCTTCTCTTCTCTTCTCTTCTCTTCTCTTCTCTTCTCTTCTCTTCTCTTCTCTTCTCTTCTCTTCTCTTCTCTTCAAGAACTTTTAATATTTTCTAAATAATGCTTTGCTTTTAATACAAGAGTGCCTAGCCCAATTTCTTCAGCAAGACAGTGTTACCTTAAAACCTTCTGAGCATTGCTTCATTTTGTCGTTCTCCAGAAAATATATTGTATTTCCAAATTAGTGGGAATAATGTCTATTTCTAAGGTGCTAGCTGTCACACAGCAAAGTATCCATTTCACTAAACATTATCTTTACCATTTTTTTTTTCTTTTTAGAGCAGATTATTTGTATTGGACGGGCGCCATAGCAAGCATTGCCTCGAGTCATTTTACCTCACTTGGTTCTCCTTGAAAGCCTTGCACAGTCCTAAGGAAAATTCCAGTAGATGTTTAAGCTATCTGTGTAAGATCCAGGCATATTCAGGACCAGTAAAATGAGAGTTTGGTTTGGTTTCTTTATTTTGTGTGACTGTTAATTGCAATTAGTTAAAAATCTCTCTATATTTTTTTCCTTTCTCTATTGATTGTTGATAGGTCTATATCTTGTAATGACAAATAATTGTGCCAGTGCTGCCAGCATTATATCAGTCTGGATTCTTTAAAAAATGGTAGGTTTTAGTGGAATGAAAAGAACTTGAAATGGTACTGTGGTGAGTTTCAGACCAGAGACATTTGAGACATTCGTGCAAGAATCTGCGTTGTGGATGGTCTTTGCACTCAACCTCTAATCTAAATCCAAAGATTTAAAGGATTGAAAATCCTCTAAATTCCCATTAATCCCATCAGGCTAAGAAAAACATTTATCTGTCTTGCAAATACAGAGTGACCAAAGACAATGCAACAAACGGTGGTGCCATCTTCCTTGCATGCAGTCACAAGTCTGATCTATTTAATTGATAGCTGCATGCTAGACAAAGCTGCGTTAAGCTTGTAAAAAGTGTTGAATGTTAGAGGAAAGGGAGATGTTTTTTAGCATAGCTCATGCACCACCCTGAAAATGGAGTCACTGTGCTCTGACAAATGCTACAGCTGCAGTACAACTAGAGCCAGCCAGCCGCTTCACATGCAAGCTCTGTTTATAGTTTAAAAATGAATTACAGATTAAGGGAGAAAAAAAAAAATATAAACTGAACATGTTTTAATAAACCAATTATAAAATTATTTCTGGGGAGCAGTACAGGAAAATAAAAGAGACTTTCCATTCCACACAGGCCCTGATTACTATAGCCAGTGTCACACTATCAGAGGACCTTCCATTAGTGTATCATTAGCATCAGTTGTAAGCTGTTGGCTTTTGTATGATTTGCATTAGAAAAGTACACTGTGGACATGTTGTGTATATATTTAAAGCTCCTCAAAGAAATGTACCAGGGACTTGTAGTGTTAGATGATAAGACATTTGGTTGCCCTTAATTCCCAAGGGACTTTTTCCCTTTCAGCCTCCCATGAAGACAAATTTTACTCTTGCTGAGAAGAGTCAGAGAAGTGAAGCTGTAGACTGTGATCTTTTTTCAAGGGTTTTAAGTGATCTTTTATTTATCCACAGTTCAGACAATGGACTACCTTGAAGAGAGGAATACAAAATGATAAGGAGGCTGATCTATGGAGAACAGATTTGTGGTCTAGTGAGGCTGAGCTTTAGATCATATACATGATAGCATTTTCTCCATGTTGGCATTTAGCACTAAAAGCTTGTTGTATCACCTGCCTGAGAGATTGTTGTCCTCAGCCAAGAGAGATGGAGCTACTTGAAAACAATAGCATATGTGAATAACAGTTTCTTTATCAGATTAGTGCTTAGTGACCAACCGCGGCTGCATACCTTGACTGTCAATGAGTCCTCAAAATGCTTTCTGTCCTCTGGCAACATCCTCTTTTTCTTGCTCAGCTTCTGCTTTAGCCAGCTGCTCCATGAGCTCTTCTTCACACTCTGTGCCTTCTCTGTAGCCGTGCTGTAGGATGGGTAGAGCTGTATGTCATCTGTATTACACTAGTATTTGACTCTGTCTTAGTGTCTCCAGTTCACTTTGTAGTCGTTTGGTGAAAACAGCCAGCAAAATAATTGATCCTTCTGAGAATACAGATGAGGAGTCTTAGTTGCTTCCACTACTGCTTTAATGTATGTGTTTTCAGGAAAGTGTCAAATTCTTAATTCTGTCCTTCTTTGAGGTGGGATAACAGTATCATGTAGTTTTCCAAATTTGATATACCCTTTTTCTCTCTCCCTTTTTCTCTCTTACTCTTTCCCAGCCCAATATTGTTATTGTTATTATGATGATTATTATTATTACTGTTTAGCAAAAGAGAAAGAAAAGATGTAAGACAATTTAAAAGAGTAGAGAGGAAAACTGAATGGAAGAATGGAATAAGTTTCTCATGGAAAATCAGTCTTAGAATAAAAAATGTGTTTCTGTTTTTGGTAGGTGGACTGAAAATATTTCCCACCCACTGAATTCTGCTTTATTTTGAAATTAATGATATTGTTGATACCATTTTATCTTCTTTCACTTAAATCCAATCCTAGCTTGATGCTAGGTGATTTAACACTTGAGCCACACTCTGCAAGGCCTTACTGTCTCTGAAGCCAGGTAAGATCACCACCTTACTAGTGAATTCAGGCTACCCAAAGTCCACTCTAGTGATGCTTCCAGGAGTTACTGTAGAGATCTTTCAGTACAGCAGCATTTTTCTCATAAGTTTTATGTCATCTGTAGTTCTACTTATCAAATGTTAAATATAGAGGAAATTTTAACTGGGAGGACTGGGAGGAAAACTGTTGTCAAATTCATAAACCACGAGGGAATAAGATGTTCCTATGATATTCTACTTCTCTCTCCCTCTCTGTTTCCTGTCCAATGAGTTTATTTGAATTAGAAAATCCTGTGATAGACTGAATTGTTCAAGAGCACATTGAAAAACTCAATTCTTTGTACTGAATCAAATTTCTGGAGGCTTTGACTTTCATAAAAACAATTGACCTGTAACAGGTTTGTGAAATTTCATTAGGATCATTCTCTTAGAGAATTAGGCAATCACAAAGGATAAGGCAGAAATGAGCCTTCTCTTCTAAGCAATGCCATCTCCTTGATCATGAAGTCACCATTTCTCCTTGGAGGTCTTGCAAATGCAACCCTCTTCCCCCTCCTCACTCTCCTAGTCTGTCTCAGAAATAGTTACTGACGGTTGCTTCCTCTTTTGGCTGGCTACTAATAGCTGTGGAAAGGATCAAAGCTCATTAGTGGAATTACTTCCCACCAATGTCTCTTTTTTTCTTGTTGGGGAGGAAGGTACCATGTTTTAGTACTTGCTCACCATGTTATAACCATCCTGTGTTTTCCTGAAATTTTGCAATAACTTTGGGAAGGGTTGTGGGATTTCAGTCTAGACTTTCCCTTTATTGGCCTCTAATTTATTAGTCTGTTCAGAACTGCCCCTCGGAGACAGTGTTGCTTGCAAAGGAAATATATATTGTTGTTCACCATAACAAACACTAATTTTGTTATCTCTACTTTTCTTCTTTATCTCTCTGTATGCATAATCTGCCAAAGACTTTCTATTTCTATTATACAGTAAATAAGGAAATGGTTGTTCCAGTTCCATGCTTCAATATGTCCTGGAAAAGTTTGCTTAAAAAAGCTTGCCTGCATACAAATGAGTTGGCATGGCAGTGTGCTTTAAAATGTGTTGTTATGAATAATTTGAAAATAACTGGGAGGAACAAATGGTAATTTCTTGACTTCTGCTGTCATAGGATGTTGGGAGATGGATAACTTGAATGGAAGTATTTAGGTAGCTTTCTGTGGAAGTTAATTAAGCAATTTGATTTTATATCACCTATTTTTCCCTACAATAAAAAATTGTGGTAAATAATATTATTTGGAGGTATAAGGCATACTTATGATAAAAGCTTCCAAGATACTAACATCAGAGCTGTAATGTCTCAGATACAGCTACTTTTGCAGAGTGCTGCACACCTGTGTGTTTTTAATCAGAGTTGTATGTCATGGGAACTGGTGCTAAGCATCTAGGAATAAATGGGAAAAAATTATTGTATGCATGTGGGTGTGTATGTGTTTGCACATCAGCTGTAAAGGGAGGCTCATTGATTGCCTGTTCCTAACTCCTTTGTGCTGCAACAGTTGCAATTCAAACACCAAGCAAAAGATTATTTTTTCCCTTCAACTCCCATAGCCCCACCCCATTTCACTAGATTAAAGAGACATGTTTATCAGAGCTGTTTAAATACTCTTGCAGAAAGCATGCAACAGTATGTGCTGTTTGTTTTGGCAAATGACATGCATTTGTGTTTCTCATGCAAACAGTTATTTTGTCTGTACTCTGTTGAGTTTAACAATGATTGACTAATACTTTGCATAATTAAAAAAAGTCATCCATTACAAATATTTTCCTTCAGGATTTAATACAAGCTTGAAGTAGTTTTAGTGTGTACATATTAGCTTTATTATTTATAATAATGCCACTATATGATTTTTTCCTCTCTTTTAGATAGAAATGATTTTGCTAATTTCATACTTAATGACCAGTAGCATATTCAGGATACATATTCCAGTCCTGATGAAATCAAATTCTATGATGTGGACTATGCAAATAAAAGATACATAACTCACTTTTAAAAACCTTAGCATGATAGTCAATTATAAATTATTCCATTAGATTTTTAGCACTGCAGCCACTGCAGCTTTGAGAAGCTTCATCCATATAATTTGATGTCTTATAGCTTAATGTATTAAATATTTCCTTTTTGATGTCAGTAATGTCTGCCAAATGAAACAACAGAGCATGTTAATTCATGTTTAAAGCAGGCACTCAATTGTCATATTGCAGCACTACTAATTTCGTGCTGAAGACTCCTTTACTACCTGTTATACATTTTAAATGGAAAACGAAACACAACACAACAAAAGACAACAGACATGCTGTTAAGAGAAAGCAGTACTTACTTGAGAAGGATTCTGCAAGCTCTGTTCTGCTAGTCCAGAGTCTGAAATGATGGAGACAGATTTAGAAGTAGCTTATTAGGTGCATGCTGTTTCAACAGTTACAGCTTTTTTTTTTTTTTTTTTTTCTTTTTAACCGAAAGACAGGATCATTTTCTTTTAATGAAATCAGCAGAGAATGATATGCTGTCTGTGTTGCTATGAGAGCATAAACTTGAACAGCAAAGTCAAGCAATTGGTGAACAACTTATCAAGGGTCATTCACTATCAACTTGCCAGTGTTTTTTCTGTGTAGTCACAAACTTTAACAGCATCAAAGATGGTCATGGTATGTCACAAATGTAGGAAATTACTAGCTAGTCATGTACAGCTGAGGTCGAAAGTGATTGACTCAGTATTGTTTGTGAATGTAAGTAGATAACTGGGTAAAGCCAAATCTTTCAGTTGAAACACCCACTGAATTCCCCAAAAGGTGGTAAGGCTCTGATTAAGATCACAGTACAGAATCAGCTGCTTTCCTTGGCTTTGGTGGTTGTATGTGATTTCTAGAGCTCCAGTCCTGTGAAAGGAGTGTAGGTACTGCCCCAAAGGGATCACACAAATATGAAGAAAAAAAAAAAAAAGTGTTGTATTTCCCCTTTGATATTCTTGGAAAAAAAAAAAAAAAATTAAAACATCACCTTAATTTTGAATGTACAAAAACCATTGCAATTATGAAGGCATGGTATTATGGTTGTAAAATCATTCCCATGTACCTATATATAAAACCCTACTCACTTTTAGAATTTTTGTCACCATTTGAATTATGTTAATGCTTTTGTTAGAATTCTGACCTTGTAAATCCTAACGCAAAATTATATGTCATAGTTCAGTAGTCAATTATATCTTCAATGTTACACTGCAGAACAGAAATAATTCTTTATTTTTATTCCTACATTTTGAAGCATTGTACTGTAAAAGGTCTTTTTCCCAAAGATGTTTTAGGATAGAGGAGATCTCCGAGGTATTTATCAACTGAAAATTGCACTGAATAGTCAGGTTTTGGCTTGTCCCGATTTGGGTTGTCCAAAGTACCAGACCTTTTATCCTTCATGCCTGTGAAAATGGAGATGAGCTGTGTTATCACCCATGCTGTGCATCATTAGCTTGCCAGACTGAATTGGGCAGATGACCAATGGTTAGCCACACCTCGATATGTTGACTTGAAAAAATAAAAGGCGGTAGTGGAAAGAGGATAACTTATGTTTGTCTACATTGTTGCACTGCTGCTGTTGAGTTCCTACAGACTGGTGAGATTCAAACCCAATATAAATGGGCAGATATTATACACTAGGACCTCCAAGACATGTTTGGAGAAGGGAGGAAGAACATTGTATTTCTTACGAGAAATGGTGTTTTTTTTTCCAGGGAGCTGATGAGAGAAGAGGAAACATGGCTGCATTTGCAGCTGTTGCTTTAGCCATCACAATACTTACAGATGGGAGGTTAGAGGAACAAAACATTACCCAGTCGTTTGTGTATCCCTCTTTTTCTTTTGCCTATTCCTCATATGCTTTTTCAAGTGTCAGTGGTCAATTCCAAATTGGCCCAATGAAATTACAGTTCCAGTTCCCAAATAAAAGTAAGACAAAATAGAGTTAATACCCTTTGAATAAAACTTTTGACACAAACTACAAATAAACTATTCTTTCATTCTACATCTTTTTCCATTTCTCTTTTTTTTTTTTTCTTTTTTTTTTTTTTTTCTTTTTTTTGGCTTGCTTTTCTTTTTGCACATCATACAATGCTGTACCAAACAAGCCTCCTTTCACTCTCTGCCCCTCCTTGAGCAGAGCTTTCTCCTGAATCCATAATCCTATTGTGAATTCCTGTATAAGGAAACACGAAGCATTTCAGAATGAATGGCTGGCACAGCCACTGAGCTTGGGGAAAGATACAGAATTCATGATCACTAGCCTGGCTGAAAAAAACAGTAATATGATTGATTCTAAGTGTATCTTGCAGAACACTGTTATCTAACCACTCATTCTTTCTCTCTCTCTCTTCTTCTTTTTTTTTTTTTTTTTTTTTTTTTTCTCCATCTCCCTCTTCTCTCAGTAAAATAATTGCTAACAATAACCTCAGAAGCAGTAAGAAAAGAAAGTACATTCAAGGCTCAACTTTGAATTTCAGCAGTAATGTGACTGGAATCTTTGGTCTTGCCCTTTTAGAGGATTTGAATTGGGTATTTTAAACCTCAAAGTGAGGGGAACAGGTCATGGAAGGATGAGAGAACAGATGCAATGATGCAGGTATTTCTGAAAGTTGGTGCCACAAAAGGTAAAAGCAAAAGTCTAGGGCAAGACCGATACCATTGTTCATTTGGTCATTGTTTGTTTAAGTTATTTTGTGCATAAATTTATGAGAATATTATGCAATTTTTATTTCACCAAACAGGACATGTATTAACTCCTCCAGTATATTCCAATACTGTTCAGTAGCTACAAACACTGCCTAAGTGTCTAGAGAAAAAAAAAAGAAAAAAGAAAAAAATTAATCTACAGGAGATCACAAGTAATACATGTGAAAGAAGTCACAATATTTGACAGATAATAGAAGCTTTGGAAAGCTTAATGCCTATTAGTGCCACCTCCTTTCAGTGTCACCTTCTCCCAGTGTCATGTTTTAAATCCCTATTGTCATACATACTCTCATCACCTCAAACCTAAATATAAAATAGCCAAAGGTAAGAAGTTAAAAAACTATTTTATGCAAAATAAAGCATCACTCTTTAAGAAAGACAGTAGTTTTCTCTCAAACAAAGTGCTATAGAGTGTGATAAATTCTTCATCATTTGGAATTTTTACTGAATCTGTTAAGTGTACACATGCACACATAAATATATATACATACGTATATATTTTCATTTGTAAAGCAATTTATGCTTCCATGGGAAAAATAAAAAGCTCCCTTTTTCATTTAATTCTTCACAGTAAGTTATACCTAAAAGCAAGGTCATGGTAAGACTAGTGAATCTGAACGGTACCTTATGGTTTTAAAAGGAGCCTATTTTGTGGAGTCCAAGCACTTTATTTGCTTCCAGTTATGATGTGCAGAACTTGGAAGTGCGTCTCTTTTTAATATTTCTTTGCTATTCCAAGGGAATAATGTGGCAAACAAAGTGAATGGTCACTTGTGTTTAAATACAATATTTTTCATTAAAGTGACCAACTCTTATGCTGAATATAATGTCTTTATTGGATCTTGCTCATTCTCCCTTTGTGGAGTGACAGAAGCAAGAACTGTAGAGGAGGAAGCTTACTCAGCCATTGTGCATGGGGAGTATTTTCTGTTGCTCAAACACAACATGACTGAAGGGACTTGATAATGGCCTTCAAAAGCTTCCCTGACAGTGTAATAATAGTGGTGCAAAACTTCACAACTCCCAGAGTTTTAACAGAGAGAGAGAAAGAAAGCAGGCTTTGAAGTTCCCTTACTAAGTGAAGACTTCAGAGGAAGACTGCTTGCGCTTGGAGCTCCTGGGGGACAAGGAGACATAGGGGCTGGCCCTAGGGCTGGCAGGGCATCACCTCATAAACCAGCGTTTCCTCTTGCCCCATAGCACCTGTGTAGGTCTCTCAGATGGCCATGGGGAAAGTCATATGCTCTTGGTGACTAGTGTAGCTTGTTAAGAGCAGAGGTATGATGAAGGATTAGTTCTGCAAATGGCTTATATTGGCACAGCAGGACTTTGTGAAAACTGTAAAGTTGTCCTTTAAAAACTGAAGATCTGGCTAAAGCTATTTGCTGAATTTGACCTCAGTCTGAGAATGACCTTAGCCATTCTGAAACTGCATTTCTAAATAAAAAATAAAAATGTCCAGCCTGTATACTAAAGATCTAAGTAGTACCTTGGCTGGGAGATTGTTCTGTTTTCGTAAATCCTCTGAGATGGTTTAGTAAAATAAATGTGTCTCATCTGGCTGCAGTGCTCATCACTCTGTCAAGCATAATCAAACATGGGGAGAGGAGAGGGGAGATAACCTTGAGAGAGGGGGTGTACTGCAAATTCAGGCAATATATAGCAAGTTCCCTTTCACGTGTGCGCTAATCTTTTCTTCCACTGTGTTTATCATTCTCCACACATAGCCTGCTATCTGCACATCAGTCACGCTCAACGTTCAGCAGCCTGGCTATTGCACACCTACACACAGATTCCCACAGCCTTCATTCATTTTACATTTGTATTGGCATTTAAACACCTCTACGAAAACTATAGCATACAAAGAAAATTAATGTTGTTAATTGCATGCTTGTGATAAGGCCTCTGCTATGCTGAGAGATGGTCATTCTGTGTTCCAGTAAATCTTGGATCAATTATCTAAAAAAAAAAAAAAAAAAAAAAAAAAAAAAAAAAAAAAGCCAGTGTGCAATGACTTCTGAGGAACATAGACTTTGCTTTTGTCAAAAGTAACACATAAGAATTTGATGATGTCAAGCAGAGAACATTGGGAGATAAAACACTGCCCTCTTGAAGCTACTGATCCAATATAGCTTGGAGCAAAAATTACTTGACCTTGGGTCAGCACTGCTAAGAACATGACCTGTTAGCAATCTCAACCTGTATTTGGTTAACTCTGGAAATAAAGCTGCTAAGCTAGAATGCTTTTAGAATTCATGAACTATTTTTGTATCCCATTCTTTTTGTCTGTTGCTTTGAGTCTTTATGGATTTTCAACAAGATAGTGTTCTTTATACCATCTGTAACCAGCATCTTTCCAATATGTTGCCAATGTTGTTTCTCTGGTTATTTCTCCTAAAATTGCTTCAAGAACATGTAGGGAAGGCAAAATAGAAAATCAGACTCCAGATGCCAAACTGATTTGCGGAAAGGCATATTCCTGTTAAGCTCTATTTAGCTAACTTCTTGCTAAGTATATTTGCTGTGCATTGTTAAATTTGACTCAATTTAAAATGAGTCTATTTTTCAGAGTCTTCAAGGTAGAAAATGGATATTTACAGCCTTACATCCTGCTAGCTAATGTGAGAAAATAGGGCTTCCAAACCATAAATATCTTGTCTTCTTTCTAACGACAGAGAATGTATGCTACTTCCTAGAAATTCTTTTTTACCTTTTTTTTTTAATTGATTTTTTCTAATCTTCAGCAAAAGCTGAAATAATAAGTATTACCATGAAATACAGATGGGAAAGATTACTTGTGATTTAGAGTTAATATTCTCGTTTATTGATAAGAATTAGTTCTAAAATAATGTTTGCTTGTTTGAATGACTGAAGAAATATGAATTACTTCAGTGTGGATGTTTCAGCCCAAGGCATAGGAAACCAATCGTTTTTAGAGACTTTGAGCAGTAGCCTCCTTGTTGATATACCAGAGATAGTTCAGTCCAGCTTGGTAGCAATGACAGTCCAAAAAATCATTTGTAGAAAACACTTCTAAGAAAGAATGCAACAATTTTTATAGAAATTTTAGCAAATACAGCAAATAATCCACCTTTGCTACTCTCTTCCTCAAGCATATCTGGTGTTTAAAGCAGTGGACATGCTGTTCGTCCTTAAGTGTCTGTCAGAAAGAGCTGGACATAGAGTGGAAGTTCCAACCTAAACAACCTCATCAAACTAATTTTCTGTCACTGTAAGAGGTTGGTACAGGTCTGCTAGTAGGTACACAAAATGGTACAGATGCAATATATAAGTGAGTGGCAATGGTGCATACCTGGAACTAAATGCTTTAGAAATTATTTGCTGTATATCAAATATATCAGTTTCAGCCTAGTTGAATGTCATATTTATTTTACATAGTAAATTTATATATGGAACCATCCATATATTCTTATCTTCAATTCCAATGTCTATATATCATATCCAATCCATATATCATATCCTTTCATGTGTTTGGAGAAGTAAATATTGACTTATTCTGAAGGAATGCTCTTTTTCTGCATGTTGAGTCCATACAACCTAGTTGTGTTGAAGCTTTTTACCTAAAGGAAGGACGTAAAATAAAGTTGCAAATGGCCCTTCAGAGTTAGTTATTTCTTCTGAGATATTATTTGTTAAAAGTAACTGAAATTCCATTTTTGTCATGACTGTGTCAACCACTTGGTGAAGTAAAGCCCTTGAAATAAAATTGATATGCAGATAAACAAATAGTAAGTATGAAGAGAGGAAGGAGAAGATTTATTGATGTTTTCTTTGCAACAGAAATCCACAGTTTTTCATCCATTAGCTCTATAAGTGTTATTGACAACTTGGGGACTAAAGAGGCAAAGTGGTTGTCGTCTTGAAGAATAATATGTGCACTGAGAGCTGTGCCAGAAGGACTGTTGTTTTTTTTCATTGTCTCACTGTCTAGTAATTGCAAATGAAAATTCCCTTAAAATGACATGTAATGGTAATTTGAGCTGTGTATTGCATGCACTATTTTACTTTGCACTGCTGTTTTTCTGGTATCTCTGCTGTTGTAAAGGAAATCTGTTCTGGATTAGTTCAAGCACCTTATGCTGGTCTTTAGAATCTTTTGGGATAAGTTTGTGGCTCTGTAGTGGGTTTATGTGGCAAGGTTTTGGTAGCAGGGAGCCATAGGGGTGGTTTCTGTGAGAAAGATCTAGAAGCTGCCCCATGTTTGGGAAGGGCCCCATTGTTTTCCAGATCCGAGCCAATAAGTGATGTTGTTTTGCGCCTCTGTGAGAGCATATTTAAGACAGGGAAAAAAACGCTGCGCCACACAGCAGCTGGGAGAGTCAAGGGAGTGAGAGAACAGCCTTGCACCAAGGTCAGTGTAGAAGGAGGGAGAGAGGTGCTCCAGGCGCCGGAGCAGAAGTCCCCTGCGGCCTGTGGTGAGGACCATGGTGAAGCAGGATGTCCCCCTGCAGCCCATGGAGTACCACGGTGGAGCAGGGTTCCACGCTGCAGCCCGTGGAGGAGACCACGGTGGAGCAGGTGGCCCTGCACCGACGGAGGCTGCCGCCTGTGGAAGACCCCTGCCGGAGCAGATTCTGGGCCGGACCTGTAGCCCGTGGAGAGGAGCCCACGCAGGAGCAGGTGACCTGGCAGGAGCTGCTGCCCGTAGGGGAGCCAGGTTGGAGCAGTTTTCTCCTGAGGGATGGACCCCGTGGTACGGACCCATATCTGGAGCAGTTCTGGAAGAGCTGCTGCCTGTGGGAAGCCCACGCTGGATCAGTTCATCAAGGACTGCATCCCGTGGGTGGGACCCCACAGCACAGGGGACGAGAGTGACCGAGAAGGAGCGGCAGAGAAGAAGTGCTGTAGACTGACCATAACCCCCATTCCCCGTTCCCCTGCGCCGCTCGGGGGGAGGAGGTGGAAGAGGGTGGATGGGGGGGGGAAGGTGCTTTTGTTTTTTTTTTTCCTTTGTTTTCTCACTTCTCTCGCTTGTTAGTTGTAGGCAATAAATCTTACTATCTCCTTATGCTGAGTCTGTTTTGCCCGTTACAATAATTATTGCGTGATTTTCTCGTCCTTATCTCAATCCTTGAGCCCTTTTCACATATTTTCTCCCCATTCCTCTTTGAGGAGGGGGAGTGAGAGAGCGGCTGTGGTGGAGCTCGGCTGCCCACTCGAGTGGAACCACGACAGGCTCTGATCCAGAGTTGGCTCAAGAAGAAAATTAAGTTCCTTCTAGTTGTGACTAACACACCAATTGATCTCTCCACTGGTCCTGGTCATCAGTGGCTGTCAGGTTTTACTGAAAGAGACATCTAGTATAATGAATAACAATCTTCTTTTAAATGAATTTCCTTAGTCCATCTATAGAAGATGATTCTCTTTTGTATACAAATTTGCAGTGCAAATGTTCTTGTTCCCCTTGCAGGTTGACAATAATTTTGCCAAGAATTATGTAATATCTAATATCTGAAGATGCTGTCAGCTACCTCACTGTTTAGAGATGGGACATAAAAAGCATAGACTGAAAAGTGAAAATTCTGTTTCAGGGCAGGTATCATTTATAGCTGCTGATTTAGATTAAACCCAATGTCTCTTGAATATATTTAATTCTACTAATGAAAAATAATAGTATCTGCCACAATAATCATTAAGCTCCTGAATGCAAGTGATATACAGGTGATATACACCTATAAAGTGGTCCCTTATAGCTGTATACATAAGCAAGACATACTAGTGCTTTCAGTAAGCTTGTGGCAATGAGGAGTCTTGAAAAGTTCATCTGCTTTCTCTATCCAAATGATTTTTTTTGGATTAAATTGGAATTTTTAATCTTCCCCAAAATTTAGCAAGCTTCAGAATTTTAGACAGAACTTGTGATTGAACTGACAGATACTCCATTTAAGATTGTTACATCAAAACACAGTAGGATAGCCCTGACAGCTTGTCAGAAGTTGGCCACATAGTGTGGTCTTTCAGTCTTTCACACAGATTTTAGCAAAGCTGTGCTTTCCACAATAGTCTATATTTCATGTCTTAACACATGAAGAATGACTCTGTTACTGCTCTCATCCTCGATGAATTTCCCTGAAGAAATATATTGTTTAAAGAGTCTTTCTTCTGGTAAAAAGAAAATCTTACTATTTCTGGCAGCTAATAACACCGTCTCTTGCTTGTGTGCTGTTAAGGAGATTGTAATGAGGCTGCATTAAAAGATACAGACTAGAAATTCAAAATCAGTCTAGCAAAAGTGTTCAGATGCTGATGATGGATCGTAGTGATAGTGGACCAACAAAATAGTAACTGTCATTGTATTATCTGTATTTTTTTCTCTATGGGATGCTTTCTCTTCTCTTTTTCCTCTTGTGAATCATAAGGCTTCTATTTGAGTCTTCATGTTTATTTTTCTCAATAGGATTGTGAATCCTATCCATGTGTTTATGAATGGTGAAAGATTCTTTATGGGGAAAGTTGTATCTTCACTGTGATACAGTATGTTGTTACAGTATTTTGAGAATTAATAACTTCTAGGAAGATATTGGAATTCCTACTAGGCAACATAAATGAATCTTCTATCCATATTGTTGGACAAAGTAATATTCGACATGGAATTTATGGGATATACACCTTTGGGGTCTTTTTATTTATGTATGTATGTATTTATTTATTTAATCCCTGCAGGATATTGTGGAATTCTTGAGTTTGAAACAGTGAGATAAGGAGGAAGCTGAGGAATAGAAGCATGTCAAGGAAGTTCAGACCAGTCATTTCAGTGCTTCCAAGAATGGCCAGACATATTATCTGAGATACAGTAGTCCTTGCAGTATGCAGTAGTGAGGTGGACTAGCACTGTATCAAATCCAAGAATGAACACAAATAGCTGTTGTAGTTGAACTGTCTTCAAAATTGCAAAACTTGACTGAAATAGTATAGTAGAACACAGGCTATGAGAGTCCATATAGCAGGCAGGAGCTGCTTGGAGAGATTAACATGTTTAATCTAATTTTGTATTATTATTATTCTGTAAAAAGAAGGAAAACAGGATGAATTCATGAAGCTAATGAAGGAGGAGGGATAAATTCTCATCCAGTGTAGCACACTTGCCATATAGAAATCCTTAGGGCAATTTGCTGAGGTTGCTTTGCTGATCTGAATGTAAATTCAGGTATTTCAGACAGTTATATAACTATAGAGGATGATCATTTTCAGAAGTGCTTAGTGATACTGCCATTGAAAATTAAATCAAATCCCCAATATTTAAATGTTGCACCCAAGCATCCAGCATCAGACTTTTGTTGAGAACTACTCATAGAACATGACTGATGTCTCCTGTCTGTCTTTGATGCATCAGCATCAGCAATTTTGTCAGGGGACAGTAGGTCTCACTGCTGCTTATCAAAGAGGTCCTGAGCTACAGATACCATCCCAGATTCCTTCATATCACTCCTTCCCTTGCCTTATCCAATTTGGCCAGTAGTCTTCTGGTAAAATCTATTACTATGTTTTTCAGTTGTGAAAAATACTGTTGTTTTGATACGTGTTCAGAAGGTAAAAGGTAGAGAAAATTGCTTTGCTGAATGCCTGAAGCCTAACAGATTTCTGCTCCACTTCATGAGTCTCTGCATGACAGAGAATCAGCTCTACCTCTTCAAGGTAGAGCTATTTAAAGATGCAGCTCCCAAGAGAAAACTTTTGGCAAAATTATATATTGTGCATGAATGGAGTTATATATCTTACATGAAACCTTGTGCCACATCAAATTAGGATGCTTTGGAGGAAGGTAAAATACCTTCTTTACTGTGGCATATTTTTTCCAGTTGGAGATCTTCAAAACCTATATCCTAGTAACCATTCAGATATCATGTGCTAATAATATTATGATGAAATATAAAGTTTCACATGAGGTACTTTATCAAGTCAATTGCAGCCAATGAAGACAGGAAATATTCTTCCAAATGCTGCATAATATTTTTCTATGATTGGATTGTGGTAATAATGTATTTCAAGTTACCCGTGTAATGCAGGAAAAGTAAAGGCAGACCCAGCAGAGTCAGTTTGTCAAGAGTACAGAATGTTAATGCTTTTTTTCTGTGGGTGAAAAGCCCTCATTAGGTTTTGAATGAAACAGACTAGTTATAAAGGCTATAGTATTATTTATTGAAGTAATATACTTTATTTAATAATTTAATACATTAAATATATGATGTCAGGAAGACAGGTTCCTGTTTTACTCCAACAAATAATTGTTTAGACAAGGACCTACTGTCCAACTTTTCAGTCTAGACCTACTGCAACTGGGAAAATTTCATTTTCTCTTCATAAAAATTTCTCTTTAATTTCAGTTTAGGAAGGACATTACTTTTGTCTGTTTCTTGGCTAGAACTGCTTTTGTAATACTGTGTGGTGTAACAGTTCCCAGGGACTTTCCTTAGGTGCCTTTGGTAGTGATGGATGAAATGATCTCTGTGCAAAGCAAGAGGTGTATTTCAGTTTATAAATGGCATATATTGTGACAAATTTTTTGAATATCAAAACTGTACTCAGCATGGCATAAATACACATCTTGTTTCAAAGAAAGAAGAGCTATTAACTTCAACTGTGTTCAATACTTGAGCTAGCAACTGACCACGTGCCATGCCTTTTGCTGTTCATAGCCTCTGCTCAAGGTGGGTTACCCAGTAACTTCAGACAAAACATTTGGTTAACAATTACAGCAAAATGTAGCCTGTGTTTCTGTGCTTACTGTGCCTCATGCATAAGGCAAGATGTTCTGATCCTCAGGGAGGCCTTTAGAGGACCTATAGGGATTAAACATGATTTAATTCCTATCTTTTTGCTATTAAGACCTTTATTTTGACATACCTAATTAACTGAATTGATCATACAGTTTTTTCTTTAGCATATATTAAAAGTGTATTATATGTTACTCTTAGCATAAAATATATTCCATCCCTCATATGTAAGCAAGGGAAATCATTCTTTTTTTTTTTTTTCTTTTTAATTTTTAATTTTTTTCTGGACCACTTCAGCCTAACAATTTTGGATCCACGTCCCACTGAATTGATAAGAAAAGCTACCCTTGGGTCTGGGTCTGCAGATTCTGCTTTTATAGGTCAGACTGCCTCTCCGTCTTAACTAGTAAATTAACTTCTCTAGATCTGGGGCTAACTGGCACAAAATAACTTGCCCCTTTACTGTTGAACTCCCTTAGCTTCCAAAATAGGAAGAGTATCTGAAAATTCCCTAATGGGAATCTTCCTTTGTTCATATAAATTCTTAGATTGTACCCAGGAGTTATTTGGGAAAGTGGTGGTTATCTCAAGTCAAAGCCGTGTCAAGCAATAATGTCATTACAATGGTGCAGACAGTTGTGTTTCATTGCCTAGGAATGTTTCTTCTTACTGTTCACTAGCATAGGATTGGTCTACCAGAAAGTCGTTTTTTGGAATGGTTTATCAAAAAAACACAAGAGCTTCATTCGGTTCCATTTCTATTTCTTCTCTAATTTTCATTTCACAGAATCACAGAATCACAGAATTTCTAGGTTGGAAGAGACCTCAAGATCATCGAGTCCAACCTCTGACCTAACGCTAGCAGTCCCCACTAAACCATATCCCTACGCTCTACATCTAAACGTCTTTTGAAGACTTCCAGGGATGGTGACTCCACCACTTCCCTGGGCAGCCTGTTCCAATGCCTCACAACCCTTTCAGTGAAGAAGTTCTTCCTAACATCTAACCTAAAACTCCCCTGGCTCAACTTAAGCCCATTCCCCCTCGTCCTGTCACCAGGCACGTGGGAGAACAGGCCAACCCCCACCTCGCTACAGCCTCCCTTGAGGTACCTAAAAAGAGCGATAAGGTCACCCCTGAGCCTCCTCTTCTCCAGGCTGAACAAGCCCAGCTCCCTCAGCCGCTCCTCGTAGGACTTGTTCTCCAGGCCCCTCACCAGCTTTGTCGCCCTTCTCTGGACCCGCTCAAGCACCTCAATGTCCTTCTTGTAGCGAGAGGCCCAAAACTGAACACAGTACTCGAGGTGCGGCCTCACCAGAGCTGAGTACAGGGGGACGATCACCTCCCTAGCCCTGCTGGTCACCCTGTTCCTGATACAAGCCAGGATGCCGTTGGCCTTCTTGGCCACCTGAGCACACTGCTGGCTCATATTCAGCTGACTATCCACCATCACTCCCAGGTCCTTCTCTGCCTGGCAGCTCTCCAACCATTCCTCTCCCAGCCTGTAGCTCTGCTTGGGGTTATTGCGCCCCAGGTGCAGGACCCGGCACTTGGCCTTGTTGAACTTCATGCAGTTGACCTCAGCCCATCGGTCCAGCCTATCCAGATCCTCCTGCAGAGCCTTCCTACCCTCAAGCAGATCGACACACGCACCTAACTTGGTGTCATCTGCAAACTTACTGAGGGTGCACTCAATGCCCTTGTCCAGATCATTGATGAAGATATTAAAGAGGACCAGCCCCAGCACCGAGCCCTGGGGGACGCCACTAGTGACTGGCCTCCAACTGGACTTGGCTCCATTTACCACGACTCTTTGGGCCCGGCTATCCAGCCAGTTTCTAACCCAACGAAGCGTGCGCCAGTCCAAGCCAAGAGCAGCCAGTCCAAGCCAAGAGCAGCCAGTTTTTCTGTCTAAACTCAGCTGAGATAACAACCGTAGTATTCCTGTTATTTTATTTCATAGAACTATGCTGTTTCAACCTATTTTTATTATACCTTACCCTTGAATAATCCAGTAAACTCTTTGTCTATTCAAGAGTCATAATCAAAATGTGATTTGGGGCTGTTGTTATTTTTACCTATCTGGCTTCACTTAACTTTAATGCCACATAATGGTTCAACACATTACTCAGTGTTTTCCTGAATTCTATACAAAGAAGTCCTTCTGGATAGCTGCTTCTTTTATCTAACCAGCATTCATTAATTCTACGATGCTGATTGCCCATAAATAGCACTAATTTAATCTTTCATGTTTTCTATTCCTCTTTCCTCCAGCTCCCCACCTGTATTTTTGCACTTCTCTCTTCTTTGCACTGCTTAGAACAAGTACAGTCTAAAATCAGCTCGTTTTTCTTTTATTTCTTTGTGCATGGATTGAATTCTAACTTTAGATACCTAAACTTGAATATTGTGTCACCACATATAAATACATGCCTAGGAATAGGCTAGCTCTAGGATTCGTAAGTTTGTCATTGCTAGTGATAAGTAAATCCCCCAAAACTAACTCTGAATAATTACATTACAGTTCAGAAGATTCTAAAATATATTTGCCATAATGTTTATCCAGCTACCTTTTATAAACTGTCAAGAATGCTTTCTTGACTGGGAAAATGTATTTTTTATATACAGTGAAGTATAGAAATTAAGGGACCTCTGGAATGTATGCTGTGAGCGACACTGTACTCCATGACTGTGACCTTACAAATCTTTACGACGAAGTGAATAGCCCGTAAGTAATTCCTTTTATTGTGTAGATACTTGCAAAGATTAGGGACCAAATTTTGTGCTCTGTGCATATTTACAGTCATTATATTGGACATTCAAGAATTTGGGGCATCTCAAAAACTTTACCATCAACTATGCTAATTAAAACTAGTTTCAGCTGGAAATCTGCCTTCATTACAATCTTTTGGCAATAGTGAACATTGCATTTGGTTGCATGGTTGAGTCACCATCCCTGGAGGTCTTTAAAAGACATTTAGATGTAGAGCTTAGTGATGTGGTTTAGTGTTAGGTCAGAGGTGATCTTGTGATCACCTCTAAGTGATCTTGGAGGTCTCTTTCAACCTAGACGATTCTGTGATTTCAAATTCTTCTCAGTTATTCATTTTTGCTTCTATCTATCTATCTATCTATCTATCTATCTATCTATCTATCTATATATCTATCATCTATCTATCTATCTACCTATCTATCATCTACTGGGGACCTGAAAGAATGACTACTGGAGCAGTTTCTGACTTTGAAAAGTGAAGAGGGAAGAAGTACTGTTATGTCTAGAGTAATTTTACATAAGTAACCAGAAAATAGCATTTAATCATTATTATCATTTTTATTAAGAATCTATTGGCCATTAGTTCAAGTTTATTATTATTATTATTATTATTTTAAATATTTTTACAGTTTTTTTTTTTTTTTTTTTTTTAAGTGAACAATGAACTTTTGTACATTACAAGAAAAAAATTTTGTGAGGTTCAGGATGATATTGTGAGAAAAAGCAAAATTTGTCTAAAGTTTGCAAACTAAAAAAGATGTACAGTTCATTGCAACAGTAAGTAGAAGAAAAATTACAGTCTAGCCAACAGAAAACACTCTGATTCAGATGGGTGCTCTGGACACAACAGGATGAAACATTGATATCAATAAATGTGGTATTCTGAAATACTTTAAAAGTTATAAAACCTGTGTAGAGCTCAGGCCAAGTCCTGACAACTTGTCAGGGACAAGTTGTTCCAGTGTTCAGCCACTGTCACAGTAAGAAGGTCTTCTCTCTTGTTTAAAGGGAATTTTCTTCATTTCTGTCTGTGCTTATTATCCTTCATCCTTTCACTGTACCACTGAGAACAGACTGGCTCCATCTTCTTTTCTCCCCTCTATCAGGTATTTTTACATATGTATAAGACCCCCTCCAGGCCTGTTCATGAGGTGATAACCCAGGCTGTCTGAACCTCTCTTCATATGATAGATGCTCTGAGGTCTTCAACACCCTCATTGGCCTTCAAAGAACTTGCTCCAGTAAGTCTCACTTTCCCTTGTGTCAGGAAAGCCAGCAAACCCAGCACTAGAGATGTGTCTCAATGGGGCTGAGTAAGGAGGAAGAACCACTTCCCTCAGCCTGCTGGCAATGCTTGTCCAAGTGAGGATGCAAGTGAGGATGCTGTCGGCCTTCTTTGCCACATGAGCACACTGCTGGCTCATGTTCAAATTTTTGTCCCCCCATAACTCTCAGGTTCTTCTCTGAAAATCTGGTTTCCCGCTTGTTGGCCCCCAGAGCATGGATTATCTTCTGCAGATACAGGACTTTAGATTCCCTTTTTCAAAACTTCATTACTCCCTACCCATTTCTCCAGCCTGTCAAGGTCCTGGACCTGAAAAGTAGCATAACCATTTCGTTTATAAAGCACCTCTTCCAGTTTTGTATCATTTACAAGCTTGCTGAGGGTTCACTCAGTCTCATCATCTAGGTCATTAATGAAGAAGTTGAACAATAGCTGCAGTATCCACCATTGAGGTATAGCACTACTGACCTACATCTTATTAGAGAAAGAGAGGACCACTGTCATTGTGTGTGATAAAATGAATAGAAAAAATGAGTAGAAAGGAAGAATAGGAAAGGGAAAAATGGAATTTTGTCTATTGTGCTTGTAAGGCCCTTCCTTAACTCATACCTTGGTAATTTCCTGTTTTGCATTCCTTCACTAAAGGTCTAAGTTCTGCAAGGGTTATATCCATATGGTTTTCAAGGATTTGGTGAAGGGGAAGGTGTAGAGTTTACATACGTGTACATGTACAGTATTGAAACATGGAAAAGCAGTTTCAATTACTCTGGAAGCTCTTAATCATTTCAATCTCTTTTATTATTAGTGACCAATAAGCCAGATTGCAAAGGAAATTTTATGACATGCAAGTAAAGAACGAAATATCTCAAATTTTCTTTTGTAAATATGCACCTCCTTACATCATCAAAATATTGGGGAGAAAATGAAACTGAGGTTTCATTCTGGATCACTTTTAGAGAGCTGTTCCAGTCCATAAGCATAGTTAGTACGTGCATTATTCTGTGTTTTCTGCAGAAATTGAACAAGAGAAACAGATACTGGCAACATGTCAAAGTTGAAAGTATTTATTTATCATTTGATAAAGTAAGTGAATGGCTTTTGAGCACATCTTCTGAACTTTTTAGAAAGGTCACTCACTCACTGAAAGGGAAATTGTCTTTCAATCAAGTCCTCTCCCTGCTTTGGCTTGATTTATGTCTTATATCACAAGTATCATCTGAAAATGAAAAATAACGTAATGACATAAAGGTGTTATTGGAAAACAGAAAATAACTTCACTTCTATTATTGCTGACAAGAAACCAAGATGATCTGTGAATAAAAACATTGCAGTTGATCAAAAGCTTTCATTTTGTTGTTGCCACCAAAGACACATCTCAAAATAGCATCTCTTTTTGTGGTTACTTACTTTATTTCCATTGTTCATCTTATAGAAGGTCTTTCCTGACTCTGGGAAAAGCTAAGGGTCATTATTGGCCTAATATAAGCTCACAGTTGTCAAGATTCTTTTGGCAATGAGATAAGCACTGAAGGAATTTGAAAGAGGGAAAAGGAATTTCCCATGTGGTTCAGTGAGAAACCTCTCCAATACCTAGAAGGCAAAATGGAGAAGGAAGAGAAAGGATAGTGTGAGAAGATAAAGCATGCAATGGTATAAATTATAGATGGCTTGGCAGATAAGGTGACCTTTAGAGGTGGTTTGTATGTCCACTAACTTACAACATGAGCTTGGGATAGTCAGCGTTTGGTACCTCAGTTATCAATTTCCAAATGTGGAATTACTTCACAAGAACAATGGGAGGACAAAACCATGTCAGATAGCGAAATGCTCAAGAACTAATGAAAAGAGGAGGTGGAAGACCCCATGGGAGTCTTGCATGAGGTGGAAGAGTTATGACACACAGAACAGACAACCAGGAGGATGCTGAGATGTTGCTCAGTATGTGAGGAATGAAATCCAAGCACATGTATGTATTCTGCTGCTGTCACCACTGCATTAGACAAATTGGTTGGTATGAGACACCCAAAGAGATTCTCTTGCAAGTCAGAGAAGAGGAATACCAGGAGCTAAAAATGCTGAACCATCACCTGATATGACCAATTTTCAGAGTTGACTTTTTAAAATTTTTTTATAGAGAGCAGATTAGAAAAAGAAACAAACAAACAACAACAAAAAATATTATGGAGCATTTGAAGAAAATGCATGCTTTTTAACAGTTGGCCATTTATTCAGCCTTTTACTTCTGCAGTATGGTATCTAGCAATAAAACATTATTCTGAAATAATACAAATGTATTCTCAAAATGTACTGCAACAGACAGATCTTCAGTACATAATTATTAAAGCATGGTCTAATTATTTAAACATGCTCAGGCTCCACTCCCCAAAACACCTCTGTCAATCAGCTGGTATCTTCTAGTGACTCTCAAACCTGTTTACTGAATATAATGAATAGTTTAATCACTGTTTGGAAATGTACACTCAGTCATTAATGTATTATTATACATTCACACATTTTATTCAATGTTACAGTTTTTGCTTGGAGCCTGGTACATGGATCTCAGAAGAGTTTTTTCCTTCCAAATTGAAGGATATTTTGATTGTTTGTTCATATCAAGCTAAAACAAAAAGCCTTACCTGTCAGCTTTCTGTCCATGTGATCACTACTAATTCTATTTTACAGATGACATGAAATCCCTGGCTCATCTTTATAGAGTGCCTTGTAATCTGTTGCTCTAAAATACAATTCAGAAATAAACATGATTATCCATGTCAGATCTCCATGCAACCTGCTGTAAGACAGTTTGAGTATCCTATGAAGTGCATGGTCCTGTCACTTTCTTCTGAAATGCAACACAGAATAAAGGTGCAGAATGAAAGGCCTGCATATATCTTCTGGTATGGAAACAAAATACTAACAGTATGGTAAAACCTTTGTTTTTGTTTGTTTTGTGGCTTTGGAAGAAAAAAAAAGAAAAAGAAAAAGAAAAAGAAAAAGAAAAAGAAAAAGAAAAAGAAAAAGAAAAAAAAAAAGAAAAAAAAAGAAAAAGAAAGAAAAGAAAAAGAAAGAAAAAGAAAAAGAAAAAGAAAAAGAAAAAGAAAAAGAAAAAGAAAAAGAAAAAGAAAAAGAAAAAGAAAAAGAAAAAGAAAAAGAAAAAGAAAAAAGAAAAAGAAAAAGAGAAAGAAAAAGAAAAAAAAGGAGCCTGCCATGATAAAATCACTGACAAATATACTATGTCTTTCTTTCAGTGTTTGTTCAGCATGCATTTTCAGTGCTTTTCGGAATATGATTATTCAATGATGAGCAAGACTGACTATACTTTATAAAACAGATGACTGACACCTAGCTTCAAATATGGATAGTTCTTATCCCCACTGAGCTGCTTGTACAAATGCTGATAGGGAATCTGACATGGTGCTGATATCTATGCAGTGACAGCAGGAGATAAGAGTCAGCAATATAGTGATGTTGACTTCTGAACTGGAATTAACCAGAAGCAGAGCAGCATTTAAAAATCTGACCTTCCTGGACTGGTGACTGGTGTTTGACCAATGAAAAAGTAGCAAAAACAATTTTCTGTCTTTAATATACAGACATGACACTACTGCTTGTCTTTTTAGTGGATGTTTCTTTCTTAGGACACCTAGCAGATGTATAGGGAACAGTTATGGAGATGGAAGGAAAAGATCACTTTCTATATTTCTGTATTTCTATGTCTCTATACTTCATGGGGTTTTCTTGTTTTAAAAAATGAAAAATAAAATACTTTAACACAAGTATTTATTGAAATGTTATCTTCATAGGCACACAGGAGTGGAAAGGGCGGAACAGTTTTATAGGAGTATTCTAAAGGAGGAAGCTCTCTATCAATCCTTTTCCCTGGTAGCTGCCCTAGCAATTAGGTTTTGCGACTTGAGGAAGCTTGGGGCAATTCTTTCTTCTTACCTGAGGTGACTGGGCTTCTTTCAGAGAAGTGTCATAACAACCATACTAGCAGAGATTGGGAATTTGGTTGACCTTGATGTTTCCTGTTAATGCTGTTCTTATAATCTCTAGAGCTAAAATGAATCCAAAGTGGTTGTCCCACCTTTTGAAGTATGTGGGTTGCTGCTAACAGTATCAGTAACAGTTCTACTGTTGCAAAGTGTAGTCGCTCTGTACAGTGCTGAGTGTTTTCATAAATTGAGAAAATAAGAATGACTCTGTAGCCTTGTGATTTGGGGTTTCACTGGGGGAACAGAGGATTTTAGTTTGTTACTGATTACAAAATCAAACACTTTTAGAAGTGGAAAGAAAACAAAGAGAAGGATTAAAAGCATGCCACCAGCCAACAACTGATTTTCATCACACTTAGAGAAATCTGGTAGTTAGGAGATATGTGCTTATCTCCCCATGTCACCAAACTATGGGTGTCCCATGCCTTACCTGAGCTGCAGAGCTTCCTCCAGAATTCCAGACCAGCTGTTTTTACTTCCTGCAGGGATGCCAGCCTTCCTAGTAGACTTGATGTGTCTAATTTAAACTGAATGGGAATATATCTAAGATAACAGCATTGTCGGTTTAGTGTCGAGTTTTCCATAAACAAATACAGGAGTGCCTCAGACTGAAAATAAAGCCGTACCTAGTGCTATCCACTTTCCCTCAAGACTGCATATTTGACATGAAGACTAGTTTGTTCACCTAGGCAACAGGGTAGCTGTGGTAGCTGTACCAGTGACAGGGGTGTTGGAAGAAGAAGAATGCCTGTTCTTACCCCATCTACACTAAAAGCGGTAAAACAATGGAAACTGGATGTGAAGTATGTGGGTGAGGCTGCAAGGAGAAGCTGTCTTACAGGTAGGTAAATGGGATGATGTAATTATTCCAGCCTGAGGTTCTTGAATGTACAGCTAATTTAGCTGGCAGAGAATGGTTAGCCTTTCTTGCAGGCTGGATGGGGAGTTTGCATTTTGCCATTTTGCAGTCAAAGCTCTCTGCTCAATGCTGCTTTCCTTTGGCTCAGAACTGGCAGGAAGCAACAGGTGCTGTAGCCTTACTGATTCTGTGGAAGTTTCTGTAAATAGGAAGGCATACATAACCAATTATAAACCTGTATATGCAATGAATTATTTTCTGAATAACCAAAGAAAAAAAAAAACAACAACGAGCCATTTGTTTGAATTTGTGTTTCCAACACACCTTTTCTTCAACTACTAAATTATAACAATATCACTGGTATATGAGTGTTGCTCTAATCAGCTATTTGAAGGTTCCAGTTATTCTTTGCTCCCTAGTACAGGAGGGTGATTAAAACTTTAACACTCTAGTGTTTAATTAATGTATGTTTCCTTATTCATTTACAGCCACGTATTTCAATGCTAGTTGCAAGTGATAGGTTTGCTTTTACCCAATATCATTAGAGAATAAATTGTACTATGTACTTTCTCCAGTCCTAATAGTCTGGAATCTTTGAGCTGAATTAATTTGACTCTAATTACAGTGCTGTGGCAGAGGCATTATGAAAAACAGAAGTTTTATATAGGAATTTATTTTTAAGAAGCATTCTGGTTTTCTCTCTCTCTCTCTCTCTATATATATATACATATATATATAAATATATATATATTTATATATATACTAAAATAAAGTATATATAAAAGTATATATATATACTTTTTTTTTAAAGTAGAAAATTGGTGGTGAACAAATATAGCTTTTAATCTCATGCACTATAGCCTAAACTATATCTGCTTAAAATCTAGATTTCTTTGACTGGAAATCTTTATGGGTAGAGATGGTTCACTGGATCTTCTGAAAGTTAACCAGCTTTCAGCTGTTTGTAATGAGAAGATAAGATTAAAGACTGGCTATTAAATGCTAGTTATTCAAGACAATCTTGGGAAACAAAACATTTCTAAGAATAAACATAAATTAAAAAAAAATAGTTCTGGTAAACTGGCAAAATATCGGTACTCCTATAAGCTCTTGAACTGCATTTGGTAGCATTTGGTAGATTTGGTAGCAGTGTCTTTTGTATCAGAATATGTGGTTTTCAGTGCCTGAAATATTGCAGAAACTTTTCCAAGGTTTAAGTCTTTAAGTAAAATTGAAGTTTGCACGAGCGCAACAGAGACTTCAGTTTTATTGGCGATGTTCAAATATTCCATTGTGATTGAACATAGTCAAGCTCAGGCTACAGAAATAATCTGAACTTGATCTGTGATAGCTGCACTGGACCAGGATATAAACATAGACATTAAAGCACAGAGCAGGGAAGCTGTCTGTCTTTTTCTCATCCTCTGTGACATCTGTGTTTGCACCTGGTGGAAGAGGAGGGGGCAAAATACCTGATGAAAAAGCAGAGAGAACAAAAGCTAACTGCAAAATGGAAAGATAGAGACAAAGAGCTTGATGAAGGCTGGATAATGAAGAAATTAAATGAAATGGGAGTTAACTGAAGTGGGAAAGAAATTAACTGAAAATGAAGCAGAAGGGACTGATCACATAGAAACAAATTAAGGATGTGGAGGCAGCTAAGGAAATGTGGTTTACTCATAGAGCTACTGGAGAGTGCTTGCAAAAGGAGGTTGATGTAGGGAAGAGAATCCTGAAGAAAGGATGTTATTTCGCAAGCCAAAATAGGAGACAATGGTAGATTAAGATAAAATATGTGTCTGCTTATTCTACCATTCCTATCTGAGATATTAAGAGCCCAATTTTTAAAGAATGTTTAGAATTAAATAGCACTCTGAGTTTAGCTTTAACTGATTTTAGCCACATCTTCAAGCACTCAGTGCATCTGTAATTCCAACACTGTGGTGTTGGATACTAAGAAAATGAGGCATGCAGTGTGTCAGAGGCCCTACAAAACAACTACGTTATGACATGATCACGTATATTTAAATCAGATAATATTTTTCTGATGTTACAGACAATTTCTGATACTTTCTACTGGACTTTGTGGTTTTGGTGTTCATGTAGGCATATATAAATATGTTTACCTCTTGTATCAGAACCTTTTAACAACCAGCGTAGTTAAGTTAATCTGCCTTGTAATATAGCTGCACTATGAACATAATATTTCATAATGGTGATTGCTCCTGAACTGTATTTTAATTAACCTCACCTGTTCACGCAAGCATCTTATGATCTCTCCTGTAGCATGAGCACCACTGTGTTTTCTGCTAAATGTGCAGGAAATGACTATACTCACAAGATATAGCCAAAGAGGAAAATCGTAGGTCCTGAGTCTAGAACGTTCTCTGCCTCTTAGGGAAGCCTGCCGATCCTCTACAGTAATATTCACAGGAGGGGCCAAGCTCTTCCTTTAAGTACACAACTGGCTCCTGACATGAGCACGAGTCAGAGGATGAAAGATCTCTGCTCTCCAGACAGAAGAGACTCATCTTCTTTCTGCCTGAGCAAAGGTGAGGCATACCTGACAACCTCTCACCAGGCAGAGGATGAGATAAGAGACTTTTTCTAATCAAGCCTTGATGTTAGTGCTTCTATTTTTGAAACAGGCTTATTCCAGTTCCTGAACTTAAATCAAAACAAAGCCAGGGTCCTGTGAAGCTGAATGGATTGTATCGTCACAACCTCCTATCCTAGCAGCATAAATCCTTGAATAGTTTTTCATGATTTGATCCAAGATAAAGACATTAGCTTATTGCTCCTGTGTAACATTTCTCCGTGTCTGTAACGTCAATCTTTAACATTTCCAAAGGGCATTTGAACCACTCAGTAGGCAATAACTCTTTTTTTTTAAAATCTAGATTTACAGATAAGATTTTGATTTTTGCCTGAGAGCAGTACAACATCATAGTTCCAGAAGCTAATAATGACTAAAGGCTTTAGCCACATTTATCCTTTGGAAAGTTAGTTGTTTCATTCTCAGTATCTCAGATTTCTCATTGACACTTCTGGGTCACATTTAAACTGATTTTTTATTTTTATTTTTTAACCTGCAGCTTTTTTTCCAAGCTTTCTCTTATCATTTTGGAACTCCTGTAATTAAAAGAAATCCTGATTCTGTGCCTAGTATTTTCTCCAGCATTATTATTTGGGTTTGTAAAATCCCAGGGAATAAGTTAAACATAACAATTAATGCAGTAGAAAAAAATATGTCATGTTTTACATCACTTATCCTTCCCTGTGCTGCTCCCAACCCGTGTGACTTCTGTAAAATTATATTATGGTCCAAATTATTCACATTCTTTTTCATTTGCTGTTGGGCAACTTCAATTGATTAAATTCACTGTTTCTATATAAGCTTTGTTCCTCTATTCTGGGCTCTTCTGATCAATATACCCTATGCTGAATGAGTTCAAAATGGTTCAGACTTGCTCAATGGGCATTTGGCAAAGTATTAGATTAAATTTTAAAAAAGAGAGAGAGACAGTGGTTTTTCCTTTTGATCTCTTCCTGTGCATTTTAAGCTGTATAGTTAATTCTAATGCAAGGTTTGGCTTTGCTTTATCAGTGTTTATCAGCAAACAACGTGGCTCTTTTTTTTTGCAGTTTTCAGTTCCCATTGTAAGAAATTCTGTTATTTTCTCTCCTTCCTCCTTTTCAGTATAGTCACCTATGTAGAATGGATTAAAAATCTTTCTATATCCAGAATGATAACCCTGCATTACTTTTTTTCTGTTTGGAAACCAGTATGTATAATATAAGTTTAGAATGAAAATTGAGGTTTTGTTTTGGGTGAGGCTTTTTTTTTTTTTTTTTTTTTTTGCCAACCATCTCCATAAACTAACAATAGTACTTGTGACTTTCATTTTGCTTTTTCTGCACTAACAAGAGGAGCAGTGATTCCCACCAGCAAAATACATCACTTATTTTTGCATCAAAGCTGGCTGATGCAGGAAGAAACCTATATTCTGGTCTCACTAGGGAAGCATCCACAGCTTAGTTTCTAGCTCTTCCCAAATAAAGTTTGACATTTTTAGGGGTGATAAGTGTATAAACCATGTCTTAAGCATCAATCTATTTTTTGTCATTTGTAACAGTGATGCTCTTGCATTCTGACTAGTGCCTTTACTACCTCCATCTGACTGTTTCCCTGCCACACATCCAGGCAGTTTTCTGTAAAATCTGATCTCTAGAATTATCTTTGCATCCTCTTGGCCTATTATGTAGGTCTCTTCAGCAACTGTACCATTAAATCTGGCTGCAAATATAGAGAAGCACTTTCTGTCCATCCTTAGAAAATACTTTCTCTCTCTGTACATTTGTGAACCTGGTAAATATATCATTATACTGGCTGTTGCTGTTAGAAAACTGCAACAAAAATCAAATGACACATTCTCTAGTATAAGAGAATGTTGTATAAGTTGTATAGACTTTGCTATAGTTGCATAAGGCTTTGCTGAGGCTTTGCGAATTGAATGTTGGTTTCCACAACCCCAGGCATTAGCTACAAGGAAGGAGGATCAGGAAAGGTGAAGTGGGAAAAATGCCTGGGTTTTGCATTAAGCTTCAGATATGCCATAGGTAGCTGTGGAGAAAGCTGTAAGCTGAAAGGTTCTGTCTTTATTCAAGCAGTATCCATTGCAAATAAGTGACTCAGACTCCTACTTACTGTTAAAAAAGATGCTTATATAAATTAAGATGCTCCTTTTACCCTTCTTTCCTCCCTTACTCAAAATAAGTTTCTAAATCTTTAAATTTCCTTGAAGTATTCATTGTTAGTATGCTGCAATGAGTTAAAATGTCTCCAAAACTGCACACCTTTCTCACATAGCAGGGGTGAGTACAAACTGACTCAAACAGTTGGGCTTTATTTTTAAAACTGAGTGTGACATCTACCAGATTTATGGTACAAATGTTCACACCCAAATCTGGCTCAGATTAGTAGTGTCCTTAGCCTTTCAAAATCTGTATGTTGTCATTACAAAACTTTTGAAGGAAACGAGCTCTTTTCTGCCCAAAATGGCCAAGGTTGGAAGGGACTTCTGAAGATCATCTAGTCCAACCCCTCAAACTGTATTTTTCTTGTGTTAATATTCATGATGCTTTCCAGAATACAATTTTTTTTTTTTTTTTTTGTCTTTAGGGAAAGAACTTAAAGGAGTACGATTTCTCAGGAATGATTCACAAACTTATGAAGGTTTATGTGTTTGTTTGTTTTTTTTTTTTTTTATTTTTATTTTTATTTTCAAGCAAAGCTAATATGCCTTTGTCAGAATTTTAATCTTCTTCACTCTTTTTTTTTTTTTTTAATAAGCGATGTTGCATATTGTACACATTTTTATAAAATGATAGAATCACTGGATAGGAAAATTAGCTTCAGTGCTTAGCACAAAATGACAGTTAAACATTTATATCTGTGGGTTAGTTAAGGACTTTCAAGTTATTGCTCCAAGGCAAGATGTGAGGAGTTCTGACTTATTTTTTATTGTGGAGGAATAAAAAATGTCTCCATCGCTCTCACCTGCAGCTGCATATGGATCTATTTTGTTAGACACGTTAGCCCTCTGCATTGAAAAATTATCCTGGTGAGTGGTTGCCAGAGCAAGGGAAGCAGTGTGAGGTGCAGGGGGTCACATAGCAGCTCTATGGGGCCAGATCTGTGCCCTTTCCTCAGTACCACCAAACCCAGTACAGGCCTTGGGGGTTAGGGACCTAGTCACCTTCTGTGATTTGTTTGCTGGCCATTAATGTCATTTTCTTCTTGTTAGACAAAGAATGGCACACTGATATAGGCAGAAGAGTCCAGCCCCTCATATCAAATTGAATTCTTCTTCCAGCAATACCTGGAAAGCCTCTGGTGTGGAGTATACCAGCAGAAAAATGTAGGTTATTTTGGAAAACAGAAATCCAGAGCATTGCAAAAAAGGCAGTGTGTTGAGAACACATTGGCAACATCCTTTTCTTCCTATTGCAATCAGGGTAAATTTTCGTTTGTTTGGAGCTGTATCAGGATGCCATGAGCAAAGAACCAATTCAAACAGCTTGAATTCATGTTCCATTATCCTGAGTACCACGCATGAGAGAAATACTAACGATTCATTGGAAGGGGGCCTTTAAAATCTCAGTGGGAATTTTGTCTGAATGAGAGCTGGGGAAAGCTTCTATAGTGGGCCAGGATATAGGAATGTAAATAAGTCCCCAGACTGAGAAGGAAGCCTGTGCCTGTCAGACACTAAAATAACAGTTACTTAGAGCCAACTGAGCCTCTATTTATGATGTAAAGATTAATAGTCTGAGTGGCAACTAAAAGGTGAAGTGATTCAGAAGTCTAGTTTTCAATTTTTAGAAATATGGAACAGGCTGGGTTTTGTAGCAGCAGATGTAAGAGGGGAGGAGGAAGGGGCAGGGCCGTGAAGGAAGCTGCAAGATGATTTTTAGATCATACGAAAAACATTTGGCTGTGAATCAAAGACAGGCACTTAGTGCCTCTGTCTCCTTCCACCCCAAAAAAAATAATCAGGGGTCTGTAGAACCAAAACTAATGAAAGGAGAATTTGTATGTCATGAAGTCAAAAGTGTGAACATACTAAATAAGAATCTTTTGTAGCACATCTGTACGAAGACATGGACAATTGTTCTGCAGTTTATCAGCAGCCCAGCAAGGAGCGATGCTGGCAGATACTGGACAACATGAAAGGGAGAAAGAGGCAGTATGCAGAAGAAGTGACAGTAGTCAGCTGAAGTTGCTGTCCTAAGTTAGTTAGTTGCTGTCTAAGTTAGGACTCAAGTCCTAACTTAGGATGGCTATAGCCAGATTGATGGAGTCAAATCACTGACAATGGTGTACATTATTCAGAAGGACAATGAGAGTCTTTTGTGGTGCTTGGAGATCCTGCTGGGTGCTGCAATTGCTGAGGTTGTTACTAAACTAAACATGGTCATGACCACTGGACTGCTTATTGAGGAAAGTACCTTGGGTACTGTGTGTCAGTGGCTGTGCTTAGGCAGTGCCAAAACAATTCAATCATGTCCATTTTGGAAACACATGCCCTACCATCATTCAGAGATCTACATGTTCTCTGCTAGATCAAACACATAGAAACATTTATAAATGTGTTTTAAAGAATTTTAAACTTTCCAGTTCAAGTTTTCAGTCACAACCTGGAGTTTTATGTACTCATGTTCACACATACACCCCTCTTTTCTGGGGTAAAGAAATCTTTCAGCACAACAGACATTCGAAACTTCTTATTTTGAGTCTTATTCTGAAGGAAGTTGATAGGATGGTCAAACAGTCCTGGCTTACAGTTTATGGAACTATGGCCCTGGCATTGGTGAAAGCTGTGATTGTAACCTACTGAGAAAAGTACACACACAGGAGTTCAGCCTTACCTGAGATCTGACTGCAAGTCAACTTCAGAAGACGTAAACACAATTTACAAGATTGAAGCTGTACCTGACATTCTTTTCTCATATTCTGTTGTTGTGACGGCTCTTACTAAATTTAAAGATACTTTATTTTTAATCCCTATATTGTTGCATTCTAAGTAAATGCTTTGTACAAGAACAGTTCCATAACACAGTTTGAGAAATTCAGGTTTCTGACAGCTTCTAGCACCTTATGGTAACATATCCTTGCATTTGCCAACTTTGTTTCTCAAAAACAGAATGCAGCTTTTTTTCTTTTTTTTTTTTTTTCTTTTTTTTTTTTTTTTATTTACAAAAAGCAACAGAGATATGATCAAACATTGTTTTTTCACAGTAGCAAGTGCAGAAAACAATGGGGTGGAGGCACTGTATGAAGTAATTTGGTTTCAATACTCAGCACCATTTATGAAATGCATCTGGATTTTTTGAAACGGTGATAGAAAGCCAAAGAGAGGACTGGATGTACAGTATGTTAGTTTTCCTTAACATGATGAAATCTGTATGTGGCATACAGCTGTCAAACCTGACCGGTCACAAATCCCCTACCCACTCATTCAAATAGTTTTTCCTGTCTTTACTCTTTCTGCCAGATGCTTCAGATGTGGATAGAGGGGAGGAAAGATGAGCCATCAAGGTCATCCAATATAGACTATTCCCAGACAAGGTTCTAGGCTCCATTCCAGTAAAGTCAGAGCTCAGAAATGGCACATGTTCAGATTTCCAGTGTTCAGCACTCACAGCTGTGACCAGATGTAAGATGCTCAGCACAGCCTCACTTCCAACTGGTATTTTTTTTTCTTCTCAAAATAACAGACACATCCACAAAACCTTTTTCTTTTTCCCTGTCCCTGTCCCTTTCCCTTTCTCTTTCCTTTTCCTAGAGAGTTCTAAAGATGTATTTGTCATCCAAGTTATCAGGAAATGATCCAAGTACTGGATCTGTGATATTTAAATTACAGGAAAATATAAGAAGAAGCTTCTGTTATGCATGGAAAGTGAGTCTTTCTTGATTGATTGATTTCCATTTTGAATACCGTACAATTGTGATTTCTTTCATCTAGCTATTTTATTGCTTCCTTACTCAAATAAACAAACACAATATCCTTAGGGAATGGCCAGGTTCAAGGCCAGGTCAGATGGGGCTTTGAGCAACCTGGTGGGAGGTGTCCCTGCCTAAGGCAGGGGGTTAGAATTAAATGATCTTTAAGGTCCCTTCCAACCAAACCCAAACTATCCTATGACTCTATGACAGTATTTTATGTCATGTATGAGCAGGCTCTTCTTGCCACTCTTGAACAAGTTCTCTGATACTCTTCTGAATTAAAATCATTACAAAGAAATCAAAATTGGCTTAGAGCGAGTGCATAAATTCTACTTAGAAAGTTGCTCAGAATCAGATAACATCCAGACTGGAGATTTTAAATGGAAAGCTCTACCAAAAGTACTCCTCTGTAGTTCTGCCAATAAAAACCCTAACGATTCTTGAGGAAATTCTTTATTCTTTCTAAGGAGAAGTAGCATGGAGAAAGGATGCATAGAAAGAAGAATATAGATTTTGTTTATTTCATCAGCCTTTAAGTAAGTCATCATAAATGCAGATATGCATCATAAAGGCAAAATTTGAGGGGGTTGGGGTTCAGATTTCTCCTTAGTTCCTTTTTTTTTTTTTTTTGTGGGGGAGTAGTGTATTATTATTATTATTATTATTATTATTATTATTAAATAATAATAATAAATCACATTTCTGATTCATGGCTATTCAGTAGGTTTGCTTTCTCTGTAGACGCTGGAGAGAGATGTTCCTTAGGTGTACTTAAAAAAAAAAAAAAACACCACATTTTTTAAAACTTCAGAAAATTTATATGATTACAAGGGGGAAGAACAGAAAGAAGGAATACTGACAATCCATGGGTACCCTTATAATTCTTCCTCGTGTACCAGAGCTGGATATACAACCATTTCTTGACTGCCACACCTGCAGTATGAAGATAGTAACAGGCTTTGGGGGAGTCCATCTGCTCCTCACTCACCACTTTCCACTGGATGATTTAGGACTTAGTGTTGTTCTTCTCACTCTGTTCTCTACCACTGAGCAACCTACTGCTTTTTTAGGGAAAAAATAAAAATAAAAAAATCCAGTTGGTTAGAAAGAATATTCTTTATGCTGCAGCTCAAATTTTTGCTGCAGTAGCAACAGCGAGGCCTGACTTGCCACAGAACATGGGGCTCTTTTCTGGGCTGCATCCTGCTGTTTCCCTTCAGAAGTGGCTTTTGACTCGATAGATCCATCTGCCAGGGAAAAATCAGGTCATTTGTCTAGGTCTTTCTTTTCCCATTCTGCAGATTGTGGAGACACTCTTGTATCTGTTCAGTTCAAGCATTTCTTCAGTCATTTCTCCTGGCAAGTATAAAAAAGAAATATATGACATATTTATTTATTTATTTATTTATTTTAAAGTCAGATATCAGCTAAGAAATAGATTTGGAGCACAGATCCTGTAAATTTTTGCATTATCTACTAATAACTGCCACTATGCTTAATATATGTTTGGATTCTCATTTGCCACTTCTTGATGGTATTCTGCAGACAGCACTTGGCTTATTGCTACGGAAGTGTTGGAGAGGGCTGTTTTAAAGCAAGGGGTGCTTTAAAGCAAGATGTTGGCCTACTTTTTGACTACGAAGAACACTTGCTTGAGACACAGGGAGATCATCTGTGATTTTAAAAATCATTTTATACAACAGATACATTAAGTAGTCAAACCACATGAATACTGGTTCCACAAACTAGCAAACTGATCAAAGATAACCATCATTCCACCTTTTTCACCCCAAGTTTAGATATTACAAAGTGGTTGTAAAGTTTAAATTGTTTTTATGATCAAAAACGTGCTTTTGGGATACTTGCAAATGCTATACATACATGCATACAAACACACACACACACACATATATATAGTGTATATATATATTTGTCCTGAGGGAGAAGATGTAATCTATCAGTGTGACTAGATTTGGCCCCTCATCTTAATGATGTATCAAGGGACCTATGAGGTGAATTTCACCAAAGATTTACATTCTCTGTGTCTGCTGTGAATTCTCTGCTGTCTGCCCTTTGGGCATGAGATAAATAGTGTTGGTTTCAGACAGTTCTTTATATCAGGATGCTTGTGTATTTCCCATATGAAAAATCTTCATGGACAACAGAAGAGGAAAAACTGTGAGCCTAAAGCATGCATGGAACATTTAATTACTGATTTTTTATTTATTTAATTTTTGTAGAATTCTATGAAAGTTTGTATTCTGTCACAAAGTAGAAGGGGTAATTTTCAGCTAAGGTACTTTATATTGAAAGTGTTTATTGGTTGGCTTTTCAAATATGGAGTCTGGTTCCTTTAAATTTCTATGGATTTGGGGTGTTTAAGTCCCACAGATTCTAGCATAAAATTAAAATGCTAACCTTCTCTATCCCTGGCTATATGACAGTAAAACAAGTGCCTAGAGTTATTAGTACTGGAATCATAGAACTAAGAGTTGCAAAGGTACATAAATGTCCAATTTTTAATTTAGCCAGTGCCATAATACATACTATGAAAAGTCATGCAAGAGCATGGCTGCATTAATACACACTGCAACACATTGATACTAGACAGATGACTCACTGGAAGTGTTTCAAAACAGTTTAAAGGAATGTAAATCCTTTAAGAACTCTAAACCAGTGGGGAAAAAATGGCAGCTTATTTTGCTCTCCCTTGACGTTAGTGTTAGTGAAGCTTTTTTTTTTTTTTTTTTTTTTTCCTGAAACATTCAGACAGGTATGTGAGATTTTGCATCATCAAGGGGTTTTACTGACATGTGGTTAAAACAATTAACTAATTCAGTTTTGTATCATTTTAAAGTTAAGTTTAGAGTCATATATGGTGTAGATAACACCACAAGCTTATGCCTGTGTCCTGGTTTTGTCTGGGATAGGGTTAGTTTTCTTCACAGTGTCTGGTACCGGGCTGTGTTTTGGATTTAGGATGAGAATAACGCTGATAACACACTGGTGTTTCAGTTGTTGCAGTTTACAGTAAGTGAAAGACTTTTTGGCTTCTTGTGCTTCTCTGCAAGCAGGGAGGCTGGGAGTGAGCAAGGAGCTGGGAGGGGACAGAACCATGACAGCTGGCCCAAACTGGCCAAAGGGGTATTCCATACCATATGGTGTCATGCTGAACAGTAAAGCTCGGGGGTTGGCCAGGACAGGGAGGTGCTGCTTGGGGTGTGGCTGGGCATCAGTCAGCAGGTGGTGAGCAATTGCATTGTGCATCACTTGCTTTGTATATTCTTTTCTCCTTCTCCTTCTCCTTCTCCTTCTCCTTCTCCTTCTCCTTCTCCTTCTCCTTCTCCTTCTCCTTCTCCTTCTCCTTCTCCTTCTCCTTCTCCTTCTCCTTCTCCTTCTCCTTCTCCTTCTCCTTCTCCTTCTCCTTCTCCTTCTCCTTCTCCTTCTTCTTCTTCTTCTTCTTCTTCTTCTTCTTCTTCTTCTTCTTCTTCTCTCTTCCCTTTCTGTCCTGTTAAACTGCCTTTATCTCAACCCATAAGTTGTTACTTTTATTTTATTTTATTTTATTTTATTTTATTTTATTTTATTTTATTTTATTTATTTATTTTTATTATTTTTTTTTCTTCTGATTCTCTCCCCCATCCCACTGTGGGAGGGAGTGAGCAAAGGGTTATATGGTGCTTAGCAGCCTGCCAGGTTACACCACAACACTCCATTACAATATCTCATTCAGGTGTTCTATTAAAACTAAAAGGATATTTAGGTTCGATGAATTTGTTCAGGTAGCAGATCTGACAGGTAATGACTTTCAGCTGTCCCTTTCATTACAATTTTCTGCAATATTATGCATTTCCATGCACACCCATTCCTAGGGCAAAAAGTGGGGAGGAGTCTGATGGGACCCAAGAGCTTGTGCTTTTTGGTTGCTTCCTAAGGGCACCCTGTGGGCTGCTACAGAAGCCCTGAGAGCAGAGCTGGGAGCGATGTCAAGGGCAGGAGGCTTTGCCAAGCCACTTTGGGGACCAGATGATTCTGGCCTGTTCACTCACAGGCCAGGGACCTATAACGTCTGCTGACATACGGGGTGATGTTTCTAACTACTCATTGAGGCTAACTGATGAGCTTTACTTTGAATTGACATGTTTTCTAGGGCAAGTTACTCCTCTGTGCCAGTGCAACAGATTTGTTAAGAGTCACTGACAAATGAACGCATCTGGTCATGTACACAAAGTGCAGGAACAGGTCAAAGAATGGAGAACATGTATTTTTAACTCTGTCCTTATATGTTTTTTGGAGTGTAATTCTGCTTCTGAAGCAACCCTTGTTAAAAATAAATAAATAAATAATAACAACAATAATAATAAATTACGTATTTTCAAAAGTTTCCTGAAGTCATTAACATCATCAAAGACCTCTAGTCCTGATGACCTGCTTGAGATTGATGTCTGTAATATAACTTTTTGTGACCAGATCTTCAGCATTTCTTTGAAACTACTCTGACCTTTAGTTCCAGAGCCTCAAAACCACAGCACATGATACTCACATACATAAAGTTCTTAGACTTTATTTGAAGCTGTCTTCTGTTTGGGATTGTTGCAACAGTAGGATACAATCTTATTATTAGCAAATTGGTTAGATTTTCTGTGGTCTTCTCTATGCAAGGAGAGACTGCCCTCTGCATTGGCATCTTTATGTTGGCATTAATTTGTCATAATGACTCAGGAGTCCTTTCACTCTACAATAGAATAAATGGTCTCAAATACCCAATAGAAACAGAACTTTGTCCTTCATTTTCAAGTGCAATGGTGGCAACCTTTCTCTTATGTTTTGCCTTATAAGTGTACACATATTAAGCAGGCTTTAACTATTAGCAATCCATAGCTGGAAAGACATCTGGTATAGAAAGTGAGGTATACTACACTTTCACAAACATCACCTTAACCTTTGCCAAAACTGATTTTCAGAAAGTATAGGGATGACCAAAGGTCCTGGCCTCTTACCATTTCTAATCTTTCTCAGAAAAGATAGCTATTCACTAGTGTAAAAAATGCAGAAAGAAAACCTCTTCTGCTTCTGTTTCTTGTAATACTTGTAATTTGTGCACCTCTTGATCAGACCCAAAGACTGCCACTTTGGCAATTGAAAATCAGACAATCAACTGACTGCAGATCAACGGCAAAAACAAGTTTTCAGAGAACTCCCAAAATATGGGGTCATTTGCAACTTTTATTTTTTTTTATTTTTTTTTTTTAGCTAAAAGTCTATAGTCAAGGAGTCAAGGATAACAGATCACTTGCTCGAGGATATTGGCATTGCTCTAAAGCAACTACAGTGAGGAGAATAGTGCGCATTAAATAGGAGCCAACATTTGGAGTGATGGTTATAAAGGCTAAATAAGAGTGAATAAGGAAGATCACCTTAAAAGGAAGATCTTAAGGAAGATCACCTTGAAAGATCAGTCTTTCAATGGACTGTGAATGGGTTTGTGATAGCATCTGCAAAATATGTTTTCAAATGCATCCTTTGATTTCGGTAGAACTGTGCTGATTTACACTAGGAAGGAGTCTAGCCCAAGTTTAAAAACTGAGAATTCTATCAATCACATGTAATATTAGCTTTGTGTCTCAGATCTATTCTGCCAATTGCCATTTCTGTGTTCATATGTCAGCCTTGTTGTACAGGGGAAAGAAAAAAAAAAACACACAAAAACCTGATGATCTTGAAGGAGCAGTGAGTGCATGGAGTGCGAGGCTGTCTGCTGTTCTTATGTGTGTCACAACTGTAGCATGAAAGGCACACAGCTCATGGCACTAGGTTACATGTTGTGTTTACTTAGCCATAGGAATCCTAGGCTAGGATTCTCCTGCTATTTCACTGTTATACTGAGATGCTAACATGAATTTAAATAAGGTGAGTCCAATTCAGTTTCAGTGTAAGGAGAAGCAAATAAGTATTACAACAGAGTTGTAATTGCATCGTAGTTACCCTGCAGAGTATGCAAAGTGCAGAGTATGTCTTGCTTAAATTCAGTAGATTCCATTAAGCCTAGACCTTTCCTGAAAGATGAAACTCACTAATTTTATTATTTATGAATCAACCCCTATAAGTATAAAACAACACCTTTTACATCAAGTAAAATGAATCCTGAATAGAGAAGGGAATTTTAAAAATAAGTTGCACCTAACAGTGCGTGAACTGTGAAATGCATTTGAAAAATATTTTTTTATTTTCCCTTTTCATTTTTGATCTTGAGTGCACTTGTAGCCATCTTGTACCCATCACTTCTGACACACAAGGCAGACCAGAGGTGCAGATAGCAACTTTGTTAAATTTACTTCTCCACTTCCCTCTCTCTTGCTTCCCATTCATATTAATAAATACCTTTTACTGGTAGATTTCCCTCTCACTGGGAGAAACTTGGCCAGAATTTTCATAATCATCCTTCTGTGGTGACAGCACTTGTGACTGGTACTGAGCTCCTGTATGCTTGCATTTTTTTTACACAGAGAAGTAACTCTGTCATCTCATCTACCTTCCTTCGTATGTGGCCTTACAGTACCACTAAAGCCATCTTATAGCTAACTGCTACTAAGAAGCATGGTCTTGCCTGCACCCACATCTTTCTGATAGGATTTTCAATACTGTCTTTTCTTCTGGCACTGATCCCACAAAAAAAAAAAAAAAAAAAAAAAAAAGAAAGAAAACAAAAAAACAAAACAAAACAAAACAACAACAAAAAAAAAAACAGGCTCAGAAAGCTAAGCCAAAAGAAAGCTAAACACTTTTTTTTTCTTTCTTTTTTTTTTTTCTTTTCCTTTTCTTATTTCCTTTCCTATTTCCTTTCCTTTCCTTTCCTTTCCTTTCCTTTCCTTTCCTTTCCTTTCCTTTCCTTTCCTTTCCTTTCCTTTCCTTTCCTTTCCTTTCCTTTCCTTTCCTTTCCTTTCCCTTCCTTTCCTTTCCTTTCCTTTCCTTTCCTTTCCTTTCCCTTTCCTTTCCTTTCCTTTCCTTTCCTTTCCTTTCCTTTCCTTTCCTTTCCTTTCCTTTCCTTTCCTTTCCTTTCCTTTCCTTTCCTTTCCCTTTCCTTTCCTTTCCTTTCCTTTCCTTTCCTTTCCTTTCCTTTCCTTTCCTTTCCTTTCCTTTCCTTTCCTTTCCTTTCCTTTCCTTTCCTTTCCTTTCCTTTCCTTTCCTTTCCTTTCCTTTCCTTTCCTTTCCTTTCCTTTCCTTTCCTTTCTCATTGATTGTCTCCTGGTTTAGCCCCATAAATCAACTTGTCATTTGATTAGACATTTTATCAGAGTCAGAAGCACATGTCCAGGCCTGGAGCTGCAGGAGACCAATGAGATTGTCCCTGTACACAGCAGCCAGACACTCAGTGGGCTTGTCCAAGTCACAAATGGCAATTCCAATGCCTGAATTAGCTTAGTCTGCTCTCAGCACTAAAGTAGAATAATAATTAAAAAAAAAGTTCTCAACTCCCATTAAGCTATAACTAAATATATTTATATAATAATTAATTAAATATTCAAATATTTAAATATTTAGGTGTCCTGAACTGTTTCTGAAAGGCCCCAAATGAGGGACAATATTGCCTACTAATTCAGGTACCCATGCCTAATGGCCTGAGCAATTTGCCTGAGTAGAGGAATATTACAATTTCTGACAATTTCTGAGTCCAAGGTAGCATTTTGATTTGAAGAAGTGTCATTTTAAAGCCCATTTCCCAGCTGACTACACTTCCAACTGTTGGTTCAGTTCAGCAGCAGATGTATGAACATCCTATGTTAATGATACTTTTTTTTTTCATTTAAATTATTCAGGTTTGTTTTAGGGAGTGTACAAGCCAGATATGCTATGAAGCAGTCCATTAATTGTTTGAATGTTGTATTGAAAGTGAGTTTTGTCCAGAGATATTAAATCCATTAGGAAATGTTTAAAGGAAGAAATACTGCTCTTACTGAAATAAATTCCACTAGAAGATTATAAATACATAGAACAACAGGGAGAGAAAAGAATAGCTCAAGTGAGTCAGCATGTAAGTCCTTCTACATTCTTTGTATTCATCTTCAAATGACACTATTTCACTTTTTAATTTCAGTTATTACTGTGATAATGGCATTCAGATTGTCAGTGCAGTATGACAATTACTGTAAAGAAATTATCTGAAAATCTTCAGAAGGAAATTCATCATTCATTTTAGCACATACAATAGCTCCTGCCAGCATAAGGAGAAGCCACTGCTTTTATTCAAGTGACCTGGTAAATACTGCCTACCATATCAACCAATATATCCTCGTCTCAGCAAATCAGCTCTTTATAACAGTCAGAAACTTACTGCTGTTATTAATATACCATCTACTCTGACGTAAAGCTTTTGTTATTGTTATTTTGCAGGGGGGTGAAGGGCAGGGGGGAGAAAAGCTAACAGAATCTTACAAGGAAGTTTACTGGATTTACAGTGAGCAGGTCAGAAGAAACCCACTCAGAAGCAGATTTACGGGGGAAGAATGGAGAGAATACAAACCCTACCACAAGCTCCTGATTTCTGCTCCTGTGCCATAGGACTAGGTGCCCATAAGCTGCCTACAGCAAATTTTCCTTTAGCTCCCCACATTTTATGCACAGAATAGGGAAGATGGAGAGAATCTGTAGTGTTGTGCAGACTCCTTGGTTTCTCCCTGACTCCTGCCCCACACTGCTGCCCTGTTTCATCAGGTAATGTGCCAGTGACATGCCTCTGTTTTGTAATAAAGCTTAATTTAAGTGAAGTCCATGCTTACCTCCTACAGTGTAGATAAAATTTCAGATAATTGATGCTCTGTTTGATGTACTCCTTCTCATTATAACAAAAGAGAAGTTCTAGTTACCACTGATGCTCCTCATTTGAGCTTGTGACTTAACTCTCTGCATCCCTTCTTTGCCTCCAGAAAAGCTGAGTGATGAGCGGAAATGTTCGATATTGGGTGAAGTTTTTTATCTTTGAATGGATGTACAGGAATCCTGTCATCATCAGGGCTTCCCTGGGCTTTTCTTCTCTTGTGATTTAACCCAGCAGGCTGCTAAAGAGCCATACGCTTGCTTCCACCCAAAAGAATAAGCGGTGGAAAGAAAGGAGGGGAGAATAAGAAAAAAGGTAAAACTCATGGATTGAGATAAAAGCAGTTTAATATGATAGAAAAGGGTTAATAATAATAATAATAATGATAAAAGAATATACAAAACAAGTGATGCACAATGCAGTTGCTCAATACCTGCTGACAGATGCCCAGCCAGGCTCTGAGCAGGAGCCTCCCCACCCGACCTGAAGTGAAGTCAGGGTGATTATAATATCATTTAATATATGTCTCTGCATATCCTTTATGTCAAAAACTAATTTCCTGAACAATTTCCTGGATTTCTGAGGGCTTTGCCAAAACTGACAACTGTGTGTCAAATAGACTGAAGTAATTCCAGTACGAATAAAAATGTACTTTAAAAAAGGCCATTTTCAGAATACCTCTTTCATTAGATTCTAAATTTCAGATTCCTCTGGGACTTGGTGTGATATTTTGTTACCAGAAATTCCAGGATGGCTTTAGTATTTAGTGCATTTTTAGTATTTTATTGCAACTTATTTTTATGAAATGCAGAATTGAAATCTGAGGTATCTCAAGAGGTCATTTTGGCTTTGTCCCAGCCCCAGGTCAGGATGATCTATGCTTCTGTCATTCCTGATGGGCATGTCCTTCTTGCTGTTGATGACTCATGGTGGTGGAGATTTCATAGCTTCCACTGACAGCACAGTCCATGTCTGCACTATATAAACTGCTACAAATTTCTCTTAGTAGCAAATTCAAATATTCCTTTCAGCAATACAGGCCCATTACTTCTTTTCTTTCCCACCCTGTACATCTGAAATGGCTCTCGAAAAGTCTGTGTGGGTGTCTGAATAGAAGTTAGTATTCCAACCAGGGCTTGGATGGGAGGATTGCATCACAGGTCTGGTGAGCTATTCCTGTCAATAGAGCCTAATGCAACATTTGTTTTTTATTGAAACAGCATGATATTGTTGGTTCAAGTTCAGATGGTGGCCTATAGCACCGCTTTGATACTTTTTTTTCCAGAATTCCTTCACAACCAATTGTTTCCCAGTCTTTATTTGTGCAGTTGACTATTCTTGCCTAATGTCTCTTACAACAACAAAATGATCCCCTCTGATTAAGATTACCAAGACACACGTGGCAACAGTACATCAGATCACAAGTTGTATGCATTTCTGCCTGGTTCTACACTCTTGGCTTTGCATTCACTGCATGGGCAGGCACTGTCTGTATCCTGACACTCAGATCATTGGGAATGTGCTATGTGTTTTGCCACATACTGAAGGCAAATTTGCAAACACCAAATTAAGTCAGTTGTATCCATGGAAACATCACTTAGACATATGGGTATGCAGTTTCTCTTCTAGCCCTCTGATTGGGCTATTCAGGATCTGGCTGTTCTGTAGAGCAAGTCTTCCTAGTTGAAAAGATAAATAAAAGGGAAAAATCGTTGTATTCCAGGACAGTCTGTGAATATAAAGGACACTTGTGGAATTTATTAATTGATTACACCACAGTTTAAGATACATCTCTTCTAAATATCATTTTGTTAACTCACTGTTTAAAGCTGAAGTCAGAATTCTCAGGTGGGCTGATTTTTCATATACTTCATTGAGCTTAACTACAACAAGAATCAATCTAGAAAGCAGAAATTTTTAGACAATTTCAGAAATAATTTATCCAATGATTATAGTACCTTCTGAAAATTCACCATATTAACTTATATAGATGCTGTTGTTATTTTCTGTTCTATGAACTAGCAAGCTGTTATGAAGTCATGAACAGAGAATACCTGACCATGTGAGAGAATACCTGACCAGAGGTAATTGATCAAAATGCTATTCCCAATTCAGATGTAAATTTATGACCTTGTTCAAGACATTTCGTCTCTGCTACCCAGTTTTATAGCTAGACAATGGTTACTGGCTTCCTGCTCAGAAACACATCACTTTGAAAGCAATGAGAAAAAAATGTCCTTGAAGAGAGGAATTATTTTCAAAATTAACTTTCCAATACAGTATTTCAAATGTGCTTTCTATAACTTAAATATTCTGCAGCATTCACTGTTTTGTCAAATATCATCACTGAAAATATTTAGAAAAGTCAATTTAGAAGAAATCTGAATAGTGCCAGAGATAATTCACTTTAAAATATGAATGAAAATGTATACATTATATGAGCTACATACTCAGCTATGAAATTGGCCACAGAACTTCGAATGTTTTGTACTTTCAAGTAAAAAATTCTGGGGAGGAATTTATCTGCAAACAGTTTTCATGATTTCTATATGCCTTTTTCTCTTTGGGAAGTAACAAGTTTTAACTTTATATGTCTGCCAAATCTGAATAAGATTTAGGGGACAAAGAAAAGGCTCTTCTGCACCAGATGTTATTCCTTCTGCCAAATACCAGTCTACAGCAGACAGCAGTGGTATGTGAAACAGAAGTGAATTTCAAAAAGATCCTTTTTTATGAGAAAAAAAATTGGGTTCAAGATCAGCTCCACCTTTACTGAAAAGTGACTTTTCTTTTTAGTGCCATGATGCTCTGTGAGAAGGCCAGCAGCTCACTTCAAATTTGAATTTTCATTGAAAAAGGTCCTTTTGGCAGGAGTATTTCTAACTTTTTTAACTTTTTTTTTTTTTTTCTTTTTCTAAGTACAATGTTTAAACAGTCTTGCTTACTATAAAAAGGAGAATGAATTTAAATTCTAATAAGAAAAAAATGCCAACATAAAATTAAAGTTTTCTTCTGCTGCCTTTTGCCCCCTAGGGTTTTTTATGAGACTGGTATCATTCTAATATTAATTGCCTTCTGTATTTCCCATGAATGTTATGATTAGGATTTATAGTTACAATATTTTTATTAGATGAACATTTTCATATAACTCAATGATTCTATCAGATCTAAGGCTTAATGAGAGGAAATATATTATGAAACAAATACTGGCAGGTATTTTTGTGTTTTCAGCTATAAAAAAAAACAACACACTATAGATAGTTTTTGTTACATATTTCGTCAAAATTTGTTGCTATTATGCTTAATTGAGCAAAGATGCCATTGGGTGTTGCCAAGGCATCGTTACCTTTTCTTTTATTATTGGGCAAAATCAGAAAATGACAATTTCATTAAAATGTACAGCTATAATTAAAGTATAACATTATTTTTACAATCAGGAAAAAAAAAAGAGCAATTATAATTCTCATTAGTATTAGATACAGCAATTGGGAGACTAATTATGAAATGTAATGAACAGGAGAGAAGGCAGCTTGAGTTTGTTGCTATTATTTTTATTTTTATTTGTAGATTTGTGCACAGCTGTATTGCCTTATGAAACCCAAAGAAGAAAAGATTGCTTAGGAAAAAAAAATCACTTGATGTGACAGGAAATGTAGGATGATAAGGTATTTCTATTCTTATATAGTTATTCACAAATATTAAACTAAAATTAAATATTCAGCATTGGTTAAAATGGAACATATAAAGCTTGATTTTGAATTGATGCAGTGAGATAGTTTCAATGAAGAAACTATCATGCTTGTTACAGGATTTTACAGGTTTCTGATTCTAGTCAAATTTTCAGTCCTGCTTCACACTGAATTCACATAACTTTTGAAAATTATACTAGGAAGTAGCCGTGTGTTTAGGTTCCCAACTACCTTTTGTCTAACACAGAATACAAAACTGCACTGTTTTGTACAGTTATTGTTGTTGTTGTTGTTTTTCTTTGTACTATTTTTATTATTATTATTGTTATAGTTATGGCAACCTAAATTAAACTTAATTAGTCCATAGGAGTTCAGCACAGATTATGACTCCCTCAGAAACGGTCCCAGTTTCCTTCAGACTCCATTAACACTGACTGTCTAAAGAAAAGGAAATGTAAAGAAAATAAAACATCTCTTTTCTCGTTTCCTTCTGTGGTTCTTCACAAAGTTCTCTTCACCCAGAATAGATTTGGTTGAAGAGAGGAGAAATTAAAACAAAACAAAACAAAACAAACAAGCAAACAAAAGCATAGTCTGTATGGGTCTCAGAACTGAGCTGTTAGTACATATTTATCAAATGTGGCCAGATGTGGCACTTTTAAGTTGTAATAGTTGTAGTTGTAGTTGTAAATAGCTTCTTTGATGTTGGTATGTAGGTGAAAGTAGAGTTTCTTCATTTGTTAGGTCCTTCCCATTCAGCCAAGATTTGTTTTGTTTTTGTTGCTATGTGACAATGACAGGAACATACCATTTAGATGCTCTAAAAGTTGGATGTTTAGCATTAACCTGGGTTCAAGACAGCTTCTCACAATAGCTTTTCAGTTTTCTGTAGAGACCTTTTTTTTTAATCATTACGTTCTTTGTGGCTTATTATTTAAACTCTGGAAACTTCTCTTCAGATTTTGGTAGTATGTGGTTAAGGAGGAAATCCTGGCGCCTGTTGCAGAATCAGCTGGCAATATTTGTAGACTGTTATTAAATGCTTACAATAGTAATATCTATTTCTCTGCATTTTCATTGACCCTAATTAATTCATAAATCTTATCATAAAAGGAAGGATAGACAACCCTGAGCTAAAACTAATCTTCTTGAGTGAATTGCTAACAAAATATCTCTTGCCAGTCAGACTGTCTGTGAAACCAGTGGGCACTGATCACATTAATCTTGTTTAATTTCACATCTCTTCTTGTTAAAAGCCTATCCAACACTGTGATATAGCTAAGATCAAGTTTTAGCTGCATGAAAGGTTGTCACTGTTCTCTTTCTAAAAGTCTTTCATGTCAGCTCTATGGTAAGAAGGCAATAAACTATAAATTTGCATTAGAAGTCTTTGATTACCTCCTTGTTAGGACTTTTTCTGAGACCTAAAGGGTAGTCTGTGTCCAGCTGTCATCAGAAGTCTCAGTGAGTAGGACAGCCAGTTCCCGTTGTAAGCCCTTGCCTTAATATTTCGAAATGAATGCGATATCCATGTGATCTAGAAAGCACATACTTCAAATATCTCCTTGCTTCTATATAAGTCATGCCACCTCTAAACATATTCTAAGGCTTGTTTGAATTTCAGGAATGTAAATCAATATAACCTCAAGTTGTCTTTATTTGCACAATGATATAAGACATTTCTTGTGATGGAGAGAAAGCAATAACTTGTCTTTCAACAGACAATGGGTACATTTAATAGTACTTGGCATTTGCATACTTTTACCATGTCTGCAGTATGTTGTCAGATTTTTTTGTGCCAGAAAGGTCACTGGACTAGAATGGGTGGGTGATAAGGACAGAGGAGCTGATGGTGAACATCCCACATGTTTGACAGCAGTGGATTTGGGTGATCTTGAAGAGGCTGATATTGACTGATGTTTCCAGGATGTGACTTTTACATTAAAGAGCATAGTGCTCCCTGGGAAGTCGTTTCTATCTGTAATGAAAGAATAAGCATAAAAGTTATTTTCTAAAGAGGTGAAAAATGTGAAGCCAAACAGAAACATTCAGTTAGAAGGCCTGGTGTAACTATGCTTATTAACATAAAGCTTTTATTCATTTTATATTATTTAATTATTAACATATGCTTAGTAACACAGCTAAACAGCAAGTAGAGAGGAGTAGATATGCACTGTACTTCCATCCAGGAGTGAGAGATAAGGCCTTAATAATGGAGAATTCATTAGGTAGAAATATTTCTGTAATAAAGACATCAGTGCAAATAATAGCAGTGATATTTTGTGCTGATGTGTTATGTCAAAATAGTAGTATATAATTGAATTCAAGTTTAAGAAAATTATACATCTCTCAAATGTTTACATGTGTTACCAGCTCTGCGTTCAGCTGCTCTTAGGTACTTGCTAATATCTGCCCTTCATGTTCATTTTTTTTGCCAACTCTGTGCCAAGGGAGAAATCACATTCCTTTTCCTGACACTCACTTCAAACACCTTAAAACCTTTTTAACCCCAAATGGCTGCACATTTGTACAGTCATTTTGACCTCTAATCCTGAAGAACTTTTGCAGTTCTGTCATGAGTTTTGTTATTATCTGCTCAAATGCAGACACAGTCACATTTCTCCATTTCTACAAATTGAAATGAGAAATGATCTTTATTATTATTATTATTATTATTATTATTATTAATTATATGCTCTGTCCTTGCAAAACTTTTTTTTTTTTTTTTTTTTTGGTGGTGGCTCCAGATGAAGTATTCATATTCAGCCATGTAGTCCACATACTGTATGCCCCATTACTCATTCCAGCCACAACATTTATCTGTGGATCCTATTCTGCAGGCAAGGTCTGGTTTTCTCTTTGGCAGAGAACTATTCATTTGGTAGAAACATTCTTTGATTTAATGGGTAGAACTTAAGTGCAGTAGAGGTCACCCTGAATGCACTCTACTTGTCAGTATTTGTATTTTGAAAACATTTCTTTTATGTAGATTTGCTAAGCTCAGAAGCTAATTGAAGAACCTGCATAGGGATGGACCTCATTAAAAGTATTCTTCATGGAGAGCTACTTTTTGAGGTCTGCCACTTGTCTGGTCTTTGTTCACTTACAGTGTACTTTAAAGATACTGTGGGGAGGTGATTTTTGTTTTGTTTTGTTTTGTTTTTGAGAATGCAATAATGTAGAAAAACAGCTTAATGAAAGGTGTATTTTGCAGTTGCTTATGTACATCAAACTTATGAAATGAAATCAGACTTGTTCTACAAATACTATTTTCTATCACAAGATGTTGATTGTCACTAATTACATTCCTGTCCTTTTCCAGCTAAATGAATGTTCCATTATTTTGGCCATGACTGACATTAGACTCAGCAGCCTATAGCTGCATAGGTCATCTTGCTTATCCTTGTGAAGTACTCACAAGTATTAGGATTATTCTTTCTGTCTGTTGTATTTCCACAATGGTTTTCTAAGGTGATAGTTAATATTCAGTGCTCACTATAGAGAATTTGTAGGATTTCTGGGTGAAAGTTCTCCAGAATTGTTTGCTAAAAAAAAAAGGGTTGAACACCAATGTATCATGTTTAACATCTCTTTATAGATGTACACTACTCTTAATGTACTACAATATGTTCTCTTTGGATATGTATATCAGCAGCTTTTTTCCAAGTATAGATCATAATTATGTTCAAATAGTGTTGTGTTTTCCTTATCACTAAATATTTTGCCATCACTATCAGATAATTATAACGGTAATAGTATTTCACTGCTACCAAATAATGAATCTTATACACATATATAAAAATTTTGAAGCTATGTTTCCATAAATATTAATTAATAACATTAATTTTTGATGGATATTGATTTTTCCCCTGTGTCCTTGGATTTTCTCATCAGATTCTATATGTTATAAATTCTAATTTACACTGATATCCATTTCTCCCTTTCAGTCATTTTCCATCAATAGTAATTACTACATTTTTTCATCCACTAAGTTCAGCTTTTTAACAGCCTTTTATTCATTCATTAAGTACTCCCAATTTCTTTTAATATTCCTCACACTAATTTTTATTAACTTTCTTCAGCCTTTGTAGAATTAACCTTCTTGATGAACTGTACTAGTATGTGTGTGTAAGAAACTGTTTTGAAACTATCCAATTTACTACAGTCAACGCCAACCAGTTGTTAACATTGTTTCAGCATCAGTCCAGTGATTAATTCATCAGAAATTATCTTGTAAAGTAAAATTCCTCTTGATTTTTAGAAACCATAAGCTTGGAACAGTATTTTACTATCTGATGGCAGAGTACTTCCTGTGCCTGCTTTCACAGTCAAAGTCCTTGTTAATACAATTTCTATCAACACATATAAAGACTATGTTAAGGACTCTGTTATCAGATTTGATTCAGTAGTGATTTATGCATACTCAATTTTTGATACATCAGTAACTCAAACTGTTATCAGTTATTCAAAATAATTCATGAGATTTTAATGTAGAATACAGGAATCATCTTTTCCTCCCTCCCTTTATTTTGTATTTGTTCTTCTTTTCATATCTCAACTGTAAATGTACCAGATTAAACAGAAAAATGCCTAGGTATTTATGATAGTTTCCTGCTGCTTTTGCAAGTTCATATTTAGAATTTATCCATAGTGTGCTGGCTCTAAAGTTAGTGACAGTCTAGTTCTCAAGAAATTCAGTACAAAAGATAGAAAGAGGAGATTGAGCTCATCCACAAATTGCTCAAGTGGATGAACTCAAAATTTAAGTTTTGGCATTTTCTATCCAAATCTGAAGAGTCACAGGTTCATCTCTGGTAATAGATCTAAAAATAAAGCAATGCAAACTGAAGTCCATTTCCTCAAAATAAACATTTGATTTGGTATGGCACATGGTGGTGAAAAAAAAACACAACACAATAGATATCCCAGGTCCATGAGGTCTCTGTATACTTGAATTCCTTTTTCTGGTGTCTTTCCATTGCTTTACTGCAACAGAAGATGTTGATATGGGGTAGTTACCAATGTCTTCCAAAAACTTAACCACTGTTGGCTGAGGGCGAAAATTACACAAAATACCCCTGTATCTTTTTGCATCCCTTTCATATTCTTAGTAAATGCTGTTCATGTTTATTTTAACACTAATGAAACCAATAGCTGTCTATAAAATTAATACTTATAAATTTTAATAAATTATATCTTTATTTATCTCCAGAGGATGTGAATTCCTTTATATGACTTCAGTAGTTCAGAGCAACTGTTCTACCTGGATTACCTGATGCTTTTCTTAGCTTTTCTTAGTTTTGAATAAAACGGGAAGTTTTGAAATGCCTTTGGAAATTTTATTTTTATTTTTATTTTTTATTCTTTTGGTTGGTACCTGCGTAGCATGTCCTATACCATCAGTTGGGGGAATTAAAGGTCTTTTGCTGTGATATTCATTTTTGTTACATTGGAAAACTCCTATGGCAAAAACAATGTTTATGGTATCTCTTTGTAATTATGAAGGCCACATTTCTGTCAATACTCACTTGAGATTTATTTTTTTAGGGCAGTTTCATGACACTTTATGTATTCATTTTTCCTATCATAATTTTGTTTAACTGTGGTTAAGCCAAACAAAAATCCTAACAAGTGTTGACTGGAAATGAATTCTGGAATTACAAACCTGCTAGTAATAGTCAGTGGCTGATTAGACTGAGGCCAGATACTGATGCTGAGTGCTGAAAGAAGCATCTAGCAGGCTGAGCAAAGCAATTTGTAATGGACTTTGAGCATAGAAAAGCTGTAAATCTTTTTAAAGCACCTAAATTTTGGGCTTTGATTGAAACAGCAATAAATCTACACTGGAACTGTAATGCATATGTGTGTACAAAGAGGATGTTGCTAGCTTTGATATTCTTACTACAGGATTATCAGTCCAACACACTTCACTTAAATAATTAAATAATGTCATAGTTCTAAACTTCAATTTAATTAAGTAAATATCTTCTGACAACTTCCATGGCTGATTCTTAAAGCCTTTAGAACTACGAGAGGAGGAAAACAGCAGCTGTGGACTGCTTGTGCTACAGCACCTGCCAGGTCTGCAGGAGCCATTGTAACAATTGTGAGTGGTCCTGGGAACAGGGGTACAGTTGATTAGATGATGACTTTGTTCAGTAGAACATCTAGGGACTGTCTGAGATATAACTCATTGGTACAGATCGTAACCCCCTCCATTTGGAGGATGATGGTTTCTGTCTTTGTGCTTCATAAACAAGCCTCTAGTAGAGATACTGAGGTAAATCCCTTCTTTGGTTTCAGACAGAGACGGTGGTCATGCCTGTACAATGGGGGATCTAGTTTTATTGTGTGTCATCTTTACCAAGGACTAGGGTACTGTATTGTTCATTAATTTTCACAAACACCTGATTTCTACCCAAAATATAGTCTACTAATCAGGTTTTCATGCTGCCGAGAAGATGGTGAAAAGAGCATTGCTGAGAGCAGTCTGACTGTAAAGGCTGCCAGGTTTTCCTAGCCTTGAAATTAGCTTATTACTCATATAGAAATCCAAAGTTTTATCCCTTTCCTGTAAAGTCTCTGAGGTTTGAGGAAGAGGTTAACAATTCTCTGTGGGACTTCACTGGCCTTGTTTTGTCAACCTGCTTGGGGTTCCTCTTCTCAAGGATACAGGACTCAGTGTATGGACTCTCCTTATGAAAGACCTGTGTTTTTCCTCTCCTTTCAAACCCAGATAATTTTATTTCTGTAATAACACAAAGAGAACAGAGGCAGGAAAATGGTATCTATGGACCCATACACACCTGCTTGTCTGTCTATGAAAATCACTATGAGTGACGAAGAGCAACATTGAAATCTGAGCAGGTTTGAATGAGCCTTTGAACACTGGATGAGGCTCAGAACAAGGAAGCAATGTGAAAATAGAACAAGGATGTTATTTCTTTTTACTGTAGGATGTTATTTCTCTTTACCGTAAAGATGTGTAAATCCACAAGGCAGGATCATGGCAGTTGGTTGTGTTCAAAGTGAAGCATCCAAAGATAAAAACCAAAAAATCATCTTAAAAAATCAAAAAATATATAAAAGCCAAAAATCATCCTAAAACCAATAGCTAGAAAGACAAAATATTTTAAGAAACCATTGTATTTTACTTATGAATTTAGGCAGGTAGGCAGAGAAAATGGAAGTGGCCATATGAACTTAACCATGGGTGTGATATCCACATAATTTTTGCAAAATGCTGTTCGTAGTGTCATTGCTAATAACTTCTCTCTGATAAGAAAGAATCCTGTAACAGGTATTCCTTAGAAATGACAATGAAACAGTTAATATGTGAAACGACATATTACTTGTATTCAGAGAGGGTCCGTAGAAGTGTGGTTTGCCCATTGCATGCTGAGCCTCTCAGAGCCATGCAAGCAGGGCGATTGAATGACACTGAAATTATGGCTTTTTCTTCAGATTCTCATTTGCACTGAGGAAGTGTGGAACAGGCACTCAGCAATAATTTCTCCAAACATCAGTTACCAGGTAATTATTTCTTTTAGCCTGATTCTAATTTGAAGAGTATGGCTACAAGACTGCTTTGGATACAGCACATAGCAGTTGATCCTGCTGTCTTTCAGGAGTGTAATTTGCTCCTTTGGGGGTGTTTTTATGTCTTTTCATGGGTTCAGCTAGAACGCTATCCTCCAGATGGAAAGTACAGTATTTTATTGTTTCTCTAAGAATGGCTAATACTTTTGTTTGAAAAAAAGAAAGGAAAAAGAAAGGAGAGGAGGAAAGGGGGGGAGGGGGGGGGGGGGGTGGAGGAAGAGGGTTGATCATAATGATGGAAAATATCTGATAAAGTGACAGAAACACATAAAGGTACCATCACTTTTCCAGCTCTCCTGAAAGCAGGTTAAGCAGTAGTTCAAAGCATAAAAACTTTTGAGGAATTTAGGCAAGCAGAGAAAATCTGAGGTGTTATATACCTTTGGAAGACTGTCTCTTGGCCTGAGACTGCAAACCTGTAATTATGCTGACCTTTCCACTTAACAAGTAAGTCTAAAATCCTCATGTTCGGTTGTAGGTGTAACATAGAAAGAATAGTTAAAATTCTCCTGGAAAACTATCAACAGTGATCTTTAAGACTTGAATTTCTGATATTCTTTGAATTTAGTTTTAGAAAGTGAAAAGCTGTAGCTCTCTGGAGCTGACAAATATTTTACTTTTTTTTTTTTTATCTGACACTTGCATAGAGATGTGAAACATTTATTTTAGCAATCTTCTCAGAATCAGCAATAAATTGTCAGAGCCAGCCATTCATATCTGGTGGATTTTTAAAATAAGTATTAGCCCTTCAATATTTATTTTTTCTCCACCACTGCTCTGTAGGGTTAACTAAAAGGAAGTAATATGTAAAAGTCTGGGTGGGAAGAAGCTGTTTGTCCAGTGGCAAAGAGGTGTGGACACATGATTCTAGGAGATGTTTTACTTTTTCTCTCTTCCCTGCTCTGTGTCTATATAGGGGTGTGTACAGGTGTGGGAGACCTGAGGGAGGCAGACTGGCTGTCAGAACTGGTGGTTTCTGTCAAAATTGTTCCTGAGGACTTTTTGCAGGCCAGCAGATTTCTGACAGAATCAAACTGTTAACAGTTTGCCAGGGATTATATCTTGTTATTACCAACATGGATGTATTCTTTGGAAAAAAATCAAATAAAAAAAAAATCAAACACAGTAATGCTCACAGCCCTTCCTCACAGTCTGGTTTGGAGGCAAACCACAGTCCTCTGGAGATTTAAAAGAGCAATATGTTCTTCTACATCTTTTCTCTTCTTGTCCACTGTGTAGAGTTTGGACTGGAAGTACTGAAGTGAATAAATGTGGATATAAAAATGTATCTCTGGAAAACAGCATGCGGCTTTTGAAAGGGCACTGAAAAGTTTGTCCTTGAGGAGATTTCCCTGTCTCCTGCCTGGTGTCCATCTCCACGTGTGAACAAGCAAAGTGCATGCCACTTTTCTCCATTTCTTTGTGTTGAAACAGCTTTTTTGGAGAACCCATCTCCTATGCTTAGCTAATTTTTAGCCTCTATGTGCAAAACAGAAAGGAAGGATGTTTACCTGTTCTCTGTTCTCCCATGCCACTCTCCAGTAATGAGTGAGATGCCCTCAGTATACATTATACATGGCAAAAGGAATGTGAATGAGTGAAAACATTACATCCCTGCTAAAGTGCATATTATGGTTCTTGGATGGATAACTAAGCTTGGATGGATAAAAATTATGGTTTTGGATGGATAAATAAGCTTTAAGAATGAAGAAGGTGCTGCTTCCAGAAACCCTCTGCTCTGTGTGCAGGTCTGGTCAAAAAGAGTTACAGCTTTTTAGCTTCAAGGCTGTAATTCTGTCAGTCATTGTGAAATGCATTACTGTGGTGAAGCCATAATTTGAAGGTGCCGTGCTTAAGTACAGAGATAAAATTAGAAAGAGCAGGGATTATATAAACATCTGGTGCATCAGTTTCTCAGATCTTACAGAGAGAAAATGCCAGGTGATACTTTCTCCTTGCAGTAGGATTCCCCTGTACACCTAACCCCACAGTTAGAAACACAGCACCTATGTGTACTCAGCAACAAGTCTGAAGATGGATGTAGTGGCTTTTTCTGAATTAACTACTGAGGCAACTCAAGTGTGAAGTTATAGCAAAAAAAGGTATACATTTATGGTCTGGTACAGATTACCCAATGACTTCCAATCCTGCCTGGAAACCACTGCTCCCACTCCTCTTCACTGAGACTTCGTATTTCTGTCATAATTTAATTGAATGTTAGATACCTGAAAGCATCAGAAGAAAATCGAGCCAGAAAAGGAGAGGCAAGGTTAATATTGCAGGAGCTGACAGAAGGTGGGGGTCTAATTTGGTTTCTACAGGAGTATAAGGTTATATTGAGCAAAAAGTGATGCATTTTATTACCACCTGTGTAGCACTGAGGTTATACAGCAGCTGGCACTGCAAAAACAAGTACCTTGGCTTAGCCAAATGAGGCCTGAGGGTGATCAGGCAGAAAGTGACAGGAAAAGCAGTAGAAAATATTTACCATGATGTGATGAAACCAACAGCAAATCCATCCCTTTTCTGGAATGAACAACAAGGTGCTGAAAGCTTCTCAGCTGTGCAGCACAACTTTGGCTTCAGGCAGTGAAACTGCAGAATCTCCCTGCAGCATAGATTAAGAACATGGAAAAACAGTTTTCTCAACCGGAGGGAAAAGTACTGCATTGTCTGGAGTTACTGAGGTTCTGCTTGTATTGACTCCTCAGAAGACATGATCTTAACTAAAGACCTTGGTCATATCATGAAGTATATACTAATGCAAAGTAACAATAGCAAAGAAGTTCTCTTGAGTCGTACTCCACACTTGTGTCTGCAGCAGGATTTGTGTGTTTCCTTTTCCTTCCTGGAGAAGTAAAGTGGAGCATGGATGGATTTTGGACCTCTAACAGCTGCAAGTTAACTCATATCTATTCCCTTTTCTTCCTTCCAAGTCAGCATAATGAAACTGTCACCCAAACTGTCCTGACTTACTGCTAACTCTCATGTGGAAAAGAGGAAAGTAAGAACTTGGCAGTAAGGAGTGCCGCTGAGTCACAGTACCTCCTGATGTGTAGTTGCAATTGAAATTGTAGCAATTGAGCCTCCACAGGAGAAGATAAGGTTTCTCGTGCCCTCCACTCTTCTAAAGATGATCTTTCAAGACTTTTACTACAATGGCACAGATTTAAATATGTAAAAGTTATTTCAAAAATAAGTTCAACAGTGTGTATTAGAGACTTTCCAACATCTTGTGGGAAAATACTATAAAGCCTTTCAGTTAAAAACTGTATTGTAAAAACTGGAGTCTCTTTCTTTATCATTTAGGGAGTATTACAAGAAAGCAGGAGCTTATTGCTTAGAAGTGATTTGTTTGCATTGCTTACTCCTTACCTAAACGGAGTCCTCTTTTTTGTAGCAATTGCTTACTTTAAAGGTGATTACAAGGCTGTAGATGGTGTTCTGTGTCACCAGAAGAATAAGTAGCAAGAGCAGGTCAAACCCTTCCCTGAGATGAAGCATTTCTGGCAGCTGGAGCTCGGACTCTGCTCTCCAGGAAAGATCCTTGGCTATTATAAACTCATTTACCTGTTAGAACACAAATCATATGCTATTGTCTCACATGTAAGCAGAAGATGGGTATTTCAGTCAAAGACATTTTATTTCCAGATCAATTAGAGGAAGCAAGGAATCTTTGATAAAAAGGATGCTAATTTTCCTTTTTGCTGCTATGATTTGCTTTGAAATGAACATAAATGGGCAGGTTCCACTCTTAGAAATGTAGAAAATGTAAAAGGCAAAAATGAAACCCGTAACAGTTTCCACACAAATTTAAAGCACATGGAACTGGGAGTCCAATAGTCAACTTTATGGATTCCAAGATTTTAGAGCTCAAATATAGAAAAAGTTTCACTCGAATTCTCCTATTTCTCCTAGAAATAAAAATCAAGGGAGAAAGAAAAACATTGTTTATAAGAATTGTTTCTTAAATGCAAGTATTTTTAGATGCTACTGCTCAATGTGATTTGTAATGTGCAGCTGCTGTGCAATGCAGTACTTTGAAAATCAAGTAATGCATCTATTATGGGTTTCCTGTCAAATAAAAGGAGAGTTAAGAAAAAGTATCTGATCTATCTAAACATTTAAAATGTCATCATCCAATTCTATTTAAAGGAGCTCAAAATGAAATATACTGAGGGTAATGTTTGCTAAGCCTTAATGTAGGTGTATGATGCCTTTGGCTAGTGGACATCTTTATGAATAGAGTGTCAGGGAAAAAAAAAAAAAAAAAGGAAAAAAAAAGGAACAAAAAGCTGTTTAATAGAAAAAATAGTCTATTATGAGACTTTAAACCATATACACAAAGAAGAATCACACACGGCTGTACTATGAAATATTCTAAGACACATACACAGGAAAAGGAGATGCTTTTCTATGCTTTTCTAGTTATCCCACTGAGAACAAAGACTTGTACAAGTGAACTGACTATAACTACTCTTAACTTTTTTTTTTTTTTTTTTTTTTTTTTTTTTTGCATCAGGTTGTTCACTTGCTCAATTAAAAGCAGCTCTTATGTCACTTGTTTGGTTCAGATTTCAAAAGGAATTGATGTAGTTCTTTATTTTAGACTGAAATGTAAAGATGTGAAAGTATTATGCTGTTGACTCTGTTGAGAGCTCCCTTTTCCAACAGCTTTGGTGTTCCTTTCATCAACATGAATAATCATTATTCTGTGGAAGGTGTGTTAATGACATTTTAAGTTTACTATATTAGGTGAAACGTAGTTACTTGCAATGATAAATAGTTATTATTTCCATATTAAATTACTAACCTCAGCATTGCAGGAGGAATTTATTTCATTCTTATGCCTACACTAGGCTTGTATCAGATAATTTCCTGTAATTTGAGGACTGGAGAAAGTATTAATAAAACTTCGGGGAAAAAAATCCTTTGAACATCTGATAGTAAATAGGCCTGATATTTTTGTAAAAGCTTAATTTTCAGCCTAGTGGACTTTGAAAATTATTCCTGCAAGGGAACTGTAAGAGTCATGAGAAATACTGTCAGTTCTGTTGACCTGTTTCCCACCCAATAAATATTTTTAATCCTTTGAGCACTGCAGCACCAGTGGAACTTGTTTTCTTTACTGTGTATTCATAGTAGGCATTTTACTAGCATCCCTGGGAGCTGCCTGGCTGTTCTCTGACACCTACCAGTCACTGGCATTTAGATGAGTACAGGATGTATAATGCTTAAATACGGGGTTTCTTTCAAAATCAATGCCTAATTCATCCCAATGAAAGTGAGGACCTGAATAGTCATTAGGGGTGCACTTTCTTCAGGATTGACAAGCTCTGGCAATTACAGGGGAGGAGATCTCATGGGTCATCACACTCAGTTTGCAGCAAGCAGCTATTGCATGTGATCTCATTCCTCTTATTCCCCATGGATCTAGAAGGGCTCAGTGCTGACTGCAGAGAAGCTAACATAGCTAACAGCTGCCTTTAAATTCCCATGGATCTACAGCAAGAAGTAAAGTTTCTCTGCTCCCTTTTCCAGCAGGTCCAAACATGAGTTTCTCTGCCTTCCATGCAGTGAGGTTTTATAGCCCATGTTGGCATGCTCTGCACTGTCCTCATCTGTTCTGCTGCATTTGTCCCCTGGATTGCAAATAAGAAGGCAAGCCAGTGCTATAGGAAAAAGGAGTTACAAACTCCTCCTTCTCCACCCCTTGAGTTTCTCTGAAATGACACTACCGAGAACTGCGTCAAATTTGTGCCTATTGATATGCAGATGTCTTTCACTGCATCAGGACGAAGATGAATGCATTACCATGTCTGTATTGCACATAAATATGTATATTATCACATTGCCCCCGCTTCCTCCAAAATGATAGCAATTGATGTTCAAATAGGACAGGCTACGCAAGACAAAAAAAAAAAAAAAATATGCTCATGAAATATTCTCTTCCTTTTCCTTGTTTCTGATTTTTCTTTTCCTCAGCTATGCACAAAGCTCGGGCCAAGCAGGATCCCTCCGGCTATGTGCGTGGGCGGCCGATCTGGTTTTCTCCCAAGGTGACAGCTGCTTGCTTTGCATTAAGGGCTGTGACTGCCCCCACCTGGTGAGAACAGAGCTTGGAAACTTGCCATTCCCGGGATCTTTCTGAATGCGAGCATCTCTGCCAAACGTGACAATCGAGACATGTCTGTGAAACAAAGGGTCGCCCCCTACACAGAAGCATGGTTACTAAAAGAAGCTCTTTAAAATAGCTTCTACTGTCTGACTTGAAATACAAACGTGATAGATTTGATATTATTAAATGAAATGAAAGACTGTTCTGACACTCTATTGTTACAATTTGAAGGCATTTAATGCCCCCTTCTTTTAATCCTGTCTTAAGTTTGCGCAATTATTCACAGAACCAGAGCTAGCTAGTAAGTGTTTCTATGCAAATCTGCTTAGTGTATTACACTTAATGAGATATTATTTTGAAATAAGAAATCTCATGGTGTAGTTCAAGTGAGTCAAAAAAATATTTGAACAGCAGGAGAAAAAAATGTTAAAATACTTTAAAATACCTTATATTTTATTTTGCTAAATATTGGTGTTTTGTAAGATGTGATCTTACAATATTAAAAGTAAGATTTTAAAAGCAGCTTCACTGAAAAATTTCTGATCTATTCAAAATGCACTCAGTCATGTGTGTGGATGATTATGGAATGGTGGACTTTCATTTCTGTCTCAAAATAAGTTTTAGAAGTCTTCAGGTCCTCCCTGAAACAAGAATTTTGCTCTCTGCACAGGACTAAATCACGAATGTGGAACAGCTTCAGACACTGTATATATTAACTGGGGTGGCAGTTTAACTTCTCACATCCAGTAGATTAACCTACCACAGTATAACAGTGTCATAGTGTAAGATCAGTTTTTTGAACCACTCTCTTGGAACTTGTTTACCAATGAGGAGACCCTTCCCTCCCTGAATTTAGAGAAAGATGAAATTCACAGAGCTGCTGGGATCAAGCTGACTCAGGAAAAAACGTAACTTGATTCAGAAAAATACTTAGTACCATGTTAAGTCTGAGCCTGTAATCAGAGGGCAGACACTGTTGTGAATAGTGAGGATATAAAAACATCTTTGAGTTTCTCTCTCTGTATTAACTTCTTCAGAAGTTAATATGCATTCAATAACCTAATGGATAAGGTGGACTCTTCTACACCACAGTTGAAATGGTTTTGGTTATTTATACCTAGAGACTATATAGAGCAGCTCAGTATCATATGTAACTATGTCTGATACTACCAGTGACAGAGATCCATCAAAGAGAAATGTATTTGCGATTATAATTAATCCACATATTCTTTGCCAGTCATCTTTGACATCCAATTATGTTTATGTTTAGATACTTTTTTTCCTAAACAGAAAAGGCTTTGAATAGAAAAGTGTCCCTTTTCTCTTTCCCTCACCTGCTCCACCATTCTTCCAAGACTTTTCTAAGGACCATGTTCCTTGATATTCCCTTGACAACTTGCTTTTTATCTCTCTGTAGGTGTTTCTTACTTATTTCTTGCACATATCCCTTGTGAATACAAAATTCAGTGTAGTCCTTCATCTTGCTTCTGAATATTTTCAGTATTAATGGTAATAGCTTGTGATGAGAGTGTTCAGCACAAGATCCTTATTAACCCAGCATTTTAAATCTATAGATAATTCACTGTTAATTTTTAATTGTTTCATATCTTTACCAAACTCAGAAATAATTGTACATACCCACCAGTTTCAATGGGAATTACTCAACTCTTTATACCACTGTACAGGGTAATATCCAGATATAGATTAAAATGATATTCTGAACAATGTCTCCCAAAATGAAATGTCATAACAAATACAGATGGTAACATTCAACTAAGCAGCTGTATAGAAAACATATGTGTTAGAGCTTTTTACACATTGCCAGCCCCAAATAACTATACTTTTGTTCAAATGGCAGCAAACAAGTTTCAGAGATCATCACTGCCCATTTCAAAAATAAAAATAACATTTCCTTTTAGGCAGGGATTATTTATTTATCTATTTATTATTTATTTATTTTGTTTTCCTGAAGGACTGAAGCTATTGCTGTGACAAGTTACCCTCAGGCTTTCTGTTCCTTCCAAACCTCGAAGCATTAGCACTAGTTCTTAATGTTAAAGGGAATAAATTCAGAAGCAGTACTTCAGGCTTCTTTTCAGCATGACATGCCTTTCCCCAAGCCCTGTGTCTGTTGCAGGTCTGAGATGCAATTGCAAGTCAGCCTCTTTCACTGATATTTGAAAGTCTTTAGAATATTTCAAGTCTTTTGGACATTTGGAAGTCTTTCACTTCCCTGTCTACATCCCTAGCCACAAGCTCTGGTCGAACAAAGAACATAATAGCTGATTTATTGGCTACTTCTTTCATCCTGAAGTTCTTAGCAATGTACAAATTTGCAGTGGTCATCTGCCTGCCTGATTAGGTAGGTTTTCATGCTTCATTCTGCTGAAGGCTTTTTTTTTTTTTTTTTTTTTTTTTCCCTAGATCCTAGCTAGCCTGAACAAAACGACAGGTTCCAAACCATATGTTGTGGTGGTTATCAAACATCAGTCAGTTCTGTTCCATTAGTAATTCAATTTCTGAGTTAGATTATACAGCATTATTTGTCTTGACCACCTAAGATATCAGTGACGAACTCACTTTTGAGGTTTTCTTCCCTGCCAGTCTTTAAAATTATGTTATTGAATTGAATCATGTAAACCCTATGAACTATTTTCTTCAGAGAGAATTCATCATCTGGAGCAATCCATTCTCTCTTCCCCAGGTTTCTTCAGGTCAAATGTGGGGGAGAAAACTGACAACTTCCTTGCCAACGTATTCACAATGGTGTTTGTACTGTGCTGGCATAACGAAAGGTTAAGAACATGAGGAACCCACCCCTTTGGAGTTACCTTCCCTTTTAGCAAAAGAGAAGTGCCATGGAGAAAAGCTCCTTATCTCATATATGAGATTGGAGATGACCTCAGTGTGAGCTGAGAGAAACAGATAACATCATTAGATTTGCTGTAAACTACAGAAAATATAAGGAATGAATAAGGTCACAGTAGCTGTAGCTCTGTTCTGGAGGGGATCTTAAAGGGCACATTGTCAGAAGTAAGTGGAGCCAAAGAGTGGAGACTTCTGCCTCAGTTAGAAACAATCCTGCAGCAATTTGAAGTGATGGATTTCAACTTGCATGAAGTGACTGTCACATTGGAAAGGTTAATGGAAAAGATACTTTCTGCAAGTCTATGTTGGTATGTTGATTATACCTTGGTGATACTCTAGCATGTGAAAGCCTTTGAACAGGTACAAATATGTTCACAAATGCCTTGTGAGAGCTTTAGTGTTGCTGCACGGATGGGAAGATAAATAATAATAATAATAATAATAATAGTAGTAGTAGTAGTAGAAGCCTTGTTTCAGAAAAAGTGTTTTCATTTTTTTTTTTTTTTTTGTTTTAATCAATTAGAAGAATTAATTCCATATAAAGGATGCAAACTTTGCAAAGAAAAATAAAGTAAAAAAACCCACAGTTCTTCACTCTTATGAAAGTTTCAACTACTTTTTCTATCATTGCTGTTTGGGTTGGGATTGGCAGGAGGAGTAGAAATCCCCTCATGCATATTAGTAGCAAGCTAGCCGAGGAAAGCTATTGTCTGTACCTACTTAAGGTCAGAGAACAGCTGAAATGTGCAGTGAGAGGGATTTTGTGAGTACTTTGTGCTAATGAGGAATTTTCAGTGTGTTCCAAAGGGAAAACAAATGTCATGTGTAAAAGGAATATTATGCAAGAGAAAACTATTTTGCGTGGATTTTATTCAAAGAAACAGTTTTACAAATAATCACCTTAAATACAGAGTATTGTGGGACTTTTTTGGTATTGTTTGTTGTTTTGTGCCTTTTTTCTTGTTCATTAAAAAAAAAAAAAAAGTACTCCCTAAGTTTCTCTGCCTCATTGCTCTTCTGCACATAGCTGAGAGATAATTGCTTTATTTTATGTGAAGTATAATATATGGTGCTGTATGTTTGGGAAGGTTAAGCACTTCCCATTCTATTGTGGCTTCTCTCCAGGTGCAGTGGGAAGGTGATAGCAGTGCTGCCAGACCACTTTGTGATGTCTGACATGCAATTGCTTTCGCATTTCTGCTGCTTGAGGAAAGAACATTTTCATCTTTCGCTAAAGGAGAGCTCTTTGCTTTCCCAGAGGACCTTGAAAGACTCAATCCATTTCCGTAGAGAAGGCAAAGGAAATACTCCCATTGACTTCAATGAGAGTTGGGTCTAAGCCCAAACAAGGCCTGATGAATGAGCTGAATCAGCTGCAAGTGTTCTCTGCTGATGTGATTGCTATCTTTTATGTACAGCTAAAAAGGAGAGAGGATTGGTTTTTTTCACTACCTTCTGTATGCCTGCTTTAGAAACTTAAAGAACAGGACATGTTTCATCCCAAATCTTAGCCCTTTGTCTCCTTGCTGATCACTGCAAAATCACTAGTAACCTCTTCCTCCTTCTGCATTGTAGGCCTCTGTGCAGCACACCATTAATTACCTGTTCACAATGAACTTGCTGTGTATGTGCAATGTGTGTATGTGTTCTGGCAGTTAAAGAGTATTAAACATATTTTCTGTCACATATGCCATTTCTGTTTTGCAGTGAATCCAATTACATTTCATTTACCCAGCTTTTATATACCACGCAATATATATTTTTATTATATTATTATGGGGTAAAGGGATCTGTTGTGTGGACACTGCTCATTTTTATTTCTCTGATATGAAAAAGAATCAAAGGTGTCATCGGAGTATTTAAAAATACAACCATTTTTTAATTATTATTATTCATTCCCTTAAATATTAGAAGTGCTTAATAATGTATATCCACTACAAAGCATATTAGTTTAACTATATGTGTTCTGACTAAATGTCATTTTCCACAACGAACTTTGAAATAGCAACTACAGGTAACTAAGCTTTAGAAATCTGTATGATGTGTTTTAGCTTTACAAAACTGACACTACTGACTGCAGCATTGTGTTCAGTGGAAAGAGTTGCACTACTAGTCATACACAGCAATACAATATTAGATCTCCTCCGTAAGCATGTCACATTTGAATATTTGATCCTGTCACAGTCCTTTGGAGGAACTAATAGGTTCCTTCAAAAACTTGCAAAAAGAAATTATATGGCCAGAGGAAGCTTTCCACTGATGTTCTTCTTTTATATGTTACTGAAAATAAAATTAGTATATATGAATGGTAGATGTGACAATACTTGAAAATTGTGGTACAGATAGATGTAGAGCAAGGACGATAGTTTACCTTACTGTACAGTGGTGGTTTGCCTTCAGTTTTTTGGGGGAAGGACTGTCTTTGTCGTGAATAACGGAGTGCTGGGCATGAATTATTCTGTGCAAAATAGCCAGCCAACACCTTACATATTTTACCATCACAGTTCATTTTTAATTTAGTTAATTTTAAAATAAACCACCAAACACATAAATATATGGATTATATCTGGCCACTCAGAAATTTTTCTCAAATCAATTTTTAATTAAAGAGAAAACCAAATAGCTTTTGAGCTTTTAAAATAATTCACTATGTATTTTGTTAACAGACAGCAATAAGGACAAGAATTTTTTTTTTTCAACAAAAGAAAATTATAGGAGACATAAAGAAAAAAAAAGGAAGAAGCTGGCATTTTTTTTCCCACACACTTCCAAGTCCTCATATATACTGGATGCTACTCAGTCTGATCTCTAGTGGAAGTAGTTCCATCTCCATTTCCAGAGCCCAATTCAATTAGATAACATGATAACATCATTTAACAAATTTTGGTTTACGAACAGCCAGCAAAGAGTGAAATTATTAGCTTTTCACCAGTCTAAGTTAGGCTTTGTGTCTATGTCTGTGTGTGTGTGTTTGTGTGTGTGTGTGTGTTTGTGTGTGTGTGTGTGTGTGTGTTCAGATATTTGATGGTCTTTCAACAATCTGCTCAGCTACATTTGCTGATCTTCTGGGGCACCTATTTTGTACATTATGTGTAATAGTACTTCTGAAAACATAGCTGAGGTTGCCTTATATTTCATTTTCTTGTATTAAGTAAATATCCTCTGTTCTTTCTTCTAGATATGTTTCCAGACACTTGGCAATCTCCTGAGCTTCTAAATTGGAGTGGTCATGTTCTCCATTGCCCTGATTGTTTGTTGGGAATAAATGGAAGATTTTGCCTGATATCCATTTGCATTAGGTAAGGACACATTTAGAGTGCACTTTTATTCTCTTTGTCATTAACTTTTCATCTTTTTTCCAAATCTCACCATAAATTTCATGACAATTTAAAGCCAGTATAACTACAAATTGCTATAGTGACTCGGTTGTCACATATATAAGCAAAGTGATTAGACCCTCTTCCAGCTGCAAGATGATTCCAAGTCCAACACAAGGCAAGTGACAGGAAAAATGGATACTACTCCTTTTTCATGTCAGACCACTGTCAAGAAAGCAAAGCTGATTGTAAAATCAATTTAATTATCTGTGATATGTCTTCAAAGGAGATGTATCAGAAAAGAATTTCCTTTGGTTTGACACTTTATTAGTTTTGTTTTGTTTTGTTTTTTTTTTGGAGGAAGACATATCTGACTGTTCTTTCCTTCCTCCTTCCTTCCTTCCTTCCTTCCTTCCTTCCTTCCTTGTCACCCAGATTTGGAACAAGCTGTGAGATTGTAAGTGTGTAGCTGACCACGCACACGTGATTTCCAGCCCATAGTGTTTTTTGACATTCCTGGAAGATAGTGTTGGAAGCTCTGTGAGCATAGATCAAATTGTTAGAGATCTGTTTCAATATATACTTTATTTTTCATTTTGAAATACTAAATCATCAAATTTGCTAGTCCATGCCTTTTCAGCTTCGGTGTGCTTTTTCTTCCTGATTTTTTTTTTTTTTAATATATGGTAGTAGTTGCCCAAGTTTGGATGTTCTTTATTTCCTTTGTATTTTTTATTTTTTTTACTTTTTTTTTTTTTTTTTTCAAATCTTCAGCAAAACTTGAAGTCTTCAGTGGTTTGAAGGTTAGCAGTTTTTAGCAGTTTTTTTTGTTTGTTTGTTTTGGTTTGGTTTGGTTTGGTTTGGTTTTTAACCTGTACTCTATACAGTTAAAAAAAAATAAAGTTGGATAAAGTTCAAAGCTAGCAAAATGAGGAAAAGGAGGGGGTGGTGTGTGGAAATTGTTATCTAAAAATGAAAAGAAAATTCACCATTGCCTCACTTTGTGGCCATTTTTCTACTGTCTCTCTATCAGGCCCACATGGACTTTTGCACTGTATTGATATGACAACAATGTCATTTCTGTGAGGGTAGTCACCTTTATAACAAAGTGTTAAACAGTTCAGAAACCTGTTATATGTAGTAAATCATCCAAAATGATGAGTTGCTCTTATTCTACAGTGTGTGGGCAAGAATGAATCACCACCCCAAAGCCACCCAGAAGATTAGGCTCCTCTTGAAAAATCTCTTCATTCTCTGACTCACTCACTGTTTCTTTCCAAAAAAGCATGTGACAGACAAAACATTTATTTTCAATCAAATGGTTCTGAATAAAATAAAATAAAATAAAATAAAATAAAATAAAATAAAATAAAATAAAATAAAATAAAATAGTGATGACCAGTTTGTAACATGAATAGTGTCCTTTTTTATGCCAACTCATTCACTCATCCTGTTCAATTAATTAGCTCTGCTATTTCCCGTTGGAATAAACGTTTTTTCAATATGTTCTTGCTATTTTCAAACTCATAAGAATACTGATGTTTCAGCAATATTTGAAGAAGAATATTTATGACCAGGAAAAAACACAACAAAGGCCGTGAGGATGATGACTATAGTTGGCAGCTTGACCAAAGATCTCTCTCGCCAGGACAGGAGAGGGTAGCACCATGGACTTAGAAGTACTATGGTCAGAAGGGGTTCAGATAAGACAGGAGAGAAAATGTGTTCGTATCTGTCTGTATGACTAAGTGACAGTATCAGTATGGATAATCCAAGCTATTGTTGCTCAGCTCATGTCCTAAACCAGCCTACATGGTGTTTCCATCCACCAGAATACCAGCTTCTCTCCCAGGAACATGGGAACAAATTGAATGTGTCCACATTCTGAACATGGTGCGACTCCCTCTCTCCCCCTCATGGCACTCACAGCCTTCTGGGCTCCTGCTGCATCAGCAAGCATCAACTCACCCAGCATGATGGCTGTCTTCTGGGAATGTCAGAAGAAACCACAGAAAGAGTTACATTGAAGAAGGTAAATGGGCACAAAGAGGGACCAGACATAGGGAAGTCATGGTGGTGCCACTAATCAGGTACTCAGAAAACAACTGTGTGAGGTACATAGGAAAGCACTTAGCAAGAATGAGAATAACATCAGGGTATTAGGAAGCAGAAGATCAGAACTAGAGTAACAAAGACTTAATAGGAAAAGGAGCTGAGGTTGAGGACCAAGAAGGAGGAAAGATTTCTTCATCCAGAAGGAGACTGCCCATATCATTGAGATTTCAGTAAAGACATGGAAGTAAATACCAATTCATCTGGTGAGGAAAAAGTAGAATTCAAAGGAAGAGTGATTTGAACAAGAACTCTAAATGTAACTGAGTACTATACAGATATACAATTTAGGTAAGACTCAGAGGGCTGAGCAATAAGAAAGAATTGGGAAAGAGAAATAATCACACCAACATAGAAGAGAATGACTACCTATTCCAAGGCCTGCACACATCTTGAAACTACCTGTGGCAGAACAAAAATTATTTTAAAATGTCAAAAGGCTGAACCCCCAAATGCTAACATGTGAACTTGAGGTGCGTTGAGTACAAGTTCATACTGTAGTGGGTTTACGTGGCAAGGTTTTGGTAGCAGGGGGCCATAGCGGTGCTTTCTGGGAGTAGGATCTAGAAGCTGCACCATGTTGGTAAGGGCCCCCATTGTTTTCCAGAGATGAGCCAATAAGCAATGTTGTTTTGCGCCTCTGTGAGAGCATATTTAAGACAGGGAAAAAAACGCTGCACCACACAGCAGCTGGGAGAGTGAGAGGAGTGAGGAACAGCCTTGCAGACGCCAAGGTCAGTGCAGAAGGAGGGGGAGAGGTGCTCCAGGCGCCAGAGCAGAAGCCCCCTGTGGCCTGTGGTGAGGACCATGGTGAAGCAGGATGTCCCCCTGCAGCCCATGGAGTACCACGGTGGAGCAGGGTTCCACGCTGCAGCCCGTGGAGGAGACCACGGTGAAGCAGGTGGACCTGCACCGATGGAGGCTGCCGCCTGTGGAAGACCCCTGCCGGAGCAGATTCCAGGACGGACCTGTGGCCCGTGGAGAGGAGACCACACAGGAGCAGGTGACCTGTCAGGAGCTGCTGCCCGTAGGGGAGCCAGGTTGGAGCAGTTTTCTCCTGAGGGATGGACCCCGTGGTACGGACCCATAACTGGAGCAGTTCTGGAAGAGCTGCTGCCTGTGGGAAGCCCACGCTGGATCAGTTCATCAGGGACTGCATCCCGTGGGTGGGACCCCACAGCACAGGGGACGAGAGTGACCAAGAAGGAGCGGCAGAGAAGAAGCGCTGTAGACTGACCATAACCCCCATTCCCCCGTTCCCCTGAGCCACTCAGGGGGAGGAGGTGGAAGAGGGTGGATGGGGAGAAGGTGCTTTTGGTTTCTTTCCTTTTTTTCTCACTTCTCTAGCTTGTTAGTAATAAGCAATAAATCTTACTATCTCCCTATGCAGAGTCTGTTTTGCCCATTACAATAATTACTGTGTGATCTTCTTGTCCTTATCTTGACCTTTGAGCCCTTTTCACATATTTTCTCCTCATTCCTCTTTGAGGAGGGGGAGTGAGAGAGTGTCTGTGGTGGAGCTCGGCTGCCCACTCGAGAGGAACCACGACACATACCTATGCACATGTAAGGTGGGCATCCTTTTCAGTGCTTCTTTATCTGAGCAATCACTATGTATTTTATTTGCATTTGAGTGGTTACCATTGAAAGGAACTTTTTTTCCTTTAGATACTTTCCATATAACGACAAGGAGGGAGGATGTAATTTCATAGCGGTCAACAAATAGGCTAAAGGCCATGTTTCAGAAATGGAGAATGAATACTTGCTGGGCAAAACTCCAGTTTTGGAGGAATGGCTTAAAGAAGCATTACTTGAAGGAGACAGCATGTGTAATCTGAAAAGACCAAAACACTCATGTTGTTATTTGTCACACCTGTAGATCTCTTGGAGAAGCTGAAGCTTATGCCCAAATATTTTTATGCTGATGGCCTGCATGATTAAACTTAGAGAAACATTAGGGTTAATTAGATTCTGTATACATCCCCTCATACAAGCTGCTGCACTGTCTCCTGCTGGGGAGTTCCAGTTTGGAAGTTAATCTATTACTTGCAGCAGAGGCAATTCAAAGAGGCATTTGCACTGAAGAGACCTCTGAATTAGACCAATTTACACAAATGTGCAACATTACATAATGGTAATGGACCAGATTGGAGTCTTAACTGCTCAGTTTTTCATACAAGTCATGCAGTTGGTGAGTGATATGAAACAGCTCACATGAGTAATAGCTCAACACTATGAGTAAGGGATCTGCAATCTGTCTTTCTATTATTATTTGTCTAATTATAACCTTTGTTACTGAAGTGCAGATTTGCTGTAGAACATGAATACACTCACCTGAAAGTTGCATAGGTACTGATCAAAGCAGTAATGTCTGGGAGAGTTTACAACCCTGAATGCAGTTGTGTGATAATAAGAGAATTTTTTTTTAAATAAAATATTAAAAAAAAAAAAGAGAGAGAGAGAAAAAAAAAATAGATAGATTTAATCAAAATAAACAGAAATATATGTAGGGCTAGGAAGGAGGCCTGGAGATCATCTTATCTTATAATTACCATACGTATCTTATAGTATATATATATATATATATATATATAAAACTTATAGAACAACAAGAAGAATGAGAATATAGAATATACTCTTATAACTTATTGGGTGTATTGCATCTTCTGATTACCAACTTTTGATAAAAGTGGAACAGGGACCATTGGCCTGATCAATAATATATATACATATATATATATATTTTTTTTTTCTGTAAACTATCCCCCCAGTAATGGAAAGTTTTAGGGCTTAGACCCTCATGGATGAACGGAAATAAATTTAGTCTGAGAAAATTTTACAAAAAATGTATACTAAGGAAGATCCACAACTTTATTCTTCAGCAAATACATTCATATATGTATTTAATTTTGTCTTGATTTTTTTTTTTTTTTTTTTTTTTTTTGTTAGCACAAAACAGTAGCAAATTTCTAGAAGCCATGCTAATTACTTTCAGGAATAATACCATTTTTTCCTTGCCTCAAGCTTTGCTGTTATTCAGCTGATTGAACTGATAATTCTATATGATGTTTGAACGCTGCTTGATAGTTTAAATGGTTCTGATAAATTTCAGCTAATACTAATTCTAAAGCTAATGAAAATACCAATTTTCACCTCTGTGGAGAGAATAAAAAGTTACTTCTTGTTTGCAAACTACCTGAAATATGTTTGTTCTCTGGCTTTCTGAAAATTTGTCAAAGTTTGATTTGCTTATAGGACTTTGAAAAATATGAAATTCAGGTGTAATCTGTAGATTACTTAGCCAGGATTGAGACTGAGAGAAGAGTGTAAAATGAGGACCATAGGACAGATAAAGTACAAGGCTAGGAAAGAGAGTTTGGAGAGTAGAGGAGAGAACAGGAGATCAGCAGGGAGAATTGAGGCTTTTAAGAGAGCATACTTCAATCAAGTGCATGGAAATAAACTGGGAATCATCATTTTTCTGCTGTCACAAATATCCATGAAAAATGCTAGTAAAGTGTCCATTCCTCTCTAGAGCTGGTTCATGCTGAGAATGACAACCTGAGATTGCTATCTATTATTCCATTAGCTAAAATGACTGCCATCTCCTGAGTGCAGCTGAAGGTTTGATCCCCTTCTGTTGAATCACACTAGTGTTAGTACAGAGGATGGCAACCTGGGCTCTGGCTTTAAAAAGCCAGGGAGTGACACTGAAAAAATGAAGTGAGAGACATTGCTGAAGTTGGAAAATGCACACAAACACATGGGTACACTCTTGTTAGGAACTCCGTTCTGGAAGTTTCTTGAACATCTTCAATTTGGCACTTTTTCTGCCTACCTGAAACTTCAGAGGAAGCAGTGTAGGCTGGCCACAGTGAGCAGAGGATAGACTTTGCTCAGTTCAGGAGCAAATGTTCAATACTCTATTTATTTCTCCGCTGTTCATTGGAGGAAGAGAGTTTTTCTGGGAGCCAGGTGGCCCTGTCCTCTGTCTCCAACACAGTCAGACCAGCTGGGTGGAGGACCTGTGTTTGCCCCCATCTGGTGAACAGCTTCTATTCATTTACTGCCTGGTGTTCAAACTCTTCAGCAGCTCAATTGCTTCCTCATGGCTTTATTTTTTCATAATTTCTCCAAATCATGTCCACTGATCTCAGCAGACCACAAGCTTTAATTATTTTTTTACGTACTGTGAAATCAAGAATTGCCATTTGTTTGTGAACGATCACAACCTGGATTTCCAGATAGAGCTGATATGCTGAAAACACAGTTTCCCTTTATTCCAGAAGCAGGGAAGGCTAGCCAGCTTTCCTTCAAATTTAGCTCCGAGGTATAATATTAAATACACATAAATGGAGACACTCATCTAAGGCTAACTTTTGAAACTCTCTGAATGACATGTCTTTTAACACATACTGTGGTAGAGGCAGATACTTCTGTAAGGCAATATTCAAATCCTGTATTGTTGAAATGGTCCTTATGGCTGGGATCTCCTGTCACATGTATCACATAAGTTCTCACATCTGCCCCATGTGAGGGAGCATCCTATAGCCAGGGCATTTTTACTTTATATTGAATCAGTGGAAGTACATTGTAGTTATAGTTATAAGTTGTAGTCCTGAAAAAAACAAAGAAACAAAAGCAAACAAACAAACAAACAAAAAACAAACAAACAAACAAACAAAAAAAAACAACATAGTGTAAGTATGAAATTTAAGACTGCTTTGTAATGACTTTTTTCATAGTTGCATAGGTGTTCTTAAATTTTTTTGTACTTTATTTTGCCACAGTGATAAGTATTACTGTACTTTGTATTACACGGAGAGATTCTGCCAACACCTGTGACCCATGTGAAATGTTGACAGGTAAATTCAAGAACAAACAACCTATTTAATTCAAGCAGAATAGAATGACTTTCTTCATATTTTCTGAATTCTCTCTCTGTCTCTCTCTCTCTTTTTTTTTTTTTTAAATTTTTTTTTTTTAAAAGATAATTTAATGTATTTTAGATATTGCTCTTAATGTATCTGGAACTTGGAAGACCTATCATTCACTCAAATACTTGTCTAAGAAAATGCAAGACATAGTCCAAAGCACATTGCTGAAGGTTCAAAATACATTGTTGAAAGTTCTGGGTGTGGAAAATTAAATCATGCATTTAATTGAACCTTTCTGTAGATGTAAACAAAAAACATGTGATTAGTCAGGAACAAACATGCTTGCAAGATGTAAAATATTTTTTAAAATAGCAAGTCAGAAGTTTTGAACAGTTTTCAATCATGATGATAAATCTGACGTATTTTTCTTAGTGAGATGATGGAAGTGAAGTGGCTTATAACAGTCTATACCACGTAATTAATATCATTTTGAATGTTTCAATACCAAAACCTAAGAAACTTCTCATTGAAAGACTAAATCACAGTCCCCTATACCTGATAATTTTAGTCTAATATTCTATAATGTACATAATAAATAAGGTGGATTAAGGATTGTTTTAACTAAGCATATTATTGTGCTTTAACTCTAAATACCGATACTGTTTCTGGTGCAAACACTGGACATTGCAATTGTTTTTAAGTTTAATGCTGTTTCCTTGGAAATGACTGACAGTGTAACAGCACATTATGGAGACTTGCTTATCACATGATTTTTGTATTAATGTTTGATTCTCCTCTGTATGAAATTAATGGGGCTGGAAAAAGAAGGCTGGAAAAAGTGCCATAAATTAAGATTTTAAATTGCTACAGCTTCACCCAGGTTGAAAGACAGACTATCTAAATAGTTCCACTGAAGTGGTAGGTATGTGCTTAGAGAAAATCTTTAATCTTGATTATGTGTTGAAGAGACTTCATTAATCCTTTGACATGAATGGGCCAACAGTCATGCTTAAAGAAGCAGTGGAAAGACTTGTAGAAGTGAGTATTTTTAAACGCTTTCTCCACATTGTAATTAAACTTAAAGTATACTTGTAATAAGTATAATAAGTACTTGTAATTATACTTAAAGTATAGACTTTTCTATATTTAGGGAACATCTAGCTTTCTTTGACACACTGCCCCAGAATGGTGAAAGATTTGCTGCTCAGAATGGTTCACTGGATGTAGTTATCTTCACTCACCATTTTCTGCAGGCATTTAATTTAAGAGAATGACAGTTAGAGCGTGGCTGTTCAAACAGCTAATAAAAATGGTTCTTGATTATAGTACACATCATCAAACTTAAATAGGTTAGCAGTATATTCTGAATAATTTATCAGAAGTTTTTCTCTGCACAAACAATGTATTGAGAAAACAAATATCATTGCTTCACCAGTCAGACATCTTATTCAGTTCATATAACTATTCCCATCCTAGACAGTCTAGGCTGTTCTTACCAGCTTTTGCAGTCAGACAGCCCAGATATCAGTACACAATTAATTTCTTGGATTCCCATGTGTGACTTTTTAGTACCACACATTTTGAGCAGATATTGTTTAGTTTTTGTGTCTAGCTTCCTATCCTCCACTGAGTTTTCCATTAAGCCATCCACAATTTGGTGTTTATTTTCAAGCTGGAAGATTGCACCTGAAGTATTTGTGAAATGTATTAACCTCATATCATTTTTTCTCTCACACAACAAAAATATATTATAGACCTGATGTTCTGGGAAGTCTACTTTTTGGATACATAGAAGCTTCAGTCCTAAATCTTAAGGTTTCTTTGAAATTCAGAGCTGGATATTCATCTTGGGTGAAAAATGCGCTGCATTCATTTTCAGAACATGGAAAGCAGGGAGGCAAGTTTTTTTAGACTTACTTGATCATCTGACTGTAGAGTTTTAATCTACATATCAAGATGATACAAACGAAAAAGTTTCATGGTAAAAATGTAAATGTAACAGCAAACTCTTCAGCACTGCTTATTCATGAATCACACTAACTTGAACAGAATCTATAATTCATATTGTAGGTGATCATTATTCATTATGTATTTTCATTTTTTAAAATGCCTTACTGAATACTTCAGGGTTTGTAAGCACTTATATATTATAAACAACATTTATGAGGGCTTGCTAATTATTTCCAGAGGCATTCACCAAAAAGAGAGATGGTAGCAGAACTCCTTAAAGAGAACTAAAGTGGTTGTTGTTTACCCGCTCTCCAATTGATAGTGGAAACATCACACATTTGAAGTTGAGATGCCTCTGTCTATGCATCCTCTGTGTGTAGTTTTCACAGCTGATAAAATCACATTGTCATTTACAGTTGTGTAAGCTGAGAGTAATTTCAGTTAGGGACTTGTAATGGCACTTTTGTGAAACTATTCTTTGTACAGTCAAGCAAATTGCTTTTCTGTTATGATATCTTTTCTAATTAAAGCAAAATCTTGTTTCGTTTATACAAAAACCTCATGCACAAACAGTGTTAGATGAGCAAAGAAATATAGAAGAGCAATGATTAGGATAAAATCTGGGCTTCTGTTTTAATAGAAACCCCAACTGAACTCTGACTTCTCCATTGGTTTTGGAAGGTATTCCATATGTAGGCTGAAGTACCCCATCTCAAGCCTGATTCAGATGATTTCAGAGGCATCATATTACATTAAAGCTAATTTTATTCATCTGTATCAAAAGTCTATACATTAGCTTTGCATTCATTTGTGCGTATCTGCAGCACAAGGGAGTTAAGCTGTGTATTTATGCTAAGTGCATGGCCATAATCTCCCCATGCAACTGAAGATTTTAACTACTGCAAACACTTACAACAGCCCTATTGAAATAAATTATAAGAATATATGAATGCATTTAGTATATGAAAATATAAGAAAAAAAGTTGTAGTTTGGCCCATTCTATTTGAAAAATATACATCAGAAAAACATCTGTGATTGATTTAAGCTTGAAGCTGGGGGGGAAATAAAAAGACTTAAAATAGCAAAAGTTCCCAGGGTGCGAAAATTATAATGCTAATAGACCTAACTGGAACAAAGGATATTAGTTCAAGAGCAATTTGGAAATAGGTGTTCTGCCTGGCCGTGGTAATTAAGGTAATAATGATACATCTGTTCAAAAGAACTTTGAAATGTTTTACCTTCACTAGGAGGAATTGATCACTGCTGGATTTTTGCAGATGTGCAAAGTCAAAAATAATTTTAGGGACCTGGTCCAAAGCCCATGTCTCCCTATGGATCTTGCCCATAACTCTTTTTCTCTATTTGTGTTTCTACCTTATTTATTACCCAAGGACAGTTGTGTTTTAGGCTTAGCTAAATACTGGGGAATAATGAGAGCTAGTGGTCTTAAGAGCCATAAGGGTCTGTGAGCACAGCAGGGAAGGTGAGCAAGAGGGTGCTAGGATTGTCTGTCATCTGGTGGCAGTGGGGAACATGACTCTTTGGATACATGAAACAGGACAGCTTACACTCACTCTTTCAAAGAGAAGTCTCTGGGCACTGAAGGTAGCCAAGACAGATAACAGTTAGGTATAGGATGGTTTCTTTCTAACTGTCCATTTATGCATATAGTTCTACTTTTAAGGAAAGCATTTTACATCTGCTGTGCAAATATTTCACATATTTTACTACATAATTTCACTTAAGGTGATATATCTGGGGGAATACAGTCTACCATTCAAAGGTCTAACTACTACCAAAGTATAATTTTCAGCTGAATTTTCATGTTACTTCTAATCGTCAATTTTATGTATTGTTTGGCTTATTACCTGTTCTAGATTTCTGAATATGAAGAACACTCATGTGAAATATATATCTACATATATCTATACATGTACACTTAAGACAGCAAAACATGGAAATAAATTTCAATGTAAGTGAAAAAGCTGCTGACATTAGTTAAAGAATAGAAAATCATGATATGGAAAAAAACAAACAAACAAACAAACAAAAAAAACACTTTGAAAGAGAAGCTCTTTTCTATGAACTATTTCAACCAAAACAAAATCACACTTTCAAAATAAATTCTTTTGTGGGGTGAGGTGAAATTGCCAATGAGCCCCAGGTGTCAAGATTCAGTCAACAGCTGTAATGGTGTCCTACTAATTCACCTTGCAAAAGCTATCTTAAGCAGTCTTTCAGAAGCAGCCTCCCATTTCCTGATGAACTTGGTTGGTTATAGTGAGTAGAATATGCATATGTGGTGCCTCTCACAATTATCAGCCGCTTCTAGTTTGTAAGCTTCTAGTTTGTAAGATGCAATTTCTAATTCCTTATAACTTTGTTAGATGCAACCCAGTTGTACTAAATTTTCTGTGTGCAGGAAGAGTCCAGAGAAATGTAGATGGGGATTAGTGGGAAGAGATGAGCATGGCTCCCTGTTGAGTTACACAAGAGCTTGAAGAAAAAAGGCAGAAGGAGGAAGATATGTCAGCTTGTGAGGTAATGCTGGAGTTGTTGAGGTATCAAAGAGATCCTGAGGATGGTGGCAGGGAGAAGAGGTCAGCAGTGGTGCTAGGTTGTTAGTGACACAGCAAAAGAGGCTCAGCGAAGGGGGACCTGTATCGCCACCTGCTGCTAGGCCCCTCTACCCGCATACTTACAAGGCAATTCAAGTTTTACACAGTTTGTCATCATAGAGAATATGTCTCATTAGTAAAGCATAGTCTTAATCCCTACCTGGCAGACCACACAGGTATCTGTTGCTGCTGTTGGTCAAAAGCATGAGGTAAATTGTAGGAATACTTCAAACTGTTGTGAAGTGTAAATTATTTCTTATTAGCAAGTACGACCATCTTGACCTCAATGCAGATGCTTATAGTTAAAAGCATATAAATGGTATGCACTGCCTAGCTTAATGTTTATGTAGTACTGGTTTTAGTGCAATATATTTATACATTCTGTCTTTCAAACTGAGCTCGGAACTTAATCATCGTTGTGTTCTTAGTCTTGCTATAAAACATAGCTTTCTTGGGAATAATTGTTCAAAATAGCCATTTTCAATAATAACTTTTAAGGGTTTTAACAGGAATGGCTCATACAGGAACAGAATATTAATTTGGTCTTGACATCAAAGCACAGATAAAGACAATGCATTCAATTACTCGGTTCTCTTATTTTCTTATTTTGTTCCCATAGCTCATAGATTTATTTATTTATTTATTTTTGCCTGCCTGTTAAAATAGCAGACTCTTGGCTCCTCCATCTGGTTACTAACTACACATAGTGAAGTGGTTTGTTAAGTGCTAATTGTAAGGTAAAATGTACTGTTTTTAATTTTTCCCTACAATTTTCCTTATATTTAAAAGAGAAATGTGGTATTCTAACACATTTTATATGGCTTTCACAATTTTGTGAAACAGCCATTCACAACAGCCATTGTAAAATTTGTTTCACAATATTGTGAAACAGTGTATTTCTCTGACTATGTATCATCATTCTCTATCATTCAGGAAATACTCAGGTTTTATTCAAAACAATATAAATGTGCTAATTTTTGAGAACTTAATAACATCAGGTTTCCCACTTTCTTATTATCTCATGAAGATGTTCAAAACCATCTTAAATAATCATAAAACAGTCCTCCAAAGAGCTCTCTTGATAGATTAATATGGATGTTATGGTGCCTAAGGTAACACTATGCATTTTCAGATAACCATCTTTGGAAGACTTGTTGCTAACAAGAAACACGAAAAGAATTTTTTAATTCATGATTAAATAACATTGGAGGTTGTAGTGGGTTTACGTGGCAAGGTTTTGGTAGCAGGGGGCCATAGCGGTGCTTTCTGGAGAAGGATCTAGAAGCTGCCCCATGTTTGGTAAGGGCCCCACTGCTGACCAGAGATGAGCAATAAGCGATGTTGTTTTGCGCCTCTGTGAGAGCATATTTAAGACAGGGAAAAAAAAAACACTGCACCACACAGCAGCTGGGAGAGTGAGAGGAGTGAGGAACAGCCTTGCAGACACCAAGGTCAGTGCAGAAGGAGGGGGAGAGGTGCTCCAGGCGCCAGAGCAGAAGCCCCCTGTGGCCTGTGGTGAGGACCATGGTGAAGCAGGATGTCCCCCTGCAGCCCATGGAGTACCACGGTGGAGCAGGGTTCCACGCTGCAGCCCGTGGAGGAGACCACGGTGGAGCAGGTGGCCCTGCACCGACAGAGGCTGCCGCCTGTGGAAGACCACTGCCAGAGCAGATTCCGGCTGGACCTGTGGCCCGTGGAGAGGAGACCACACAGGAGCAGGTGACCTGTCAGGAGCTGCTGCCCATGGGGGAGCCAGGTTGGAGCAGTCTTCTCCTGAGGGATGGACCCCATGGTACGGACCCATAACTGCAGCAGTTCTGGAAGAGCTGCTGCCTGTGGGAAGCCCATGCTGGATCAGTTCATCAGGGACTGTATCCCGTGGGTGGGACCCCACAGCACAGGGGACAAGAGTGACCAAGAAGGAGCGGCAGAGAAGAAGCGCTGCAGACTGACCATAACCCCATTCCCCTGTTCCCCTGCGTTGCTCGGTGGGAGGAGGTGGAAGAGGGTGGATGGGGGGGAAGGTGCTTTTGGTTTCTTTCCTTTTTTTCTCACTTCTCTAGCTTGTTAGTAATGAGCAATAAATTGTACTGTCTTCTTATGCAGAGTCTGTTTTGCCCATTACAATAATTACTGCGTGATCTTCTTTTCCTTATCTCGACCTTTGAGCCCTTTTCATCATATTTTCTCCCAATTCCTCTTTGAGGAGGGGGAGTGAGGAAAGCGGCTGTGGTGGAGCTCGGCTGCCCACTCGGGCAGAACCACGGCAGAGGTGTAAATACAGACTAACAGAAATAAAAAAATATTCATATTTAAGCCATTACTACATGTTCATGTGGTTCTGCCCCCTCTCCTTTGGAAGACAAGCATGTGGTCACACCCTCTTTAGCAGGCTTGTTCTCCAGTCTACTCTCCTTTCTTTGTGTGTGATTTCTGTGGGTTTATCAAATCTCTTGGACCTTATTACTCAACATGCAGGTGCAAGCATGTAATGAACATTCCAGCTGCATGTACTTAATCATAACTTACTGTACTAGAAAACAGCTTTGCCAGGAGATAAAAAATAAATGACAACTTAAAAACAAAACAACAACAATGAACATACAAAAGTATGGGCTTATAAAATATTCCAAAATGTGTAGAAACAATTCCATAAGTCCTTGAAGGACAGGTTATGAATATCCTGTCCTTAGCCATTTTACTGCATGTGGAGTGTTGATTTAATATGCTATAGTATATAATTAAAACTTGCGTATTCATTGATGGTTATTGCCTGCAAAATCACCGTTGCAACAGAAAAAAATAATAATTACAGTTAAGAATTCTGGAATGTAAGCTTCATTTTCCTAGGAATAACGTAAGTGAAAAATGTTTCTATGCCAAAAGTCCTACTACAGTGGAACTGAAGTGTTCTTCCACCAGTACGCAAGTGTGAAAGTAGGGCATATCAGTCTAGGATAGATGTTCCTTTATAGAGACATTGTCATCTGAGATGTTATAATAGCTACCTGACTCTGTGGCCCTCTAAGTTTTTTGTTACTGTGCATATGGTCAAACCGTTGAAGAACTGCGGAGTGACAAGGATGAGGGAAATTGTTCATCCTGACTCAAATGGAAACATCTATGCTATTGAGGTTGAAGTCAGTGTCAGTTATCTTAAATCAGGATGGGAGCTATGATAGTATTTCACAGTGAAAGCCATTTGGTAGTGGGGAGTGTTGCGTATACCTGATGCTAGAAGAGAACTTTCTGTGGAGCCTGGGATGTGTACTGAACTCGTTTCTTACAAAACTGAAGATGAATGTAAATTTAAATGGGGGATATGTTGAAAAACGTTGCAGGAGAACACGTGCTGCAACTTACTGATCTGACCTGTCACCTTCTGACTTTTAATACATCATGGATAAATATTCCTATTTGGTTTTATCTAAAAGAATTGAAATCTTCAGATATAAAAAATATTGAATAATATGGTGGGTGGTAAGTCTTATGTTTAGGACCACATACTTATTAATAATTGGTGAGCTATCTGCTGACAGGCTGTTGTTTCGTAGAACAAGTCCTAGTGGATTTAATTATACCCTTTGAATGGTTTTGTTCTCAATTTTGACTTGCTGGGCACGTATAGTTTTAACCTAGACAGTTCAATTTTCACAGCCTTTGTTAGGGATCTGGGATGAAGGATAAACCAAGTTATTAAACCAAGGAAGCTCATGATGAATGTAGTTCATGAAAGAGGAATTGGTCTGGAATATAGACTTTATCAATGTTTAAGAAAACAAAGCTTTTGTGCATTTTATTTTTTTTAACACCTAAAGAGAGAACACGACAGGAAGGGTCTAAGCCCAAATACTGCACCTACTATCTCCAGGGAAACGTATTTAGTTATTGCAGCTGGCTGTTTTTTTTGTTTGTTTGTTTGTTGGTTTTTTTTTTTTCTTTTCCAGAGGCCAGAATGTGAGTGTGGCACACAACAACATTGCATGTACTGAGCACCTGATGGTGACCAGGATGCTATGGGGTTTTCTGACCTGTGAGCCATGTGCTGGACCCACTTCATGCTATTTTCTCACATGCACAGCTGCTGGGCTTATTCAAGCAAACTGTGCAAGATAGCTTTTTAATGTAGGTAAATTGCACCCTTATTTTACTCATGCTCAAAGGAAGCTCCTGTTAACAGTAGTTTCCTTGTAATAGTTGACTGTTTAACTCCCTTTGGGAGCCTGTGGCCTTAGTGCACACTTTTTAAATAGACTGTACTACTTTACAGTTTCTTTGAATAATGTTCTTAAACCACCCTGGTCATCCTCATCTTGCAAGTGTTCTTTCTTCCTTTATTTGGAAATCATCTGTTCAATAAACTGTACCTTAACATGTGCTTTTAGACCATTTTATTCAGTTATATTATAATAGTTTAAAGTATATGTTCATGTTAATTTGCAGAAAACATATCTAAACTTTATCTAGTGGACCTCAGGTTTAAAATTGATTTTTTGAGAGAAAAAGACCAACTTATCTCAAATGTATTATGTTTCTGATCAGAGACACTCTGAGGGCTTGTTTGGGAGATCTGCCTGATGTTTCATTCTGCTTGTTGTTATTGTTATTGTTGTTATTGTTGTTAATTAATTATTTTTTATTTTTTTTTTAATCTCCCCCAGTCTCTTCCCCTCTCTTTACTGCTTCTGGACTACACCAACAGCTCCACCTCAAACTGACTGTCTCCTGCATTTGACACTAGTTCACTAACCTCATCTGTGCTGTGCAATGTTCCTATTGTTTTACTCACACAACAAATACTTTGTGTATATGTTTTGTTTCTCTCTGAGTACTAAATCTAAATCATAGAAATCATTTTATCCCTGAAGAAAATGATCATCAAACTATGTTACAGCACCATAAAAGGAGTTCCTAACTCAATTATGTTTTATAACTAAATAACACAAGAAAAGGTGTGATACATGAAAGACAGAAAAATCCCTACCTGCTCTCCAGCCTCAAAGTTCTTTGAGATTTTCTGTCTAGCCTAGGCATATATCATTTTCTTGAGCACCTCTTCTCCTGTTTTGTTTGTTTGTTTTTGGTTTCGTTTTCTTTGTTTTGTTTCTTTTTTCCCCTGCTCATTTTTACTTTCCTCTTTGACAGTTAGGATTCAAAGAAATGCTTGTCTTATAATTTTATCCTACCTGGATGTGATATTTTCCCAGTACCATTTTAAAAGCCTAGCTGAGAGATTTTGATTTTTAATAGTTATCATACACAATTAAATAGTTGTTAGCATGTTATTGGACGTGCTGCCCAAGTGACTCGGTGATGGAATAGCAAGCAATTTGTTTAATGCATCATCTTATCTTAATATTGAGGACTACAGAGATAAGTAGGTGTAAAACACAACAGTCAAAACAGAAAACAAAGGGAAATATTTGCCATGATTTGAACATATACAAATAATGTTAGTGTAATGTATGATGGTTTCACATTGATTTTTATTGTTGAAAACATGTATAATGAAATTACACTTAACATAGTCTTTGACTTCCTCTATTTTTCTTTCATATTATTTAAATATTAAGCTACCCAATTTATTGTTAAAAAATTTGGAGTAACAATTTAAAGTTCAAAGTCTTTACATATATCTTCTCTGTAATATTAGTTAACTATCTTGGGGATTTTACATTGTAATGTGAAAATGATTTTTTTTGAGTTCTTTGTGGAGTAATAATTATTTAGAAATTATATCTCTCTGCTGTTTCTATGGAAACATTTTCACCTTATGCTAATGAAATACAAATGATGGGGAAAATGAATCTTTTTGCACAGAGTGTTAGAATATATATATATATATATATTTCAGATTGGAAATGTTTAATTTAGATACAGTATGGCTGTCAGTATAGCTTCAGAATGGGTTAGTGTTCATCCTATTCAATGTTGAATTCCAAAAATGTCATTAGGGTAAAACCATCTTGCTGTGTACTGGCAGTGATGTGTCAAAATCCTTTATTTTAATTTGAGTCTAGGCATCTGGGCTCAGCCAAGAATTCTGCGTGTTTCCTGTTTCATATTTTTTTTCTTTTTGTTGTTTTGATTGTTTCCCCTTGGCCTATCTGAACGATGTAAAGTTAGCATTTACCTACTGTGATAATTTTATTCTTCCAGCACCTGGGGAGTAGGAGGTGTGTGAAAGTTGGTATCACTAGTATGGCAATCAAGATGTTGGTTTTATTCCTAGTTCTACCATGGATGTGAAGCTCTAATCAATTTCCTTGCAGATAACAAACTTCTGGATTCTGTGACAATTGCACCAGCTCTTTCAGTGCCTCCGGGTCCTCATTGGGATAGACCCACTGAAGAGTGGAGGGTGGCTCTGAAATGGGGTGCGTGGCAAGCAGTCAGGTGAAGAGCTGAACAAGCTACATCTGAGTGGTCTTCATTCATTGCAGTGAATAAAGCCTATGTTGTCCTTCATGTATGCTTCAGAGCAGAAGCTACTGTTTGGGCACTGAATCACACCTAGTCTGATCACACCTAGATGGATCACACCTGTCCTCCCTGCCTGTCCACCTCTGCAGACAGGGAGGACAGGAGTGATCCCATCACCATAGGGCACAGGCTGCCCCAGGCAGTCATGGCTGTAAAGGTTGTTCTGTTGAAAATATTTGCAGCCCAGTGGTCCCAAGTGTCCTCTCAGATTACTTTGGACACCTTTTTGGAAAATGCTTTAATTCTGATAGCAGGTGTGTTTTATTGTTGGGTTTTTGTGTTGGTAGTGGTTTGGGATATTTTTTTGTTTGTTTGTTTGTTTTGTTTTTAGGTTAGGTCATTCGTATTTGGGAAGATGGAAGACAAGAAGAAAACCAAACAAAAATATCAGGGAATGTTATTTTTTAAATCTATTTTTGTAAGGCAAGAAAAGAAAAAAAATGTCATTTTTTTTTTCAGACCTCTTGGTCAACAGTTTCACTGGAGTTGCATTATTTCCACAAGAATTTTATATATTTTTTTCATGCTTTGTCACCTTAAGTTTTCATTCCAAAGTCTTCCTAAATTCACTTGAAATTGCAGATGGTGCATATTGCTGGGTAAATGCCATACATTGGTATTGTAAAAAGCACAAGTAGGATCCTATGTGCATTTTCAATAATATAAAGGGCTAATCAGTGTAGAGGTTTTTTTTTCCAACTATGGACAAAAACACATATACATAAACTTTTATGAACTTGTTTTTAAAACAGAATATCTAAATGCTTCTTTGCATGTCATATTACTTCATTCAGTGTGTGCAAAAACATAAATGGATAGGCAGGCATGTGCCCTTCTCTTTTAATTACTTAAAGTATTTAGCAGGTCAAACTAATTTTACTACATTATATTTTTCAGGTACAAGTATTTCAATGCATAAACTATCAACAGAAAAACATAAAGATATATATAGTAAGCTTTACTGTAACTAGTTCTACAACAATGCACACAGTGAGCACTGTGCACGTAGCTGTGAGCAGTATGTATGCTTGCAAAATACATCTTCACATGTTAGTTACCTGTAAGATTAATTTTGAAGAATTATTTTCTTATTCTTTTTGTCCTCAGGTAACTTTGAAATCACTCAACAACACTTATACACCCTTTTTCTTTAAAAGCAAGCCAGGTAACAGTAGTATCCACCTCATTCAGCTGACTTATTAGGAAGTTTTTAGCTCTGAACTGTGGAATGTTTAACATGTAGAACAGTAGCTTCTAGAAGAGTAACGATGAGATGGGCATATATGAAACTTAAGAATATATTCCTACCAGATGCTTCTCTCAGGCATGTAAGGAATGTTAGAACTACTACATAAATAGTTCCATATGCAGGAAATACTGCTTCTTGAGTAGCTTCTGTATGGAAATAAACCATAACTAGAGTAAGAATTTACTCAGACTCTTTTAGCATAAATATTGCTTATGTGAGTGATGGTAACAGACTCAGCCCTTTGTGGCTACATAGGTGAGAGGCAGATATAACCTTCTCCAAGCACATTGTATTAAGTTTGATAAAGTTATGCAGAGTCCTGAGTGGCTGGGGAAGCAGTAGGAAAACAGAAGTGGACATGTGTCTCAGCAGCTTGTACAATGATTATTTGTGTCAGCATCAGGTTCAGCAGTGTCACAAAACAATTATGCATTTCACTCAGAAGATGGAAACAAGCAATATATTTATTCATGAAAATAAAGATTGAGCAGGGCCAGTCTTAGTGAATGAGAAAGTGATTTAATAAAGTTCTACTGGTAAATGTGACATTAACAAGAATATCGATACAAGATCACTTGATTATTTACTGCTTAGGTCAGACTAAAAGTGCCGGGGGAGACCCTCGTTTCATAATGTTCAGGAAAGGAGTCCTTTCTTGCTGTCCAAACCCAGAGGAGTCTAGATGTGACTGGACCCTATCCCAATCCAGATTAACAGTCTATGCCTAAAGGATTATATGCATAACAGTCCTCTACATCGCTTATCTAAGATTACAAAGTTTCAGCATACTTAACAAATCACTTGCAAAGTTTCAACAAGCTAGCTATTAGTCACTTACTGAGTTTCTGTCACAGGTAAGGAATCTCTCGGCCTCAGTGAGTAACCTTGAGAAGAGGCCAACAACTCTCAGCTTTCAGCCCAGGGCTGAGATTGCTTCCTTGTGCCAACTTTGATCTATAAACTGGTCTCCTTCCTTAATTTCTGCTGCCCTGAGTACCACCACTCCTGTCTCTGCTTGCATGATTGTGTTTACCCTGAGTAGAACAAACTCCTGACGGGAATTGACTCAAAGACTGGACTAGATTTGTTTGTATGTCAAGGGATGGGGACGAGGGTTGGCAAGGAATACCTTGGCAGATGGGAGTGCCAGTGTGATTGTAGCCAGAATGTGCCTCACTTTTAACTTGGATATATTAAACAACTATAGTTCATTGAATACATGTATGATATTCAGCTTTGATGTTTGGCTTTCTTCCATTATTTTAATTGTTTGAATTGTTGAATTTTAATTGTTTGGCTGGCTAGTTACAGACTTGCCAACCTGTGGCCAAGCAAAAGTGTTATAAACTTCTCTTGGCCTGAGGAAGGGTAGTACATAGCGAAATGCATGGGTTGCAACTAATGTGGTTGTAAAAATCTGATATGGCAAAATATTGATATGGCTGGCTGCCTTGATATGTAGCTTCCTGCAAAAGCAGGACAGGACAAGGGTTAAAAGGAAGACTCTTCATTAATTATATCTAATTTGCATGACAGCTTTGCTCAGTCATTCAGTTTCAATCATTTATACTGCAGGTTGAGTTGTAATAAAGCTAGGCTTCCTCATCAGAAGTGTTTCGTGTTTCAAAGACTGAAAGGAACAAATTTTGAATTAATTTCTCTAGACTGTGGTTCCAAGGAATATGGAGGTGTATATAATTCTGTACAAAAGCTGAAGCAAGAAGATTTTGTTCTGTTGCTTTACATCAGAAGGAGCCAAAATTTCAGAAGTTTATATCTGTAATGTTTGGCACAAATAAAATTTCTTGAAATTAGAGGCTACTTGCAAACCTGAATTATTCTATAAAGGTCACTTGATCCAACCTCCTCCCTTAAATCATGGGATCTTATGTACAACTTATGGTCAAAAATGTGTTTCTGGAAATATATGTAAAATACATTTGGAGTATGTATATATGACTTAGTTTTGAACCTGTGACCTTACCTACACTTGGTACAAATGTTCTTTTTTATGCATCTTCTCTTAGCATACCTTTTATCAGGATATGTACATGTGCCTTATGCAGTGTATGTATGTATAAATTTGTACTGGTTGGTGATCCTGAAGGATTTACTAATGAGCAATACCTTGGATAGAGAAGAGAGGTAACAACCAATTGCTCATTTGGGTGTCAAGTCAAATAGGCCAGCTTAGGATGTCTTCAGAGGTCCAGGATTTTAGTTGAAGATTCTTAAAGTGGAAAAGTTCGGTATTGGAGGAAGCTTGGAAGGGGTGATCTGTTGGTCTGGCCCCAGAAAATATGAAAGAAAAATGAGGAGACAACATAACTTCTGTTGACCAAAGGTGTTCAGAGAATTATGTGAGGCAATTTGGAAAAGAGGAGGTGGTACAAATCTAAGTAAGAAAGGCAAGCATGTGTGCATGGAGAGAGGGCGCAGTCAATTATAAATGATTCAAGGGTGGAGTTTTAAGCTGTTGTGCTTTTTGGTGTTTATGTGCACTGGTCCCTAATGCTGATGCTTAAGAGATCTGTGTTCCAAAGCTGAAATGTTATAGGGAAGAATACAAGGGGCTTGTCATTCAGAGATGAAGACAGAGGGAAGTACTAGTAGGGTGCGATTAGACATCAGAGATCCACACTGGTACATCCTCCCAGTCTCAGTATGATTTGTGCCATAATATGTTTTCAGGGGAAGTAAATATTCACTTAAATCTTTTCTGCTCATCAGTGCACACCCTTGTATATGTGACATTTGGGGGGTTATATATTTCCCTTAGAGCTCCAGCTACTCACCTGTCCAGATGAGGAATTAATGTGACACAAACACAACAGAGAATTGTGCAGGAAGATAAATTAATATCCCTCAACCACTAATTTATTTAGTGATGACACACTGTTTCTAGTCATGTACTGAGCCTGAACTAATGTATTCTACCTGTTTTTTCTTATATCTAACATTTCATGACAAAGACCACACTTTATTGTCAGCATTGTAATACAAGAATTAATAAATATGAAAAGCTATTATTGCTCATAGAAATGAGTAATAAGCATCTTATGTATCACACTGTGATGGTTGTTCTTCTTTATCTGTCTTTGGCTGCCATACTACTGAGATTATTTTCTGTTCTCCCTTTGTAATTTTTTATTTTGCCTTGTTTTAGAAGCTCTCCTCTGTAACAACTGTTGTGCCTCTCTTGATCTTAAATACAAATTACAGTGCATTAAATCTGCTCATTATTCTTAAAATGTTTTGCATAGATGTTTGATAATATTGTGATAATAAAAAGTATACCTCATGCATTAGTAGAGAACCCATCTTTGTGCATTTGGATATTGAACAACATGTTCAAAGCTGGGCAGAAAAAAAAGTGAACAGAAGTGGCTGGTGGACAACTTAGGTGATGTAACTTGCCCAAATGTGTTTTTTCTAGCTGATGTCCAGTCATAATCCAGTGGAAAAGGCCTGTTACTGTTTTGAGCTGATCCTTATAAAAGCTAGTAAGAATAACAAGCAACTCTTCCAAGCAAGACTTTGAATGTTTTCCTAGGGATCTTTGGTTCCTCATGAAGCCTGATTTTCAGGGCTAAAACTGTTAAACTATAAAACTCTTCTTTATAAGCAGCACAAGATAGTTTTCTCAACAGGATTTGGGTCTTGTCCCCATCCTATTTGAAGAAATTTTCCAAAATACATCAGAGGCTGCATAGTTTTCTCAAATACTTTATCAGTCTGTTTTTTTGTCTTAACTCACAATGTTTGCAGTGAAGTCTTGAAATCACAAAGGCAATTCTGTATGTGTAATCTATGTTATATGGGGACTGACTCCAAACAAGAAATTTCTATATTTGGTTCAGTCCTAATCTAGATGGTCTGCTACTTAGCTTTTATTTTTTATATTTTTTTTTGTCTTTCGTATATCCTTACTCTAAACACCATGCTCAGGAATATCATTACCTTACCTTTGAAAATGAATTAAGTCAGCAGAATGCCAACTAGTAAAGCATTTTTTGTGGACCCTGGCTTTGAGAAGAGAGCCTTTAGGGTGCTATGAAATGGCTGTGCCCTCCTGAGGGTGGTAGGAAAGCCAGGATTTGGGGGTGACGGGTTGTGAGGAGAAGGAATGACACAAGCAGGTTGGCCTGAGGAGGCAGCTTGGCTTGGCATTCCTTTATTACTTTTCATTGTTATTATTTTATATAACAGAATTGGATGCCAGGAACATGAATTTTGCCTGAAGGTCTCAGCAACTTTTGTACTAACTGTTTGAGGCTTATCCTGTTTATGTCTGTTTGGATAACACAATGCCATCGTTAAGAGTGAGGAATTTAAGCCAAACCTCTGGAGGAAGTTTTGAGCCAAAATTCCTGGGGGCTGGGGAGGAGGGAGGCAGCATGAGGCTGCTGAACAGTGCAGAAGCCTCAGTAAAAGGGCGTCCTTCTGTGGCCAAACTGTGCCGCTAGAGGGAATGCCGGGTGCTTGGAGGTGCCTCACTTGGCTAGAGCCGAAGGAATTGCGGTTTTCCTGTCAATGACTGCAGATTATCACTGACCTCATTGATACTTCATTGATGGCACAAGGGGCACTGGGTTTATCCATAGCAGGGCAAGCAGACAGGTGGGCAGGTGCTAAGGTCTCATGCTGAGATATAGCAAAAGGCATAAGTGGTACCACTTTAAAAAGAAATAACAAAATCAAGAATTATATAATAGTAAATCTTACCTCCATCCCAGGCAAACTAGTTTTTAAAAAATAAAATCCTAGTTTAAATGTTAAAATTTGAGTGTGTTGTTAAGCATATAGAGGAGCAGTTAATGCAGATTGTAGAAGAAGCCTTTAAGTGCAAATTTATCAGTTTGATGGAGGTTGTTAATAAGAGTCAGCTGATATTTATATATAAAAAAATTCAGATACCTATATTTAGGCCTTCAAAAAGCTTTTGACTGAAGTTCCTCATTAAACACTCTATTTGAAATAAAAATTTATCATGGAATAAAAGAGAAGTTCCTTTCCTGGCTTAATATCTGGTTTGTGGAGGGGAAGCAGAGGGTTAGAACAAATTTGAAGGGGAGGGAAGGCATCAGTGACACCCCACAGGGATCTGTGCGGAGATTGTGCTTTTCTGCACGTCTGTTGGTCTTCTGGAAAAAAAAAGATGAAAAGTGAGGTGGCAAAACTTGCTGATGAGAGAAAATTATTCACTCTAGTTGAACAGGAATCCAGCTGTGAAAGACGAATCTTACATCAGCAAGTGACTGGGAAATAAAGTGACAGAGGAAACTTGTTGTTGATAAAAAACAATTGAGCTTTCAGGGAAAAATAACCCTAAATATACATACATTCCAAATATCTCTAAATTAGTTCACCATTAAAGGAAGGAATCTGGGACTAATTGCATCTAGTGCCCTGGAACCATCACCCTAGTACTATAATTGTGGCCAAAAAAGCAAAAATAGGGTGGTAGGAAGTACTAGGAAAGGAGTAAGGAAGTAAGCAGGAAATATGATTATGCCACTATTCAAATCCACAGCACACCTGCATCTTGAACAATACGTGCAACTTTGCAGTTACTCCCACTCAGGCTACAGAAGAAATAAAACAAGCAATAAGACATAGATAGCGAGGGTGATTAGGAAGCTTCTGTGTAAGGAGAGACTAACTGCATTTAAATCTTTTGCCTGAAAAGAGTTGATGGAAGGGAGATATTCTAGATATCCTACATGACATTTGCTATATCATATGGGTAGGGAGTATTACTCCCTTTCTCAGTACATGTGGAATAGCAAATAAAACACTCAAACATCAAGGTAAAAAACAGGCCAAGAAATATTTTTCCACTTAATTCCCACTGCTTCTCTGCAGGATGCTGTGGATGCCAATAGTTGGGTTCAAAAAAGCTATTACACATGCTGATGGAAAAGAAAACAAACAAAACAACAAACAAAGAAAACAGGTAGGCTGATATGTAATGGAGAGGATATATAACTGCTGGTTTCCATTTTGGAGGATATAAAAGAGTGTTCCACTGTATGCTTGCCTTGTTATTTACCTTCTGTCTTATGCAGAGATTGCATACATTTTTATATTGACTAATAGAAAATCATTCTGTTTTTATTCAGTCTGTTGAGGTTCACACATTGCTACTAGAACATGGTTTGTACTATTACAGGTCTAACCCCCAAATACATTGAAGTCAGTGAACAGACTCCAATTACTCTGAGTGCTCAGTCAGGAGCCTCAGATGAAATCTCAGTTATGTTATAAACTTTGTAAAAACTGACAGACTTCAACAGGGCATAATTTCAGAGATGTTGATAGTTTTTTCTAAAATGTAAGAGGAGTGTCTCTGTTAAGACAGCTGAGTTTGAACCATGAGGTTTTCATGGGTTGAGGATAATAGATTTCTTTCAGTTATGCAATGTGTTTTGCCAAAAGTTGAGACCACTGCAGATGCATTCTGCAGGAATAGTTTCATGTCTTTCAGAGTCAGTTTAGCATCAAGAATGCTGTTTCAGACATTCTTATTAATTAACACTCCCCAAACATTAATCAATTAACACTCCCCAAAACAGCCCTGACTGAGAAAAGGTAGAAATAGCTCTTCTGAACTCTGGTGTGTGTAGATGGATCTTTTTCAGATGAATTTCAGGAGGACACCTTTTAACTACCAGTGGGACAAACATTTATTGTTAGCCTTTACTTAAGGTACACAAGTATGCTATAAATATAATTTCCTTTGATTCATACTGATTTTGTTGCTCTCCATGGTCTTTACATATGCATGTAAACAAGCAGAGTTCCTAGGTACCATCCCTTGTGTGTTGGCTGGCTGAGATGCAGAAGGATACAGGATTATAACCATCTTTCCTAAGACCAGCAGACAGCTTGGAAAGGCACAGCTAGTGAACGCTGCTGCCTGTCGCATGAAGCCCATATTGAGCACTGGAAAAGTTTCAAAGATAGCTTTGTTTGTGCTCAGTAGTAGGAAATATTTTCCAAGTTTTAGTCTTGACTTACACTTAAAGACAGGGAACAGTGTGTTGTGAAACAGATCTGTTTGGGACAATCTTAGGTTGTAATTAAGCCTACTTAAAGCCCCTCTACTATAAATAGTTTATCTGGGCTAGAAGCCACCTTCCATTGTATGGCTGGCAGAAGTGTGGGATAACAACACAAAAGGATTATTTACTATGTTTCATTGGCTTAAGTTGTATCTTAATATTTCAAGTGTAAGAGTATACGTTTAGCATATATAACAGAATTAGAACAAGATATACTGTACAAGAAAAAAACAGGAACTTCATGAAATGTGATACCTGTACATTTTTGTTATACCTGTAGTTTCTATCATTTTAGAAAAAACTTATAATCAAAGTTAGAATACTGCACTGAATTGAATCATCAATACCTAATCTCTAGTTATCCTCTGTCTTAGGAAATGCTAAGCCTTTTATACTCAGAACTGCTGAAAAGATTTGTCAAATTGCTTTCAATGCTTTAATACGGTATTCAAGTCTTTTTTTCTCTTTTCTATTATATAAGATAACTCAAATTACAATAATTACAAGCATACTTCCTAATGTTAGGTAACTGATTAAACAACAATGTGGATCAAGGAAATTCAATAATTATGCATCTAAATCTGCATCTAAGTTTTAAAAACCCCATGTTTTAAAATGATGAATTATTCACAGCTCAAGATGAAATGGGTAATGTTCCAACTTGTGCTTTTGAAGTGTCATCATATTAATCTAGGCCATTTTAGGCACATCTATAGTCTTTTCATCTCTAGAGATTTCTGCAAGATGGTAGGTTTGTGTCACTAAATCTCTGCTGGCAGAAAGTCAAGAAATAAGTATGTTAAAACTTAAGTTCTTTACTATTGTGCTTCTATTATTAATCAGGATTCCTAAGGAGCAGTGAATGATATGATCTATCTTTCCTTTTGCCATATTTGTGGCTTCTGTGATTTTTCTCCCCTCCAGTTATTTTATTTATGCATATTTGTTAGATGAATTTTTTTAATTAGCTATCCTTATCCTCAGATATGCATTTCAAACTTTTCTTCCTTTCCCCTACTCTCCAGAACTCCAGACAGGCTGTTTAAAATAATGCTGTTATTTAGAAAATGTATAATTCAACAGCTGGGTCCAAAGTGAAAACTAAAGACTTAGAAAAACAGTGAGAGAAATCAGCTCCAGATACAGTTTTTTCGGTCGGTCCCTATTTTAGTAATTTAAATAAATAAATAAATAAAACATATTTTACAGCTACAGATTTGCATCTACATACAAACTTTGATTGTCCTCTCTTCAGGAACGATGTACATTTGATTTAAAACATTTAAACATTGAGAGTATGCCATTCATAGACTTGTTAAACTCTTACTAAGCAAATTGAAAAGTATCAATACCATAAAATGTCATTTAAGTGGGAGTGTTAATTTTGAATTTATTATCAAAAATGCTTTACAAATTCATTTACTTTCCAAAATCCATGAATGAATGACCCTGTGGGGTTGCTAAATTTCAAAATGCAATTATACAGCAGGACACTTAGGTTAATGTAGGCATGTGAATGACCAGAGTAAGGTGGAGCTAGTCCATATGAGGTGTGTGATGCACCCCTACTCCCCAGCTCCTCTCTTCTAAGGAACCCCTTATCACGAAGTCTCCACAAGCCCCAGTGAAGCAGTCACTGTCTCTGTCCTTGTGCTCTATATCCAGATGTACAGCAAAATTCATTCATTTTTTTTGATTCCTACTCAGAGCTCTTCTTTCAAAGTTAGTCTTCTTCAGATCCCTGTCCTTGGAGCCTCTACCCCTACATCAGCATCTTTTCCATACACATACTCACCTAGGCATCCTTAAGCTTTGAGTTTTTGTGTATTAACAATATCAAGTACTGGTGTTTCTAAAAGGCAGGCATACTAGATAATGATGTATAATTGTGCTAGGTTGGAAAAGGAGGATAGAGGAAGACAGCTATCTGAAATTCATATCTCTGCCTTTCTGCCGTTATGATTACTGGGTTCTTCATCACCTACATCTCCCTAACTTCTTTCCAGTGCCATATTACAGATAAAGCATTCAGATTTTTTTTTTTTTTTTCCACAAGAACCCAATATACTTTAACAAATAATATCTCATCCATAGACATTTGCAATACGATATAATATGCTAATGACCTTCACACAAAGAAATGTTAACTAGTTATGGCCATCCACAGAAAGCAGAATACACTAAGCTCAGTTTCTTTTCAATAAAAAGTATAGTCAGTCATTTCAGTAAAAAATTAGGTAAAAGCTTCAGAACTGCTCACAACAAATGCACTGTGTATAAAAAAAAAAACTTTACAATTCAGATGTCTCCTGTGTACTTGTTAAAATGAAACAATGTCTTTCCTTCAAATTCTTCATGAACGTTTCAGTATCAGGATTTAATGTTCTCACTAACAGTGTCCTAATAATTCTGTACAGGAAATAATGTTCTTGAGTGCATCCTTTTGCTTATCCTGAATATTTCTGAACCCAGACAGTTTAATTCTATCTGAATTGTAGCCAATTTCTCCCTAGGGTTCTAGCAGACCAAGTTGTTTCTACCATAGAGGTCTTACCGTCAGAAACTGTCATTGAACTCCCAAGAAGATAAGGTTGGTGAAGGTGTCTTGCAAGCCCTCTCACTTTCACATTAAGAACAAAGAATGACCCCATGAAGGAGAAACACCTTTGACTCATTTTCCAGAGGCATAGACATATGAAATAACTTTAAGGATAGAGGATAAGTAGTAAATGCTAAAGTTTGCTGAGGTTCCTTTGTACAATGTGCTTTGACAGGAGGCCCCTCCCAATAGGAGCCTGGTAAAAAGCATACACCTTCTTGTGTGCCTCAGATTTGCCAGCTGCTGACAAAGCTGGAAAAACAGACACAGTGCCCCTTTCTTATTTAGTGTGAAATGGGTGGAAGCTAGGTCACCTGGCCATCAAGTTGAAGCTCACTAGTTCTTTCCTTCCCTGATGAGTTCAATCTTAGCTTCAATTGTGCTGTGTTAATTACTTCTTCTATAAACATGCTCGTCTGAAGAAACGTGCCAAATGTCCAGAACACTTTGCAAATAACTTCAGCTTCAGAGATGATCCCCACAGCTTTGAAGAGAAAAAGGCACGTTTTTTTCTGAAATGTATGGAAATTACAGCACATGAACTCCCATCTGTCTGGACAGAAAAAAGGATTTGTTTGGTTTGCAAACCTGCATGGCATGGGCCTGATCCTGCTGAATGGTACTGCATCTGTGGTCTTTGGGGGATGTAAACATAGAGGTAGGTTACAAAGTCATAATAAATTATTTGCTGGAGTTGTTATGCCACCTTATGCAAGACTCCCTTGGGCAGTCAAGTTAGAAAAATTTGTTTTGTCAAATATTCCAATTCCTGTGTATGCATGTAGAGTTCAGTGTTGCATGGACCTGTAGGTTTTCTACAGATTGGACTCATTCATTGTTCTGTGCCAAATTATCTCAAAACGCAGATACTTCCTTGCAAGGGATGATTCATTTTATGAATTGAATAGTTGATAACTACGCGTGTATTTGTCTACCAGCCAGTCAACAAAATACACCAAATCAATTAAAAACAATTGCAGGCTTTGCTCCACACATTACAGATGTTCTGTGGGTTTTACATACCAAAGAATAAGGATGCAAATCTCTGCTTTAACAGCCTGAACTTTTTATAGGGAACGGGTGTTTTTCCTGCTGTATGAAATTCTCAGAGACAAAAATTTAAAATATAACCTATACAGCTGTTACGGTTTGGTGCAAATAATGACTCAAAAGGTAACAGCTCTTCGGAAGACAAAAGCGTTTTTCTCCGACCACTGCTATTCTTATGCAAAACAGATACATCTTAATGTATATAATAATGACTTATCATGGATATTTACAAGTGGAATCATGGGTTTTCTGGGGCGTGAGGGGTGGGGCGGAAGCTGTTTTCAAACAAAAAACACTCTCTATTTCTGCATGTCTCTAAATAAAATGAAGTATCTTTCTACTCACCTTTACTTAGGATGCCCTACTCACCTTTACTTAGGATGCTATTCTCATTTGAAGTCATGTCAGCAATACGAATATTATAGGTATGCAAACTGACGGCATACACTTTCTTTTATATTTCAACACACTGCTTTTCTACTAAAATAGTCATTTCTAATTTGCCACAAAGTGCCAAGTGTATTTGTCATTAATTTCTTGTCTGTTTGGACATGGACATATGAGGACATGGTTCAACAGAACTCAAAAGCTATTTTAGACTTCAAAATAATATTTTGTGTCCTTATGGTGGTTTTCACCTGAACAAGACAAAGTAACTTAAAAATGTGTATGGTTTCAGGCTCCAAAGTTGCTTCTATATGATGTCTGAATCAGTGTTCTCATATGGAAAATATGAATTCATGAATATTGAATTACTTTCGTGAGGTATGAGAGAAAATTTGAAACACAGCTAGGAAGGACTATAGATGATAACTCTTGACTCACCTAACTTGTGGGGTACAGTCAACCTGTCTTTCATTTTCTTCTTCTTTTTTTGGTTACCATATACGAGGTATTTCTAGCACAGAATTTATTTGCCTTGTTTAACTCTTATTTCACACTGTTTGATTTTTCCAGATGGGTTGATCTGGGAGGTTTTTCTTCTGTTCTTTGGGCAAGAAAGCATAGTAAAGAAATGGAAGAGAAAAGATTTTTACAAAAGTAAAAGAAGAGTAACTTCTGCAATAGGAATAGTTTATATAATATTTAGTCATTAACAGTATAAGGCTCATCTAAATTACATTAGCGGTTGTCTTTGAGACTAAACCCTTTAGAGAACCTGATACCATCATGTAGATCTACTCAGATTGAATTGATCAAGTGAAATCCTGTTTAACCAGAAATGGAGATTCTTTACTTGGAAAGTTATGATTTGGATCAGAGATTCACAGACACAAGTGAGTTAATTGGTTGGGCATGGAATTTAGACAGTGCTAGAGGTCTAACTCCTCAACCATTCTCAAGAATTAATTTAGAAAGCGTTACTTGAAACATACCAAGAGGTGTCAGGGACTATTCTATCAGTTTAATAGATGTTCGTGGGAATGTTTGAATTTCCTTGAATAGACGTAACAAATAGAGGAAGAGAGGAAATGCTTCAAATTGTATAGTTTTCCTCAAAATACACTCCATTGTTTATTTTTGGTATACACCAGCAAGATGCACTCAAAGCATTATGAAAGTAGCTCTGCTACATCTAAAGGAAGTATATACATGAAACACTTGAAGCATACATGAAGCTTTGAACAAGCTATAGTAAGTTCATAGCATAGATTGAGTACCCCTACTGTCCTGGTTTCAGTTAGAACAGAATTAATTTTCTTCCTAGTAGCTGGTGGAATGCTGTGTTTTGGCTTAGGATGAGAAGAGTGCTGATAACACCCCGATGTTTAATTGTTGCAGAGCAGTGCTTATACCAAGCCAAGGACATCTCAGCCTTTCGCTCTGTCCTGCAAACAGCAGGCTGGGGGTGCAGTAGAGCTGGGAGGGGACAGACCCAGGACAGGTGACCCAAACTAGCCAAATGGGTATTCCATACCATCTGACGTCATGCTAAACAATATATAGGGGTGCTAGCCGGGGGGAGGGGGCCGGACTGCTCAGGGTTAGGCTGGGCATCGGTCAGCGGGTGGTGAGCAATTGCATTGTGCATCACTGTTTGTACAATTTATTATTACCTTTCCTATTATCACCCATTGTATCATTATTATTAATTATTGTTATTATTTTATATTATTATTATTTTCCTGTCTTATTAAACTGTCTTATCTCAACTCACGGGCTTCACTTTCATTTCTCTCCCCCGTCCCAGAGAGGGAGGGGGAGGGTGAGCGAACGGCTGCGTGGTGCTCAGCTGCCGGCCGGGTTAAACCACGACACCTACAAATACACTAATGGCACTTGCTCCTTTTGAATTCCCATCACACATATACTGTTGACCAGTTAAATTTCATGCAGGATAGAATCTTGCTTACAATGAGATTTTCTAGACCTCTCAGATAAAATGATGAAAGTCAGCTAGCCTGAGCTGACACCATCATGTCATGACTACAGAGAAAGACAATTGGGTTACCTAATAGTCCATTCTATCTTTACTTATGTTTCAGTAAAATGATGCAGGTTTTTGAAAGGTATGCAGTATTTCACAGCAGACTATTTTTAATGCAAAGCAATCTATTTCAGGTAGCTGTGAGGTCTGAAATAGGACTGAGAAGAATGAGGCTGTCAGTGAGACTGTGATCTTCATCTGGCTGTTTGCCACATTTAGTCATCAGATGTGCTGCTCTGAACTCAAATCAGCTTTATATGCACAAAGTCTATTTTAAAAAACCATCACTTGGGCAGATTGCGTTCCTAGAAAATGCCAGATGGCCTCAGCTTGATCGCTGTGCAAATACAGTATTAATTGCATGCTTCCATTTTTCTTCTTTCTCTTCAACAGCTTCCTCATGTTTTGCATAGCATGAGTGCTGATCACTTGAGCAACTATTTTGTTATTTCACTTGTGCTCCTGCTCTGTAGTGTCTATTGTTTGTGCCCATAGGGGAAGACAGGCAAATCAATTTCTGTATGGAAAACTTCTAACTTTTCAGTAACTTCTCATGGAAATCTGTAATTTCCCCTCAAAGTGATTGCAAAACGTCTCTGTAGCACAAGGGAAGTTATCTATACTCCATATGGAAGTTCAGTGCCTTATTGCTCTACAGTTTGGGCTCCCCTGCCACCTGAAGTCTATGAAACTTTGATTGCCTTGACAAGGTCTTCCCAATTTGGCTTCTTGATCTGGGAGACAAGCTAACAGGCTAGCCACCATGAAACATCTAGCCATGCAATCTCATAGATTTTTGAAAGAAAGCAAACTTTGAATGATTAGTGTTTTGTTTTGGGGGAATGTTCATTTCTGAGAGAGGGACGGAAGAGAGAAAAATCAGGGAGATCTGATGGAAGCTGTCTGGCCAGCTCTGATTGCAAAATACTATACAAAGAAATCCATGTATTTGATATATATATATATATATATATATATTTATTTATTTATTTTTTTGTTGGGGGGTAGTGGGAGGGGGGGGAAAGGGGATAATGGATATTCATCATGTTGTGTTTTTGTGTTTCCAGGAACTTTGTTAAAATAGCACAGTTCATTTTAAAAAGTGATGAGCATAACTGCGAAGAATGACTTTGGTGCTTTTCCTTCCTATTTGTTCTGGTTTGCTAACTTCTTAGATGATAACACTTCTACTCACTCTCAAACACCTCTTTCTCAGCAGAAAATCCAGAGAAGCATGAAGTCACAGATGCATATAAGTGAGGCTGGAGGGGGCTTAAGGTGTTGTTCCCTCTGCTCTCAACTTTGTGGCAGGATTAAATATATCTAAGGCACTCAGCAAATTTTTATGTAACCTGTTAGGCACTGGAACAGGCTGCCCAGGGAAGTGGTGGAGTCACATCCCTGGAAGTCTTCAAAAGACGCTTAGATGTAGAGCTTAGGGATATGGTTTAGTGGAGGGCTGTTAGCGTTAGGTTGGAGGTTGGACTCGATGACCTTGAGGTCTCTTCCAACCTAGAAAATTCTGTGATTCTGTGATTCTGTTCATCAAACCTGAGGAAATTGCAGCTCTGCCAGTGTTTAACATTTTTTATATTTTCTATCATAAAAACGATCTGTTGCAAGCAAGTGATAAACAAATATGTAAACCTGTATAACTGTCTTTTAGTGTTTTTTCATCCTACCCTCACAGTTCCAGAGCTATGAACTCTTCATCCCTCTACTTTCCACTGACTTCTCTCCAGTTGTCATTTGTTTTGGTAAATTATTGTGTGCCAGACTTGAGTGTAGTTAGTCTTCTAGGTGATTGCTTACCAATAGGAACTAGCCTCAGGCAATTTGCATCTTATCTGAAATGGTCATACCAATACATCTCAATGACATCTCCTTTGCAGTAGGGGGTCTGGTTTTAAATGGTGAACAGTTTAAATAGTGAACAATAGCACTGGCCAACCAGGTGGGGGAATCTTAGTCAAAACAATCCTAATCAGGATAATTTTTATTGAACAGTACAATCTACCTTCCAGCTACTTGCGTCAAATTTTGGCTCCCATATAAAGGAGAGGAAGTGTAATTGTTGTTACCAACTTCAGATGCAATGCTGGAGAGCTCATAAAACAGCTCCAATTATGGGCTGCAACAGATGTAACCAGACTGTGATGGCTTTTTGCTGAGTTTTAAAACTTGCAGTGTCTCATTCTTCTTAAGAATGGCAAGCAGACAGGGTGAATAGGTAAGGCAGAGAGAGGGCAATCATTTAGACTCATTGTTGTGGTTCTGCTTGAGTAGGCAGCCGAGCTCCACCACAGACACTCTCTCACTCCCCCTCCTCAAAGAGGAATTGGGAGAAAATATGATAAAAAGGGCTCAAAGGTTGAGATAAGGACAAGAAGATCACTCAGTAATTATTGTAATGGGCAAACAGACTCTGCATAGGGAGATAGTAAGATTTATTGCTTATTACTAACAAGCTAGAGAAGTGAGAAAAAAAGGAAAGAAACCAAAAGCACCTTCCCCCCCATCCACCCTCTTCCACCTCCTCCCCCCGAGTGGCTCAGGGGAACGGGGGAATGGGGGTTATGGTCAGTCTACAGCACTTCTCTGCTGCTCCTTCTCAGTCACTCTCGTCCCCTGTGCTGTGGGGTCCCTCCCACAGGATGCAGTCCTTGATGAACTGATCCAGCGTGGGCTTCCCACAGGCAGCAGCTCTTCCAGAACTGCTCCAGTTATGGGTCCGTACCATGGGGTCCATCCCTCAGGAGAAAACTGCTCCAACCTGGCTCCCCCATGGGCAGCAGCTCCTGACAGGTCACCTGCTCCTGTGTGGTCTCCTCTCCACGGGCCACAGGTCCGTCCTGGAATCTGCTCTGGCAGTGGTCTTCCACAGGCGGCAGCCTCCATCGGTGCAGGGCTACCTGCTCCACCGTGGTCTCCTCCACGGGCTGCAGCGTGGAACCCTGCTCCACCGTGGTACTCCCATGGGCTGCAGGGGGACATCCTGCTTCACCATGGTCCTCACCACAGGCCACAGGGGGCTTCTGCTCTGGCACCTGGAGCACCTCTCCCCTCCTTCTGCACTGACCTTGGCGCCTGCAAGGCTGTTCCTCACTCCTCTCACTCTCCCAACTGCTGTGTGGTGCAGTGTTTTTTTTTTCCCCTGTCTTAAATATGCTCTCACAGAGGCCGCAAAACAACATCGCTTATTGGCTCATCTCTGGTCAGCAGTGGGCCCTTACCAAACATGGGGCAGCTTCTAGATCCTTCTCCCAGAAAGCACCGCTATGGCCCCCTGCTACCAAAACCTTGCCACATAACCTACTACAACTCCTTCACTTAAATAGATGTGATTTCTATATCAGTAGGCTTCTAAATAGATGCTGAGAAAGAAAATGTGTTCTCTAAGCTTGGGGGTACATTTAGTCTAACCAGATACACATTATTATGATTCATGCAGAGATGAAATCTGGTAAACAAAGGACTGCATAGAATGAACAGTCTTATTTAGGGCTTAGTGAGGGATCTGGCATGGAAAGTCTATCTCTAATTTTGTATGAGCTACTCCTAGTGATGTCCTCCATCCATACCAAAAAGGTTTAGCTTCTGTTTCTTTAGGCTTTCATTTTCAATTGCAATCTTTTTGTGGCAACAGCTACCCTGATACTAGGATACTCCCTGCTTCAACTTTAACATTTCTTTAAAGCATGTCAAATGGAAAGATACAAAAGGATACACATGATTTCAGAACACTGCAGCTTGAAAGTCACAGAATTAGCATGTTCCAGAATATTATGAAACTAAGTGCTTTTTACCAGAAATACACGCAGAGCAAACCTCTTGGGTTAAATTTTCCATTGTTTTATATAGCTAGTTCTATGAAGCAAACATTTCAGATCTCAATAGATACTGGATCCTTACAGATTGATCTGTGAAACTTTTTGCCCTTCCATAGTTTCGTTCTATTGATATCATCAGGGTGGAAAACAGCATTGTTTCTCTTATGTTAACTTGTCTTATGCTCAGAGAAACTGAATTTAAATAGAAAACTAAACTTCATATTTTTTAAAAAATTATCATTCATGTATGTGCCACTTATTCATTGCTCTCTATATGAAGGTAAAATTGATTTATAAGCTTCCTTTAGCCTCTGTTGTATATGAATAAGACAATTACCTTGGACATCATTGTACTGGGTGTTATAAATCTTCTTTTGGTTTGTGTTTTTGTGCATGATCATATATGCAGAAGTTTGTGTTTGAATATGCAGCTCAGCTCAGAGGAAAGAGATTTATCACTGTCAGAGAATGCTTGATGAGGCTGCACCCCTCAGGAGTAAAAGAGGCAGGGATGAGGGAAAAAAAAATAAAAATCTTTTCTCTCTTTAAAGAGGAGTAACATTAGAGATGAGAGTTAAATAACTATCAGGAAAATGAAAATGGAAACCCCTTGTTTTCCTGTGCGGCTTTATGGATTTTCAAGACTGAACATTATCTATAAATGTACTTTGAAACATTTAATGTTATTAAAAATAAATAAATCCAGAAGCCTGAATAAACTGTATGAAAGATCTAAGCAAAAGTTAATTGTATGTAAACTTAAATGTTTCTAAAGGGTGACTATATGTATTCTTAAACGTCTTCTAGCATGTAGAGTTTTATAATATATATATTATACAAAATGCAGGAAATGCAGTTCTACTTCCAAGGGCACTCTTACCACTTCTTAATGAAGATTTCTCATATCACATGTGAATAAATGATTAGATACACCCAGTACAAGGTTAAAACTGATCTAAAGCCTCATTAAATTATACCTGGGCCCAATGAAGTTAACTTCAGCATATTACTTGTTTGACTTGAACAACACAATATAACTGTGGTGAATCTTTACCTTAAAATTCCATTATCAGTTGCAGAACTTAACTTAAACTAGACATCACTGAAAGTTACTTTCAAATGAATGCTTGGCCTGAAAATATCTCTGCTCCAAAAATGTCTATCTGAAATCATCAAACCAATCTGAAACTATCAGTGTGTTGACCGAATGCCTTAATAGCTGTACCTTCAATACAGATCTTTGACATTTAAGAACTGTGATACTCTACTTACTCTTAGCAGGTTTTATCTTTAACAACCTTTATTTGATGTTTCAAACTACAAAAAGAAAAAAAAAAAAAAAAAAGTATCGATGCATTCCTCTTGATCATTTAATAGGTCCATAAAGGAATAAATTGTGCATTGTAAAACATTTTCTCTCTTTTCTTTTTTTTTTTCTTTTTTTTTTTTTTTCCTTTTTTTTTTTCCTTTTTTTCCTTTTTTTCCTTTTTTTTGTTTCCTTTCCTTTCCTTTCCTTTCCTTTCCTTTCCTTTCCTTTTCCTTTCCTTTCCTTTCCTTTCCTTTCCTTTCCTTCCTTTCCTTTCCTTTCCTTTCCTTTCCTTTCCTTTCCTTTCCTTTCCTTTCCTTTCCTTTCCCTTTCCTTTCCTTTCCTTTCCTTTCCTTTCCTTTCCTTTCCTTTCTTTTTTTTTTTTTTCTGAGCTTACAGATAGGATCTACAAATGGTGATATTATTGTGAGGAGAAAAGATTGTCAAATAAACAGCAAAGTTTGTCCTTTACTGTGTTATCCTGTTTTAATCAAGGATACTGTAAGGCCTTTATACAGATAGAAGAGTAACGATGGCAGCCTCCTTGCAAATTGCTGCCACTTCAAATGTCCTGGGGCGCTTACATGTGTATCTTTCACCGTTTCTAATGGAATTTCTTACCCTTTTCCAAAGCAATCAAGGCATTTTCACAGAGAATGAGAATTAAATTTTTTAATCCTTCTTTCCAGACTTAATTTCTGACCTGTTTTGTGGACTTAATCAAATACGTGTGGAAAATTAGAGCCTTAGATTAACGGTTTAAACAAAAACATAGCCTGTAAAGTGACTGTGCATTCTCCAGATGTTCTCTACCTTTTTATGATATCTTAAACATCTGTTTATTTTCACAACTAGTATTCTGTAATGATATTGGGCAGATTTATTTTTAAGACTCCATTTAAGTATGTAAGTTTCTTTTCCATTTTTGCTGCGATTCTTTGACTCAAATCAAGTATATTCAGAAGTTATTTTAGCTCTTACTGTGATTGGTTCCCATTAAAATTAAAGTGGTAATAATTAGATTAAAAATATAAATAAACATATAATATTTTCAGTATCCTGAATGGTAGGCTTTAATGCACTCTGGAATCTCACTGTTCAGTCTCAAATAGTTAGTTTTTATGCAGTCATTCTAGATAGGTAAATAGATATTATCATCTCTATAGATAAGACCTTAATGACAAATACAGGGTCTGAGTTAACACTGTGCAGAGTAATGACAGTTTTCACTGACTTCAGTAGCTGTTACTGCTCATCACTTCTAAAGATGGAACTACTTGTGTTGACGGTTAAACAAAAAATTTGTATTTTAATGAATGTTGTCTTTCTAAAGGGTCACATGAAAGTTATATAAGTTAATCTAGGAAATATTTTATTTCTTACAGTGGAAACTTCAAGATACAAATTTGATTTTCATTAACCTCAGATGAGAATTAGTAAAGTAAATTCTTTAACAGTTGTCCTATTTGCAATCTCTCTGTCTCAGGCAAGGGCAAGACAAATGATTTTAGAGTGCTCTCTCATCTTTGGGATAACTTTTATCTTTTATATTTACTGTATATCCATGTCTTAAGTCCTATATTCTTTTGCTGTGTCCAATACTCTTATATCCACTATAAAAACTAACACAAGATTCAGCTAACATCTCCAAAGATCTAATATTGCTTCATGTCTCCATAGCCTTTATTACTCTAAAGTTCAATCATAAGCAACAAAAATCTTGCAGAGCAGCAAAGCTGCTAATCAGTTGGTTAAAACCCAGAGAGTCTTATGTACTTGTACTTAAATGCTTTGCTGAGTAGGGCTAGAGTGTTGTTCTGGGGCCAGAACACATTGCCTGCAGCTACTAAATTTATTAGTTTCAGCTTCAGAATTACAACTCAAGTTCCCCATTCCCAAGCATGTATACAGGTCACTATACCACTATTTTTTATAGTGAAGTTGATGCTACTAATAGAATAGTCTTTTCACTGGTGTAACAAGTCATAATAAGAACTGGATACAGGGGAAACAGTTTCACACAATTCATTTTAATGCATCAGCTCATTTTATTCTGTGAGTAATTTACATTTATTATGAAAGCAGAGAGAGAATGTCTTCAGATTTATTTTTCTTTCTTCATGATTTTATTACTGGTAAGATGGGAAGGGGGTGTGATTGCTCTTATTTCCATATACCTGTGACAATTAACATTTTTAAATCAATAAAATTAATGTGGGAGTTCACCTTACCAGCAAAAAAGATTTTCTTCCCATCAGAGAATGTGAAGTGGAAGATTTTTCATGTACATCATAATGTACAGATCACATATTGAAGAGCTTGTTGCCTTCACATTATATCCAGTTAAGATTTAGTCATTTTAAAATAACATTCTCCCCTCCCCCCTGAAATGGTTATTGTTTCCAGAATTTGCTGCATTAGTGTGTCAGACTGAGTTCATGTCAGTAAAAATGCAGAAGAATTTAATACTCTGCAGCAGTATAGCCACTGGACTGTAAAGCCTCAGAGTGCTTCAGAATCTTACAAATTCCACCCCTCAAAACCTAGGTGCGGGGATGACATTTTAGCCTCATGTCAGCAAAAGTGCGAGTGCAGTCACAGATGAAGACAGAGATCAGTTATTCAATGCATCTGATGAGGGATTCTTAAACATCTATCTTCTCATCAGCCATATTGAATCTGTATGCTTTCACTGTGATTAAGACACATTAGGTAACTATTCAGCGAAGTACCTTCAAGTGAGGGTTTGACAGGGCAGAAAGAAGAAAAAAAAGGATTATAAAAAATCTGCTGAAGACAAGACAAGGTACCTCATATTGCATTCACAAAGAAATGGCTTTTGGTTTTCTATCCAGATTACAGAATTCCTGTTAATAGCTAGTTGCCAAAAACAGATGCACTGATTAATGAGAACAGATGGATTTCTCTAGAGGGTCTGCAGATTTAGACAGTACTTTCACTAAATGAAATGCTAATGATCTGGCATTGTGCTCCTCTGTGTGGATTAGGCACCAGCACTATTATTTTTCTGTATTTGGTGGAGTCAGAATGATCCCTTTTAGACTTCTCAGAAGTTCTAGTATTTTACATCATCTTCTGAGAGCTGTATATAAATGTAAGGTTCTTCTCAAAATCTAAAGGAATATCTCCATTTAGTATTTTTAAAATGCAGTATCTCAAAGCAAATCAATCTTTTGATTAATTCCGGTGAAAAATTAGAGAGTACATGGAAATTTTCACTGTTATATCTTTTTGTTGTCTTCTTCTTCCTTTCCTTTTTTTTTTTTTTTTTTTCCTTTTTTTTTTTTCTGGAAAGACTGTGACGAAAAAATAATGCAGAACTCAATAATTAATGTGAATAATTTAGGGCTAACTTCTCAGAAAACAAAACAAAACAACAACAACAACAAAACTCATTAATATCAAGAAAAGATCCTTAGCTGCTTCTTGTCTTAGAGAACCTGCATCTAAGATATTGTAGATATTTGAGCCAGGAACAACAGATTTTCATTTATAAACAATTATTTTTGCTAAATATGACTCCATTTGGAATCATAAAATAAAAGCAAATTCTTTTAGGAATTCTTGCAATGTATGCACCAGTGGTGGGTTGTAAAAGTTAGAGACCCATGACTAGGAAGTTGACTGGATGTTAAAACAATAAAGAAATTTGCAATTTACAATGATCATGGTGACTAATTATGAAATTGTTCACTGACATTCATCTTGGGGGAAAAAAAATAACTCCTATTTTCAGGAACTGAATACTGGCACAAGAAAAGATAAATCAACAGGAGCCAAAAACTTTGGAGCAGCACAGTCTGAAAAGAGAACTACTACTACTACTATACATCAGTGGTGTAACCTGTGTCCATGGCTGAAAAGTGCCAGCATGCCAAGGATACCACAGAATTTGCTGTGTGGTCTCACAGAATAGCCTGGCACATGGCAGGAAGTCTTGTTTTGTTCTAATGTTGTGCACAATCAGTAATTTGACAACCTGTTACTTTGCATAACTTTTTTCTTTTTTTTTTTTTTTTTCCAGGAATATAAAAGTTATGGTGCACAAATCCATCATAGTGTGTTAAGGAAAAAATAACTTGTTCAGATTGAAATAATTTGTATTTGATGCAGAGCATCTTCATTTTCCATGATTTAATTAAAGAAAAGATGAGACACCATTTGGTACAGGCATTTGATGATGACTTCTCTTTGATGTTGACTTCCCTTTTGGAATGAATGTTCTGTGCCAGCAATTTTGCCCCTTCTAAATCCATTTTCATAGGCATCCCAGTTTTTTGTTATTCTCCTTTTCTAGTCAGAGCACCAATTGGTATCTTGTCTTTATGCTCTACTGAAGTCTAAGTTACATTGAAGCTATTGCATTCACCAACTATATTATACTAAAATAAAAGTATCAAATTTGACAGGTTTCTGGATGCTATGAATTGAATTCATGGTGATTGACATTAATTATATTTCCTGCCTTGAGTTACTTAATAATCACATAATCTTCTTGTCAGCTTTCTCCTGTAGGGTTGTGTAGGAATTAGGATCTGATAATAAAGACTTGGAATAAGGCAATGTGGGATGCTGTGTTTTCAACTTAATAAATAGGCAGAAATATCAAACTCTTGCAAAATAGCTACTGAAAATGTCTTTCTCCCGTGCTTCACAGTAAAATATAAAAAATGGTCAAAATTCATCTTAATCTCTTCACTGATGTTACCTGGAATGTATTAATGGTCAGGAAGAAAGCTGGTCTTAAATTTTTGAATCACTTCTGTTTGTGGTACATCAAGCCTGCCCTGTAGAAAAAAAGGGTATGGATTCAGTCCTGCTGCATGTTATACTCTGCTTAAATCTATTGAAATTCAACTCTTTACTGTAGAAGTGAAATGTGAAACTTTTGGTACTGGTGCTGAAGACCTTGTGTTTCTTATATGTTGTTAAACCCCATGTGAGGTGACTATATTGAAACATTAGAGCCCTGTTAGTGACAGTGGGAAATGTTAATGACTTTTTCTGTAGTAGTCAAAAATGTGCGGGTTTAGTTATCTGTACTGAATGTGGCCATAAACGCAGCCATCTGTGCTGCTTGCTTTGTTGTCTGCCATTAAAGATGACAATAGATGAGCCCTCACCATATGATATTTACGCTGCATTAACTTCTTGATGGATTCCACATATGTTTCAGGCCAGCAGGGTGAGCACTGTGGATCCTTGCCTTTCCTTCCCCTCCCAAAACAATCTGGAAACACCTTTTCTTGGACTGTAGTCTCCAAGCCTGCTTGGTGCTAGAATGGGGGAAGCACTGTCCTAGTGAGACAGCTGACTTCCCTCTATGGTGCCACAGATTTCCATGAACAATGACTTCTCCATGATGGGAGTAGCCTTGGTGCTCTTGGCCATTTTAAATGCTTCAGGAAGGAATTTTGCTATCCCTGAATTTACAGAAGTGTCTTGTGACAAAATGGTAATTTCTGAAATTCTCTGTAAAAACAGGGGGGGGGGGTGGGGTGGGGGGGGGGTGGGTGGAAATCAAGAGTTAGAAATTAAAATGCGGAAAGGAAGATGGGAATTTTAATTTGTTTTGTGGATTTTGTTGTTTTTCTCCTTTTTTTTTTTCTTTTTCCCTGTCACAGTTAAGCTTACTGTCAAATACCCACCTTGTAATAAACAGATTCTTTGACAAATTGCCACAGGAGTAAAGAAAAAGCTTTAAATTCCCATGTGAAAGTAAAAAGCATTCTACCAGATCTGATTTATTTTTAACATAATCTATGTTTCTTTGCTTGTATGTGCAGCTCATATCAAGTTAAGAGAGCTGAAACTAGGAAGAAAACATTGGAGACCATAAATTATTCAGGTCTCACTTTACATGAGATTGAGTACAAGTGTCAACGCTTTGGTTTTGGGACACAGTCCAGCAGCTTCTGACACTGGTGAAAGACTGCTGTAGGCTTTGATATGTCCCTAAAAGAACTACAAGGAGAGAGAATAATTTTTTATATCTGGATAATAATGAATGCAAAAACTATCTTTAAACATTTGCATGACCATAGTTATGTGTCAAATGAAATTTGTACAGTTTACGGTGAAAAAGCATTTTTATTTTCATTTGCAAACTCAACCTGGGATTAGAAACCCAGGTGGATTTTTTTTCTAGCTCATGCATCAGCTTGGAAAAAGCATTACAAAACATATAGCAGCTACAGCTTGGCTAACAAGACTTCAAGTGATGCATAAGGCAGAATTTGAAATCCAGCTCCCATTCTCAAAAGTTTTAATTGGCTCCCTGAGGCAAACTGTCAAGAAAAGAAGCAGATATGACTCTGAATTAGAGGTGGCCTAAAAGCAGTTTCACATCATAAGAAATATAACCCTCAGATCTCTGAGTTATTTTATTTCAACATCTTGAAAACAAGATTAAATATAATTTTCTAAGTGCACAACAACTATTTATCGTTTTAACAGACACAGTAAATTGCTGGACTAACTTGCTGCTAAAGCAGACATTAGCATTCTCATCCCTACCTTGTCATTACAGCCACCCAATAAGTCTTAGATGGACAGGAAAGCTTTAGGGAGACACCCTGGGAGACTCTGCTTTTTTGGAACAGGCTGATCCTAGTTTTCATCAGGCTGTTGCTTTCTAACTCCCTGCTTTTTTTTTTTTTTTTTTTTTTTTTTTTTTTTTTTTTTTTTCCCTTTTCCATTTCCTTTTTATTATTCTCAGATTCTTATACTTTTTCATACATTCATCCTCTCAAGACTTTGGGTTACTGATTATTCCCAAATCTGCCCCTTGATTCTAGTGTTGTTTTTGTCGTTGTTTCTGTTTTTAATCTTGCATGTTTATTGCTTTATGGGCCCTTTAATTTACAGACTGACGTGTTTGGCAGTAAAAACTGAGCCGATGTAATGTAGCTGAACCTCATAAAAGTGGACCCTTGCCCATAATGGCACAGATTTACAAAGACAGGCAAAAAAAAATTGACACATTAGTCCTCATTTCTTCCATCCCTGTGCTACCATCACATACTTGCTAGAGTGCCATGGTTATGAAGATCGGGATATGTGAAAGAATGGGATAGCATTTAAAAGCTGAATGTTATCCCAGAAAAAGATCCATGAGGATTCATGCACCAGTGGTGCTGTGAGATAAAGCAGATCTGTAGAAAGAAACAATTGCTATTGGGGACCAGACTTCCAAATCTGTATGCGTGTGTGGGTTTTCCTTCATGTTAATCCTAATCCACTTCAGCACCCTGAACTCCCACTGATGGCAGAGGTGTACTACATGTGCAGTTGGAGCACATCTTCTGATTTCATTTCATTCAGAAGGAATGCTTCCTGATTTTCTGAATGTTTATGCCTAAGTAGATGCAACGAATACTCAAAAAAATAAAAATAAAAATTATTCTAATTGATCTCTCTGCATAGAAGCAAGTCATGCTTTTGGATGCCTTCCCCCACCAAAATATATGCAATTCAGTTTGGTTGTCCAGCAAAAGCCCAAACCTATCCAATTTGATGTCTTTGTAAAGTCTACAGTATAAAATGCTGCTGTAGGTTTTTTGTTTTACAGTCACCAATGCTCCTGTTCCCCTCTCCAGCACCCTGAATTTTTACTGCATGTTTCTTCATTTTGTTATGATATTCAGCTTGCAAAATTAGTAACTCTTCACTTTTACAATGCTGTCAGCTACAAGTAAAAATTCACTGCAGTTACATAATGGTTCTATTGCTTTTACTACATTAACAAATGACTAAAATGTGAACTCCTATGGAATTCTCTTTCTTGTGAACAACTGGTTCAGTGAATAGGACACACAAAGAATTTAGACTTAATTCATGGTCATGGGCAGTGTAGAAATCACCCAGGTATCTACTTCTCACTGTCTTAAATCCAAAGTACAAGAGCCCTGGTCCACATAAGAATCTTGTTGTGCTATGTATCATAGCATTGTAAGTTTTTGTTTGTTTGTTTGTTGTTTGTTTGTTTTTCACTGATTTTTAAAACTACAGCATATTTATTTTCTTCAGTCACCTGGCATCATAAAACTGATTAAATTGATCTAGATTTAGTGCATTGCCTAAACCTTTTTTCATTAGTGGAAATGGCAACATTTTGGCTACAAAGATGAACATGGGCTGTGTGTTCATTCTGCAGAGAAAATTAAAACACATTACCCTATCTGCTTCCCCCGACACCTCACCAAGTCTAAAATTGTAGCTACACCTCAAGAACATTTGGAGCAATCTAAGCTCCCAAGGCATATGCTAAGCTAAGCAAGTTCTGTACAGCACATTGCTCTCTGGTATAAAGCGGAGCTGCTAACTCTAGCACAGGCACTGGCTCTTTCACCTGAGCCTCAGACTTGGTTAATAATAATTCAGGTTATGGTAATGGTAATAAAAGAAGCAGGAAATGGGGAGGTAAGCAACATGTCAGAAAGATTTGCAGCATTCATATGATACAGATGTCTAAGAGCCAGAGAGATGTATAAACTTCTCTCACAGGACCAGAAATGCATACAGCGCCTCTGTGTATTGCTATAAAAATAATAGCAAACACATTCAGCTATAATCAGAGAAAATGAATGGTAATACTGTGATCCAAAGTATTTTCACTAGTGGACTAACTCAAGAACCTTGACAACACTGCTTGATGCTGTGAAAATAAATGAATTGTTTCTGTGTGCTTTTGCATGGGAAGATTTGACATTTTGCTCAAATATAGAATAAGGATTTTTCAGAAAATATGAAATATCTGGGGACTGAATGCAGTCTTCTTCACCTTTTTGATCTTCATCTCCCTCCTGCTCTGAGCTGGAAGGAGGTAAGAATGCTGTAGTCTAAACCCAATGGAGGTTAGCAGTGGCTGGGGTAAGATCCACTGATGATAAAAGGTTTGATGAAGTTGTTATTTTGTTCTTATTGTTGCTTATGTTCCAACTTCTGCTTCTATACAGAAAAGATCTGATACACAGTGATAAGTATGATTGCTGAGTACAGTTGCAGTTCTGGACACTGGATTTATGGTGAATGTGGAGAAGACTGCATTTGTTTTCACAGTGAGGCTAAATTGTTTTTTAAAAGTGGGAATCAATTTCATTACGCCTGGCTGAGAGGCAATGGTAAATTATCATTGAAATTGAGATGACTGATGAACTAGTGGCTGATGCAGAGGGACAATGCTGTGTTTTAATCAGAGGAGCCAAATGAAAGCTTACTGTCCCCATGAGCACAGTGCTGCCACAGGGCAGGCTGGCTGTTACTTGCTTTCCTCTCCAGCTCAGGGCTAGCTCCCAGTATTGCCCATGCTTTGTTCCCTTCCCTGATGAATGGCAGACTTTAGCCTCTGTAAGATTTGGAGTGGAAGCCTACTTCTGTTTGGCAGTTCTGTCCTAGGGCCAACTGGCACTACAAAGGGCTGAGGATCAGTGGTTTGTTACAGCTGAATGACTCTTTTCAGGGCGAGGCACCCAAATGTTTGTTTTTCAAACACAGACACTCTCCATAGAGCTTTTTGCTAGCTGGCATCTATGCTAGTGCCCAGAAGCTTTCCAGCTTTGCCGTCTTGGCTGGAGTTTAGCTACATCTTCTTGGGTTGCTGTTCTCTTCATCCAGTACTCATGGGGAAGACCTTGTAGGAGCAGCAGCAGCAAAGCAGCATGTGCTGTTCTAGCTGGTATTTTTTGGAGGACTAAGTCAGGAAAGGAAGAGTTAGTAGATTCATCTTAACCCTCTTTAGTCAAGTAACATTTGTTTAGTGCTTATTATTCTGAAGATCCAGCCAACAGCCTATGAAAAGGAAAAATCCCTTTTGCTATGGTCTACAGAGCAGACCTGATAGAAAAGGAAACTAAGGTTACCATAACTCAGACGTTGTCTTACAGCATCTCTTGAGGTTTTCTTGTCTTGAACTGACCCATATGAGCAGATATGAGTTTTTATTAACCTGTTTTGTATCTGTTAACACACTCAGGAAAAATTAAAAAAATAAATAAATAAAAAAAAAATAAGAGTACCTTTGAAGTTAACTGCCCAAAAGTAGGATTCTGATGTGCAAAGACTAACTTAAAACCAAATATAAGTTAAGATCAAGATGGCCTACTCCTTTATGAAGTAAGAATGCTTAAATTCCCATCAAGGTAAATACAACCAAAATAGAAAAAATAGAACCCTAGTTCCATTTTCAAGAAGTAATATGTCTTACAGTGTGTTAGATTGTCTCCATTAGCAATGATTAGATAATAATTGGTTCAGTTTTGAATAATAATTGGTAGCATCATGATAATCAACATATTCAATTTCCTCTCTTTGAACAGACTCTGGTCACACCAGGTTTGTGTTTGCATTATTCCTACCTGCAGAACAGAAGTTATGAGTAAGTATAGATTACATAACTGTAAGATCTAGGTCTATTCTGAATGCAGACCTATTGACTTCAACAGGTTAATGCAACTCTGGGACCTTACTCCATGATCTCTGAAATTAATAGTAATTTGGCATAATGCTTCTTCTGCTGTGTTCCATACACTTATCCATGATTTTCCTGTTATAACTTCATAAACTCACCAAAGGTCCAGCAAAATTAATATTCTCTTCTTGCTACAGTTCACACTTAAAGTCAATACTCCTGTCTCTTTCTTGTCTGGAGAGTATAGTTCTCTGTGGACAATTAAATGAGAAAAAGTACAGTAATTACAAAGCCTGCAGTGCCTGTACTTTTTGCAGGGTGCAATGGGGTGAAAGAACTTGCATTTACAGAAGCAGAGAATAGTGCCCTGCCTTTTTAAAGTTCCACAGCAACATATAATTTATGGGCTTTTCTGCAACAATGTTCCCTGTTAAAAAAAATACATCTGAAACCAAACAAACCTTTGTGAGACAGATGGTTCTTATTTTCAGAATCAAAATAATTCCTTTAAAGAAAAAAAAAAAAAAAAAGCTCATCCATAATTTTTCCAGGATGAGGCAATGGTGTGTGTTTGTTTGCTTTTGGTTTTGCTTTTTTTGATTGGTAGTTGTATTTATTTATTTATTTATTTATTTTGTTGTTTTCTTCTTCCTCTGAGGAAGAAAAATTGCATATAGGGAATGAGGAAGTTTGGCCAAGTTCTCAAGCTATTCTCTCCATTGTAAACTTTAATCTAAGACACATGTAAATCTGTCCTCATATAACCTAAAATTGGCCTATAAAGTTTGAACTGAAAAGTTAAAATTTTTTAAAAGCCTTGTGTTCTTTTAACTGCTTCTTCCTTCCCTTGCTGTGGAGAATGTAGTGCTGACCAACATTTACAGAGCAAGGAAATTTTAGCTCCGTATTTTGTACCTCTTGGTACATCATATCTATCTTTCTAACTGCTGGGTATCAACACATTCTGAGGCATGTCTCCTTTATTTCTAGCATCTCAGAATCTAGCTAATTTCAAAATCAAAAGATGTCTCTATCCAGAACAGATCACACCAGCAAAACATTTTGGACAGGGCAGGGGAGAAGCACAGATCATAGATCAGCGCAAGATGCTACTTTAATTCCAGCCTGATAGTCCTGAAATGATAGATATTAGGGAGTATTTCAGGACATGTGCAAAATACCTCTTCCAAAGAAAAAGCACTCTGATCCTCTGATTCCATACCTCTGAGGTGCATAGGGATGAGAAGAAGTGGCAGATGATTCCATACAACATCTAGTACCTGTTATCATAGCAGTGTCAAAAATAAAGACACATTCTTTTGAGAGGTGGAGGACCTAGAGACCATGTCTACCCCTCTTTAGGGAACTACCCTATGCTTTGTAGGTTTCCGTAAAGCCTGGATGTTTAATTTCAGCTCTCAGAATAACAGTAAATTCCCTGAATTTGTTTCCTGTCCTATGGCATCTCTATGATCAGAGGTGCTCTCCAAAGAGATTTTCTTTCTCATTCCTAGTTCATTTGGAACTGTGGGTTCCACAGTATGAGAAGGAGCTGAAGAAACATCAAGAGACCTGAAGTTCTTTCACCATTTAGCTTTTTAAAAGAGTGGGAAAGGGACTTTCCTGAAAGTCATGCAGCTCGTAGGTGATAAGTCACACTGGAAAGCATATTTTTCCTGCAGATTATTTGAGTAATGGATACTCCATCTCTCTGAGAGGCAATGTGGTTGTGATAGGATCATGTAACCACCAAGACATCTGATCTCAAGCTCTTGGGGCTTGGTATCCTATGAGGTTAACAACATCTAAGTGCATATTGGCAACAAAACTCACAAAAATGTTGGGTCATAAACTAGTTGAAGGAAAATCCACCAATGGAGCTGAGCTGATATCCCATACCTGGGATATTTGGCTGGAAGATTTTTTTAAATGCACATCTATTGCAATTAATTCTCACTTCCCACTCTTGCAAAGAGAGAGGATTTATTTCAGGATGGTGTGTGGAATAAGATTTTTTCTTGTGCACATGTTGTATTTTTATCTCTTCTTTTGTTGGGTGTTAACAAGAATAATTTATCATTGGAAAAAAAAATAAAAATCTTCCTGTATGGCAAAACATTACAAATTAGAGTGTAGATTTTTTTTTCACCTTTGGATAAAATTGATTGTGTTTTTTTGTTTGTTTTTTTTTGTTTGTTTATTTATTTATTTATTTATTTCTGTATTTAAAGTTGTCTCCTTTGCTTCTGGTATCTCATAATGGTACAGCTAAGATCAAAATTAAAAAGCAGTCTCTATCCAGAAAACACAGTGCACATAGGAAGCCAGGAAGTGCACAGTGCAAGCCAGGAAAAACAGGTATTAACTGTCTCTGCAAAATATTCATTGCTTTAGGCAAATTTATAACTATTTCAGTCCCTCATATTTCTGTACTCTTGGAAGAGCTCTGTGACTGAAATATTATCTTTAGAAATTTTTGGTCACCTGAATCACTATTTGACAGACAACATTCCTGTTGCTTCTGAGCTGTTTGTTCCCATATAGAAACAGTCAATTTCATTAAGTTTATTCCAAAATCTATGTAGTAAAGACCAATGAATTGTAAAATAGATTTCCTTATTGCAAAATAATTTCAGCATTCAAAGTTATCTGAGCATTTTGCAGTCAGAAGTCAACTAAGCCAGTTAGCGAAATGTACTGTTAATCATCTGATTGTACAAGCAAAACAGGCAGGTAGGGACATGATTCCTATTGGCACCTTGTGGACTCAGATGTTATCGGTACAAACTGTAGCTGGAAGAAAGTGAGGCAATATTTTGAACTTATGAAAATGTACTAGTTAATTTAAGGTCCATAAATAGATCTTCTCCAAGAATAAAATGATCTGTACTGATAGATATTAGAATCCATTTAAATGCTGTTCTTTTATTGAGTTTTGCAGCCAGAGCAATAGGAAGAGCTCAGCCTTAACTAGTCACCTGGGTGTGGATCTTTTTTCTTTGAACGCTTCTGTAGAATGATGATTGATTCTAGCTGCAGGCTATGCTTTTTGTCTCCAGAGTCTTACCAGGAAGTGATCACCTAGAGCTGCACAGTCAAGATTCAGCTCACCATTGTACTTGATACAGATGATGAGCCTTGTCCCAAGAGATAATAGTCTAATATGAGGAAACAACAACAACAAAAAGGTGAAAATGAAAATTTCTGTAGTTTACTTCACCCAGCAGAAGAACATTCCCATCCAGGCCATTCAGATTAGCTTTGGAAAATGGGGGAAAAGTAGATTTTCTGATGTCTAAATGATTGAGGAATGTAAATCCAACTGGAGAGATATTTCATCAAGATATTTCTCATTTCTTTAAGATAATATATAAATCTTGTATTCAAAAGTTAATGTCAGTACAACCAGAATATTTAGTACAATAAATATACCCCGAAGGTGGGACATAACAGACAAGGATTTCTATACAGGAACTTCTGCAAGAGAGCTGCCTTTGTTGTTGATGTGTCTTTGTGTTTCCTTTATCTTCATCTCTGTATAAGCAATGGCTAATGGGAGATAAGTGAATTTTTCAAATATTATTGAATATTGAAGCAATGCTGGGGGACTCTGACTATTGTTAGCACAGAAAAGGTCGCCCTGACAACCTAGTTATATTTAGTTTTAACTTGATAATCTAGTTTTATGGTTTAATTTTCATCCAAATCTTTTGTCATTCTTTCATTTAAAAAAAAAAAAAAAAGAAAGAAAAAGTTACACAAAGTCAACAAGATGACTCCTGAAAGCATCTTTTGCTTCAAATGTAACTGAAACTACAGGATTTTTAGAATTTAATTGCTTGGGTGCTTGGCCAGGGCAATATGTCTGACTTCACTGCTATTTTAAGAACTGATCCAGTTTTATGACATGCTCAAGGCTTTAAATTCATGTGTGGTCTCTTTGAGCCACCCCTGTGATAAAGCATGCAAGAAAGGAGGTATCTTGTGCTTATCCTTCCTCTCAGTGAACTCAGCAAGTGGCAAGAACCCAGGATGTGTTTAGTTAATAACTTATTCTGTCTAGATTCTGTTTCCTTCCCTCCCAGCCACCTATGTCCTAACAGTGGATTCCAGTTTCAGAAAGTAGATCCATATCTCAAAATCTCCAAAGACTGACAGTGTTTTCCTTTGGGCATTGGAGTCAGGCTGATTTCTGTTACATATCTTATAGGTGGTCAAGCACTTTAATGTATATTGTTGCTTTTGAACAAACAATATGGTAGAGACTATAAATAGCTGTCTAAAGAATATGTGATAATCACTGTATCATTATCAAATTGTTTACTTCAACAAAATACTAATGCTGGGATGAAAGCCAAATTAACTGTATTTAACAGTATTTACTATTCACATATTTTCTTAAATGTGTAAGATTAAAAATTGTTCTCGACTGAGCTATACTCCAAGTAGACACACTTGTATATGCAATCAAGTCCACTGCATCTGATTCATGAATGACTAAATTGGTGCTACTTACCATGAACACAGTCTCAGTGTTTTTAACATTTCATGGCTGTAAAACAGAAGAGCTTGCCACTGAAAATTCAACTAAACATCTTGATGGAGATGATGGAGAAAATGTATCCATAAGTTCAAAATTCCTGTCCAAACATTATCCTGACCAAGGATCTTAAGCACAGCAGAGCTCTGTCTCAGTTCCACCAGTGTTTGTACTAAACTGTCTTGTAGAATCTGTTCATGGATCACTTTTTTTCCTTGCTTTGTTACCAGAGAAGCTTCCAGATAATGAAATATTGTGAAAACATAATGAAAAGTCTCTGACTGAAAGATATTATTCTGGTCTTGAAATGTTGATTTCTCCACTTGATATGACAAATGCTGTGAGGTTACATCTAGCCAAGATATGAAAAGAACAAGTCAAGTTCTCATCCTGAATAGCTAAACAATAGGAGAGCTTTAAAGTACATCTTTCACAGATGAGAGGAATTCAAAATTTGTTTGAGATGGCAAGACAGTAACCCTAGTGTCAGAAAGGACACAGCTGCTGATAGTCTAAGGATGAAGATGCATGATTACAGGCATGATTAATGTGATTATAATACATTTAATCTTAACATGCACTCAGCTGGAAGACTGAAATATATTTAGTGCATGTCAGGTTGTTTTCTATAAATGCTTGTCTTATATTTCTGTTGCTTAAATAAAAGAATTAAAAAAAAAGAGTCATGATTTTTATGCTACAGTTAAAGATTCTTACCTTTCAACTGAAATAAATTATCATTAAATCCATGTCTAAAATGCACACACATTTAAATATGAAAATCGTAAGTTAAATATTAAGATAAAAAATATGACTTAAACCTCCAAATAGGTTTTTATGGGTGTTGTTTTATTTTTTTTTAAACTCCAGGGTCCCTAACATTTTTAACTCAGCCACTAAATTTATATGACTAATTTATGGTCCAGCCTCAGCTTCAGCACACACTGATAAATATTTCCTTGACTTTAATATGTTTCAGATGAAACCCTTCTATGCTTTTTATGATTTTCTTAATATGAATAATAACTAATATATGTTATTAGTTCAGTGTTATTAAAATGTATGTGAACAGCGAACAATTCATACCTTAATGGTTGTATTTTACTATAATCTGTTGTGTTTAATGTTATTCATTTTGTATCTAGTTTTTAATCACGTTTGTTCGATGATATGCCCTGTTTTTTCACAATAGGGATGGTTTAATTTTTGGATGTACTTATAAATTCCAGTGTCCACCATTGTTACAATAACCTTAATCTAAGTGAGTATTTCTGAAAAATGGTTTGACCATGTGGCTACTATGTTAACATAGATGGTTTGTATTTATACTGCAGTTACCACTTTGTAAGTCGTCAGTGTAGGTTGTTTCCATATAACCACCATGCCCAGCACTTTGTGCTGTCCAAGGGACAGTAGCCCAGTTCTGAGGAATGGCTTGTTGGCAAGTCTGAGAGCAAGTAGAGAACACAAAACAGCTCCTCTTTCCAAGACAAAGAAAGTATTCATCGAAAGAATCTCAACACACCAGCAGTCTAACCTTTCATCTTTGTAATTATTGTGGGTGTTACAGAGCAGAACTGAACATTCCTTAATGAACACTCCCTTACTGACAAATGTGCCTGCCTCGTTCTTCTGACTTTGACTCTGCCTTTTCTCTTGTATTTAGGGCAGTCTGCTTTTTGTGACAAGCCATGCATTTACTCCAGAGAAAGCTCAAGTATCAGTTAGACCTTTACGGAATGGAATAAAAGATATTCATTTGGACTAATAGCCACTTAGCATTTCTCAAGGTCTGCTATTAGCCTGGTGGGGTCCCCAGCCTACTGGGTTATGACCCTACTAGCAAAGCGCAGTCACAAGGTAACAATCAGCAGGGTTCAGGCACAGTTTAACCCCACTCTGTTCATCCACACTGCAGGGCCATTTTACGTTATCATGTTTGGTCTCAGTTCATCACTATTTGGATGTGTCACTTGAATACCTTTAGTCATGCTCTATTGTTTCTTCACCTGTAGTAATTTCTATTATGTTCTATAGCATTATGTGCTGACAAAACATGAGGAAAAAAAAAAAAGGCTTTTCTGAACACTGGGGAAAGCTGAAACCTGAGATTCTTTTCAGGTGATTAAAACTTCCTTCTTGTTGTACTGTGAATGAACTACTAACAAGAGTAACACTAGTACACATCTTTTCCACCAAAGAGAGCTGGTAAGTATCACTATATTTGTGAGAAAGTATTTTGCTGTAGACTTGGCAGGTTTTGCTGCGATGGTAAGCCTTCACTCTTGAGCACTGCTCCTTTGTCAGCTCTCACTATCAGGTCCTGTAAGCAGCACAGGTACGAGTTGTGAGCTTCCTCATTCAAGATGTAGTATGTACCTGTCTCAGCAAGCCCATCCTTTACTGAGACAATAATCCACTATATTTCTTTTGTCAGTGTTTGAGAGAAGAGAATCTTGCTCCACTGTAGCTTGGCAAGTTACCAGTTTAATCTAATAGGAAAGAGGAAAGGGAGTAAATGGAGAAGGGCGATGGCAAGCAATGGCCCATCAGCAGGGCAGCAGACTTGGTTTTGTTGCTTGAACCTGGGTTTCTGGGTTTGGCTGAAGTCTGTAGTTTCAACCACTCCCTGCCTCCTGCTTCTTCCTTCTTGGCCAGAGGGCTCAATGTTCCCTCATGAACCACCTTCAGCCACACCCAAGTGCTAATTGTTTAGTAACGAAAGCATTAATTATCAGGTTATTACAATTTTAATTATTAGGAGATTGGCAGAGACTGAGGCCAGACTACCATAGATGTATTATTTTTTATAATCATGAAATCTACTTTTTGCTCATGTGAAAAGAAATAAGTTTACACACATGATATTAGAAGTTTTTTATTTCTGTTCTAGGGAAGAGTTATGTGAAGAATCTAACATTTGCTATGCAGCCAACTTAGATTAAATATTGCATGAAAGATTTCATCTCCTGGTTTCCAAATTTGCAGGAGAAGGTCTTATCTTAACCTGTTTTTAAGATATATATGCTCAGACAAATCTTTGCCTGTAATCAAAAGATAGGCTTAGAAAATATGACTTTATAGTGGAAAAACTTATACATGGAGTAGATTTCTGTGAAGAGAAGGAGAATTGTCTGTTCTTTGTATCTACAGTGAACAGGACAGAAGTAATGAGGCTTAAATTAGATCAAAGGAGATTTAGGATAGACATTAGGGAAAACTCTCTAACAGTGATGATAATTAACCACTGAAATAGCTTACCTTGAGAGAACATGGACTCCCCATGGTTACAGCATTTTTAAGGACAGATTGAAAAGCATCTATGAGGAGTGGATTAGGTTTCCTCTTTCCTAGCTTATTGCAGGATAATGGATAATGACTTCCTGAGATCCTGCCTGGATCTGTACCAACCATTGGTCTGTGAACTCAGAATGAGATTATAAATTGATCAATGTGATTTTATAATGAATTAGATAAAGGATTAGTGATTCTGATACATTTATATACTGCAAATGATTTTACCAAATGGGTTTTTGAGCAAGGCTTGTATTGCTTATGTATCTGCTTAGGGCAGATTGCATAGAAACAAATGCACATGATGTTCTTCATTAAGATAGAACTTCTGTATTTGCAGGGGCACTAATAATCTAAAATAATAGGTGGGAAGGCTGAAATTAGTTATCAACAATGAAAAAACAACCACTATTTTACAGAGATGTATCCAAGTGTATGGACAGAAGTGTTGAGTGTGATCTAGTCAGTTATATTGGGGAATATTCAGAGCAGTCATTAGCTTCCACACAAAAATCTTAGTAAGTTGTTTTAACTTCCAGAGTACTCTGGGATTTGGCTAAAGTAGATTGTCTCTTTCATACATATTAAGACAATTTTTCCTGTTTATCTTTATAACTCTGTGGGGGATCAGTTGCACCTGCTCCCACTCACAAACAAAGCTTTTAACATTTTGCTGGTAAAATTATGTATTCATTGAATGGGAAAAAGAGCCTTTATTACAGAAAAATGTTACCTTCTGCAGAGGACAATGGATTTTCTGCCAGTAGGGCCTTTATGGCTTTGCAAAAGTAAAGTGAAGTCAGAAATAGAATGAGCTACTTTGGGGATCAGCAGTTATTATACAACGTATGCAAGTGTGTGTGTCTAAATAATTCATTTGCAAAAAGATTGTTTAAAAGCTTTATGGAGCTGTCTTTTCAAAACAAAACAAAACAAAACAAACAAACAAAAAAACACTCAGCTGGAGTACAGGAGAAAGGATCCTCAGGGGTATGTAAAACTTCAAAGGAAAAGTGAAGACAAGTGGGCAGGCAGGGGAGGGAACAGTTGGCAAAAGGAAGTAGAAGGAAGAGAGTAGATGTATGTGAAAATAGAAATGTAAGTGAAAAGCAGCTCCTAAGAATTCTTGAAAGAACAGATGCTCAAACTTGATGCCAACGGTGAGTGCACGTCAGGAAAAAGTAATCCAGTAAGAATCAGGTGATTCTAAGACACAAAAACACAAAGCTAAATAGCTTAAAGAGCCAAGCCTTGAGAATGCCATTCCTTCTGGATATTTTTACAGTAGTTCTAGAAACCCTCTCCATTCAACATGTTTAACTCCAACAGGGCCGTGACTTGGGTCAATTGCAAGTGCACAATGACAGTTGCCTATAGTCATGAGAATGATTCCACTGTGGTGAACTCAACTCAAGGGAATTCCTGGCTATAGTAAGGTATTTTTCTAGCAACCTTTGTGAGGAAACTAGTTTATTTTAAGGCAGCTAGAGAGTCCAATACTGAAGTCTACGAGCTGTTTGTTGACCCTAGATATATCATTTCTATCCAAAGGCTGCATAAAATGTTAATAAGAATGTCTCTTATTTTCTGTGTAGACTAGGAAGCAGGGATTTAGGCAGCTATTTTTTTATTGCTTACTCCAGCATGCAAATGATTCCATCATTCTAAAAGCTTAAATTAAGAAATATCCATTAGAAAAAAAAAAAAAAAAAAAAAAGGAGAATCAGAATAATCAGAAAGAGACATGAAATAAACTATTCCTATGTATTTATGTGATTTCCCTCCAGGGAGTTTTTTAATTTTGAAAGATGTTTTGTGCACATAGTTTCAGGCATGTTGATATGTTTCTTTCTTTCTGTCCCTCTGGCTGGGAAGGTGTGAGCAGGAGAAGGCAAATGTAAGGATCAGGAAGAGTTGTTGGTGCTGGGCCAGAAAGGAGTGTCACAGGCTGTGTACTGAAAAATCTAACACACAAGTAGTGTCAAACAATGTGACTGCCTGAGTTCAAATAAGGGATCCAAAGTGATGTAAACATGAGGTCTCTTTGAATTATGATTTATATTGTAAAAAACCTGCTCTTAAAAATAGTCAAACACATGAGCATCGAACCCAGTAAATCTCTTGAATTGTTCTGCATCTTTTCTCACTGCTCCTTTGACCCATTGTGGCCCATGTTTTGTAAATCCCATGTCAGGATGGACTCTCAAGCAGGCTAATGGGAGACAAAGGGAAGGAGATACCAGTGGATTTTTGAAGAGGCTATGATATCATCCTAAACTACAATTAAAACATTATGTTGCCTCATCTGTCTTACAGATGCCTGGTCTTTATCTAATCCAAGTTGTAGGAGTTGACTCTGGGGAAATTTTGTGTGAACAGTAATGATGTTCAAGGTCACCCAGGCCTTGCATAAACTATGGCAAAGGTTTCTCTTTTTTCATAATCCAGCCAAACAATTACGGATGTTCTTTCTTCACTTGTATGTTAGGTCATAGTCTAAAGAAGGAATGAAATGTGTCCATCGGGTACCTCTGTTCCCGCCCTTCCTGCCATTAGTTGTACCCACTAGGACTCTTTTCCTCCCTTAGTCTTTGTGTAGCTCAAAGAAGCTCCAGGTCATAGGGTAGGGCAACAGGAAATCCTAAAATAAGTTGCATACATGCATAACCCTATGCCTGCATTAAACATAAGACTATAGAGAGATATAGTAGGAAGTCATCTAATTTTCTGTGTGGACCTGATTTTAAGACATCTGTTTTTCTGCAAAGCAAATAAATTGTTAAGCATAAAGTAATTCAACTTTTCCACCCTCAATATCCCCCACTAAGAATGTGTGGAATTAATAGTTCAGTTGTTAACCATCAAATGTATTTACAGTGTATTCTAGTTTAGGACCATCAACAGGATGTACAAAGTTTCATGACTCACGTGTCATGATGTAGTATTAATTTCTTTTGTCTCTTCACGACAGTTTTACAAAACTAGTTATAGCCAGTTCATTCCTTTCTTTGTATTTACTTTTATTTCTTTATCCTAGATAGATAGCTGAAAGTTAAATAACTGAGGGTTCTATTTCAGAAAAAGAATGGTAATGAGATTAGAAACATTTGACTTTGCTAACTCTACAACAAATCTTTCAGTCAGTGCTCAGCCCAAAAACTAGCATTTTAAGTGTTCTGTTCTTGGACAAGCTCATAGGACTAACTTAGACTAAAACATAAGTCTTCTAGCAACCTTCTCTCTGGCTTGGTTGCTCATCCCTTTTCTGGTGCTTCTACATGGACCTCCTCAAGCCAAATGGCAGTATAAATCCTTACAAGCCTTCAAGACAGACCAACAAGGATAACAGCTTAGGTACCGTAGTGAATTTGCACACAGTGACTCTTTCTGCTGTGTTATTTAGCTTGTTAAACTGAGCTTCATGTATCTTTACATGCTACTGCATCTTGTATTATATACAGTTAAAGGCTTAAATTTATAGTGGAGGAAACAAGTTTTTGGAGCAGGATCTTAACATGTTTTTGAACTTACCTTAAGGGCTTGTGGTTATAACAGTCCACACACTTCAGTGAGATTTAATGAAACCTATAACATTATTTTATGTTGTCCTGACGGTTCTTTTTGTTTTGCCTTGTTTTGTTTTTATTCTACAATTTGTATAATTGTTTTAGAGAATAGGGTTGAAGAAATCATAATAGGAAATTTTACTGAAGCTATTATCCCAGCGGTAACCCAAGCATGTTGCATTTTTAAACACCAGGGAATCCCATTTAGAGCATGTGCATGTGTTAAGAAGGATAAGAATGAATTTATAGTAAGAGGTTATAATTGTCTCATACTCCTCCTAAACGCTTTTTTTTTTTTTTTGTTGCAGGTGTGAGATAATATCACCTTAGACTTGGATGCCACAAATTATTTGTTGTCATAATGAACTGAAATAATTGACTTCTATAGAATGACTGAAATTGCTTTCTTACTTTATAAGAAGTGTCTTGCTTAAAGTATTGTAAAGTTGAAAAATTGAAGAGTTATTGCAGACCACTTAGATCTTCTATTAATATAAACACACATGAATACTAAAAAGTATTTCAAATCTTGGCCAAAATAAATAAATAAATAAATAAATATATATATAAAATAACTTTGGGCCATTTTGAGGTTTATAAAGGAAATAGAAAGTTTCTGAGAAACCAGATATTTTTACTTTGTAGAAACCCATCTTTTTCCACCTTTTTCAACTGAAACTTTTAGTCATCCATAAGAGAGCTGGTTTCAAAGGTTACTAATTTGACCCATCTATACATGTATGTATAGATAGAAGTATATTACATCTTCTTGGCTATGCAGTTTTGATGTCTGCCTGCCAATGCACAGAAAATATTATTATAAGCACAATGGATTTCCTCAGGAAAGAGAGTCTATATCCTCAACAGTTTTGTGTATTTTTTGAAAGATTGTACTGAGAATTGAGTTTCTGCATCATCCAAGCTTTACTGTTGTAAAGGTTCCTTTTTTTTTTTTTTTCAGAAGAATAAGTCATTAGCTATTTATGTTTCTGCTCTTCATTTCTGCATTTTATTGTGTTCATGAGCACAGATTATAGGAATGCATTGCTATATCAGGTACCTGGAGAGGAGCATACAGTTGTCCAAAGTCAACCTTTTGAAATTTTCCATAGGTGCAATAGGTAAAAAAAAAAAAAAAAAAAAAAAGTGTCTGTAAAAAAATATCTGTAAAAAGTATCTGTATCTTTCCCTTTCACCCCATACCAGGATGTGACATTTAGTGGTTGCTCTCACTTCCAGCCCAAACTTCCACAGTCTTTCTGATAAGATATCTCTTAGTCTTTTGTCACACCTGGGAATGAGAGGAGCAGAGCAATGGAGGGCACTAAACAAGAAATGCACACTGGTGGTGCCAGTGCTCTCCCATTAGCTGATGTCATGAAGACAAATCCTTCTCTTCTCAACAAAGCACATTGTCACATAAAGAAAACCCATCCCTGTCATCCATAGAGGCCTCCCCAAGGCAGCACTGAACTTTTTTTCATCACCTATCAAGCTGCATACTTCTCACAGCAGAGCCCAGTTTCTTTCTTGAGCCTTTGCAGATCCACCCTTGGGTAATGATGGGGGGAACAATGGGGCTAAAAGGGATAGGGCTGGCTTAGTCAGAGCTGCCTAAGGCAGTGAAATGATGCCTAGATAAGTTTTGGTAGTGGCAATACTGTAGTCAAGATGGCCCCTTGCTCTCCTTGCTAACAAGGACAGCAGACATCTGGCATGGTGTTGTTCTCTGCATCCGCCCGCAGCAGCAGAGCTAAGGCAGAACTTTCTCCCAGCCAGAAAAGAGCCTGAAGCACACTGCAATTACAGCTTTTCCCTTTATTTGCTCACTTTATCTGTATGCTCATCTATGTGTACCTCAGGAAAGCTGGCTGAAATCAAAAGTTCACTATTACTTCCTCCAGCCACACTGCATCAGCTGATCAAATTAAAGGACAAACCTGCTGTGAAATAGAAAGTGTTCCCCACCTTATGGAGATTTCTCATAAAGGTACTGTACCAATCAGTTCAATACCTGTGGCTTCCTACTAAAAGCAAATAATATTTCACAGCAGCTACCCGAGTGCACAGGAATGTATAAATTAAGCAAAATGCTTTTTATTCACCTTTTGCTTTTAAGTGATCACTTAGTGTGCACAGAAATACAAAGGGATTTTTTTTTTCCTTTTTAATGATAGTCAATGAAAATACCTAGGTTTTAGCCCCAGTATATGTGAATCTTTCCAGTAATAAAACAGGGTTAGTTTTGTACTTAACATTCAGTTTTCTTTTGAAATGAAATTTTGTTTTGTACCAAAATCTGTCCTTGGTAGTTAGTAAAGGAATGTACCCAGTGTGAAATCATAAGCCCACTGACATCACCACCAAGATACATATTTAGTAAAAATTATTTAAATTTATAGAGAAAAATTGGATATTGAGTCATTTGTACTTCAAGAATTCTTATATCCTAGTCTTTGAAAAATATCAATTCATGAACTGCCTAAGTTAGATGGGAATTATCATTTCTGAGTCCCTCTAAGGGAATTAATCTCTACAACATGTGAAGGTGTTTTTTTCCACCAGGCAGCAACTGCTTGTACATTGGACTTGTCCAGGAACTTCCTTACAAATTTCATTGCATTGCAGTAGAAGTCCCAGAAAAATATCTATGCCCTTGCTTTCTCTAAAATAAAAGTTGAGCTGGTAAATGATTTGAAAATCTTTGTCTTACGTGTTGAGTTGACCTTATCACTGGAGAACGCAAAAAACTTATATATGAACCACACTGAGTAGTGTGCTGCTAAAGGGTACTTGGATGCTACATAAGAGAGCGCTGCCAGTCTGATGTTCTGGTAAAGGGCAGGAGACTGCTCTGTTTCTGCAGACCTTTTATAGGATACATACGAATATTTCTCCTAAATTATGCTTTTCAGCTGAATGACCAGATGTATCCTTTGCATATTTCTGTTTATAAAAAGTACTTATTTATCCTTATAATTATTCTTATTGGAATATATTTCTCTCTACTTCCCTAGGGGGTCTTGTATTAGGACAGAAGTATGATAACAATTTTAGTGTACTCTTATGCTGTAATCAAGTGTCTGTTTACTTTTCCCGAACTTTCTTCAAGACTTTAATAAATATACCTATGCATTTGATGAACTCCATTTCCTCCAGTATTTCCTGTAAATATCTCAAGGTGTTTTTTTTCTCTCTCTCTCTTTTTTTTTTTTTTTTCTCCTACATTACAGGTTAAGATTATCCTTAGTTTCTAGTTTCTTAGTTTCTATGTCTCTGGAGCAGCCCATCACCAAATTCCAAAGAACATGAGACAAAACCTCACGTTGTATAAATTGGCTTATCTCTATCATCTCTGAAGGAGATGATTTACATCACCTTAAGACTCATCTCATACTTTTTTGAATATATAAGTTAAAAGAGAGAGAGGAAGAATAGAGAGGAAATTTTCACATAAATAGCATATTAAGAAAACAGCAACAACAAAAACCTAAATGTCATAATATTTATAAACATATATAGCTTGATTTTAGCACTGGCCAAAATATCAACAGAAGAATGATGATAAAATTATGTTTTCCTCCACCAACACACCTCAACCAGTTTGTTAGCTTTTTTTTCTTTTTTCTTTTTTTTCTCCTAATGTCTTATAATCAATCAGGTGAAAGAGTCTTCTGTGGCATGTGGAAAATCTGGAGAACTATACCTCTGTCTTATGGTCTGTACTGCACAAATATACCACTTAAGAAATCCCTAAGCTACACATTGCTGAAAGATAAGAGGGGATGTGTCACCACATGATATTGCCTATCCCATTTCTTATCCTATTTCTTATCCTAATGTGAATCTCTAGGCTGATCCAGCATAGCTATTTTAATTTAAACCGACTGCTGGATTGGGAATTCACTCATTTTTAACATTAAAACACCTGAGAACATTCATGATCACCAACAGTTTTTAGACAAAGCTAAAACTGTAAAATAAAATCTACAAAACAATGAAAGACAGTTCTATTTTCTCCTACAGGGAAGCAAAAGAACAAAAAAGTTTGAGCCCCACAATACCTGATACACTGAAGGCTCTGATGAGACTAGTGTGAATTTAAGAAATGAATGAGGAAAATCAGTATGCTTTAATGATGTAGTGTATCAATGGACAGCAAGAGAATAGCTGCAAACATCTGAACTAGGGAGATGATTAGAACAGCTGTGCTGAGAAATGAAGGTAATATATATCAATATGGCTAGCATCATATAAACTCAGCTAACTCTATACTGTCAGAAAGCCAAAGTGTCTAAATGAGCCATAAAATCTGGTAGATTCCCTTTGAAGACAAAAAGTGCTGGATTCTTTGTCACTACAAGATCTGCTCCGTGGGGGAGCCCAACTGAAAGTCCCAAATTCTCAAGCTGCCCAGCCTTGAATGTTAGAAAAAAACTAACAGCTTTATTTATTTGTGGATGCCTAATCCCTAGAAGCATTTAAGACTGGGTTGACTGGGGATTTGAGCAACCTGGTATAGTGGAAAATGTCCCTGCCTGTGGCAGGGGGTTTGGAATAAGACGATCTTCAAGGTCCCTTCCAACCCAATTTTTTCTATGATTCTGTGATAATTGACCATGGTTATTGAAGAACATTCTTCAGTTGCTGATCAGTGTGTCCCTCTATTGTCTCCCAGAACATATCACTTTGTCTCATTCCCTGTTTTCCTAATATAACATCTGTTACGCCAAGATGTTTTATAGTACTTTGTGGCTTTAAGCCCACTAAGAATGTTTCCATTTGGGGAGGTGACAGCAGGTGTTTCCAGACCTTTCCTGCTAATTAGGTTGCTTGTCAGTAGGGATAGCTGTGATGGACACACCAAAGCTGTGACAGACATTAGCCATAGCTGTGATGGACAAGCTCTATTTTAGCTGCTGTTTCTGTTGTATCTTATGATCCTTGATGGAGCTAACTGGATGAGGTAGACCCCTCTAGAATGCAGAAGAGTCCTACTTCCCAGGTATTTGCTTATGGAAACGGATTTTGTGCAACACAGAACGTGCACTAGAGAGTTGAAAGTTTCAGCTCAGAGCAGGGAGCCTGCAGCTCATGCACAGAAATAAATAAATAAATAAATAAATGAAAATCAGAGGAGCAGAGGTGAAATCTGGGACTCTAATGTGATGAAATATATACTATGGGACAAGAAAGGATTATTTTGTGTTAGCTGCAACTCAGAAGTGTGCTCTGTTGTCTGAAACCAGTCCCAGGAGCAACAGTGTACTTGCAAAGACACCTATGGCCTGGAGTTATCTTGACTATGACACAAGATAGGCATATTAAGCCAAAGGTTCATTCTGAGCTGTATACTTGTCTTTGTCAGTGAGCATTCCATGGCTTAGATCCAAAGCTAGAGTAAAAATCTTTGGTGACTGTCAAAATTATTCTGAATTTCTGAGAAGAATTTATCAATTGATCAGCCTTATCCACATTTTATTAATCTCTCAAGAGAACTGTATAAAAAATTTTAATGAAGAGCTTCCCTTAAAAATAAATAAATAAATAAACAAAAGACATACTAACTTCACACACCCAACTCCCATACACAAAACAACAACAATTAAACAGGTTGGCCTTTGCCAGTTAAATTTGTTTTAGTAGATATCTATTAGTTCCATTCTTTATTACAGTTTCTACTAATTTCCTCTATATAGTTGTTATAGAATCATAGAATATCCTGAGTTGGAAGGGACCCATAAGGATCATCAAGTCCAACTCCTGGCACTACATAGGTCTACCCAAATGTTTAGACCATGTGACTAAGTGCACAGTCCAATCGCTTCTTAAATTCAGACAGGCTTGGTGCAGTGACTACTTCACTGGGGAGCCTGTTCCAGTGTGCAACCACCCTCTCAGTGAAGAACCTCTTCCTGATGTCAAGCCTAAACTTCCCCTGCCTCAGCTTAACATCATTCTCACGGGTCCTATCACTGGTGTTTACAGAGAATAGGTCACCTGCCTCTTCATTCCCCCTCACAAGGAAGTTGTAGAGGTCCCCCCTCCAGCCTCCTCTTCTCCAGGCTGAACAGCCACAGTGACCTCAGCCACTCCTCACATGTCTTCCCCTCTAGGCCCTTCACCATCTTTGTTGCCCTCCTCTGGACACTCCCCAACAGTTTAATGTCCTTTTTGTACTGTGGTGCCCCGAACTGCACACAGTACTCGAGGTGAGGCCGCACCAGTGCAGAGTAGAGCGGGACAATCACCTCCCTCAACTGACTAGCAATGGCATGCCTGATGCACCCCAGGATACAGTTGGCCCTCCCGGGTGCCAGGGCACACTGCTGGCTCATATTCAACTTGCTGTCAGCCACAACCCCCATATCCCTCTCCGCGGGGCTGCTCTCCAGCATCTTGTCGCCCAGTCTGTACATATAGCCAGGGTTGTCCCGTTATTAGGCTTTATATACAGGCTTGTTGATTCTCCCTAACTGCTCTGGAACCATTTTTTTAAAGATTGACATCTTAATGTCCCCCCCGGAGTCCTCAGGTACAAATGCAATTTAAGTCAGAGGTCATATGATTATGACCATGATTAGTGATTTAACTATTTCATCTTTGGCTTCTTTTGGATTTCATGAGTGAATATACTCAGGTCCTGATGATGTATGACTCTTCATTTCTTCAGCCTGTTCTAGCATCACTTCAGTTTTGGATGAATCTCCCATAAAGAATGATTTTCAATATGAATATCCCTCACTTCCTCTGCAGTGAACACTGTTGCATCATAATTCTCAACCACCTCTGGAACTGCTTTGTCATCTCTGAGTTTGCCATATCCTAATCATCAGTGTACCCTACAATTTTTCTGGCAGGCTTTTTGTTTCCAATGAACATTAATAAATACTTCTTAGTAGTTTTGATTACTTTGTTGGTTGTTTTTTCAGTGTATTTTTTTTTCTTCTTTTTTTTTTTCTACTTTTGTTTCTAGGCATATAAGGGTGTGTGCGCATATCTATTCCTATTCTTTTCTACCCAATCATTTCCATGTTTTTTATTTTAATACTAATTACTAATAGTTCAGTCAATGTTCTAATAAAATCTAGTTTATTAGAGTTTAAAATCATATCAGTCTTTGGAAGATTGCTCCAGAAGAAACTTCCACAGAGTTCTGTCCAATTTTGGTCCTTTCTTAATGCTGTTCTTCCCATACATCCTATTAAAGGCTCTAATTTGATTTTTTTGCTTCTCCCAAGCAGGAGTAACCCACAGACCATCATCTGCACAGACAAGAAGGAAAAGTATGTTTTAAAGGTGTTTCAGATATGTGTTTCACTTCAGTAGATCCTGGGCAATAGAGAACATTTCCAGAATGACTCTGACAGAATTTACTTTTAGGTAGTCATTACATTTGTTTTCAAATTTGCAAGTGAATATTTATTTAACATTTTCAAGTCACTTGTTCTTTTTCAGTACTGTATCTTTCCTGTCATGATTCTTCCACCCACCAGCTTAAATCTCAGTATAGAACACTTGTTACTCAGTTTTCTGCATGTGAGCCCTGGATTTTCAGTTGAAGGAAAGTTAGAAAATTAGAAAGAAAACACAGAAATTTAGACTCTACTTTCCATGTTGATTTTCATATGTAGCCATTAACAATAAATAAAATGATAATAAGGGTCTCACAGTATAGAAGAATACCTCAAAACGCATCACATCTGAAAGCTTACTTCATGGAATAACTAAATAAGGATATGTTATTAACACGAGACAGCACAAGTTCCAGACTCCATCCACTTCAGAGCTAGTGGCTCTAATATTATAGCATGGGCAAACCCTCTGTGAGAAAAAGTCCAAAAATCAGGCGGATCATCTTTGTGACCACTTCACATGTGGGTCAAGACACAAAGTGTAACCACTTTGTGACACATGACAGTGACCACTCTGATGGCTGTCCTATGAAACTGAAAAAGTGTAGGCTCATGAGTGTGTGAGCTCAAATGAGATGATGTTTTTGAAGCAGTTCTTGGAAATAAAATTAACTGTGAGTCTTCTAATTTTCGCATCCAAATGTAACACTCATTTAAATTATTTTGTTTCCCTTCAGTCATGTATTTATACACACACAATCCACCCTCTCTCACCCTATGCATGCAGACATAAACAAATTAATTAATTGTTTACTCCGACAGCTTTTAAAAGATAGAGTGAGAGATATTTTCTTTTTCTAAATATTTGGAAGCTAGTGCTATAGGATAATTACCAGAATGATAAGAAAGAAGTCAATCTTAAAATGGGAATAAAAAGCATCATATTTTCTTGGATCCAATTGTAGGATCTGCAATAGAAATTTAATCATTCTTCGCATGAAGAATGAAGGCTATCAGGAGAAAGATTTATAACTATAAGACAAATCATATGCTAAGGATAGAGGCCAAGCACTAACAATTTTCAAAACTGTGGCTTTCTAAATGAAAACCAGTAGATGTCACTGATATCTGGATGCATTTCTGGACAAATCAAAGGTGTGTTGGTACTAATTATATTAGGGAAGTCCAGAGACCATCTAGAGGTTAAATTTAGATGGCAGTACTAGGAAAAAGAAATGCAGAAAGACTAACCCGGAAAATCAGTTCTGGTCCTCTAAGTCCCACACCTTCACCAACTGCACCACAAGATCTTGTCATAAATATGTCAAGTAATCTGTACAGATCCACTGTTACACTGTGGTCAAGTCCTTCTCCTCAGTATCATTCATGAGCTCCTGACTTTAAAAGTTTCTTCATCTGAGTCCTCAACTGCACAAATCTGACATTTAATTGAACTACATCTCATTTCTATCCTATTAATCTATTCACTTCCCGATGTTCTAACTATTTTAAGAAGAACTTATGAGATCCTGACCATACATGCAACATGAGGGATTTCCTCATCACATTCTATTTTTTGTATCAAGACCATTGCTGAAAATATTAAACAAGGTTGATCTAGAAAAATACCCAAGAGGAGCTCCATTAATCTCCCTCCCTCCATCCAGAAACTTTCCCTTTCTACTCTTCCTATCACTCTCCTTTAACCAATTTCTCATCCAATTACAGTTCTTGCACTTTAACTCCTGACTTTTCCACTAAGCTACATTCCCATGTGACACTGATTCGCTGATATCAAGATAGATGGTCTCATTCAACTTCTGGATTTCTAGAAAATCAGTTATATGATATCCAGTTTTTCTATCATCATCAATTTTGGTAAACACCTCTTATCACTTTCCATTTACAATTATATTCAAAATAGAAAATCCCTTTAATAAAGAATTCCCTTAAAAATGTGATAAGAAGCTCTGCATTCCTGTAGAACAAATCAAAACTGGTGAGCAAAAATGGTGATGCAGACTAGGAAGAAACCTGCATGCAAGCCTTCATCATTTCATCTCTTGTTCTGAGTTGAATGTGTGCACAATACATTTCTTTGATGTTCTTTTAGAGTTATGCACTTTAGGCAGAAATCCCAAGAAGAGCCAAACTTGTTCAGTTAACAACACATACACAGAGGGAAGGGAGAGATCCACTCCAAGAGGAAATCTGTTGCTAAGAGCTGCTCTTGTCAAAGGCACAGAGATTTGAAAAACAAATCCCTCACTATGACAAGAACAGATCCATATCTCCACATCTCTTGAGGAATAGGAACAAATTACATCTGGTCTAGGTGGACACATTATATACTTGCTGCTGATTGGCATAAGTTCAGGAAGAAATTAGTATGAGAATGTATATAGTGCAGGCAAGTAGATACAGAACCAGGTACGTTAAAGCAAGATTCTTAATTTTAATTCCTAAATTCTACAGCAGTATAAATTATTATTCTCTTCTTTAATGATAATAGTAATAATAATAGTAACATAAATGTCTATAGCAAACCTTCTTTGTCTTGTAGCAAGCTGCAAAGACTCGATATATCAAAAGATATATGCTTCAAAGGCATATACATGTATCTTGGGTGATGTCAATTTGAGAAGCCAATTCTTCTTTAAAGGAATAAAGCCAACTTATCTCTGGGGATAATAAGCTAGTGATGAAGTATTTTTCTTACTGCACCAGCAGAGGTAATTCCTCACAGTAGGCAGAACAAGCACTGCCTGCCCTTCTCTGTGTTAGATACAGAACAGTTTTTATCCATTATTTTAAATAAGATCTCAGACACATCTTTGCATGTTTCTTACGCATACTCACAGATGTCAGCAGCTTCTACTCCAGAGAAAATGTTTTTATTTCTGCCACAATGTGAATGTAGGTCTGCCCCTATGACTATAAGACACCATTGTTTTTCTGCATGCCCTGTGTTTGCATTATTACATTAGCATCAGACATTAAATGATCCATCTTGAAATTTCTAATAAATAACTAAATACTCATCTATTTCATCCAATCTCTCCTAAAAAAAAAAAAAAAAAAAAAAAAAAAAAAGAAAGAGAAAGAAGAAGGGAGGGAGGGAGAGGAGAGAGGGAGGGAGGGAGGAAGGAAGGAAGGAAGGAAGGAAGGAAGGAAGGAAGGAAGGAAGGAAGGAAGGAAGGAAGGAGGGAAGGAAGGAAGGAAAACAATTATTTTCAAAGAAACATAATGCTTGCAGACCTCTGTCCTTTCCGATGAGTTGCCCCTTTCACCTTGCAGAGGTCAAAGTGATGCAGTGTAATGACAATGGACAGCTCCCTTACATTATGTTTTTTTAGAGTACCATCAGCCCACAGTAACCAAGCAGCAAAGCTGCTTGGAGCAATGTTCTGTGCTCGGTAACCCATTGTCATGGCAACCGAACAAATGGGTCATCCCCTCCTGCTCAATTTCATTGTTGCATAGTGTGTAGAGAAATCACAGCACAAGCGTGAATGTGTCTTTGAGCTTCTGTGAGACTGAGCCAAGTTCCTTTCCATATCTGCCCTTGGCGCAGTACCTCTCAGGGAGGCTCTTGGCCTACAATGCCTGCGTGGGGGACGTGCAGATGCTCAGGTTCTTGAGCTCAGAGGGTGAAGACCAGGGCTTTGGAGTAAAAATAATTGCCAGAAGCCAGTAGTGGTCCTCTTTTCAACCAAATTGTTGGGGAGTAGTGGGAAACAGACTGTTAAAACAAAGACAACAAGACAACAAAGCAGGAATGGTTGAGGAGAATACTGGTGGCAGAATAATTGGGAAATGTGGGGATGTAATGTGATAACTGAGTGAGCGAGTCCTTTGAGAAGTGTAGTCGGTCTGCTGAGCACTGATTCCTTCTGACTTCTTCTGTCCTGCAATTTCCTCACTGTTCCAGTCTCATTCTCCTTCTTCATGGTTTTTCTCATTCACATTCTTTCCTCCTTTCCTCTTTCCCATTATGTTCTGTATTCTGTAACATTCCTTCTAGTGTTTCCCCTCTACTCCCATGCTCCTATTAGCTTGCATCCACCCTCCCACTCTCCAAAGCTACTGGTAGGAGAGTTTCACCTTAAAATTGCAAGATATGTTATATCAAGACACCTTGGTTTTGGACAAACTAGAGCTTAATCTAGTTTATAGATATTCCAGCTGGAATTTTATGTGTGAGACATCTTCATCAATTCCTTCATGGAATTCTTCCTGTTTTCCTTATAAACATTTGCTGTTTTCCATTTGAGATACAAGTCCCCCTCCCCCCTCTCCCCTCCCCCCCCCCCCCCCAGAAGCTGGAAAAGACAAGTGGGCTCTGAGATGGAGTCTAGAACAACATGAAGACCAAGACTATTAGACAAGAAGATAATTTCAGATGATGATAAGAAAATGACTTAAAAGCCAGTGATTAGTTTTATTCAAAGACCAGATCTGTGAACAAACAAAAAGAGAGAGGAAGGGTTCTGGCTTTTATGATAGTCCAAGATACTGGAGAAAACCTGGGACTGGATGGGTAGGCAGAGAGTTTAGAGGGAGCATGTAATGACTACCAATGTATGAAAATGCACTGGGTGAAGCTTTTCAGATGAGGAACCACTAAGGCAAGGCACAGGGAGGAGACTAAGGAGATGGCTCAGCTTCTCAGAAAGAAGTGGTACAGCTAGAGGAAAAGAAGGAGCAGGACTGACTGCATGAGGGTTAGGAAAGGAGAAAACAGGACCAAACTAGCCTAAGGAGACTAGTGTGAGAAACCCAAGAAAGGGTAACAGAGCCTGAGACAGGACCAGATATAAAATACATGTACTCTAATGAGGAAACTTGAGGCTGAAGGAATTACCGTATGGAGAAATGTTTGGAGCTGCATCTGGGATGGATTAAAAAAGCTATAAATCTCACCATTCCTCTGCTGTCAGCAAATATAGCTAAAATTCCTCTACAAAAGATCTCACTGCCCCACAAAGAACTTGCCTTGGCCAGCAGTTACTTCACTAACTCAAGCTGATGAGTTCTGTGCAGTGCCTCTAGATATTGCCACTTCACAGGCGAACCATTAAGATGCCATAAAAATTATGCTATGTTATGGGATATTCTTCTGATGTTTCTTATTTTAAAACAAACCACCACCACACACACAATATATATATATATATATATGTAAAATATTAGCCCCACACTGCTTTTAAAAGTACATAAAACTTGCAAAGCATCAGAAATACACTCCTCTGTGCAATCTTTCCTCCGTCTGCCTATATGACTTTATTATGATGTAAGGTTTACTTAGAGGTCATGTAATGCTATTGCCACTAGAACCAGGGCTAAGTTTTTATGGAACTGACCTGTTGTGAAAACGAGCTATGGCTGAGAAAGGTGCATGGTCTACAGGACCACAGGTCAGAAGGTGTGCACAGAGGCAAGCAGGAAGAGAAAGTCTGATTTCTGCATTATGCTTCTGCAGAATTATCCTCTACTTTGCCTCTCTCCATAATGTTGTTTACAATGTTAGGCAAGTCACCAGAGCCAAGCTATTCATGTGTGGTGATTAATTATGTTTTACTCATTATCTGGGTCTCTCACTTGAGCCTGAATTGAAAAGGTGTTGAGCTTTCACTATTGCCTTTCACATCTATGAGAGCTGTGCTTTGAATATCTGATGTGCTAATATGCACTGAAAAAATGTCTTCCATTGGCAACTAAAAATGAGCAGAAAATGTTTGTTTTAATTTCTTTTGTTCCTCAGTACTCCAGATATAAAATGTATATACAAGTACTGCCTTTTGTTACAGAGAATTCTGAAAATGTGTTCATTTATGTTTATATACCTATCGGGTGTTAATATGAACAGCATGAAAAGTCTGAGAGAAAATTCAATAGCAGTCTTTAGAACAGGTTTTGAGAATTGCAGGAGATAAGGCAAAGGAAGTACATGAATAAACAAAATATTGAAAAGCTATTTAGAAGGTATACTCAGTCAGGCAGATGTGCCTTGAAAAAACCTTATGTAATGATGAGATTGTTGGTGGAATTAGAAAGCATAAACACAAAGAGTCAAATTAAGTTTGCATACAGATCTTGATTCTTGCTTTTCAGTCTCAATAATAATATAATAATTGTGCAGGTTTTGTACATACTCATACATTCCTCAACAATGACAACAACAACAACAACAAAAATAAAAATATTAAAACAATAAGAGAATGCCATTCTTTTTAGGCATGGGGATAGTGCACTTTTTCTAAATCAGTGTGATTTTGTTATTTGGGTGTTGCTGTATCCTAGTCTGTTGTTCTGCCTTGATTTTTGTGTTCTTTCACATTCTGAGTAAGAGTGTACCTTATTATATATTTATAAAATTTTCTGTATAGTCAGATTCCAGTTCTGACAGCAGCTTCCAGATCTTTAATGCAATGCTAAGTTATCATTAAATTAAATATTAAATTATCTTTGTATTGTCAAAATGACTAGTCGCCCATCAGGGAGACTGGTATTATAGAAAGGCAAAGTAAAAAAGCAGTCATTGACCTAAGGAATTTATAAATTTAAAATAAGGCACAGCTATATTAATAAGTCAAAAGCAAACTACGTAATAATAAAAAGAAGCTGTCTTATCTACCAAAAAAAGAAAAAAAAAAATTTACTGTTCCTTAGTTGCTTATGCATTTATGCAAATGTAATTGAGAGCACCGTTGTATGTTTCATATTTGGCATGCTCGCCACTGCTTTCCAGAGCTGAAGTTAAAGGGACACGTATTTATTCTCCATGTCATTAGAGGCTGTTACCTGTTGTAAGCAAGATGTAAACCAGTGATCAGTTAACATATAACAAATATTTTGTTTCAATTTCCCAAATCCCTGTTGTGTCAACTGTATGTCACCATCAAAAAATAAAAATAAATAAATATATATATATATATAATTTCTTAAGGTATCAGAAAAAGAGAGAATAAAACAATATATATATTACAGTAGTGGTGTACAACTAAATGAGACAATGAAGTTATTCAGTGTTACTGCATTATGCAAGAGAGTAGGATGCAAAAGACATGACAAATTTCTGTTTGAAGATGGGAAGATTTTAGTGGGAAAATCACACTTTCATACAAAATTCCTAAAGACTATTGTACTTAGAAGATAAATAACACATTTGTACATGTGTTCAACATTCACAACCAATATGTAGATAAAGAAAATAATAATTTATAAAAGTCCTGCAAGTGTGAACAATTTATAGCTATCATAATTCATGGTAGCAGTGAAAAAAGGGATGTTGAAAGACAAACACACAGAATGACTATTTCAAGAAAGTAAAAGCACCCTATAACAGAATATCCATACTTCATCTTAGTTTGGGAAACAGAAAATGTACCCACTTCTGGCATAAAGAACCAATATCTCCAATGCAAGGGCAACAGGACAGGAAATTCAGATTACAGAACTCTGTACTCAGTTGCAGTTTTTAACATCATCTGATGGAGCTCTATCTCCTTTTTTCTCTTAATTTCTTTCGTCCTCTTTCCAAGGCTGTGTTTCATTCCAAAGGTGGCAATATAGTAAGAAGAAACAAGGATGCAGGACCATGCATACATGACTTTGCCACAAGTATGCTGTGTGAGTTTGAGGTAGTTACTTTCCTTCTCTGTGCCTCAGCTTTTCTCTCTGTGAAATGAAGTCAACAACAAACTCCTGGGCAAAAGCAGGATCTCAGTGTACTCTGCAGTGAATAAAATACTTGTTCCTGCATGTCAAGCTATTTGTCTTTATTTGATTTGCAAAACTTCATCAGTTACATCTGATTCAGGGAAAAACAAATCACAGCTAATTCAGTCTGGCCTCGGCCATCTTCTTAATCTTCACCAGAATAGAGGTGTTTCAGTCAACAATGACAACAGTGAGATACCTGCTTAATCCATTTATAATTTTGACCTCAAACCATGCTTTATAAAACCATTCCTTTTAGTGTGCATTCTACATTAATATCTATTAAGTAAAAAATCAATGGAAATCTATCTCGAAAAGTTATAAAATAATCCCTAAATTTATATTCAGGGCTGATATAGGAACTACAGTGTAAAGAATATGCCTTTTATTGTTTGAGAACTCAGGCTTCTTGACTGCAGGTTTTTTTCCAGCTTTAACAATTTTAAATATATTATTGTGGTAACATTATTGAATGCTTTTCCTTCATTTGTAAATTCTTTCCCTTTAAGCTGAGACTAGAAAGAAGAAAGATTTCCTGGAAAATTTAGAGCTCAGACATAAATGAAACTAAGGGAAATAGGTTGCATATCTTTGTGAGGATATTACATTTAAAAAGGGTTGATATTTTGCCAATCTCTATTTCTCTTGTCCTCAGTACTAGACTGAGGAAAAGGGCTTCTGGCTATGGAAAATAAGACTGCTTCTGCCATGTACTAGTTTATTACTCCCATTATATGTTCTTTCTGGTTTGTGTTATTTTTATTTCTCAAATAATTATTTTATGGCACCAATTGTTACAAAACGTTAGCCTTACATTTACAACTGGAGAAATACTCCTGAGGCAGTTTCTTATGTGTCCCTTACACAGAATGTAAAAATGCACTGATAGAGAACAGCAGAAATGTTATCAAAACTGATCATTTCTTTTGGTTATAGAATATTCTGTAACAATTTAAATAAACCTAGACAAAATGCAAAGTAAATACAGTAAAGCAAATAGAACTTAGATGGTGTATCATTTTATAGATAGCATTATCATTAAAAAGGGCAATGAAAAACATTATAAAAAAGAAGTTATAAAAAAAGTAGCAGGAGAGAAACCAATGGGAAACAGTACAGAAAAAGAAAGAATTTTAAAACTTAGCAATGTTCATAATGCTGGAGGGGGGAACCAGATAAAGAACTGTGAATTGACACTATCTGTATACAAAACAGACAAAAATTCAGACAAATAAATATATATCTAAAAAAAAAAAAAAAAAAAAAGTGACCAGACAAAGGGGTTCTGGTTTCTTTGTCAGAAGACAAACAAAGTAAAAATACTGGAAAGTTTTTGCATGTGACAAGAAACTGATAGCAGACAATAAATACCCATACATGGGTGTGTATAAATAACAGCAACAGAACTGTTTTGAGTCGTATACAAGAGTAAACTTTTTTTAAACATCTTTCCATTAAAATGGCTTGAAACAAGAGAAAGTACTAAGTACTTATTTTCAGTACTAAGACTGAAAATAAGAGCTTGCTTCTGCAGTTAGGAAGAAAAATAATATATCCTGCTGAGATTAAAACAAAATCAAAGATCAAACAACAGCTAGATTTCTAACCACAATAATGAGTCTAGAAGGCATGTGGATTGTTTTTTATTTGTTATTTTGCCAACCACCAACTTCTCCCTGGGTTATTGCAAGCACCTAAAGCTTTCATCAAGACCAGTTCAAAGCATTAAAAACAGCAGGCACCTCTAAGGATCAGAGCTCAGTCTGAAACTGTTAGTAACAAAAGACTCTAAAAATTTTATACTATAAAGTTTTTTCATTATCAGAGTACCTCTTTTTTATACTGATGTATATGTTTTTGTACTGATATATGGTTTTTATGCTTGTTCATGCATTAATTTTATGTATTTCCCTTGTATCTGTCTGTTTTCCTGTTCACTATTCATATCTAGACGCCATGTGTAGAGTTATATTGATATAAAATACAGAAATCATATATAGGTAGATTCTACACACACTCAGAAACATATGGAACTGTTTTCTCTTTCCAGATCATCCATATGTGGACAGTTCTCAAAAAACGTTTGTTGGTGACTCAATTTTGAATTCCCAGATCTCAGGCATTTAATCTTCAACGTCTCACCATCATTTCAAACTCACCATGATTAAAAAATAAGTTGTTCATTTGATATATATCTGTTTCACAGCAAACTGTCTGTTTTTCTTTATAAATATCCCTTTCAGACAGAAGACAGAATAATTTATTTCATCCATTCAGATAACCATAAGAATGTACTGCCTTAACACACAGACTGTTTCTCCTTTTCTTGTTTTCTTTCGTGTATATGTAGGCAGTCCCTTCCCTGAAATGAGCTCTCAGATCTAGCTAGTATTCATACAGGAAGTAAAATTACTTTACTATCCTCAGGAAAGTCTTTAAAAATACATTTTAAAGTATAATATCACTAACATAATAGCAAAATATTCTGTTTACTCATTGACTATTAAGAATCTATGTGCATTTTCACTGCACCAAATGTTTCACATTGCAGGAAAAGAAAACATAATAAGGTGGTATAAATTACCAACTGAATATTGTCTTCATGTCAAAACAGGTAAAGAAAGTTGACAAATAATGATACAAACTTCCTGGCTATATTGAAATCTGTCAGACTGTTAGGCATCTTTTAAAAAGAAGGATTCAGGCTTTTTTAATAGCAGTCTGAGGGGAACATTTTCTAGATTGAAAGTTGTTATTTCGGGACCAAAAGTGATGGCTTTTGAAAGGGACATCTTGGATGTCCCTTCAAGCATTGATGGCTTTATATTGAACTTCCCACAACTGTAGTTAGCCTTTCCTTAAAGACATCTAATTATTTTTGCTCTAATCTGTTTGGCAAACTGTCATGCTGTCTGATGAACCTCAATGTTAAAGAGGATGCTGGTGAAATTAATCTTTCTTCCAGTTATAGTTCTGGCCATTATATCTGCCCACTACAAATATTTGCTCCTTTCTCTTTCTTGATTTCACACATTATGATGGCTATATATTGTTTTTCTCTCTTTAAGCTAAAAAGGTCCTTCTACAATTTTCTCACTTCCTTTCAAGAAATCTATTTACACCATGCTATACTTAAGTTACAGATAGCCCAGTACAATATAAAATGACAGTGATACCTTCCTAGCTCTTTGAAAAATGCCTTTGTTTAAATTTATGTTTTATTTTTTGTAACACCATCAGATAAGATCTCAGTTTTTGTTTACATTGAGTACAGAATCATGTTCCCTGAATATATTTTATTTTGTTGTTTGTAAAATAGGTTTCTTCTCCATATTCTCGTCTTTTGTGCTGTTGATAGCAGAACAGAAAACGGTCTTGTTTTGTGTTTTATGTAGCAGTTTCTCAACTCTGTATTTTAGTTGCTGGGTGTATACACCTGTCACTGGAATAACTTCAAATGTAGAGTCTTATTAAATATTTCAAATTTGTACATTTGGGGCTTTTTATTTACAATATCAAAGAAGGGCTACACTATGATCTTGGGGAAGGCAAAATCTCTGACCTTCCTAACACCGGGAAAGAAAGAAATTGTATTAATTTCTTGATCAAGACTTTTACATTCAGTGCAAAGCTGTCCCAGTGATGAAACTTTTGCCTCAATCTTCAGTGTCCAAGATTTCATGTAATGTATTTTCTAAAACAGCTGACAGAATTCTCTGTGCAATGGTAATTGGCTGATGGACAGCGCTGACCTAGTGCTTTGTCAATAGAGGTTACAAGGATTTTGAGCGTTGAGCAAGGGAATAGGCTTGGCTTTAACTCTTGTAAATTACTGCTGTATATTTTAGCTCTGCACACTCTGGCTACTGTTCCAATGGGAAAAAATCACCACAGCTAAAAAATAAATATTTTGGCAATCTCCTGTTAATTGTTGACTGTTGCTACTTCTCTGTGTAGTAAAATTTGTTCTGTGGAGAAAACCTTTCTGGTTTATGTGCCCTGGTACAGAAGGTGCTGCACAAGATGCCTGTCTCCACAGAGAAGTCTACATACGTTCACCTACAGACTTTTGTGAAGGCAGAAATGCATACTTGAAGTGCACATGAAGACAGTAAAAATAATTTCATCTTTTTCTTGTCAGTCTTGTGCCAGCTCAGTGTGCTATCAGCTCACTGAAGAACAGAGGTAGCAGTAGTAAAGGTGGAATGAGGGGAGAACTGCAGATAGTTGTGTAGTTGGGACACAACAACAAAAAAACAAGATTAGGAGAAAAGCAGAAAAGGATTGCAATCTCTGTTCCAATAAGCTCCTAGGCTGGCTCAGCCCATCCTGTCCAGCCACACACAAGGAAGGGATAGACTGACGTAGAATTTGAAATAGATGAAAGGTTCCTTTCTGCACTAATGAAGTCTGATGAGCTTATTTTTCTAAGCGACAAAGCTAACCACAGAGTACAGTATGGAGTACAAACTTGTAAAACCAGCTAATATACCTTAAAACTTTGTGCCTGTGTATGTCCATGGCTGAAGAGATTCTTTCAAGGGATAAAGGATACACCTATGCAAGGATGAAATTACTTTCTGATACTCCTATTCTATTGACAAAATATTTTTGCTCTGCCAAGGACATTGCACTGCCCTGTAACTGTTGTGTTGTTGTTGTTGTTGTTGTTGTTTTGTTTTGTTTTGTTTTTCTCTCTCTAAAATATGCATAAGGGTACCCCAAATTAATTATTTTTATGTCTTTCTCCCATATGAGGTCTCAGATATAGCTTCTGTGTGACTCTATTTTTTACCCTCAGATTTTAGCTACCAGGAGTTCTCAGGGAACTTTAGGAGCTGTCATACTGTTGACTTGCTCTGTGTTTCTCATCACCGAAGCAAATTTTCTGTCTTCAGATTCTTTCAATATTGAGTCTCTCTCTGGACAAAAGGTGTTAGATTAGTATGTAAACAAACACTTGGGAGTTATGAGTACTCCTATCCAGGACAGAACTTCAAAGATTCCTTGCTGCTTCAAGGATTTCTAGTCTTTGCAGAGCTGCTTGCAAGCTGCTGAAGGTTGAAGCACTCTGTTTCTGTGTTCAATAGACAAAAGGAATTTCTTACCAAGCTTAAATTCTTAATTTCAGTGTGCTTTTTCCAGTAGCCCAGTCCTTGAACCTGTTCATTATTCATGTCTCAGGATCCATGATAGTCGTGTGTTTTCTTGGTAAAAAAAATAAAAATAAAAATTATGTATATATATATAGCATAATATCTCAAATTCTGTAAAAGAATCTATGAAGATTCTCTTCTTGATTCAATTGTTGCAGTCACTGTCTTTGATGCCCTGGTTCCTATAATGAATCTCAAAGAAAATCTCACAATGTCCCAAGATTTCAATGAAGCTGCATGTTTCCTGAGGATGACAAATTGTTGGGACCCACACTCCTTAGTCTGTACTCACCACTAAAGAATTTTTAGATGAAATAGTGAATATAGTTGTTAACACTTTGAATGATCTTACACAAAAAAACATATGGGGTTCTTTTCTTTCCAATTTCCAATGCAAATACTTAAACAAAACAAAAATAAAAAGATTTATTCTCTCAGAAGAAATCACTAAGATCTGCCAAAACCCAATCACTGTAATTTTCAGGGACTATTGCAATGCCTGTGGAGATTTGGATCAGAGTGCTTTTGGCAGCAAACAAGCTAAGTAAAAATTATTTGCAGTTTGGTTTTCTCAGGTAGAAGAAGTAGTGAAAAGATGATGAGTCTGGATTCGCACAATGATGAGGCTTCTGTTTTGAAATTGCTTTTGGAATAGCATCAGGGCAGGTTCTGTTCCAACAGGTTCTGGTTGGATATAATGGGTAGACTTCACTCTTACAAAAAGAATTCTGACTTCTTAAAAATAAAATTTGCCTCTTGCTTTTAGATGACCCTTGAAGTAAGTAGAAAAGGTGGGAAAATGGAGAATCATCCTAATTTCAGCCATCCAAGATGCACCTCTGAGGCACAGAAATGAGAAAAGTAGAGTTGCTCTAACAATAGATTACTTTTGTTTAACAGTATATCCAGGCAAAAAATAATAATAAAATAAATTAAAATAAAATAAAATGTAAAAAACATGAAAACAAGCAAGAAAAACAGAGTACAAATACTAAAATTTGTAATGGTGATTATAACACATATCACAGAATCACAGAATGGACGAGGTTGGAAGGAACCTCTGAAGGTCACCTAGTCCAAACTTGCTGCCAAGCAGGATCACCTAGAGCACGTCGTGCAGGATGGCATCCAGGTGGGTTTTGAATATCTCCAGAGAAGGAGACTCCACAACATCTCTGCATTATATATAGAGAGAGAATTGTGAAGACAAGATTTTTCTAGTGATTTTTTTCATAAGAAATCAGTTTTGGACAATGCAGGTAGTGAACTCAGAAAATAGAACAAATGTGTCACTGTATGTCACACTATTATATTTACAGTGCAAATGAAAACAGATAATTTGACAGTGATTAGTGTATGGATAAAATCTATGAATTCTACAGACTCACTACTCTTAAGGTCTGAAGAATAAAGAATACAAGGAGTCATTTCTTCCAGCTAAAGCATCACAGAACTTTTGTAGCCATTTTACCTCCTCAAGTTACCTCTTGGTGAAAAATATGCAAACCAATATCTAACATAAAAAAAGTTTCTGCATCAAGCAAAGAAGTTATGATCTAAGGGAAGAATAAACAACCCTGGACCAACAGCTACGAGAGTCTGTAACAACTAACTAAGAAAGTCAGGATAAAAGTAAAGTGAACAAGACTGGTAAAGAACTGGAAAGAACTGCTGGTATTTATACTAGGAAAGCACAAATTCACAGAATAGCAAAGGACTGACTAGCCATTGTTACTGCTCCACATTTTCACTTTTCTGGTGCCTTTCTGTCATTCACAATTCCCTAGCTGTGGCTGGGCATGTGAACTACAGCAAAAGCTGTGGTGACAAAGTAACCTTTTTGAAACTTTGGTAGTGTTTTCAGTAATAAAACGAAAGCAAGTGGAAAAGGTATGGAGGTATTCTGTGCCTGTAGAGCCAGATAGGCAGAGTGTATCTCATGTAGCCAAACTTCTGGAGAGACTTGAAGAAGCAGTGTCTGCCTCTCACACTTTACACTCAAGCACTGTTTTGTAAACCACCCCTCATTCTCCTCTTCCTGTTTTTATCCTTCAATTCCCCCATAAAATTAAAAACCTGCATTATTAGAAGCAAACTTTTGCAACCTAAGTGACATCATTATCTTCAAGTACCAGTAAATGGGCTTTCTGAAGCTAACGTGTGCTTTTCAGTTCGTATGTATTCAGGCAGATAATCTTGAATTAGCCAATTGTAATTCCAGAGAAAAAGCAGGTGGTTCTATAGTCTTCTTACCATATTATAGTGATCTCTACTTGCTTCACATAAATGTAGATAAATTGGTAAATGAGGTCTCATGGAAATAAGCACTACAGCAGAAGCAGAAGAAAACGGGTCCCTTAAGAATCCTAAAAAACAGGCATAACTTCTTTAAAAGAAGAAAAAAAAAAGAACAAGAAATACCCAGTCTAATTCCATAAGGGACTGCTCAAAGGAATAATTAAAAAGATAGACAAGAGAAAGGAGCAGCCACAGAATAAAGCACAAAATTTAAATTGCCTAGTGGTGGAAGTAAAGCTTTTTTTTTCTTCTTGATCTGTTCAGTATATAAAAAAGAGATGTAGTTTTGGGGGTCTTTTTAATTATTTTTTTATTTATTTATTTTTAACTTTTTAGCCTCAAAAACAGAAGATGCTTTGCCTTCCTTGCTTTTGCTGGGGTCTTTCCTGAAAAAAAAAATTGGAGCTCTGATGTGCCTGACTAAGCAGAGAAGTCTTCAGAAACCCGAAGCCCTGAATTAGCTGTTTGTGAACTGCCGGAGTAAGTTTCAACGAGGTAAGAGGCGTGTTTCAAACCCCCCTGCTAGACCTCCCTCCTCCCGCAGCCTTCCCAAAAGCCTTCCCAAAAGCCTTGCCTCGCCGCAATCGCACAGGGTGCGCAAGGTGCCGGCTCCTCTTTCAGCCCTCGGAGCGCCAGCATTGAGCAAGGGTCTACCCTGGGCAGCCTTCCTCTTCCTTCTCCTTCTTCTCCTTTCTTCCTCCTCCTCCTCCCGCCCCTGCAGCGCTGCGGGCGGGGGTGCCTCCGCCTCCTCCTCTTCTTCCTCCCCGGCCATGGGGCTGCGTGCCGCCGGGCTCCTCGGCTGCTGCTGCTGCTGCTGCTGCTTGCTGCCCCTCGTCCTCCCTGCAGCCCCAGGTACCGGCCGGGGGGCGGCGGGGAGCGGGGTGGGAAACTTGGCGGAGTTTGCTGGGGCCGGGCTAAGGGCGGCGGGGGGAGCCCACCCGCGGCACCCCGAAGCACTCGGTGCTTCCCCTGAAGTTTGCTCCGGTTGAGGGTCCTGGCTCTTTGTAGGGAGCTCGTCCTCACTGCCCGTCTGAGGGGTATCTCCCCTGCCCCTCGTGGAGGGTGTCAGTGGTGGCATCATACCGCTGAACGCGCTTGGTGCTGATAGTTGGAAACGGCAAAAAAAAATAATGAGACTGAGACCTCTTCTTTGTAATTCAGTTATTCTTGTACTATTTAATCAAAGTGACGATTTCTTTTTTTCATCTGATGTAACGTTGAAATAAATTTAACACAAGTAAGTTGTTTTACACGGATTTTTTTTTTCTCTGACTAAAGATATTTCTGAGTTTTAAGTAGTTCTAAAATAATACAACTGGAGTTGCATGTTGTGAAATTGTATCTATAGAATTGCTCTGAAGTTTCTATTTTCAAGTAGTGTATAGTAGTGTTTTACTTCGCATATGCTACCATGTTTTACTATGAATCCTTTTGCAATCCATTCTCTACATCATTCCACTCACCCTATAGAAACACTATGTAACATGCTTCTGATTAGGTTCACTTAACATTTGGGAAACTTGAAATACATATTTTCATACCTGTAACAAATACTATCAGAATACTATGCAGTCTGGTTTCTTCTTACTATACAGTGTGGTTTCTTTTAAAACACCAATAATGTGTAGAGGACACTATATATATATATATATATATATATTTCTGAGTGCTGATTTTTCTATTTTGATATTAACAATCTCTTTTTCTAGGTGTGAACTGTAAAACTGGCTGCCACCCAGTGAATGGATTTTGTGAATTTCCCAGTGAATGCAGGTAAAAAAATCTGTCAGACATGCTTGTTAGCTCAGGAACAGACTTCTACATTAATTTATTGTCCTTGTAAAATAGACAGAAACTGAAACAATTTGTCCTCTGAAAATATGGTACTGTAGTGAAGCAGCACTCTATTAGCATACAGTAACTGGAGTTGTAGAGCTTAGACATCTAGATGCTTTTTTAGCCTAATTATTCTAGTAAGACTTTACATTGATTAACATTTATTAACTTTTTGTCGCTGAATTATACAGTTTTCTTCAGATGAACTGCTTCTAGTATCCTGGAAGCACTGAAGGTATCTTTTTGTTCCAATGTGCTGCATAGTCCAATTTTGTATCTGAAAGTTTATTTATTTTGCCTTGAAAAGCAGAACATCCTTGTAATTATGTTTATTAAAAATAAACTATGCCTCTATCTTGTCTTTTATCTCTTTCAGGTGTCAGCCTGGTTGGCAGGGTGCTTTTTGTAATCAGTGTGTACCTTTCCCTGGGTGTTTGCATGGCAGCTGTGCCAAACCCTGGCAGTGCATCTGTGAGGAGGGCTGGGTTGGCAGCCTCTGTGACATAGGTTTGCACGTCTTTTCTTATTCTTGAGCTACTGAGGTGAAACAGCCCCATCTGGTGATGGAGACTTGCAAAAGTCCTTCTGGATAACTATTAAAAAATACTCTGGACAGCAGCATGTAAACCTGGAGTTTCTATAACTTAGATAAAATAATGCAGTGTCTTTGATAACTGGGCATATGTGCAAGCAGCACATAGCTTCATAATTTTTTAAATATTGACCATTGTGGACAATGCTAACAAAAAAAAAAAAAAAAAAAAAACTGCTCACTTGAAGTCATATAAGTCTTTTTGATAAAAAACACACATCTTTATATTAGATAATTTGAAATATTTACCTGACACAATATATATATAATAATTTCTGTACAGAAAGACAATATTAATGCTTCTTATTAGATTAATATTTTATTCCTCAACCTAGTGATGATTCAGTGGAGTAGCATTAGTATAACTGAGAAAAAGGTCTGTCCAATCAGGCTACTGCTTTCCTCCTGGACCTGAGGTAATAAGCACACAGTGCACTTGCTCACCCCTTTCCTGTCAGAATGAGCCAGATTAGCATAAGTAACTTGAAGAACTGGACTTTGTTGAGCTGGTTTGTTTTGGCTGACATAAACAGATGAGTGTTCAGCCAAGATATCCAAGGGGACAGAAATGGCATGAGCATCCAGAAGCATGCACCACTTCAGTTTGCATAATTGCAGCTGGAAGAGGACAAACGTCCAGGACCTTGTTCTCTCTGCTTCAAATTCAGGCTTTTGTTGTTATACAGTTTCTAATTTGTAGAGCATGGCTGTGGTCTGCCAATGAATACCCAAAAGAGTAGTTAATTATGATGCAGTATGAATAGAATAAAATTTTCAAGATGACTAAAAGACTCAAGGTTTCTGGTAGTGCAATCCTTGCAGTGGCATGAAGGTTGGTGCAAGGTGCTTAGGTAATCACTCACCTTCTCATCAGAATTTGCAGCCTGTACACACCAACTGCACACAAAGGCATATTCAGGCTCCTTTGTTTGAAGCTAGTCCTGGTATGTTTGCAAGAACTGTAGTAGCACTGGTGCAGATGTGACTGTAAACTTTCAGAATAAATACATTAATTATGTTTTTTCTAGACCATACTCTCACTGATGTCTTCATACCTGGAACAAACAAAAGGATTTTCATTATAATTAGTAAAGGGGAATGGGTTCCTCTGAATGGGTCTGTGGTGTACAATCAACCAGATTTATGAAATTAGACAGAAAAATTCCCAATTGCCAACTTAGGAGGCTCAGCTCTATCAGGTGTCAGTGATCATGAAGGACCAGATTTTTTAAAGGTACCATCTACACAATTAAATTCATATGAAGTTTTCTAGTTGAACATACTTTAAAAAATAATAATAAACAAAACAAAACAAAAAAAAATCTAAACACCTGGCTGAACTTCTAAGCAATTAAAGGTCTTCACATTTCTGAGCTTGGCAACCTTCCTTCTTGCAACCAGTATTTAGGATGGAAAACAATTCTGTTGGACCTATATCCCTACCTTTAGGGAAAAATAATAGTTTAATACATATTCATTATGATAGTTTTATAAGACAAAATAGATATCCCTTAAGTCCAGAAACTATTACTTTTTGCAATGCTCAGTGTTACCTCAGAGTCTTCTTTGCCAATTTGCATTTAGATCCCCATGAAGATGTGGCAAGAATTCTCAGCCAAAAAGAAATAATCATCTTTTCATCTAGAGGCACAAATTATATTGGAAGTCTTTCATCTCAGTGGATTTATTTACTCTAAGTAGAACAAGGTATCGAGAGTCCTAGTTTCCTTGCCACTGGAAGGTTGTTCTACTGACCCATGAAAGCACTTTAACCAAAAATGGGGTTAATTGCTCAACCACTGATCTCCACATCCTTTGCCAAAAGGTTGTGTGGTGGTTTGGTTTCCTGGCTGTATAAAGTCATTACAGACTGCTATAACTCATTAACAGGTATCACTAAATGAAACTTGATCAGGTTAGGAAAAGGACAAAAGGACAAAATGATGGTTCCCATTCATTTGGCGACCATTGTTATAACACATAACTATCTTTTAAATATGGAAGTACAAACCTATCAATATTTACCATGCATATGAGATTCCTTGCCTCCCTCTTCTAATACTGTGTTTTTGTGTGTGATGACAGGAGGCCAAAACCATTATAATTTCACAAACAAGTGTCATTAATTGACATTTTGTAGCTACAGGAAACAATTTTTAGCTTCAGGTGTGTAATGAGATAGCCTTGTTAGAAAGCTACATTTATATTGTTTCTGTGGAGGCTGACATAATGTCATTAGTTTTGGGATTTGCTTGAAATGCTCATTTTTGCTGCTATAGAAAGAGTAATATTTGCCAGTGGGGTTTCTGGCATAGCCACTGTTTAATGTTGCCAGCTGTCAGCAAATACCAACGCACCAGGATAGCAAAACCCAGATATAGGTCCAAAATTCACTTGGCCACTGCTGTTAACTTCTGAAATTTCTGTAAAATATAGATACCGGTCTCAGCCACTCTTATTTGCTTGCTAAACACTAGAGAAAAAGAGGTAACTTTGAATGGTGTTGTTCTCTTTCTCCATTTTCTAGGAGAGTTAGTGTATAATCTCCTTAGTATGGGTTATGGAACTTCCTTTCTGTAACTATTTGAGGTTATTGAGTGGTTTGCTAATGCCTCTGACTATGTAGCCTTTATATTTACCATAGGCTATCTGGTTTTCAGCTCAGATGAAGAATGACATACCTTATAATTTATAGGCTTGCAGATTATAGGTTGTGTTTGATCCACTGTAAATATGTAGACCAGGATTAGTGGTATCATTTATGACTATTATTGCAACCACTTGGACAGGCATGGCACTTAAAGAGAGAAATTGGTGTTGATGCTGATGATTAACCTCTTTGCCACGGGCTGCACCACCGGCCTGCCTGAAAGCCACGGTATCTTATCCTCTGGAAACATCCTTGAAATTGGGTATATGTACACCTAGAACAAGGATGCACAGAGCAAGGTTTCCCTCATTCATGATTATTTTGGTCCTTGAGAAAACTGGAGCTTACACTCACAGAGCTTGCAAAGAGGTTGTCTTATAATGAGAACAGATGAACATATTAGAAAATAGAGTTCATTATCCAAGGAAGATTATATTCAAAAGCTAAGGTTATTGAAGTGTTTTGTTGTGGTTAAAATTTTGCAGTAGCTCATGATATCATTTACCTTTCATGTTATGCTATGGGAACTAGCATATAAATGCCCTTAAATCTTTTTCATCTTTTCAGAAAATGTGTTTGTACACGGAAGTGTTAGAGACATCATATAACTTGCAGCCAGCTCCTCAATGCAGCTGCTCCATTAGTTTGCTAAAATATGCACTTGTTTGTTTATTTAATTTTAATTATTTTAAAAAATTGCTAATCGTTCAAGTGGGAAGTTGCTCAGCAGGGAAACAGTAAAGAAAATTAGATGTGTGACTTTGGGTGAAAACACACCATACAGCTCTCTATTCTGGTACAGTTATGTAAGGGTTAGATGCAGCCAAGCCAAAAGATGAACTCTTGAGAGACTTTGTAATCTGCTGATCTCTGTTGTTATGAAATGTTTGTTTATAAGCACATAATGATGGGTTGTTGGGCAGGGAGAGGGGAGAATTCCCTGTTCCGTTTTACTTTATCACAATTCTGTTTATGGATAAGCCAAGGCTGTAAGAGGATGACTATGCCCCTTAGAAGTTCTTTCTTCAATGCAGGATGAACGATAGATAAAGATACATGTACATTTTATTTAAACTATTCTTTACTATTTACAGATTCTTTCTCCTAACTTTATTTGAGCCCTGATTCTGGTCATCTGCTGACAGTTCAGCTTTCATTTTATTCAAAAGTGTTTTAATACAACTAAAAAAATATTTTTGTTTGTTTTTAAACAGATATTCACCCATGTTCTGCAAAGCCCTGCACCAATAACTCAACATGCATAGAGACTGGTGATGGAGGATATATTTGTCTTTGTGCCCAGGGATTTACAGGAAAAAATTGCCATCTCAAAAAAGGACCTTGCATTATTAATGGGTAAATATTGATTTCTGGTGTGAATTTAAAATCTACATTCCTACTGAACATTCTTCAGATTTCGTAGCTAAGTGAAGATATCTCTACGCTAAAATATGTAGTTCTTCTGCTAGGACAATTATTTAGTTACTGATATTTTTAGCAAACTTTGCAAATCTGTTCAGTTATTCTGTAAAAAATTACACATTAAAAATATGAGTTCATGTGTATAATTTGAGTACTAAACGTGATAGTTTGCACACTTTGTTGTGATGAATTTATGCCTTGCCATGATTTTAGTAAGTAGTAACCTGCCATCACATGTTCTCACCTCTAGTGAGATCACCTCTAGAGGGATAATTTTATGCAAAATCAAGGTACAGTAATACGAACCATAACCAACCCACAAGCTTTCTGCACAAAATCACCTAGTTCACCAGCCTGTCATTTTCTTACCATACATAAGATGGTATGTCAAGGGTTTACTGAGGGAGATAATCTCAATTCTATGAGAAGAGGATGTGGGAGGGAATTTCCTTCCATTCTCTAAGAGAAGTAAGATGTTAGAACAGGGTTGGGAGCAGGTTGAAGGTGATATTTCCCCTCTGCTCAACACTGGTGAGAAACATTTGGAGCACTGGGTTCAGTTCTGTTTTCCACTACGTGAGGATGAGGTCATACTGCAGAGAGTACAGCACAGGCCCGTGAAGATGATGAAGGGACTGGAGCACCCCTCCTATGAGGAGAGGCTGCGAGAGCTGGATAATTTAGCCTGGAGAAGAGCAGACTGTGGGATCTTCTCCATGTGGATAAATACCTTTGTGATAGTACTCTCAGTTCAAACTGAATACTCATTAAATAGTTTGGAAATCATGGAAAAAAAAATCATAACAAAACAACATTCTTGAAACAGCAATTCCTTTTCTCTAGGAAGTTGTGTCTTTATGAGGAAAATGAGCAGAAGACAGCTGTAGTGGAAAAAAAAAATGTTCTCACTATAAGCAGTACATGTCTATTAATATTTTATAGTCTGCTGGAGAGTGCACCTCACATCCTGGGAAGAGACCTTATCATAAGAGGTCATCTCACTTTCATCCCACTTCTGTATCCTACCTCTCTGTATCAGTGGCATAGTTAAAAATGTTGATATTACTAACTACTGCCACTGGTTCCTAAGTTAATATTCATAGATAGCACCAAGCCAATTCACAAATCAAAGTAATTTTTCTGGTGTCTACAGAATCTACCAGGTGTATCTGTGTTAGAGATGTCTGTGTGATGCTTTGAAGATCTGGTCTCAAGCAGAGAACCAGAAGGTGCTTTCTGAAATGAAGGCAGAGTATTTGGAAAGCAAAGAAGTGGTATATCCATGTTTCCACAATAAGTCCTTCATGCACCACCCTTGCTGAACATGCCTTAAATGCATGTTAAATATAAATATTTTTATTATCAGTTATTTACAGTTTATTATCAGTTACTTAAATATGAAGTAACTGAATGTATTCAAGGAGATTACTAATATCATTCACTTAAACATATTAAAAAATAGGTAAATGAGATTCATTAGTAAATAAATAATTCATTTTCAAAATTTTTCATGTTTCCTCTAAGCAGTTTTTATTTTTTTATACTTATGAGAAAGTGTAAAAAAATCATTTTATATAAAAATTAGGCAAAAAATCATTTTGTGCTTACATTCTCCAGCAATTTCTTTCAATTTCCCTGCAAATTCCCTACATTTCTGCAATTTGACCTGCAAGTGAGGGTTCCAATTTCTGCATATTGTCAGATCCAAAACAGTTATTCTGATTTTCCATGAAACCTCTAAAGCCGAGAGAGTGTGCTAGACTCTCCAAGATAGATCATAACCATTCAATAACTCAACGACTGTACAGCTACAGGTTCCATATTTTTCTTATAGCATACAGAGAGGCTGGTGATTGTAGCAAAGCTTCTCATTTGCATGAGCACCTCGTGTTCTCACCAGACTGGCCCAGTAAGTGCTATATCAAAGTCTAGCGACAACTCATTTTGCTTTCATAATACAGTTTCCAGACTTCCAGTGCGATCTTTTGGTAACATTTTTTTCCAGGTAACAGTTACAGTGAAGGACAATATGAGAGGACAGAGAGGGGTTTGTGTGTGTGTGTGTGTGTGTGTGTGTAAGTAGTGAAAAAACAGGCAGATGACCTCTTTACCACAGTAGTCTATCTCTCCTTATGAGTGCCCACCAATTGTTTCAAACTGCAGAAAACCCGGAGTTGCTCAGGGTGGTCTGTACAATAGCTATTCCCATGGAAACAACTGGGCACTTGAGTAGCTCAGCCTTATCCCACCAGTGCTCAGGGGCCATTTGTAGTCAGGCGCTTATTTTCCTTTCACTGTTGCCTCACTCAAGGCATCAACAGATTTCTTAAACCTCTGTATCCCAATATAAGAATCTGTAATGGCCACTGACAAATGTGAAATGTCAGCTTTCACAAAGCTGCAGATGTTCAGTACCTCTAGGGCTTTCCCCTGGAAATGTAACGTAAAAAATGCTTGGACTTTTCAGCTGTATCCTGGTACTGTGCTGTATGTCTTTAGAGATTTATAGTTGTTAGGAAAACTAGTCAAATAGGCTTGTAGTCAGCTTTGTCAAGTGTAATGCTGCCTCTCATTACCTCAGATCCATTTTTAAAAGGTAAGTTTTAAATGCTTTGTTCATGTACAGTGAATTGCCATGAAAGTGGCTTTGATCTTTACTTGTAAACACATGACCCCAGACCCTTTTTCAGCCAACAAGGCCAGTTAAAGGACTACATCTGCTTTGAATAGCTCCACTGAATTAGCAGCTTTTGTGCTTTTCTGTCAGTAGATGGCCCTATCTTTTGGCCATACACCTGGTAAGGCACAGTTACATTGCAAAGATGAAAAAAAAAAAAGTGACTTGACATCACTTAAAACATAGTACCAGGCTATTCATAATTAAGTTCTCAAAAGGTTTGGAAACATTTGGTTTCCTCATCTTGTTCTCACATTACAGCTGCTTTGCTAATGCTGACACCATCTCATGTATATTTTTAAATTTTTTTTTTAATATTTTTTTCAAAATCCTTTGCTCAACAACAGTTTGCAAAAAATTATCTGTTTATCTTTACATTTTTTGTCTGTCATGGAGCAACAAAGAGGCAATACAAAAAAAATCCACTCTGCCGATACAATATGGAGACTGTCTTAAGAATAATCAGGTGGAAAAGAAAATCTTGCTGCTAATGTCATTGTTCAGTCTTGTCCAAACAGTTGCTCAGCTAAATAGCTCTAAGCTTATGAAAATGTTAGGAAACATAATTTGGAAAAATATTTGAAATAACTTAAAATCACTTCACAGCTCTTCAGGTTGGATTTATACAGTGGTATATTAATCCTGTCTGAAGGGTTGGCAGAAGATATTATAATCTGTATTGACAAAGCTGTTGAATAAATTCATTCTTGATTCAACTTGACCAATTTAGTAGATTTGCATTAGTTTTTGGCTCTTATGAAGAAAACCATTTCCTTTTATTATACAAAGGGTGTCCTAATAGCTTCTTTCCTTGGACTGTGATTCAGTTCTGTGTATGTATGTGTTTGTTCTCTATTCTAGCTCACCCTGCCAGAATGGAGGAACATGCATCGATGACAATGGTCTTGCACCCCATGCTTCCTGTCTGTGCCCTTCTGGTTTTGCTGGCAACTTCTGTGAAATAGATAGAGATGACTGTGAATCCAACCCATGTGAAAATGAGAGCAACGTGTACAGATATTGGGCGGGTTTCAGCTGTTTTGTCCCCATGGCTATACGGAAAAGCTCTGCAGCAGCCGTGTCATATTCTGTGCAGTGGCCCATGTGAGAATGGAGGGACAATGGCAGCGAACACACCACAGGGAGGATTGAATGTATCTGTAAGCCAGAATTTGTTGGTGCAACCTGCAAACATCACAGCAAAACACAAGGTCTCTTTGGAGTGAATACAGGCGCAAAGCGTATGCGAGAATTACAAGCTACCCCCAAAAGCTCATCACAGATCAGTGCATCATCAAGAACAAGAAATCCTGAAAATAACAATGAAAGAAACAATCCAAAATGCAGATCCCTTGCTCAGTAAAAGCCAAGTGGTATGTTTTGTTGTACTGGGCTTACTTACATGTCTTGTTGTCTTGGGTACAACTGGGATAGTATTTTTTTCAAAATGTGAAATGTGGCTTGCTAATGCGAAATATAGTCATCTCCTACGCAAGAAAAAGAACTTTTTTCTGAAGTCTAGCAATGGGGAAAACCTCTCTGTTAATATTATCTCCCAGAGAAGATCAAATTGACTAATTACACTAAGAACTACACTGCCATCTAGGCCCTTGAAAACAAAAACAACTTGCAGCTTTCATAGCAATATGAAAAATAGATTGAACTTGTTACCTGTGGTTGGCCTTAATATTTGTGGGTGCATTTGGTGTAACTTGTGCTGAGTGATAATGAAGAAAATTTTAATGTATATGTATTGCTAAGGATTTTTTCATTCCCCCAAATTAATGTAAAAATAATAATAATTAAAAAAAAAAAAAAAGACTAAAAAGATCAGGAATGTTAATCTGATTTACTTCAAGGCAGCTATGTTTTGTAAAATAAAATGTAATATACCACTAGAACTGTTTTGCAGCTTTTTTGTCTTGTGCTTAGTTTATTTGGTAATTAGTACCTGTAAATTAATCGATTATGCTTTATTATTTTATTATATTTTATTTTGAATAAACAGCAGATGAGGGTTCTACTGGTTTAATTATTGATCTGTAAATTCTATACTTCAGAAAACTTGTCATAACTGTCCCTGTCTAATTCTTCTTCCATCTATGATAAACAAAACATTAGCAATTGGGATCAACAGGAGCAAACTTGCGCTGGTATCTCACCTATCCAATCAGTTTTGTTAATTTTGCACACCTATAAGGTAAATTACTCTTCCTATAGAATCTAGTAAGTCTTTGTGATATTAATTTCAGGTTACAGGTCTCTATTGCTTTGGATGGTGCCTCCATAAATTGTTTATCTACCAACATATTAAAAATATGTTTAATATCTTCGGTCAAACTTTCTGTATAGAGACCCGGTCAAGATTTAAAAGGGATCTGATTCCGATCTTTCCAGACATACTTCTCAAGAACTCTACCAGGAGAAGTATCTTTCATGCTGGTGTTGTGAGGAGAAATGAAAAGATAGATGTCACTTGAAAGAGGATGTTGCTTTAAATTCTTCATTTTTTCTTTTTTTGTATTATATTTCATGAGTGGACAAGATTTCAAGAATGAAAAGCATCCCTGAGAACAAGGAAAAGACACAATATTTGCGTGGGGCCTGAGGGCACTAATAGGGTCTTAACATCCCTGAGCACTCCCACCTGGGGCCTCCACCCACTCCCTGCACATGGTCCTTTTTCAACTCAGCCCATGGTTATTGGTCCTGGTTTGAGCTTTGTTGCAGGAGTGGGGGTCTCCACCTCTATTTCTGTTCCTGGATGAACTCAGACTTGCCCTGTAGGTAGCCAGCCCATCTGTGGGATTGACCCGTTGTGCTTGTGCTTGCAAATTGTCTCCAGATTTGCTTTCAGACCTATCCCCTGAATGGACCTTGGACCTTTGCTCCTCACATATCTCCTTTTGCTGTGTCTGTGACTGTCAATAGATTACAAGGACCAGTTCTGCCCATGTGTTTAGCACTGTTTGGACCTTAAAAAATAAAAAAAAAATTCACTTTGAATGTTGATACCTTCATATGTCTGTAGGTGCCCTTAATGAATAATTTACTTCCTCAGCCACCCCAGATAAGAAGTTTCTTAGCAGATTCTAAGCTGTCTGGTAAGTAAGGTATTCCCAAATCCATAAATAGCTGCTCATACAGCTTGCCATTTTTTTTTTCTCCCTATTTTCTCTCTCTCTCTCTCTCTTTTTTTTTTTTTTTTTTTTTTTTTTTGTTAAATACATGCATTATTGAAGTACATGGTATAGGACGTTACCATGGGATTTTTTTTTTGGTGATACATCTCTCAATTGTTATGAGTAATAAAGCAAGTTTGCATCATTGCTGGTAATACTTGCTTGTATCATATCTTTGCAACATTTGCAAAAGAAGAGAGCTAGCAGGGAAAATGGTATTGACATGCTTTTTTTGGAAAGTGCTGGCTTATAAATAACAAGATGAAAAATTTTTAAATAAACTGATACTCCCTCTTAAAACTATTGTTGGGAAGATGAATGTTCATCAAAACCCAGGAACTTTTCAACCAATGATAGCAAAGATGAGTTAGAAATCCAGATGAAAAGTGAAACCAGGTATGCAGTATCAAATTGGAAGCCATAAAACTTGAGCTAGTGGAATTTACAAGTTTCTTTTAAAGCAATATATTTTAAACATGTATTTCAGGGTTTTATTGTTGTTTTGTTGGTTTCTTGTGATCTATTCTGTGATAGAACTATTTTAGTATCAATTTGGATATAATCAGAAAAGTTGGATAACTCGAACCTCACAGCTTTGATTCAAAATCAGTCAAAACACTAGATATCCACTAGGAATCAGTGTTCAGATTCCAGACTGATGTCAAAATAGCAAAACTTTCAGTTTTATGTGCCTCTTGAAAGGAACCCAGCTGCCTGGTCTAACGAGGCAGTAGCAGAAGTGTGGCTGAAGTATATCTGTTCTTTCCACCCTTAAACTTCTGTTGAGTAGTTGAAGCATATTTTTTGTGTCTTCTCTGTCCTGCATGCACCTACAGTTTGTCACTCCCGCTGTCTTTCCTGTTATTTCTGATGCCATAGCCGTCTGTTAAGGTACTCAGAAGTGTTGTGTTGTGTTTTTTTTTTTTTTGTTTGTTTGTTTGTTGTTTGTTTAGCCCATTCAAGTTTTGTTAGAAGTTATTTAAAAGTTCTATTCGCTATAAATGTCAAGCTCTCTGGGAGAAGGTAAAGAAAGTGTTCAAAGCATTTCACAGTTTGCATTGCAATATTAATATTTTTTTTTGTTCAGCAGACTAACATGTTTTGTTCAGGATCCACTAGGGTGTTAGGCTAAGAGCAAAGGCAAAGAGCATACAGTCTTCAGTTATCTACATGTACAATAAAAAACAGAATACGAAAATATTTTGGTAGATCTGTGATACCTCAAGATTACCAACAACTGAGATTGAATCAGGAAATTTGGTTTAAGTGTAGCAAGCCCTTACCTCAGTCATAAGTCAATATTGTATTTACACTTATTCTTAAATCTTGAGCTATTTCTCTGAAAGCAAATGAGGTGCAGACAAAGCAAAGCAAAAGTAAATGTAGCATTCTGTTTGTTAAATTTTCCTACTATTCTACATGGGGAAAGTAAGTGTAGAGGCAATAATAGTGCAAACGTAACTATTCTTGCAGAGGTGCTGACTTGGTCACCTATGCCATCCTTTGGAAACTATGCCCAGTCATTTCTTGTGGAGTATCTAGATAGCCATCTAACACCAGCTGTGATCCTCTGAACAGTTAACGAATAGCATTAGCTACTAAATTTAGAAAAAATACAGGTATGCTTGATCGAGTTGACAACATTCTCACTGAAAACACACTCTACAAGAAAGTACTTCAGATACAAATGAATTATTACAACAAAAAAAGATACCATAATACTTATAACTGTAATTAGAAGTTCTGATGTACCAAAACTGAACTGTATTGCAAATATTCAGAATTGCAAATTACATCTGAGCAAATACCAGCTCTGGTGGTATGTTCTTACTGAAGCAATTTGACTGTTGAATATTTTCTCGTTTTCATGTCAATTCACTGATATGCTTACCTTTAAACTTTCTTCATCTAGCAATTTAGCATCTGTGATTAATTCTGACCTGTATATTACTTACCAGAATTCAGTAAAAAGAAATAACTTAATGGTGTGAAGTGAAAACTTCATTAGTGCAAAAATAGTGATGGAAATTACTGTGCTTCAAAAATATGTTTCTCACCCTTAAGTCTAAGGGTGGCTTTCACATTAAGAAACCTAAATTTTGGAGTTTGCCAGCTAAACACCTAGGCTCCCGTTACAGTCCATAGAGAGCTAGTAACTGGTGTCTGTTGCAGGCTGGAGAACTATTCTGCTGAACAGAGAGTGTTTTGTGATTCAGCGTATAGGTACCCAGTAGCCTATACTTGCAGACCTAGAGGTATCTAGTGTTATTTGAAGCATTTTCAGGCTAGACACTTGACCTAACTGGGCAATGCACAGCAGAAAGACTCATCATATCTGTCAGACTGGTCTGGATGCCTTAATGCACAACAGTTTATTGAATGTCTCTATACACCTAAGGGCTCAGTGAGCCAAGCAATTCTCTATACTCTGTGTCAGCTCTGTGTACCATGCCTATAATGGGAGCTTAAGCCCCTAGTACACATGTAAAATCCAGTCTTGTATGTCTGCTTGCTCCGGAGGTGACCCATGAACCTAGAAAGCTCACAGAGCCAAACTTGTTGTGAAGGAGAGTGAAGCTAGTGCCATTTCAGTAAACAACTACCAAGGCACAGTTACATGCTGGGGAAGCATGTCAGAGTCCAATGAAAAAGATGGCTCAAGCTGCAGGGGGCTCCTGGGCAGAGGTACCCTAGGGAACAGGATCTAAGCAGGGCAGATTTGTGCATATTTGTATGACATTATGCCAATGCATTGTGAAAATAAACTGTGAAGACAATACCTTATTTCCTCATTTAGCCCAATCATCCTGGGTTTAGCTTTACCTTAGGTATTAATGGGGTTCTCATGTCACCCTTGCTGTGAGCAGCTTTGCCGTGGTTGTCACCTATGCAGCTGTGCACCTTTCCACTCCTTGTCAACAGAGGCTTCATCAGCCCTTAACAACTCATTCCACTTAAGGCTACAACAAAGCTTCAAGTAACTAGCCTTGTGTTTAAAATACAGGATGCAGGAAATTAATATAATTCATATTTATGAACTGCCACATGATGTTTGGCCACGGTAACCTTGTTGGCAGCTCTCCCAGCACAGTATATACCCTCATTTATAGACAGGAGATCCTCTTTGAAGAGGTCAGTAGCTCACCATGTAAAAAACTGATTTCAGCTCCTGGCATCCTTTTTATCATTGGTAGTGAAGCAGTATAAGAGGCTGCTCTTGTCCTGCTATATTCTCTGAAGTAGAAAAGTCTTATCTAAAACATGAAAGGCTGGAAAAAAATAATAACTGTAATTATTTTCTGGAATGGAGAAGATAAACATATGTATGGGAATCTGTCACATGCATATAATGAATAGCTCTAAGGTCTGCTCACTACAAAAGTGACGGAGACCTGGAGTGATAAGGGAGATTTAAGTTTAAGAAAGCTACAGTATTTGCAACAATAGCCTGCAGGTCTCTAAAGAAAGAATTTTAAAATAAACTTTCCTCAGAACACTGATATGGAGACAAAGAGCACTGATATCACTTCGATTTGTGTTTATTCTACATATTTGTCATTAATGAGACACAGAACAATGTGTCCTATGAAGCCTGTTGCCAGAGGCACCAACCTATATTGCTGTGTCTCACTCTTGTGATTTCTTAATGCTCTGCCTTAGTCAAGTAATGATGTCTATGAGCCTCAGACCCTGCTTCTGCCTTATTGCCTATAAATAATAAATAAGGAAAACTAGGCTGAGGGACAGGATAGGAGAGTTTGCACTCATCAGTTAAGGACAGTGGCTTCCTCTTCTCCCTAGCCTATAGCTGAATACAGTAAAAAGTATTTCATTTTGTTTATCCCTTTTTAAAAAATCTTAGCCTTTGTTCCTGATAAATAAACAAAAAGACCCATAGATGCTCCACAAAGATAAGGCTCTTAGAGACAGGTTGGGAACGTTTGTTTGTTTTCTGTATGTTTTCTGTTTGTTTTTTGGTTTCTTCTTCTCTCTCTCTCTTTTTTTTTTTTTTTTTTTTTTTTTTTTTTTGGGGGGGGGTATGTGTGTGTGGCCATGGAGTGGGAGAAATCTTGTTGCTGTATAAGTAGAATTTATGAAGTAGCAACCACCAAACTCTGGACCAGGTTGTCTGACAGATAATACATACATGGCTTGTCTTTTTACTGCTGTTTTTGATATCTGTTCATGAACCAATAAAGTATGTATTGCTTTTGATTAATAAGTATTCTATTTGTAAATACTAAACCATTTGCTGATGATATCTCCACAACAGTACAGTTGGTCTTTTCTTGGCTGATGATCTGAGCTCTGTTTTTAAATAAATATTTAGATCCAGATGGACCACGGTATTCCTACTTAAAGCAGATTTTCAGATTTTGAAGGTAAAGAAGTGTTTATGACCTGGCTGTAGGAATGTATACAAACCATCACAGAAGACAGTGATCCATATTGCACTGCTTGAATAAGATAATTTTCAAAATTACGTCCTTCCCTCCTTCCCTCTCCAGGTTCTTAAATTTGTCTGTGCCTTGGCAAAATTTATTTACCATTGCAGCCTTAAGGGCAAAACAACTTGCATGCAGATATAGGTCTCCTTCCCCTCTCTCCCCCCAGGGCTTTCCTGCAGGACTATGTGTATATGCATCCAAAGCACACTAAATTATTGCACACGTACTATGCATACACTGTTGATTTTCCAAAACCATCTCATTTGCTACGCATTTCTTGTGAATGAGCCATGGACAAATCTTGCATTCCTGAATGTCACACAGCCTAGGAAAATATCCAGTTCTGCCTGGCTTAGGTGAAAGAAGAGTCTTGAGAGAAGACTTGTGGTTGCTCAACCCAGATTGGAGCCAACACTTGAGGCTCATGAAGACAATCCAGCTTTGCTGCATCTCTGTAGCCATAATTGAGACCAAGCCCAGAATCCGTACTGTATATCAGATTTTTCTCTTATAACATCAAGAAATATTTTGATTTTTTCCTAATTTTCTTGTAGAAAATGAGGATATGTTTGTTTAAAAGCTTTGCAATAGGAAAAACAATGCTATATAAAGAGGAGTATCTCATTTCAAATACACACTGAACTGTTCCTCTGGGATTTGAAGAAAAATACTAATCAATTTTGGTCACTATCTCTAAATCTCAAAAAGAAAGCCTTTTTGCCTTTGGTAAGGCAGCAGACCTTACCCATTTCCTAAGTCTCACATCTGAGTCAAGATTTCAGACAAATTAATGGGAATACAATTCAATTTATAGTCCTTATCCTTAGAAAGCCAGACAAATTTTGCAGGCACAGGGCAAAACTCTTATCATTGTGGTCTATCACAGGCAAGTCTGAGATTCAAAGAAGCTGGAACAGGGAAGTGGTATAATAATAATAATAATAATAATAATAATAATAATAATAATAATTTAAAACAAAACAAAAACAAACAAACAAACAAACAAAAAAACGGACTAAACCAGCCTTAAACAGAAGTTTTGGTTAGACCAAAAATGTTATAATAATTTGCCTCATTAAACTTGCAAAAACAACAGCAAACTGATTTAATCTTGATCTCTGTATCTACCTTCCTCTTTCAGAATAATATCCTCACTATTAGTTGTCACCTTCTGCTATGTATATCCACTTGATGGCAGCATTTGTACACAGAACCACCCAAAGCTCTTCAAGAATGTCTGCATTTTGCATCAGTAAGTTCATAACTCAACTCCAGTGACTGGTGATGGGAAAAGGGCAGAACAGGAAAACCTGCCCGTGATTCTTCTCTTACAGGTAACTACTGCTCATGACCTGGTGAGCTGCAGCAAAGCCAAAACCACAGCTGCATTTGCAGTGGAAGCCAACAGTGTTACCCCAGCAGAATTTCTGGTCTCCATTGGAACTGGATTGGAGAGTAGAGACCTGACATCTACAAATAGGGATAATGGTACTTTTGGAAAGACTCCATCAATAAGAATATCTAGCCTCAATCTTCACCCGTCATATATGAACATATACGTACCTACATTTTTGTACATAATGCTGGGTTTTGGTGCCCTTCCTGTAGTATGTAAAATTCACACGTTCTTCTAAAATGCACAGAGATTTTGATAGACTGAACACAAACAGTATGTACTTTAAAATCAAAACTGCGTGACTGAAGATAGTCTAAATGTACAGACACTGATATGAGATAAATGATGAAAGTAAAACAAAATATTTTATACTAATTCAGGTATGTTAAAAGTTTTTTTGTACACTATACAGTTCTAGCCTCTCACATTTTATTAATTTGTTTGGGCTTTTTTTTTCATCCCCAAAGGACATGCACAGAAACTTTGTAATGTCATATTCATTCCCATACTACACATGCCATGTGGTAAAATTTTGATTTGTCTGCCTCTGCCTTACTAATGTTGAAAAGTGTTCAAACTAGAAGGGGGAAAACACATTTTAATTTTAAATACTTTTTTTTTTTTTTTTTTTTTGTAACAATTTCAAGACAGAATTTCAATCAGTCTTCCAGATCAGTAGCAGACATCTCACAACTTTCTAGGAGTTGTACTTCTCAAATATTTCCAGCAAGGAATGGTTAATATTTTGACAGGCTGGATATATATGGAGTTCTTTGGACTCATTCCATTCTACCTTCCAGTGTTTAAATTACTGGAATTGTTTCAACAGTCCTGCATCTTATCATGGGGCAAGTGCAAGCTTTTAAGGGATTTGAGTCTCAACTCTCACCTGTGCCTGGTTTTCTTCCTAAATAATGGGATTTGGAGGACTGAGGAGATCTGACTGATCTGATGGTTGGGAACCTGGATTGCTGAGAGATATAAGAGGCAGTCTGTTTGCAGGGAGTGTTGGAGCAATCCCTGTAGTTTTGAGTCTGAGAAAGAATTAGTGGTGGCTCCTTGCTGAGGAAGAACAAAGATTCCTGAAGCTTTCATCTCTGGCTTCCAGGCATTGCGTGTGGGCTTAGTGGTGAGAGAGACCCGTAAGGGAACCAAGTCTGATGTTGAGCCCTGTCTGGAAGAGTTTCTCTTTAGACAACTGTAGAGTTGCTATACTATTCAGGAGATGAGCTTGTCAGAGAAGACCTTAATTTGTGCTTTAGTATAGAACATGTGAGAAGTTGAGGGACCTAGGGGGGAGAAGCTGTAGCCTGATCAGTTTTTGCTCTCCACAGGTGTCTGCAGGCCCTGTGAGCACTCATCTGAAGAAGAGAGAGTACCCACACTTCATGCTCTCTCCTTGGGTTGTCTAACACTTTCAATGAGACCATAACCATTACCCAGGGATGTTTTCTTCTTTTTGAAATATCAGTAGCAGAATTCTTTGTCCTTTGATATTTTGCTCATTCCTATCCAGCTTCTACATTGATCTTTGCTAGACATTTTCATTTTTTCTATCCTAAGTCATGACCTTCAAACACACACACACATACACATGCACACACAGGTGTCCATCAGTGAAAAGGGGTGTGAAAATCTGAGGTTATCTCCTGGTTCTAAGTCTTTCTTTTTTCTCCAGAGAAGCCAACAAGAAAGGTTAGAGATGGTTAGCTCTATTGGCCAAGTTCCAAGATTAAGAAATGTGACATGCATGGCTTTCCAGTAGCTTCCTCCAGATTCTAAGGAGGGAGATCCAGGGTCATCACATCTACTGATGCCTTTGCAGCAGTATTATATTAGGAGTAAGGGGGCTTGTTTTTTGCTATACATACTGGTGTCTCAAATTGATCTGTCACTGAAACCAGTAACATGCCCATGTATATTAAGCATCAATAGAGCTTAATTGATCAGAAAGCAAATGGAGCAGTGGTAGAGCACTTGGCTAGGGAAGAACATGTCCCAGATCAACTCATCCATAATCAAGAAACAACTTTAGGAAAGGACTTCATGTGTCCTATTTTGTGAAGATGCAAAAAGGGAGAAGAAAAAGGAGAAATAGCCTAGTTTAAAGAGACAATGGAATGGTGAGTCCAAGCATTTGCTTTGAGGATGTGAAGTAAGACACTGTGGTGGGACAGTCTCCACAGAGCCCAGGATAGAAGAGGAATGAAGGCCACCCAGTTAACCTGGAAACAATGGACCTCAAAGGCCTTGTCACTCTAGCAGGCGCGACTAGCTTGAGGCAGGGGAGGAAATCTAAGTAGGTGGCATAGCTAGAAGAAGCTGGGAATTCAGTCTTTTTTCTTCTCTTCTGCTCCCCACCCCCTTCCCCCATATGTGCAGCTTAGATCTGTGATACTCTATACAATTGCTTACATGTAGTAGGGTATGTGTGACCACGATGAGATGAGGGGAAATTGTCCATCCCATTGCTGGTGAGTGTCCACAGTTCATCTCGAAATTTAAAGAGAGGTAAGAAGTGAAGAGGTTGAAATGAGGTTGATGGAAGTTCATGTTAGTTCAGCAAAGATGCACCTAAGTGCTTGGGTGTTGGTAGGCAGTCTGTAGCATGATGATGCCTATAGTTAAGCAAAAAAAAGCATTGGTCCACTGAGTAGGACTGTGATGTAATTCTTTCAAAAAGCCAATTGTAACTTAAAAGGATTCCTTGCTGTTCATTTTTCCCTCCAGTCTTTGGAATAATTTGATATAGAAAAGGACAAAATGTTATTAAATCCTGTGGTACAAATGTGGAGCTTTAAACTATCAGCCTAACTAGGTCTTCAGATGGAGTCATGTAATAACACTTACATATGTTCTGTCTCTTGTGGGCAGTGCTGAGTTTGCAACTGAGCTAGTTTCCACTGAAAAATTTCCAGCTAATGCTGCCACAAAGCTCTGCCCAACCAACATTCATGTTTCCTCTACAGAATCACATTTGCCATAAAGCTACGGTGAACCCAACAGATTATGTGCAAAGAGCTGTCTCTCGTTGCCTCCAAATCTCCACATTTTGTCTAGGTATAAAGGATCAGTTTGAAACATGGATAGTATGTGCTAGAATGTTTGTAGGTGTTTTAGCAAGCCATGGCTGTGGCAGTGAGCAATGCTGTGACTAGATGGTGCACTTGCCATGTGGTATATAGAAACTGGCAAATAGAATGGTAATAGTTGTTCTTCACACAGGTATTTGTGAAAGCTCAGGTAGTGATTATTATGTGCATGTCTGTCTTCATCTTCAGGGAAGGATTATTTCAGCTGTGGGATAAGTGTAAACTCTGGGGTTTTGAGCACTCAAGCCATTATAACATAATTCAGTACAACAACAACAATTAAAAAAAAGGCAGTATTTCTGTCCATATATCCAGAAGCCTTATTCACTATTATTTATATTGCCTGGGTTGCAATTATACTGTATTTAAACTTGTCTGACAATCCTCTTTCTAGGAGCCCGTGCTGGGGTTGCAATAGCAATGCCTGATGCAAATCATCTATGCTCAGGTTTCCCATGCTCAGTGTCTGGCTCAAGCTAATGTTGTTTTAAGTCTCAGCAAAAAAACAACTTGGTTTCCAAGGATGAGAATAGATCGTCTCTTCTGCTTTTTATTTTAAAAGTAATAATCTGACACTCACATTGAAGCTTAGCAGTACTATTCTGAAGGTTGCTCAGACGAATTTCATGACCTTTTAACATGAGTTTTATTGGGGTGCCATGAATTTCTAGATATTAACGCAATAGTTAAAGCAAGTGTGAGGGGAGAAAATGCCAGATTATTGGAAATAACTGATCCAGATAAAGTCAAGCCTTTTAAAAGTAGTACACTTCTCTGCGGGCCAGAGATCAACCCTTCCAAAGCCTCAGAGCTTCTGGCTAAAATTTATTCTCTCATAGATAACAAGTTATTGTGCCTTAACTGGCCTGGTTACAAAACTGTATGAAGCTGCCCATCCTGACACAATAAAAGAAGTAATTGGACATTGTTTTGTCTTTGAGTTTCAGTGAAACTCACAATGCTTTGATTTTGCTGTGAACTAACAGTTGCACACCATTACAGGATGCAGCTGGCCACAGTGATCTGTTATCCTGAAGGAAGTGTATAAGTCTCTATGCTTGAGTGTGACGGACCTCAGGTTCTTGCTCTGAATTCCTTCCAGTGGCAGAGATGGGCATTTTAGAACTGTTAGAGTGAAGTTATTGTTTATTCAAAGCATGTCTGAAATCGTTCCTCAAGAAAAGGGCAAGTAGGAAGAAAGTACACGTGCAGTGTAATTCAAATTTTTATTTTATTTGTTTTTTTTTTTTTTTTTTTATATTTTTATGTGTGTGTCTGTGTCTGGGTAAATATTTCAGGATAAAGATCCTAGTCTGAAATTAGAACTGAAACTGGAGCTATAGAGGGCCTTAGGGTTGCATTCTCATTTGACATGACTTCATTTTTCTCAAAGTTTAGTGAGAATATGGTGTGATTTCTGGGATTGTAAGAGTAGTGCCTCAACAAAGCAGCATGCATCACACATATGGCAAACTTTTTTTGGCCTTGGCACAGATCTATTGGTGTGGGCTTGAAAGGTTCAGCTGAAATTAAGAATCCTGCAGTTCATTCCTTCTTCCAGAATGGTCAGAGTTTTTGTTTAGCTTGTTCGTTTTCACAAGTGTACTCTGGGAACCAATTTCTACTTGTAGTGCTGCATTTAGATACAAAGGAACATGAGAAGCAGCGAATTACACTCTTTCATTAATGTTGAAATGTGTAACTGATTTGTTTAAAAATATAAAAATAATAGAGTACCAAACTTTTCTTTAAAACAGCATTAAGTGGCAAGTTAGGCTTACTGTATTTTATTATACCAGGTCCTCTCCAGAGCATCTAAGTCCAGAGCATCATTGTCACTGAGACTTGACAGTGGTGGGGAGATGAAGGTTTTCCTTTGGTGCAGAGTATTTCAGAAGAGTATATCGCCAATATCAGTGCAAATGCTGGATGATAGTGACGGTGTTTAGGCTTTGAATTGGTGTTTTCCCGTGAAAAAACACAGATGTAATACTTTTTTCATTTGTACAAATGGATTTATTTCTGGTCTAACTTGTGACTGATTTATGTAAATCCCACATTAGTGTGCAATAGTTTTGACTCTCATTCCAAATTCTGGTCCGAGTTTCTTTTTAATGAGTAGCATTTAAATACTTATGGAATAAGCTCTTCTATTAATTACTGTTACCCTCATTCTTTTGGTGCTCCTGTGACAGGTAAGTATTATTTTTCCTTAAGTTAAAGGACTGCTGCTTTGCTGGGGTCCAGAACTCTGGCTCTATTTTCTGCAGCCAGACCCCTAGATTATTACTAGGTCTCTCAGCCTTGGGACATTACTCTTCCATGGCTTTGTTCACGTCCATGCAGTTGTAAGCGAACTACTTACTGTCTGTCCTCTGTGGAAAAAAAATCAAGCTTGATCACTCTTGATCTACTGCCTTTAAGCTGCTTCTTTAGTCAGCACTTCTTGACTGTTGAAAGATATTTGTTCCAAAGTGAAGATTTGAAATTTCAGAAGTATAATTCCTGTTTTTCCCCTTTGTGGTACTAGGTTTGTGTCTGTGGTCAGATGGTGAAAATACAGTCACAACACCAGAAGTATTGCTTGCAGCTGAGTAACCCTCTTCAAAACTTACCAAACCAAAACGAAAGTGGCGTTAGTGTTTTCCAGCAGGAGTATAGACTTTGTTAGCATAAAACAGTCACAAAATGGTAGCTGATTATATATGTATTTACCAATGCAAGGAGTGAGTTTGAGCTGGTGGAAAGCATATGTGCTGAGGAGGCTGAAGAAGGAGAAGGTTTCCATAGGGGCAGGAGGTTACTTTAACTGCATGTTATGACAGCCATGCATTCATTACTTTTCTGGGCACGCCCTTTGTTCTAATGCCTCACTGTATGTGTTAGATCCTACGTAGTGCTGGAGCTCTGTAGACTCAGCGTACGTAAAAAAAATAAAATGAAATAAATAATCCACCCATTATCATCAAGCTGAACATTACCTGCATGCTCAGAAGCACATAGAGCAAAGCACTTTACTGGATGGTGAGAGCAGCATAGCTGTGATTGCCCAACACGTCCTCTGAGGGCTGTGAACTCCTTCCCTTGCTTAGGTCAGGGCAGCAACACAATGATGTCGCTGTGCTAGGTTCTGCTTCCAGAGAATATGTAAGCCAGCACCAGCAGTCCCCCATGCCACCTGGTACTGTGGTTTTACACAGACCTGCATACCTAGGGATCCTGATCATAGGGCTTTCACAAAATCCTACTCTAAAACTGTCCTACTGAGCCAAAGCAGGGTGAACCAGAGAGAAAGACCAGGAAAAATAAATAAATAAATAAATAATAAATAAAAATAAAACCTGTTCTTTCTCATGTTTGCTTTTAAATTCCCCTCCCTTCTTTTTTTTTCACAACTTCATCATTTAAAGTAAACCAAGCCAGTAGTAATTAAATCTGAAAAATCTGTGAAGAAATCTGTTCACAGGTACTGGTATCATGAAAAAAATGCAAAGTAGACATATCTGTTTTTGACTGCCGTAGACTGCCTTTACCTACGTGATAAGACTTAAATGGTGCAAGCTGGGAGGTAAGTGTATTCCTCATTGTGTGGAAACAGCAAACACTAGTGGAAAGAGAGCACTCTTGAAGAAAAAGAACTCTCCAGTGCTTAACATTTTGCAGATGACTGGGAGGTCTGCTAGGGAAGAAAAAAATGGAGTGAACTTGGATACAGTGCCTATATGAAAATATGTCATGGTTATGAATTGTAAATTGATGCACGTGAAGTAGAATACTATTGCATGTCTCCACGTTTGTATGAAGGTTGCACAGTCAGAACTCGTTCTGCCTCATTCTTTAGTCTGAGGAACTCATTCATTTCAGCTCCTCTAGGACATAGGATAGAGTTTCTATGTTAGTGTTTGCTTTCTGCTACAACAAAGTCTTTAAAAATTGACATACAAAAATAAATTTATTTTACTAACAGGAAAAGTTTGTAGTGATGATAAAAACAAAGGGAAAGTCAGTATTGATATTGCATTCATTCAGATGAGAGTGAATATCAATTACTCTCATTCTTTTTGGACCAGATCTTGCAAACCTTTTTACTGGTGTTACAGAAAAGGTCATGAAAGACACCAGTTGCATTCACCACCTGTAGGGAGAGGATGCCAGTTTGGACATCCACAAACTGTACCAAACCTTTCTTTGAACTCAGATTGGCTTTTGGTTTTCTTTGGTCGCTATGTTTTATTTTGGTGCCAAGAGCAAGAGATACAGCAGAAGAAAATTAAAAACACAAACTGCTTTTCGTTGATCTCTATCCTGCTCTTGTAGTCCAGAGATTTGGCTGAGTATCCAAGCATCTGGATGCTTCCTAAAAGCATCTTCACAGTTTTCAAAGTCTGTTCTTTCACAAAGCAGCCTCTAATGGATTGTGCACCATTCTATAAATAATAGCAGCATGTGTATATATATGCACACATACCAGTTACACTGAATCTACCTGAAAACACGGGTCACCGATCCAAAGAAAGTGATTTCTCTAGTTCTTTTTTTCATTTGCAAAAAGTCTCAGATTGGCATTGTTCCCACAGAATAACTTGCTTTGCCTTCTAAAAAGCTATAAATTTTCATTTGGCTGTAACTTTCCAGGCTTGACTGCCTGGTGCATTTGGAGAAAGGGGGCAAGAACATACTGGGAATTGTATTCAGAAAAGCATACATGACAAAATGAACGAAAATTATATATAATAAATATACAACTTCATAAGAAGAACTTGAAGAAAAAAGTGGATGTTTCAGCACTCCCCATCTCTCATTCTATTTAAAACTATTTAGCAATATGTTCATTCTCTGGACAGAGGGAGAAGAACACATATTTAGGGAATGGGTGGTTATCTGATTCACTGACATTTATTGAACATCAGAATCACAACAGAGTTCGGACAAGAACTCTTGGCAGTAATTGGCAGACATACAAATTCAGTGCCTAATACTGATGACATGAAACAGATTTCCATGTCTGTATTGCTGAAACTTCAAAACAGACTCAGAGCTGAGCCTCTTCCATTGGTACGTATCTGGTGACAAGCAGAACAATCTTAGCAAGAGCAAAAATGAGATCTTGTGCAAGTCTACAGACTACAGACTTTATTTCAAGAATCCCCATATCAGTTTGTCCATCATTGAAGGGCAGTTTCTGGTTCCACATTACTACCAAACAGTATATACGGTCTATTTACTACTGTCTTGTTCTGCAGGAAAAATTCTGTCTACAGGAACATATTTTTTCTCCTCTGGGTTACTACATATTTAGAAGTACAGGCAGAAACAGGCAGAAAGGAAGAGGTATGAGGAAAAGCTACCCTCCCCTTTACACTTAGTGGTTCTTCACCCATAGATGGTCACCAAAGTCTTCACTCTCTCCAGTCTTGACTCTCTTATCCTTCATTTAAGACTAATGGAAGGTAAGAATATAAATGTGTAGTTTGTTAAGGTCTCGGCTTAAGTATTCCTATTTGTCTCCTGAATCTGTCTAAATGGAAAGCACCTAAACTGACAGCAAGATAGAAACGAAAAACAACCCATGTCCTTTCCTGAAACCCTATTAATTTCTATTCCACAGTACCTGCAGACCAGCATCCTACTCTCCAGGGCTGCTGTAGGTGATCTCAGGAATTCAGGCCAGTGTGTAAAGTAAAGGATTGGCAGACCTTAAATTCTGAGCAACACCAACACTTTCTGAAGCGGGGCTGTGAGAAGGCATGGAGGAGCTGTAAGAAGGGACTAGACAGTAATATTATGGCTTTCTGGATGCAATAAAACAAGTGATTGATTTACAGCCGATGGCCAGAAACCCCAATAATAAGGAATATTCCAGAGGAAACCTTGTTCAATCACCCCAGTTCTTGCAATAGGAAATTCTAGGTGTAACTTCTGAAGGCTGAGCTCCTGCAAAACTGCAAATCTTCTGTCATAAACTTAGACTAGAAATTTACTTGGTAATGTGGAGCTATTTGTGCCATCTGGCAGCTGTCAGCTTTCTCTATTCACTTCCCCCCTACTAATGCAAAACCCAGAAACTGGACATTTTACATTTCGCTACGTGAAAAGGTTGGTGTCTAGAGGCTTTTTAAGGCCAAACCATCGCACTCTTCTTATGCCTGCTATCTGGGCATCCATTGCAAACATTAATAATGACTTACCCTGCTCAGCAACAACCCTTCTTCCTCTAATATTTCTTTATGGCAGTGCATCTTCCAAGAACATTGCATATGTCCTCTTAAATACCTGAAATTCACCTCATGCACTGCTTCAGAGGATTTAAAAAACAGCTGGTGTTTATCTCTAAGCTATCTCCATTTTTAGCTGCAGTTAATTGACCTCCATCATTATTTTTTTTTTCTTTTTTTAATCAAAGATAATGTTTTCTTTTTTTATATTTTTTTTTTTCTAGAACATTTACAGCTATTCTCAAATCTTTTTTAGTCATTGCTGACACTTCTATAAGCCACCTGTGACATGAAATGATTAATTTGTTTCTTCTCCATTTCTGTTATGTCCTGTGAAGAGAAGCACTGGGTCAGGAACGACCTTCAGGTGTTCAAGGAGAGACGCCTTCCCCAGAGGGCAGTGCAAAGGCAGAGTCTCGGGGACAAAAGGGTATGGTCAAGAGGCAGGCAGGGATAGTCACAGCAAGTAGCCAGGAAATTGCCCTGCAAACAGACTGTGAGAGTGCCAAGGAGGCAGTGCATAGTCAGCAGCCAGACCTTCATGGTGAGTAAAAGAAACAATCAGAAGAGACCAAAGGAGTCTGTGCAGAGGTTGAACTGATGGAAACTAAGCCTGGAAACAAGGTTGTTCCAAAAAAAAAGAGACAGATAGCAAAGGCATCTTGGTTTATAAATGCCTTTAATCTGTCTAGATTTCTTTATGTCTAAAAGTTGGACATCATTAAAAACATGACTTTTTCAGATTAAAGTCTTTTGCCTTTGTGGGGGTGCAAGCTATAGGGAAATAGTCTAGATACACCCATCTTCAAGTTCTGGCTGTTGTGGGCATGGTCCTGCTTTGCACTGCAAGAATAAACAACAGCGCAATTTCTCTGGTGGCATTGACTATTGCAGGCTTGATGTCAGATCTGTGAAACATGCCAGCATTTTGATATAGCAATAAAAAATAAAGCATGAGGAGCTGTGCAGAACAACATGGTCTGAATCGACATTTCATTCCTGGGATCATCTCTGCCTATTAAAGATTCTCTGGTTCTGCTCTCTAGAGACAGCTGTAAAGTCAACGGCTTTTGATGTTCATAACAGGAATTCAAGTCTCGTGTATTTCATAAATAAAGTGGCCTTACAGCACCTTTCTTTGCCCTAAGGTCCTCGACTACCCGGAGAGTGCAGCTCAATGCAAAACCAAGCTTGCTCTACTGACAGAAGAAATCTCACTGTAATTCTCTGCAGCTACACATTCCAGATGGGAAAAGAGTAGGACAAACTGTAGCAAATAAATCTATACTGCTTTTCAACAGAAAGGTAAGATGGTGCATAAACCTTACTTTTTTGAGTTTTGTGCCTTTAGATTGGAACTAGTGTTCGTGGAGTGCTCCAGACTGGTGAGATTTTGTGCATCGGGATGTCACAGTGCTGTGAGCACGCATCGTAGGCAAGTGGCTGCCAACCCTCACAACAGTGCCAGCTTCAGAAATGAAAGATGTTAGTGGGGGTGCTGCTAACCACACATCTTACGTTCCAAAAAAATAACATATTACCTGGGCGAAGTCCATCTGCTGAAGCTGTAAAAATTCTGAGCTCTCAAAGGCCATAACAAACCTCACTGTGGAAACTTGATTCTCCACTTTTCAAAGAAATTTTCCCTGTTCAGCACATTGCCAAATGTACAAGGTTCTGGCTTTACAAATTTCTGTAGGTTCTTTCTTGGTTCCATTTTACTGTTATCCTGTTCCTCAAAGACATCAGGTTACCTCTGCTTGTAACATTTGCCACTTTGCCATTATTACTTGATCTCTGAGTAGCCGTTCTCCAGATATTGCTGTGTGATTGTAATGTAGCATTACCTATACCATGCAACCAAGATCAGGATCCTGTTGCAACACAATTCACGGAAATGGAGCAGGAGGCAAATCACTGTTCCAAAAGCTTATGAAGAGTGAAGGGTAAGAAAATGGGAAGATCTGTACAAGGGGAATCAGATTTGGTTAAAAAAATCACCAATCGGGAAAAAAATCATAGCTGGATAGTAAGGGCTATTGTCTTATACATAGAGTCTGGTGGCATAACCTCAGCCTTATCTGCTAGTGTGATATGATAGGCTTGTAAGCATCCCAAGGGTTGTCTGCATGTAGCATTATTTGACCCAAGACTGTGGATGTGCCAGCACTGATTCCAGGACTCTCCTACAACCCTCTGGGATTGTTTCCTCAAAAGCAACACTAAAAGAATTCAGCTTGATAGAAACTATTTTATTCTGTTTCATATGTTTGCAGCTCCTACCTCCCAAGAATCTGTTCAGCTTGCTAAAAAATGAAATTGCTACAGATGGATATTTCTTTCAATTACTGTAAAAACATGTAACAAAGCCTCTGGCATGCCAAAAACCAGGCATCAAAGCTCAAGAGCTTACATATTCTATTAAGTGGTTTAATACTGTAGAGAAGAACAGAAAAAAATACAGTGTTTTGTCCCTCATGGCCTTCTTTAGGAGACCTCAGGGAACCAAAAGGTTGCAGTTTTCCTGGTCTTCCTGCTCTAATATTAAACCACTTAATAGAATATGTAAGCACTTGAGCTTTGATGCCTGGTTCTTGGCATAGCAAGTACAGTTCATACTGTTTTGATGATTTGGGGTGGTCTGTGGGAGATTATTTTCCCCTCCTGTTGAGAAACCACAGGAAACACAGGCTTGGCACACAGACTTTTCCTTCTTGTCTTGGGGTATAGCTTGTTGGTACTTTCCCTTGTACTACTACTTGTTACCTCAAAAAACTTTCATTCAAAGGAAATAGATGCAGCAAAGGTATGCAGGTGGGATCAGAACTCTAACTCTGCAACAGAAATTTTCTATTATGTGGACCTATCTGGGGCTGTAGTGTGTGCCACACATAACACCAGCAATGTGAAGAAAGCTGAACATTACCACAGACCTGAGATGTTCTGGGACTCAGTGCAAAATAGACCATCACATATATGGCAGTTTGAGCAGACCAAGAGGCTGTTTTATCATGTTGCCATCTACTGACACACTCCTGTGCTTGCTCTAAGTCCTCTAGAACTAAATCAGGGAAAAGGCACCCAGAAAACTATATTCTATTCATTTATTTTTCCAGGAATAGATGTATCCAAATTGGAACTAAGCAAGAGTAGGAGGTTCTGCTCCATCGAAAACTGTCTCAACCTTTATTGGAAAAGCTGAGATGAAAATAATAAATAATACTATACTTAATTTGGAAACATTCACCTTTAACTTTTTTTTTTTTTTTTTTTTTTTTTTTTTTTTTTGGGTCTTGTACATTTACATTCATTTAAACTTTGATTTGTTTAGCAAATTACTTTGTTGGCTTGAAGTTCTGGGACCTAGTGCCCAGATTCCACAGGACAGATCTCCATCCATGTGACTCCCATATTGTGCCACATGGCTCAGAAGTAAATCAGTATATTGCCAAAGGAAAAAAAAAAATCCTCTAATTTGTATGAAGAACATAGAAAAAGACAATGCTGAACAGTAGGTCAAAACTGCACTGCAGCAGAGGCAATCATGTTGTAGCAAATCACTTGATTAATACGACAGAAAGGGGAAACAGCGTGTTATCTTTATGGGGCAATGGACAGGATGGAAATGAAATGTAGAATTTTATTGGACTTAAATATTGTAGGCCAGTTTGAAGGGGGACAGGAGGAGAGTGGGAACAAAAAATAAAGTTTAGTTTAAGTAAATAACATATTTCATCATCAATATTTTGAGGCAACATCAAATGTTCTTACAAAATCATCAACCTTACAGAAATTTCATCTCACTTGCAAATAATATTGTTTTATCTATTTTTTTTTTCAAAACTAAGCTTTATAATAAAATAAATAAAGTTTTATAAATAAATAAATAATAAATTTTGATAATGATTTCAGTACTGTCTTTGGTCCATTTCTCCCTTTAAGGTTGGATTCTTCTCTTGCTTTTACTGTTTTTGTATCAGAATAACTTTAGGCACTTGGACACCTAACAAAGACACAGTCTGGTATATGGCCTGAAAATATGCCAGTCACTTCTAATTTTAACAGAAGGAATAGCAAGAATTTCCTAAGTCCTGCTCTCTCCCTCCACCAGCTCAATACCAGCCTAATTGAATCGCTCTTCAAATGTTTTGTGAATGTTATAATGAAATACTCTGGCTCTGTACTAGAAGTGGAAGCATGTTCTTAAGATTTGTTTCTAAATTTAGAATGGATATTGTGAGGGATTTAAAATCTGATTTAATAGCAGTAGAAGAGGCTATTGAAAAAGGTCACCAAAATGCTCATCTGAACTTTGATAACCCATGTTCCCCTCATTAACATGAGGATAATTCAATGTTTGTGAAGTTTCTTTCCTTCCTTCTCCCAGCTGCCATTTAGACCAGCTCTTACCTTATGTGTGTGTTGATTTGGAAGTGTTTTAGCTTAGTTCTTCTGATTATATACAACAGCAAATATTTAAAGCCTCATAAGTCATCACTAAAGCTTTTCAAAACTGTTCTACCTAATTCTTTTCTGTGACAGAAAATATCTGTTAAAATCACAGAATCTTAGAATGGTTGAGGTTGTCAGGGACCTCAGGAGGCCATCTGATCCAACCCTCTGCTCAAGCATGGCCACCCATAGCAGGCTGCCCAGGTCAATGTCCAGATGGTTTTGAAGACCTCCAAGGAGGGAGACTCCACAACCTCACTGGGCAATTCGAACCAGTGCTAAGTCACCCTCACAGTGAAAAAGTGTTTCCTGATGTTCAGATGGAACCTCTTGTGTTTCAGTGTTTGCCCAGAGCCTCTTATTCTGTCACTGGGCACCACTTAGAAAAGCCTGACTCCATCTTCTTTGAACCCTCCCTTCATCTATTTATATATGGTGGTAAGATTCCTCCTGAGTCTTCTCTAGGCTAAACAATCCAAACCCTCTCAGCTTTTCCTCATAACAGAGATGCTGTAGACCATTAAACACCCTCACTGGACTATCTTCAGTATGTCTTCCTCATACAGGAGCCCAGAACTGGACACAGTACTCCAGCTGTGACCTTGCCAATGCTGAGAAAATGGGAAGGATCATATCCCTCAAACTGCTGCCGATGTTTTGCCTGGAGGCAGCTCAGGATGCCTTTAGCCTTCTTTGCAGCAAGGACACATTGTTGGTGTATATCCAACTTGCTGTCCACCAGGTCCTCTTCTGCAAAGCTGTTTTTCCAGCTGGGTCACTCCCAGCATGTGCTGGATCCTATGGTTGTTCCTCCTCAGGTGCAGGACTTTGCACTTCTCAAGTTGAACTTCATAATGTTCTTGTCAGCCCATTTCTAAAGCCTTTCCAAGTTCCTCTAGGTGGCAGTACAACCCTCTGGGATATCAGCCACTCCTCCCAGTTTTGTATCATCTGCAAACTTGCTGAAGGTATGCTCTGCCCCAACATCATTATAGAAGTTGGTAAATAGGATTGGACTAGTATTGACCCATACTGTGCAGCCTATTGTTCCTTGGGTCCTCCTTCTTGCCCTTCTTGAAGATGATAGGAACAAATGTTTTTCTACATCAATTCCACTTCCCCGTAAAACTCAAAGAAATTCCCTGGCCTTATGCAGAGATGAGACCTGCAGAAGCATAGTATGTATGCCCAGCACAGGGAAGCCTTTCATCCTCTTTCACAATCAGACAGGTAGAAAAGTTGATTCACACTTTCTACTGGATAGAAAAATTAGTAAGATGCCATATCCATCTGAATATACTCCATAAGAGTATAACAGCTATGGTGACAAGGCTTCAGAAATGGCTTACATGCATATGGTATAGAAAGCATGTGGCAACTTGAACTTCTGGGATGTATCTCAAAGCAGATTTAGTGGCACAATCATGCTCAATATAAGTATTTTCATGCAGCGATTAGTATCAGACAAATCTTTAAGCTGACAGAAAAAGTCATAACTGTATTCAGAAGCTAGAAGATTGATCCTGAGGAACAAACAACTATGATCTTTTGCTTAAATGAAATGAGTAATCTTTGAAACAATGTTCCTTAGTGTTGAAATGTATTTCTCATACCTTTAACGTCAACAAAAGCTTGATACCTGGTTAAAGGGAGTATCCTCAATGATAATCACTTATCTATATTTTCAAACAGGAACTGGAAATAGTATAAGACGCTATGCTGGTAGTATCTTATTCTGTAAGTTTAAAATGTAATAACATATTCTTTAAAAAAGTTTCCTGTAAGACACTTAGGGATTTATGTCTTTCAAGATAATTTAAACTTTGAAAATGCTCAGTATGATAGGACTGTAATAGAATAATAAAGACAATTAAACATCAGACAAGATATTCAGTGTATATTTTAGATTTCATTGCATTTTAGTATATTTTCTAATGTATGTATTAAAAAAATAATAATAATAATCTGTGTGCACAGAATCACAGAATTGAAGGGGTTGGAAGGGACCTCAAGAGATCACTGGGTCCAACCCCCCTGCCAAAGCAGGTTCCTTAGAGCAGGCTACCCATGTAGGCATCCAGACAGGCCTTAAATATCTCCAGAGAAGGAGACTCCACAACTTCCCTGGGCAGCCTGTCCCAGTGCTCGGTCACCCTCACCGTGAAGAAGTTCTTTCACATGTTGGTGCAGAACTTCCTGTGCTCTATCTTGTGGCCATTGCCCCTTGTCCTGTCCCCACAAACCACTGAAAAGAGGTTGGCCAAATCCCTCTGTCTCCCACACCTCAGGTATTTATACACATTGATGAGATCCCCTCTCAGTCCTCTCTTCTCCAGGCTGAACAGCCCCATGTCTCTCAGCCTCTCCTGACAGGGAAGATGCTCCAGGCCCCGTATCATCTTTGTGGCCCTCCACTGGACTCTTTCCAGGAGATCCCTGTCTTTTTTTGTACTGGGGAGCCCAGAACTGGACACAGTACTCCAGGTGAGGCCTGACCAGGGCAGAGTAGAGGGGGAGGATCACCTCCCTTGACCTGCTGGCCACGCTTCTTTTAATGCATACCAGGATCCCATTGGCCCTCTTGGCCACGAGGACACACTGCTGGCTCATGGTCAACCTGTCGTCCACCAGGATCCCCAGGTCCTTCTCCTCAGAGCTCCTCTCCAGCAGGTCATTCCCCCAGCCTGTACTGATACTTTGGGTTGTTCCTTTCCAGGTTCAGGACTCTACACTTGCTCTTATTAAACCTCATTTGGTGTTGTTGAGTGATAGTTCTGGTTATGACTTTCTGGAAGGCTTATAGCCATTCATGTATATTGGCTTATTATAATTGCTGATTCACTATATTAATGACTAAGCATAAATGTTTTAAATCATAACCTAGCAGCTTTTATGTTTGATTTACCTGCATTTTAGACACACTAATACTTTTTAATAAAGCTTTGCATTTCAAGATTATAGGACTTTCATGGAGAAGCCCTCAAAGAAATTTGCAAATTCCATTCACAAAACCCTGTGGATAAAGATTATCCTTATTGTAGAAGATCAGTAAATTAAGGAACCAAGTTTCAATAATCCGCTTAAGATAACTGTGAAGTACAACCTTCAGTTATTAATTTTAGCCCTTGTTCTAGTCATATCCTTCCATATTCTTATTTATTTTTCCTGAAGGAATGTCTCAAATGAAAAGTGATGTCCATTCATAAAATCTATGGAGGTCGGTTTGAAAGAAGAAATTTGGCCAGGCAGTGTATGCTTTTTAGAATGAAAAGGTGATGTTTTCAGAAAGTATTTCTGACATCCATGAGCATCTACTAAGTAGACTGCTCCAATCCTCTTTTATTTAATGGCTCTTGTACAAACAACCAGTTGGACTTGTCTTTGACATTGAGTTCAACAGTGCTACATCTAAAGAGCGTGATACTGGGAGGAACAATCTCTTCCCCAGCAGGATGTCCCTCCAGGTGTTGTTCAGAACTGTCCAAGGATCTTTTGTAGACTCTTACTTCTCACCTGCCATTTCAATTGGTCCTTTTAGTGTAATTTTCTCTGGTTATTTATAAGGATAGGAAATAAAGCCTGTCTGACATGCCCTTGTGAAGCGATGCCTTTGTGTTCAGCCCTGCTCCACTGCAAATCTGCCTGACTTTTCCTGCTGTTTAGGCTAAGAACTGGAATACTTTCATCAATGCAATTTTCTAGGGTATTTGCTCTTCTTGTCTGTGATGAGTGCACATTGGTCAGGCTATACTGACAGACTTTAGTGAATGAATAAGATTTACATTCCAGTCTAAATGTATTGTTTGGTTATATGTAAGTCCTGTTCCCTTTTAGTTCTTCACTTGTTCAGATCTCATGTTTTTCACCTGCTAGTTGCTATCAATTTCTTTTTGTTCCATCTTAGACAGTTATTCTTAAATTAAATTTTATTCCATTCACTATCATGTCTTCCACTCTACTGCATCTGAGTAGAGGAACTTAAGAATATTAAAGCTTGGCAATGTCCTACTGTGATTAGAAGGGGGTAGGGGGGTGGAGTAGTACCTCATCTTTTGACAATGGATCTCAGCCTGCTAGGTCTTTAAACACACCAAAGCACAAACACTGTCCAGTAGTACTGCTTTAGCAAAACCTTATGTATACACATGTATATAATTGGATAAAACATATGTTGATCGTAACATATTCAAAAGTGGCATGGTAACCATACCTTGTAATGTTTGCTAAGATTATATAGATAGATATCCCAAACATAACATTAGCACTTTGTCTACTGAAGCAGTGCCCTAAAGTACTGTAACTTTAAGGTGTCCTTAAATAACTTGCAAAACCAGCCTAGAAAGAATAAAGATCAGATAGTGAAAAAATTTCTATTATGTAAGACATCAGTATCCTTTTAGTCTAGCCTTGTTTGTGGCTGCAGCTGAAACAAAAGAATACATATTTCCAGAGAAAGGAAGTAAAAGAATAGATTATGATGTAGAAATGCAGCAAGACTAATGGGTGGGTGGTGGGTTTTTTTTGTTTGTTTGTTTGTCTGTTTATTTTTGTTTATTTTTTTTTTAACAGCTGAATTGTTGTGCATGAATTTTGGTATCTAATATCATAGGTTCAATAACTGTTATGTGCTGAAAGGCTTCAGGACTGTATTCTTAAATACAGATGGACTGTTAAATCATATTATTGGGTACTCTAAATCTTTACAGAAACATCAGCCTGTTCCTACTACTGTTTTTATGTTATTAGGAATATTATGTAATGGCAAAATGCTCCGAGTCCCTAAGGGAACACAGAGAATATTTCATATTAGCTTCCAAGACATCCTGTAAGAGACATATTCTGTCTCCTACACTCCTGCGTAGTACTTCAGTCTCCAAATGTTACTTCCAAAATCAATGGACAAGTCATATAGCTCTGACTTGACAAAACACAGAAAAGCAATTTAAACTAGCTAGTTTAGTCTGCTGTCTTCCAGAACAGACTTCTGGTTGCATGATCAGAACAATTCTTTACCTTTGCACTTGGCCTCTCATACCATTCTATCATACTCACAAGAGTAAGGTATATTACAGCACTGCTGTAAGCAGTAGTAATTACTCTGGGGTCCTTATAGTCTGTTTCTGCCTGGTAACTTCTTGCTTTTTTGTTTTTGTTTTTGTTTTTTTTTTTTTTTCCAGTTTCTTGGGATACAAACATGTTTAGTGCTGTGATTTGGATCATCAGAGTGTAATGTTGGTCATAAAGAAGTAAATAATAATGCTCAGTTGTCTGTGTACTCTCACTCAATAACTCACTGTATTCAGTCTTACTGTCCTTCTACAAACACATGTGAGTCTGTCCTGTGATAAATTAACTCTGATGTCATGAACTGTATAACATACCAGGCATTTAAATATTATAATCAGAACCCAGATTTCTGTTAATAGCACTACACATTGTAGAAAGATGACATTCAGAAGATCTGAAAGATGGAAACTCCTGCCTAGTAGGAGATGAAGAAATGCTTTGGCAGAAGGCAAATAAAGAAATTACATGTTTTCTTACATTAAGGAAAATCTTAAGAGTTGTCAAAGAGCTGAAAATAGAGAATCCCTAAGTTACACTAAACTTTTCTCTTATAATTCCTCCACTGTCCAAGATGAACCATTTGAAGGTCCAATTAGTCCCTTAATAATCATGACTGTTATCTAAAGATGAATAAACCATCTACAGAAAATATTGCAATCACAGACACAGCTGTTACCATATGCTGAAATTTTCTTACATGACCTTGGTTGCTACAGTACCTGCCAGCTGAAATAAGACATGGAAATATTACCAGCTTCAATTAGACTAGCAAGCTGTTCTTTTCCCAAGGCTGTTCAGCCACTTTAGCCATTAACATAAAACACAAAACAAGATGTTATTACAAATTTTGACTACCCATTCCTAAGATGAAGAGGTGAAATTCTGGAAAGAATTTCAGTTCATCGTTATTAATGTGACTAAAAATAGTAAATTCAAGTACTTGATTTAAAAAGATCCCCAATTATCTGTTGCTTCTAGAAATGGAATCTTAAGCTGTAGGGATGCGGGAAGCAGAAAGGCCCTGGAAATGAGCTGCCTAGTGCTTTTGGGTTTATTTAGAACAAAGACACAAAAGGGGAGGGAAGGGGGGGGGAAGGGGGGGGACGGTTGGAGTTCAGCATGTTTTTTCTTTATTCAAGAGGTAGGAAGTATGTGACCTTGTGCTTGTGTGGGGTTTAATGTCTACCATGAGGTCTATTTCTAGCAACCTGAGACATTTTAATAAAAATAATCCTTTAAAACCTTTCCAAATCTAAACTTCCAAACATGTATTTGTAGTAAAGTGGTGCCAGCTTAATTATGTATGTCTTTGTCAAGTAGTAAATATTTTAATCTTCTGGAACTTTTATGTTCACCATTCTAATCCGTACATCCCTTTCTGTATTATACCAATATCAAAATGCTGAATTTTGATATAAATCTTAAATCAAACATAGGGCAAACATCCTGCTTTTTTATAACAAGTCTAATGACACCAGTGTAATTTCTTACGCCAGGAAAATTATTTTGTCTTTAATTGGTTGAATTATCCATTCAGTTTAATATAATGTAATAAAAGAATAAGAGATGGAGAGAATGAAGAGTATGGGTTGAATTAAAGTGCCTGCAAGCATTCCCAGACCTATTTTGTTTTATAGATTTAGTTCAGTGTGAGATATCAGTATTTAAAATTCAGTTTATCCAGTAATTTTTGTAGGATGACTGGTCACATGGCCATTTTCTGCTCCCAGAAAGCTGGAACCAATTCTCTAAAGAGATTTGTGGTCAATATAATGATTCTTTTGACTCATTTTCCATGGGCATTCTCTAATATCTTTAAAAACTAATGTTTCTGCAAACAATTATTAAAGTTATTCGTTACAGTAGGGATACTGGAATTTTTCACGGGATGCCTAGTCATGATTTGTGGCTTTTCATTCCTTTTATCTATCTGTTAAACAGAATCACCTGAAGTCAATGGGACATAAAACATATATCTACAACTATTTCCATTATCTACAAAAAAAATTATGTTATTTCAGATAATAGTCAATATTGTCTGAAAAAGCAGATCATTTACCCAGTGTGCAATTCTCACACGCTCAGGAGAGCTATTGTTTTTATTCAGGCCTGGGTACTCAGTGGGTTTTCCACTAATCAAGCACATCTAATGCCAATTTCTTCATTACATTTATACATTAAATTAATGCATATTCTATCAGTCTATATAATACATATTCATTATAATCTACATGAGTTGCTTAATTATGTGGCATCATTCTTCATGGCTCCCTTTCAGGCCCTTCTGTGCATGTCTTCCTTTCTTTGGGGGTCTTTGGTGGTCCTTGATAGTCTTCTCTTACTAAGTACCCTAACCTCTTTTATCCATGCATGGTGACATGTCACCTAATGGAAACATAATGGCTACTTTATCTCACCAACTTTCCTTTGTTCCTTCCAGAAGGAGCATTTGTCCTTGATCAAAGGCAGCCTAGGTTAAACATTAAACATCATGTACTACATAAATAATATTTGATTAAAGGAATGCTCGATTAAACACAGACAATACCTCTTCTCATCCAAGGGAGAGTTTGTCCATACCAATTATCTCCCCCCTTTTTGAGTCTTAATTTGTTTTAACACCTTTAAGTCTCAGTTCCTTTCTTTATATCTCCTTGGGATGCAAAGAGGTACAATTTAAATCAGAAAATTAGTGACTATAATCATTAAAATTATCAACAAAATAATCACAAATAGCTATTTAAGCTACCCCATATTAGGGAGCCGTGAGGATAACCAAGAAAGATCCAATCCTTCCTTTTTCAGAAACTTTGGAAGCCAATGCCTTTAATTACTGATTTATTTTTAGAGCTTAAAACAATACATCCTTTTGAAATCCTCACAATCATCATTTTGTCTTAATAGTAAATAATCTATAATAGCAAATAACCTATATAGTTAATACTCTAATCTAAATTGCCTGATTCTCCAAAGTAGTTTCTCAAATCTGTGTCATTTCAATTCACATAGATGCTAAAGCCTGTAAGGGAAAGTTTATATCCTTCATCAGCACACAGGCAATATTTTTCAAGGTAGGGTAATTCATGACTATTTGTATTTATCCAGGAGTTTAAACCTTTGTCCACTTCATCTGGATTTCTTGTCGTAATTTTCTAATATGTTGCTTAATTGTTTGATTCATCCTTTCTATTTTCCCACTAGACTGTGGTCTCCACAGAGCGTGTAAATCCCATCTAATCTGTAAAAAATCTGAAACTTCTTGAATAACTTCTGCTACAAAATGTGGTCCCCTATCTGATGAGAATCCCTCAGGGACTCTGAATCTAGGTATTATTTCCGTTTAATAATACTTTTGCTACTTCCTTAGCTTTGTTGGTGTGACATGGAAAAGCTTCTGGCCGGTCTGAAAAGGTGTCAACAATTACCAATAAATATTTATACCACTCACACTTGTATAATTCTGAAAATCAATTTGCCAATAGCTCCCAGGTACAAAGTATCTTTTTGCCTTCCCTGGCAAAGGTCTTTTATGAAATTTTGGATTATTTTTCAAAGAAACCTCACATCCCTTTGATGATTTTTAACATAATAATGCCTTTTGCATATGTTTTGACCATTTCTACTAGAGCTTCAGCTCCCATATGAGTGGTACAACGTATTCTTTTCATGACCTTTCTTATTACTTGAGGAGTAACTATGGATTGTCTACCTGGGGTTTTCCACCATCCTTCGGAAGTCTTAATACAGTACAAGAAATCAGATAACACCTTCTTTTTCTATGTATTCAGCAATCTTGATATCAAAAGTTATTTCCTGAACTAAGGTTGTTATTTCTGTAAGTAAAGCAGTTCTTTTCATGACTTCATCAGCTATTTCCTTTGATTATGTCATTCTGTCCCAACTGATGTGCATTTCAATGTATCACTGCTATTTCCTTTGGTTTATTAACTGCTTCAAGCAACCTCAAAATCTCTTAGCTATAATTTATAGGATTCCCTCCTGATGATAGCAATCCTCTCTCTTTCCAAATTGTACCATGTGCATGTGTTACTCCAAAAGCATACTTTGAATCTGTATAAATGCTGGCTCATTTTCCTTCTGACAGTTCTAAGGCTCAGGTCTCTTCAGGTGGATGAGTTCAAATATGTTCCAGTCCAATGAGAGCCTCCAACTTCATAAGTTACTGTTTTCTTATTTATGGCTTGTCTCCTGGCTTTAGCATTATTTTTACCAGTTCAGCAGATTTGCTTTTCCAGGTTTCTCAGTTGCCCATATGAAAGGGCATCCTTATTTCTGTTTGATGATTCCTTATTCTTGCTTTCCAGTATCTTAAGGAATTCTTGCACTATATACATTTGCGCCTCCCAGGCATTATTGTGTGGGATGTGAATTCTCATTTTGTTTTCATCAAAAGCTATTTGTGCCCCAAATTTATTTAACATGTCTCTTCCCATCAGAGGCACTAGGCATATAAAAACTCATACATTTTGCTACTAACTTTACAATTAATTGGCTGAAAAAAGAGTCTGACTTCTTGTTTTCCTGTTGCTCCAACTACAGTTATGGAATATTTACTCATGGGTCCCTTACAGCTGTTCAATACAAAGTTGCTCCTGTATCAACTAGAAATTTGATTACACCACTCCCCACCTTAATGTCAACCAGCTGGGGAAATCAGTTCCTCAACCCCCAGTCGCCATCAACCTGAGTCCTCCTCCACAATCCCAATCAATTCCTCTGGTACAGGGTTGTAGTGGGAATAGGAAGCCGCTGTCCTTTTGGACGTTTATTTTTCCAATGTCCCTTTTCCTTGTAAAGACACACTGATCTTTTGCCAGTGGAATCCTAATGTCTGATCCTCAGCCTCTTCCGCACCCTGGTCCTTCTTTAAAACCTCGTCCCCTAGATGGAGCCTGAGCCCTTGCAAAGGCAGCTGCTAGTATTGCCTCATTTTGTTTCCTGACTTTTAGTTTTTCCTTTTTTCTTTTCCTTTTTTTTTCAACCTCTTCTCTATTATTATAGATCTTATACTCAATGGTTAAATGCTAAATATCAGGTACTACATAAATGATACTTGATTAAAGGCATGCTCAATCAAACATAGACAGTACCTCTTCTCTTCCAAGGGAGAGTTTGTTCCATTACAGCAATATGGTCTACAATAAGATACAGTCCAGATTCTCATTAAGCAGGGGAATAAGAGGAAAATAGAAGTAGCCAGTCACAGAAATTTCCTGGCTTCTACCACCATCACAATCTCCTTTTTTCATACAGCATGTTTGTGATTCTCTTATTTTCCTTACCTACTCAATAAATACTCATTCTCTGCTTCAGAACCTCTTTAAAGTATGTTTCAAGTGTCACACAAAGGAAGCACATAATGTCTGTACCATTACTGGATTAACAGCTCATTCATGCAATGAATCTGACCTACCTTTTTCCAGGTCTGTGTTCCAGGGCCACAGGGAGAGCACTGAAGAAGTGTAAGGACCTTGTGCATCCTGCTAAACAAAACAGTCCTAGTCAATAGATAATGAACAATTAATGGGATATTGTTAGTCATGTTTTATAGTAAGGGAAACCCAAACTTAGTGAGGACAATGGAAGTTTTGCTACTGTATTGCAAAAGCCAAGACTTTCCTCACTACAATTACAATGGAATTATGTTGACATACACTTTAGAATGCTTATAATTATCACTAGTTCATATGACTGAAAAACTCAAAACTCAATGTATGAATCCAAATTTTTACAGTGCATATAGAAGAATTAGTGTTTGTATATATGCCCATGTACAAACAAGTGTATTGAAGTTAGAATATTAGTCATATTTAAACCCTAGAATTATATGAATTGGTAGTTATCTCTTACACAGCAAACTCAAAATGCAGTTACTTTGTCATTGCAATTCCAGTGCTCTGTACCCTTATAGCAAAGTCCATTTATCTGGTTTGTTAGTCCTTTGTAGAACTCAGTACATGCCCTCCTCAGCAGAACTAAATAATGTCTAAGACAATAATCACCTGAGGCAGCCTAAAGTGACTTTCAGTTAGAGAGGAAAATAGTTTTGTATAATTTTTGTATATGTTCTAATGCTTTCAGGGAGGCAGAACAGAGAAAAAATAAATAAATCCCCAAATAGTTTCCAGACATAGATAAACTACTTTTCAGCAGTGTTTAAGAGATGGCTGTCTGTGGTAGCACAGGACTAGGATCTGAGACTATACAGTCATTTTCAGTCTTATGTTTCTAACTGTTGACTGATGAGAAATCTTTATGTAATGGTTTTACATCTGTAGTTTATCAAATTCCTTTTATCAATTTCATGGGAGAGGAAAAAAATATACCCAGTTATAATTTAAAGAATTTAGACCCTTGCAAAATCTGCATGTCATTTATTTGAACAGGCATATTTGGAACACTTCAAACCATGTATTTTTTTCAGGGGCCATACATATTTTCGGTTGATAAGTGATTTATGTTCTTTCTGTCCTGCTTATGAGAGCACAGTGTGCTCTTCACCAGCATCTGTTTGAAAAGCAGTACACTAGAAGGTCTTGCTGAGTGAAGAACACATTAGAAAGTAAAGATGGGAGTTACAAAACTGTTTTTTGTTGTTGTTGTTTATTTCTTTAAAACTTTTTCATTGTCTTAATAATATGTTTCCACTGCAATGGCACCCAGTTTTTTACTGCCTCAACCTGGCATCTACACTGCTGCATCAGCAATCTTTCTTATTTGGCAGCTTCTGTTTGGGTGAAAAAATGTTTCCAGAGTATGTTCAGGATCTATCTTTTCTTTCTGTATATTCCCTCCAGTTCAACCATCTGTGCAAATAAGCAATGCTGAAATGCTTATCAGAGCTTTTTTGTTGTTGTTCCCCATGACTAACACTTCTCACATTTGGTGAAGCCTCTTATAAATTGTGAATAAACCATTCAGATCACCTCAGTGACCTGGACGCAGGTCATTGAAGAGATTGAGACGTGATTCTGCTGAGGTTTACTCCACTTCACATCAGGGGCTCTGAAGCAACTATAACAGTGAGTGAATGGGAGAGGTGCAAAGCCAGTGCATAACCTAAATCAGCTTGTAAGGAAAAAAGTAAAGCCTTCTGCAGCCATATCTCAAATTCTGCCTGTCTCCTGGGCTTAGGCCTCTAACTGTAAGCATGAGTTAGGTGACACCATGAAACCTAGATTCACAGTTCTGAGATTTTAGGAATCTAGGACTGAAAAGGAGTACTTCTGTATCCTGTGTGCAGTCTGCTGTAATTGTGCACATCTGTGCAATGAGTATAGATGGGCAGAACACAGTCCCCTGAACTTCCTGGGCTACAGTGCCTAACTTGTTCTGCTGAGTAGAAAAAACTAGATCAATTTTCTTTTCAAAACGTAAAATAAAATGATGATGTTTCCAATCTTGATCTTTACTATAATGCTATTTCAAGCCTCCAGCCAGGCATGCAGAGATTTAGTCTGAGAGTTATGAACATAAAGGAACATAAATTCATTATTGCCACCTTCAAGGGGAGCAGTGCTGTCATCACAGCTGAATGTGGAGGGGAACAGGCACTCACAGCTCCTGGGGAAGAGCTGCAACATCAAAATCTCTGTGCTCTGGAGAAGGAGGAGGGGGGTTCACAGAGTCTGGGGAGCAAGGGCCAATGTCCAGTATCACAGTATAGTACAGCCCACAATGTACTTTCTTCATTCAAGGCTGTGGCATCTGTTCAGACATTAAACACTTGGAGCAGCAGGTTCATTAACTTTTTAAAACCATCTAATCACACCAAACTTTTAGTACTTTAGATAAAAAATTAAAATTCAAGGAAAATGTGCTTAAACCTTGAGTTGCACTGTGACACCAGATGCTTGAAACAGCCCTGAAACTTTCTTCCCTTCTCTCTCTGGGGAGATGAGTGAATACTGGGGAGATGGAAGGAATGGATGGAATCAAAATAACACTTCAGGAGAGGTGGTACAGCCAAAATAGGGGGACTGCATTCAGAAGTGGCTTTATGTTTCCTCATGAATTTGGAATGTCATCTCATACGATTTTTTGGGAGCCGGTGTAGTAGTCACTGTCAGGCAATGGGAAAGATATAATTCATTTTTTACAGAAAAATAACTTCTATAGACTCAGTTTTCTTCTATAAACCTAACACCTCAGACAGTCTGTCCTTCTTAAAAACACATCTCTTAGCTCCAGATGTTGTAATCCTTCTTGATAGTCTGATTCTAAACATCCACTATGTAGACCAGTGTTTCCAAATTTCATTTAATTAAATGACCATGAGGATGTTTTCAGAAAAAAATAAATAATAATAATAAAAAAATCCACAGACCATCTCGACAGTGTTCCCACAATTGTCTTCATTTAAAAGCAACTAAAAATTAGGCTAAAGTTTAAATGTTCGTTTATTACAAAATGAAAGGAAAGTCTGTTTGGAAGTTTGGGGAGTATGTGTGGTTTCTTTCTAATTTCACAGACCAATGTATTAAACTCTACCAACAATACATGGAGCAGAGTTGGAGAAACACTCCAAAAACACTACTGGAGATACTTTACTGATTGTGGAGTTCATGATAATTTGCTTCCTAGAACTGCTGTCTAATCTATTAATATGTTGGTTATGTCCATGCTTGATATTGACTGCTCTCCATGATGCTTTTGCTAAAAAGTAAGCAGAGTTGACTGCGTCAGATAAGAAGATTGTTTCTGTTGCATGCATGAAACTTGGCTATTAATTGTCTTGTAGCTCAACAGTCACTAACAGTCGACACTGGGCAAACTCTGAAGTTTGGCAAGGCTGAGATTGCCAGCTTGGGGGACAGAGGGAGAGAATTTTATAGGAACCATGTGAAGGATTTTGCAGATTTATTTCTCTCTTGGCACCCTGCTCACTGCTCTGAGGAAAAAAGAAAAAAAAAAAAAAAAGGTCTCAACTGAAAAATGAAATAAACAAGTGGTGATACATTACCAGTATAAAACCAAGAACTCAACACAAACTCTATACCTTTTTGAATTCACAGACCTCTTAAATTTAAAGTTGGATGACAGCATACCAAGAAAAGCATTTAACAGATGATGAAACTCTTCTGCTGAGTGTGGCAAAGCTATTATATTGACATAATAATTCCTCCTTAAGGACCTAAGTTCAAATGCTGCCCTTCTGTAAGAAATACCAACTCAGACATCTTCCATGGCTGTCTTGTATTCCTTGGTTTTCTTTTACATTGCTCATTCAGAAACATATTAGTGATTAACTTTTTAATTTCCTTCTCTTACTTAGGAAATAGATATCTTGAATTGTGTCATCCTCAGTATTGCTGTTTCAGTCTTGTCAATGAATCTCAATCAATTTTATTTGCTAGAAATACTGGTAATGCAGTAAATGTGCATATTATTTTAACCTATTTAAAATCCTTGGGACAGCTGTTTTAGAACATATTTCCTTGAAAATAGTTTTCAGCCTGAAAAGCAGGATTAATTAGCTTTGCAATGACCTACATAAATTGTTCAAAGTGCCTGATTGCTATCAGACATCCAAGGAAAAACCTAAGCAAATTGCACTGTTGATCTCATACAGAGGACATGGAAAAAGAGAATATGTTATTTACAAGGGAAAAAAATAACATGCTAGAGACATCAAATGATCTATTGACATCATCTGCAAATTCATTTCAAATTAAACTCAAGGACAAGTGTATTAAACTTGAGGGCCATGGCAATAGCAGAAAATTAATTCACTGTCATAAATATGAACAGTAACTGTTCACAGTCTCTGTCTGATGATGGTTTTACTGCTGCCTGTCTGTCAAAAAAAGGTAAACACTGCTGTATTTTTAGGCTATCATTTTCTGGTCATGCAGCACCTCTCATTTTTTCTCTGGCATTCTCCATACAGTTTGTATCTTTGTAAGAATTATGAAATTGAGTCTTTTTTGGTATAATTTTATGCTATCTTGTGCGCTACACAGACACTTGACTGTCTCTGGGGCTCTTCAGTAACATTTGTAAGGGAAGGTGGACCACCCCAGTATATGCAACATTTTGCCATTCTCCCGTATCAATAAAATATAATGGTAAAATTGCACAGAGTATAAAACGTAAGATATATGAGAGACCACATCAAGTCTTTTGTGTGGTGTAGACTTCCATATCTTGTGCTGCAGCATTCCAGGAAAGAAAGCCTAGGTAGCATCACATATAAGATCTACAGCCAAGACAGACCAAACTGTTTAGTAGATATAGAGCCAAGAGAATTCATCCTCCCTTCACCCAGATAAGCAGGTCATTAGTGGGTTGAACACCAGTGTACAAGATCCAACACTCCATGCATACACTTAAATAAAGTGGAACCTAGGCAGAGGGGAGGAGATACTCCTTTTAGTTTCTTGTAGTTTCTATAGTTACCCACTGTGACGTTATAATGTGTTCTATTACCTGTAGTTTCTCTGAACTGAGTGTACTGCAGGACTTTTGTTAATTGCCTGTTTGATTTTTCCCACTGCAACCACATACATCTACATTCTCATGCCACTCTCCATTGAGCTCCACAGACTCTCAGTCTCTCTTAGTGTTTAGACAAGCTTGAATAAGCTATCAGAAATAAATGACTTGTAACAGAAAGTCAAATAAACAAACATCTTATGTCTCTCCTCCATCTTGCCATGTAGGAGGATCTTTGAGAAAGATTGCCATCTTGCTGAAGATGCTTCAAATTCCTCATTAAAGTTTTCTTTCAACTTTACTGTGCCATATGCGATGTTGATCTATGTAAGTCTTTGGAAATGAGTTAAAATTTGCTTTGATTTTGCTGAGGAAGAATAAGACAAATGCCTTACATGTTCAGTTTCACAATCTAACTGGCACATCTGCTACCACAGTCCCCACACAGAGAATGACTTGTGGAAGATGTCAGAGCAGACACCTCTTGACAGCTCTGTTCACTGGTGCTCTAAAGTCCCTTCTCCTCTGATGTATTCTGGTTTCCCAGTGCCTCATCTACACTAATTCTACACAGCCACCTTCATGAAATTAAGGCTGCCTGGAATCCCATAAGCCTTTCCTATCTTGGGCAAATCCTGTGGGAGGGGAGCCCCCAACCTCTTCTGGCCCTCAAGACCTCCTTCTCAGACCTTCTCACCCCCTACTCTATGTTGGTAGGCTGCAAAACACCTAGGTAGTTCAGTTTGAACCATAACTTGGGGATATATCTTTATCCAGTCTTTATCTTTTATAACTATTTCTTTATCCATTTGGCCATTCAGACACAGAGGTTGAACATTTTACCACCATGATGGAACAAGAAAAACCCAGGAAAGAATGAATAAGCCTCAGAACAAGGTAAATACAGTGATTTGAAAATTCTGCATGGAGCAGAGTCCACAAGCAAGTCCACAGGGTCCTTGGACAGAAACACCATCAGAATTTTTCTACATTGTATTTCTGTCAATTTTCTCCTGTCCACATTGAAGAGTCTCCATCCACATGGCAGCTAATCCATTTTATGAATCATTTGCTTTTCTTTGTATGCTTTCCAACTATGTCCTTTATGAGATGAAGAACTGTACAGAGTACTCAACAAGAAATGCATCAAGGAAAATTACAATCTGCTTTGTTCTCAGCTCTCCTCCTGGCTGATGCCTAACATTTTGTTGTTTTGTCACACACTGAACTGGTGGTTGTGGAGGATTGTCAGTGATTACTTCAAGAATTCCCTCCAGAATTGTAGTTGCCTGTTTGAAACTCAGCACCACATAACCATGGTTTAGATTGCTGTTCCTTTGATGCCCAACCTAATATTTTCAGCAATGCAGTTCCATCCCCACCTCCTGCCTGCCCACTTAGTCAGTTCAGTCAAGTCTTTCTGGGGTTCTTCACTACAAGTTAGGCATCTGATGATCTGAAAAAGTTTAATATCAGCTGAAAACTTGGCAATTTCCATGGGCAACCCCTTCTCCAGATCATCAATGAAGATGTTGTTTACAGCTTGTCCTAGTACCAGTCTTTTAGGGACTCTGTTTTTTCATAATAATTATTTTTTAAAATGAGATCTACTATAGGGCATATAAGGTGGGTAATTCTGATGTAGATAGACCAGAATCTGGACTTTTTTTATTTTTATTTTTAATTTACTATTTAATCCAGCATGTGCAGAGGTGAGAAGTAGCTGCAAGTACAGAATGAGAGTTCTTTGTCGGCACTGTTAGGTCAAAGATTCATCTATCCAGGCCACAGACATTTTTTAGTACATCTGTCATCCTCCCTCATGCAGTTTGTATAACTTGGTAGCACCACCACTTCTAGGAGAAGAGGCTTTTCAGACAGCTGAAGGTACAGAGAGCAGAAGATGTGCTTTGTCTAGTGATTAGCAGAGAGGGTCCAGGCTAGTATGGACTCTGTGACCAAATTCTTTTCACTACTCTATCCTGTAACTCCACTGTACATAAAATGTTGCTAATGCTCCATCTCTTGGGGAGGTCGGAAAGCTTGGCTCCTTAATATTTGCAGAGTTCAGAGCTGAATATAAAAATGGATTAAGTTACAAAGTAAAACTGTAACAGTAAATGTTTCTGTCAGAAGCCAAGTCTAAACCGGATCCAAAATATGTCATCTCCCTTGAGTTCTGCATTACATCTGTGATACCAGATACAAAAACCTTGGTAAAGCCTCTCTGAGTCATTAAGAGGCAAGCTGAAAAAGACAAGGCCAAAGGAGATACAAAAATTATCCAGCCAAATATACAGTCTGCTCACAACAGTGCAGAGAGAAGAAATACTAAAAGCCTTGTCTTTTTTTTTTTTTTTTTTTTTTTTTTTTCAACTGATACAGGCAACCAAGTTGTGCAATGACCACCAGGCCTATGAGCTTCTGTGCTTGTCCCAGCTGTATCTACTTCCTTTATGACTAAAGTGAACTTTGCTTTCCCAAAGAGGAGAAGGGAGTTGCCAAGAGATGGGCATGCTGGAACACCAGGCCCAGAGCTGTAGGAAAGGCACCAGAATTGGGATTCTGCAGTAAAAAATTAACCGGTCAGGTTTCTACAGGTAAGGGATAGGAGCAAGCAGCTTTTTTTTTACCTTTTAGTTACAGGAGAACTAGGTTCTGGAGTATAGCTGATTGATCCCATTTCAAAACTGCTGTGAGTAGGGGAAGTAATAATCATAAGAACAGATTTTTTTTATTATTTTTATTTTTTTTTTCAAAGACTGAAGACAGGCAATGAAGCAAACAAGGGCTGGCAGCAGTTTGCGAAAGCTGTGATTGCCCTATTCTTGCACACCAGATTTACAGATAAAGAAAAGCTTTTAATCAATGACAGTAAAACTTCCTCCTACTCAGTTTGTTACAGTCTCAGAAAAACAACAGCTCAATCAGGTAGAACTGCTCTTGTCCGGGGGCAGAAGGATGCCCCAGGACAAGCTTTATTCCAGCATGGTTTTCTGCAATAATAATTTAGAGGCCTTGCAAAAGATCTTCAGAGTTTTCTCAGGAAAGCTAAGCTTTTCTGTAGGATGTGTTAAATTTCGTAATGAGAAGCAAGAAGAAACTGTAACTCTGTGTGGTAGGATGAAGGATAACTGAATGTTGTTCATTTAGAAATGTCCTAGAGGGCATGCTATAATATAAATTGGTTTATGGTATTAATAAGGAGAGAATTCAAAGGCTGATTGTTGGCAGAGGAGAACTTAACCTGGCCCAAAACTTTGAAATTACCAAAAGTAATAGAAGCAGTACTGAAAAATTGCAAGATATGTGAGTATAACACAGAGACAATCACACTGCTTCAGTAAACAAAATATGAATCCAGTTGGAAGGAACTTGCTCTCCTGAGGGCTGTTTCCATGTGGAGGAGCTCATTTTACATCAGGTTGTCAGCAGAAAATGGCCTAATGTCATAAGTGCCTGAAGATACAGTGCTAGGCCAGGAAATGCAATGGTGACTGTCAAGCAGCATATCAAAAGGTACACTCAGGGCACAAACCCCAGCAAAACAGAGGATAAGAAGGCAAGTGGAGAATGGGAAAAAGTCTACCCCTGAGGGGAAGGTACACATTCTCATACATAAAAATAAATAAATATATAAAAGCCAGTGTTTTGACACTGTCAGCAGGCACTCCTTAAAATATATCCAGAGACACAAAATGAAAAGCTATCAACTGTCTTGTGAGCACAAGGGCAGGTTTTTCAGATGTGGAACTAGTATCCAGTTACTTGTAGGTGAACACTAGGAAACAGACCAGTGTGCAAGGCCTGAGCTGAGGTGGTTAATATTAATCATAACGTATAGATTCTGGCTCTGTCTGCCCTCTGGAAGAAATTGTTAGAAGCTAACAACTAGATACTAGAAGAAGGTTTCTGGACAGGAAGGCAAACTGACTCAGGCAGAAAAGAGAAATTTAAGGCAAAAATCCCATTTAAAGCAAGGTGTATAGAAGAAAGCAAAGAACAAGTCAAATCATGGTAGTTGCATGAAGCGTGGTTAACATTTACTGAATGAAATGTTTGTGTTTGTGGCAAAATATCAAGGAATGCAGGGGTGAAGGAAAGGAATGCCATCAATATTTGACACACTATCAAACATTCCATCCTTGTCAACATCCAGAACACCAAAAATTCTGTATATCTATTAAATTTTTTGCTGGTGTACATAATGAGCAACAAGTGTACAGAAGAACAGATGTGTTGATCACTGACAGTCCTGCTGCTGCTAATGATAAAGAAATGGATGATTTGATAGATGAAAATAGAAATATTTTATAGACCATTCCAGTTATTAGTATAACTATTTCCCTTTCTATATTTACTCCTCTTCTTTAAATTCTGAACTGATTTTTTGATCTAGACTGTCACATTTAATTAGAATCTCTGAATCTGTTTATTTCTTTGTTAATATTGTTTGCTTGGTTTTGAACTTATATGGACTTTTTGCCTCTACAGCATTAGGTTCCAATGAGTGTAAATATTTAAGTTGACAGAAAGTACTTTTAAAAACTACTTGTTTTCATTGTTTTGAAAGTTCTGTCTCCATACTCCTATGCAAAAGGAAAGGATCAGCATTTTACTGCTTACTATTTCTATGTTCATGTTTTTATAGATCTTTCTTTTCCAAGCTGAAAAGTTCTTTTGTTTGTTCTCTCTTTTTGTGAAAATTGTTCCAAACATCTTGTTACTCTTGTTCTTCTCTACACCTTTTCTAGGTCTACTTCACCTACTTTAGTTCTAATTCTACTTTATGAAAAGTGCAGTATGTATTCAAGACTGTATATATTCAAGATACATACATGTTCAGAACAATGTATTGATTTCTCTTCTGTTCTCAGCTTTTCTCCAAAACTGTTCCTCTATCATGAAAGACAATGGAAGTTTACAGTTAGCTTTCTCCTTTTGCTTCATCTTTTTTAGGAGTTCCATTTGTACCTTAATCATTCATAAAACAGAGAAATTCTCTGGCAGATTCCTTGCTCTTCACAACTTTGTAAAAATTCTATGATTTTTACCAACATACACATCCTTTTTTCTTGTCCACCTTCATTATTGTTTTATTCTTTCTTTGGTAGAATTTACATATTTTTCTATTTTTCCCACTGGGATATGATATCCACCTTTCTGGGAGAATGCCTTTTTTAGAGCTACTTCACTCTTTCACTCTGCTGCTTTGTGAAGCTATATCCTTTTCTTTTTGTAGCTGGGCTTTCGTTGAATGGTTCTGTTTAATTAGCAGTGTTCATTAACTGCAATCCTCTGATGTGGTGGTTTTAAACATTGTTCATGCGAGCTATAAAAAATTGTCCTTCTAGCTGCTCCTTTTTAACTTCCTTTTGACCAGTTTTCTCATGGTAATTTAGTTATACTTTAAAAAAGAAAATGTTATTGTGCTGCATTTTGCTTTCCTATAATCCAGTTCAACATACTTATATGAGAGCATACTGTGGTAAATTTGTGGCATAGCATCCATGGATTTTGTTTGTTTTATAAAATACAGATAAAAACTAATTGCTAAAGAAGAAGGATTTCAGGAGGAATAACCTAATTCTGAAATAAACTCCAGTCTGGATGGGAGACAAAGACAAATACTACCCCTGCTTTGTAAGGAGGTAGGTCTTACAGTAGAAGATGTAAAGATCTGGTTGCTGCTCTTATTCATTGATTCATTGATCTCATTCATTGGTTTGACCTTAGGGGAAAAAAAAATATGGCTCCAGCTGCCTCAAAAAAGCAGAAAAAAGTATAAAAGTCTGAAAGTGTGATGTTGACTGCAGAGAGCCACTGCTGCCCCTAGACAACGAGCAAAAAGAACCACCAGTCATTCTTATAAGTTAGTCAGGAACTCAGGTGAAAAGACTAAGGTGGTTATCTCTCATCTGAGTGATCAAAATAGCTAAACATAATTCTTTTGAGTTGGAAAAGAGGAGTTAACTATATTGTTTTATCTAAAACAAATCATCTGTGCTAACATTTTGATTGCTGTAAAGTAAAAAAGAAAAATAAACCAAACCAAAACAAAAAACACTTTATATCTAATATCTCTGCAAACTTTTTCTGAAAAATCTCCTCCAAAATTTCCATTGATTTGTAGTTCATTGCTGCTAAAGTAAAACTACATGGCTTACCACTGTCCTGATTTGAGATTTGTCACACAGTAAATATACTAAGGTTTTATCAAGGTGCCTCCCCTCCATATCCACCTCCCCCCCCCCCCCCCCCCCCCCCCCCCCCCCCCCAATAAATCCTCATTGTAAGTACATACTGTCCTTTGTTCATGATGTATTTTTTTCTCAAGTCCTGATTTATCAGTTTTGGAAAACATTGGCAATGAACGCCATAATAAGTGGAAATAATGTCTGAGTAAGAACTCCAAGAGCACAATTTTTTCACAAGTTATATCATATACTCATTGTGCACCGATTCTCCTCCATATAAAATGTTTCCTGACAATCTATGACATCAGGGCCAAAACTAACTTGTTTTATGGCAGCAACTGAAGCATATAATTAAAATTAAACTCAGAAGACTTGCAGGGACTGTCTGTTGGGAAGGAAAAATAGACTAAGAGGTATTTGAAGACTTCTGCAAATCCACACAACAAACATCTGTGATGAAGTAAACTCAGCAAGGAGCTTTAGCTAGTGACCTCAATAGGATCAGATATGAAGGATCTGGATCTTAATGTTCTCAGTACTTGGAAACATAAAGACGGGAAAGACTTAGCCTATAATTCATACAATTTCAACACTGTTCAAAATATATCAGTAAATACTAAAATTCACTACAAATTCAAGATTTTTTAAAAATCACAATTAATTATTTATGTTATCCAATAATTACACTGAAAAAACTTTCCTTTAATTGTGATTAACTAAAAACTTGTTTTGATAATTATTTGTTTCATACAGTCAACAAAATAATGCTACATGTACAACTGTTAGCTGTGATATACATCCTAGTTAAGTAGGATGAAAAAAGCTTAAAGGTAACATGTATCAGAACTTGTGCTTCTAAGTAAGGCACAGTATCAGTAAAACTTACATTACCAAACTAAACATTAACATATGTTTGAATAATATAAGCAATTTTAGACAAATTTCAATTTTTATAACTTGTTCTTTTGTGCTGTTGCAGTAGTGGCATGGAGAAAAAAATAAATAAATAACAATAACAACAACAACAAAAAAACACTCTTTGTACTCTCCTACAAAATGGTTTTCATGGTCTCATTATATCATCATATATCATTATAAGGTTAGACAAGATCTTGGGAACCTTGTCAGCTGGTGTTTGAAGAGAACTTAGATGCCAAAATGCAAACCAAAACTTTTTGCTTCTAAAAAAATCTGATGATTGTTTAAACTGCCTTCACTTCACTTTCTAGATCTCAGTCAGGCTTTGATAGAGAATCTGAAGCAATAGTCTTCCAAAAAGTCCAGTCCAAATGGTACAGTCAGAACATGCCTAATGTTCTGACTAGTTCACTTTCTTCAGATCTGCTGCTGCCTTCTTGTAAAATTAGGAAAAGAAGTGTCCTTCCGTGTTCTTCAAAAGAAGAAGTGTTCTTCAGAACTTTTATTCAGGTGTTGGGAAAGCTTAGAGAAAGAGGGAATCAGACTTAATGAGAGAAATGATCAAATGTGCAAATACAGGATGGGATAACGAGAAGCCAGGTAGCAATTCGGTAGAATAAGAACTAAGAATTTTTGTCACTAACTTATACCAGAGAAAAGAGGGACTGTGATCAATGTGATTAGTTGTTGCATGTAATTCATTTTTTCTCACAAAAACAGTCTGCCTGGATGGCAGCTGGTAGAATGGGACCTGAAATCTTACCTCTGAGACCATTTTAATAGGTAATTTTATATTAAACAAATGTGTAGTTCACAAAACTAACCAGCAGAGAGCAACACTATTTAAATTTGAACTGAGTGTGATATCTTGACAAACTAATTATTACATTACTGTGCATAAGACTGTATAATGCAGTACATTAAATGTAAGGCTCTGTTACATTAGTCACAGCCACTTACTGCCAATGCATTCCAATGTAATGTCTAACCCAGAAAAACATGTATGCAAATCATCTGAATACTTGCTTTTAATTTGCATGATGTTGAGGGGTTCTTCTGAGGTTATGATGTATGGCAAACTTGTAAAATTAAACACAGATGTACTTTTATTTCACACACAAAATTTAACTGCAAAGCTTTAATGGGGAATTTGCACAATGAAATTATTCCCTCTAGCTACCTGAAGCGGTCAACTAGTTCAGAATAAACTCAGCTTCCACAAGGTATATTGGGGAAATGAAAACCATGTGTTTTATCTGCAAATTTTATTCTATCTATTGGGAGAAAAAATTTAACCATCCCTTTTATATGGCAGTGCCTGAAATATCCCAGTCTGAATTACTCCAGCCTCTCTGTTGGTGAGGCCACTGGTCAACAGCTATGAAAACAGTGTGCTCATTTCAGACTGAGGGCATTGTTGAGGCAACCTACTGAGCTCAAGTGCCCTGAGAAGTGCAGAGTGAATCTGCCCTTCAGGTAAGCTGCCAGTCTTGGTAATGGCATTTCTTATCCTTGTCTCCATTTATTCCAGTTTTCTAGAGATGTAGGGATCATATTCAAATGAAGTCTTCAAGATGTATTAAGGACAGAATAGCAGGTTTTCCCTGGCTCTGGGAGACTGGCATCATGCCTATCCCAACCCATGAGGTTTTATGGGCAAATGATAGGTCTGCTGAGGAACAATCCCTGTGTCTCAAAAATTAACATTTCCCAATTCTGCTAGTTCCATTCTTTTCCTGGGTATTGTATGTGGCAGCCATTAACTGTCTTAGAACAGTTTTCGAAATTATAGTAAGAAATACTCTAAGATGGCAGTGAATTCCCCAGCAAATATGAAGTAGACTCTGAAGGGAGAAATCTTCAACTGTCTAAGTTATATAGTATCTAATGAACTTTTCCCATCTCAGTTATTTTTCCGCTGTGCCTCGAACAAAAGGTTATGGAAAGGGACAGTCTAACCCTTTCAATTTCTGTAGAATGAAATTAGAATATTTTCTTTGTTCAAGTTCCAGAAAACAACAAAAGGAATGACAAAAAATGTTTTTAACCCACATCGCAGTGTTCTATATACTTAGAAAGTTAATTCCATTATTGAGCACCTAACAGTAACATAGTACATACATTGTGATAGTAGAAGTAGGCAGGAAACTTTGAACTTTCTATGAAAATCTTTCTGGCTTGTCAAATGAAATTATTCAGACTGTTTCCATGCAGTCTCACCCAGTAAGTATTCTTGTAATCTGTCTTGAAAAAAAAGGGATATTTATTGTAAATTTTAACTAAAAATTGCAAAATATTTCCAGAAAGTGAATTTTGAAATTAACATGAAGATTTCACAGCAGTAGAGTGATAAAAGAAATTGTGCGTAGGTAGTCAGGAAAAGAAACTATAACATTATAGTTTAATAACAATTTTTTTAGGCAAAAAATAAAAAATAAATAAATAAAAATGGACAGGTTACAAATTATCAGAATTCAAAACAAATAGTGTACAGAAAATGTAGAGGTCAAGAACAAGTTATTTGGTTTGTTACTCAGATTAATTTCCCAAATAATCTTAAGGACTATGGTGATCTTTACAACACGAAAATATGGAAGTGTCACTGAATAAATTACTTACTTCAAAAGATCCTCCAAGCTTGCCTGTACTCCCAAAGTCACTGACATGCATCACAGTGAAGAAGATGTAATGTAAAGATATAAAGGAAGAATATATGACTTTCAGCTCTTAGAGCTAGAAGGAAGTAAAATGGCACTGAAAGGATGGTGAAGATGGTGAAGATGTACCAGTTTCTCTACATATTTTTGTCCATTTTCTAACCTGATTATCCTTTCATGGTTGAACACTGAAAGCTTTCTGAGCTCAGATAGTTTCCTCTCTGATCAGCAATGTAGCTGGTGATGCTTGTGGTAAAAAGGGTGATTGATAATGTCTAAAACATTTGCATTTGTCAAATGGCTTAAAATGCAGCAACTTGGTGAAATCTCATAAGACTTTGTATCCTGTGTATACATGGCAGAGAATACTTTTAAGTTGGCTTTCTCTTATAACACATTATATCATTTACTTCAACATCCTCAGTATGCTTCCCCCATTTATTTGTAAATGCCACTGGCATTTAAGTCACCATTCTCTGTCATTGAGCCTAAATGCAATAGCCCTCAAGCAGAACAGGTGTGAGAGAGCTCCATTTACAGGCCCCATCTGAATTGGAGGGATTAGTGGGAATAAGAGCTGAAAGATCATGATTACATCTTTAGGGGACTGTATAACAAGTGAAAGACTACTATGCCCTCTGGGAGACTACTCAATCTCATCATATCCCTGTTCTTGCTGACACTATGGCCAGCTAGATTTGTCCTTCTCACTAACAAGAAGGACTAAGGAAAATGCAAAATTAAATGCATTTTTTCATCTCATGCCATATCTTCTCTTATGCTTTATGTTTATCCTTTAACTTTTTTGTAAGAGCATTACTTAAAGTAGAGAAGCAGGCATAGGACAGGATGGGGATTCACCTCCGTGACACATGCTGAATGTGCTTAGCATTCAGGCCCCCTACCGGGGCCCTTGCTCAGTAGCTCTGTGGTGTGTCTGCCCATAAGGTACAAATTGCTATACATGTAAGATCCAGCAGATTCAGTCTAGAGTATATATATTCCGCAAGCATCTCTGGGGTGAAGCAAACATTAAGCTCACATGAAAGCACAAGGGATGAATGCATAGCCTTTCCAGCATTATAGCATAAAGATTCCAAATATATTTTGCAGTAACATGGAGTTGCTACTAACCTGCATCATTGTGGATATTTCCTGTAACATCCAGCACAGTCAAATAGATGTGTGGCCTTGACTGGGTACAGTTGTGAACTAAGATGAACTATGCATATGATAGAATACGTGTAGTACCGGGATGTAAGAATGGGCTCCTCAGCTCCCACCATTTCACACTGGCAGACTTACTGTAGGTCCTCTTGGTATGTATATGACTCAAGAGTCAGACATTCTGGTGTACTTAGCGTAAGGCCAAATCACTACCTTTTCAGCAGTCCAGGTCATCTGTGTCCAGAGTGACAGCCAGCAGCTAAGGAGGGCAGTTCATCATGTCTGACCTCTTCTTTGCATGCTTTGCCATCCAGCCTGCTACATTACCTGTGTAGCTGCCTCTCTGCCTTTCCTGGCTGTATCTATCATGCAAACACACATCTAACTACTTAGTGACCCTTGCATACATAAGAGGTGCTAGGCACCAAATAAATCCACAGGAGGATTAGAGAGCTAGTCTTTTGGAATTATGACTGTTCATTTGAAGCTACAAGTTGAAGGCATTGATTTAAAGTGTTCTTTGTAATTGAACCAACCTTTCTTTTGTAGATTGGCTATAAGAAACCCAAAAGAGTTATGAAAGCTTTCTTTGGAAGATAGCATCATCTTCAAAACCATTTCTAAAAGTTACTTTAACAGAGCTACGAATCCATCATGTGCATTTTATAGAAAGACCTTTCTTTCTTATCAGAGCTGCAATCTAGCCATGGTATGTTATGTTTCCACCTGTATTCTTTGACTGGTAGCCTAAAGATAAAAGATATCAATTCTGTGTGAAAAGTACTTGAACAACAGAGAGAAAACAGCAGTCTGTAGGCTGTCTATTCTTACACTCTGCAGTCACTTTTGAAATAGTTTAAAAAAAAAAAAAAAAAAAAGTTAGGTAAGCTGGAATACCATTTGCTGAACATAAATTTCTTGATGTCTGCCCACAAGGGGAAGAGAAGTCACTTTATGTATTTGTTGAACAGAAAATGTGGCATTGCATAGCCTATGAATTACATAGTGTTCTCCCTGAAAAATAGAATTGCATAATATGTTGTTTTACTACTGCACGTAGTAAAAAATCATTCTTAGGTCCCAAAGCCAGAAAAAACAACACATGAAAGGACAAACTGACTACAAGTTCACTGCTTTGGATATAAAAAGGTATCTGGCATGATGAAGTCTTTTTTAGTCCATGTGTTTTTCATTTGAATTGGTTCATGTAAGGTTCTTTCAAGGGGAGGAAAAAAATGCGATAAATCTCCTTAGGAATAGAGCTGTGCAAGCTTGGGAAACTCGCTGGGCAAGCCAGCTTCTTTTGTCCGCCAAATTCTAGGGGCACAAGAGCCTAATGAGAGCTTAATTAAAATTGATGTGAAAAAATTAAACACTTTAAAGTATTGTTTGGGGGCTTGCAAAGCTTATGCCAGTGAAAGTCAATCATTTTGTGGCTTTGGAATTTAGTTCAATTAATATTTTTTTCTTTTCATCTGCAGGCCTCTCTTGCTATCTCTTGTCTCTCCATCTGAAAAGAAACAAACCAGAAAACGCAGTGTTAGGAAAGAGTCTGTCTCTCTGTTTTCCTCAGTTTCCCTGAGTCCAGAGGAGAATATTTAAGTGTTCACATCAGAGTTTTGATGCATTTCCCCTGTTAGGACATTTTTCTATGTGGTCTTTTGCAGGCAAGCATGAAATAATTCTGTTTGCGCTCTAGGCATATGTGCATTCACTCTACGCATCCTTGGATGAGCATGCTGCTGAGCACAAATTGATATTTTCTGTCTTTCAGCAGGGGCTTTAGTTTGGGCTCCACACTAAATGCAGTAACATGGCTTCCAGTTCAGGGCTGTCATACATCCAACTGGCTCAAATCTTGGGCCAAGAAACTTGTATTCTGCCTGCAAAAGTCTACGTAGACATACTCTGATGCTCATTCACACTGGGCTTGATCTGATGCCTGCTGGAATAAATGATAGTCTTTATACTTCAGCAGGTTTTGCAATAATCTCTTTTCAATGTCCTGGTTGAAGTATTTATCACTCAGAACTTCTAGGGACATCATTGGGCCTCAGGATGCTAAATATCTAAGAAGGATTAGCTTTTGCCATTTCAGTTCAGATGTTCCTTCCACACAAAAATCAACATTCTTGTTCCAAATGAGTTCCTACTTTAGTGACATGTTTAGTGAGCATGAGCATCCTTCATCATGTCAGTGATTCTGTTGGCACCTCTGCCTCAAGAACTTTGAACTCCAGTGAGTTCAAGGATGCAACTGAAACTTGCTTTGTTTGTAGTATTTTCTGATTAGAGCCTACCACCATGTACGCTGTATGGCTGAGAATCAGTGGTGTTACATCAACCGGATGAATGTGAATAGTTAGGCTTTATGGTTGTTTGAAGCACAAATGGCATCAGAAGTGAATATATTTTTTGAATAAAAGCATTTTCTCCAGCCTCTTAGAAGTAACACTGTCCATACGTGCTTTAACTAGGCTTCAATGGCAGGCAAGTAATTCTATGTTTATTTTCACATCAAACATATTTACTCAAGCTAAAACAGAAAAGTTTAGTCTATCAGCAATGATTTTTTGGGGGGTTGTTGATTTTTTTCATTTGGCAAAAGAAACTAAAACAAATATAGTAAAAAAAAAAAAAATAAAATCTGGGTTTGGAAGGAAAAAAAAAAAAAAAAAGAAAAGAAAATCACACTTCCTGGAGTCGTTAATCTTGAAAACAGAATTTTGGGACCTTTCTGTTACAACTTTGTGTGACAAACCAAACAAAGAAACAAAACAATCTGAGTGGTGAGCCACATGATCAAGTTTTTTTTGTTTTGTTTTACTTTGTTGTTGTTTTGTTTTGTTTTTTGTTTGTGTGGTTGATTGTTGTTTTTGTTAAATTAAGTCTTTTTATGAGGTAGGCCAATGGATATCAGCTATCTCTGGACATGAACGCATTTTTGTCTCAAGGGAATATTTTGGGTATTTTAGTGAAGAAGTCAAGCCTCTAGACAGCACAACAGACTCTATTTCTTGCATATCGTTCCCAGGGAAACCAAACTGAAAGCAGAACTTTCCAAAGAGGAAGCAGCCATCGCAAAACACTGACCAGCTGTAGGTGGATGTGCTTCACAGAAATTCCTCTTCTGCTTTTTTTTTTTTTTCTAACAGTGAATAGATCTTTCAATCCTATTGCTCCCATAGGTGAATTTGACTGAATAATAAAGAAGCTGCTTTTGCAGCTATATCCATTTTTCATTTTTATAAAGTCCACAGCAGTCAGTTAAGTAAATGCTAAATTCTGTCCCTGGGACTGAAAAGCATGATAATGCTTGAATAAAAAGCCCAACTGGAAACATTTGTCCAACTGAATTTTTGCAATGAAGATATTTCTTCAAGTCAAGGGCAACAAAGCAATCAAGTTCAAGCATTTTAAATCCATGCATAAATTTGTTTTCTAATAATCATCTACCTCTGCAGTAAAGCTAGCTTCTTACATTATATGCACTCTTATCTGTGATATTTCCTTTTATTACTCTTACCACTACAAAGAACTTTTAAAGCCAAGTAATGGCACTATTAGAGTCAGCCTAGAATCTTTTGATCAAATAATCAAATTAAATATCAAAAGCCAATTAAAAATGAAAAGATTTCAGCCTACTTCTATTTTTTAGTTGAACATGATGAAAGCATCATTATTGTTTTATCTCCTCCTACTTCCTAGGTCCTGCTGTAGGACTTGAGTGATATGGATATACTTTTACTGAAGCTGGTTTAACTTAGATCAAAGCATCATGGAAGTCAAAATTTTACCACTTTCTCTCTTCAGAGATACTGTTCCATTTTATTTTGTGTGTGTGTGTGTGTTTTTTTTTCCTGATCCATTACCTTATAGAACAGCAAATTCTCAGTTTACATAACACATCCCCAAAGATATCGAAAACATCAAAAACAATTGCTATTGCACTTGTATTTTTCATATTCAATCAAATTTTTCTTCATTTTCAATTAAATTATCTTATCAACAGGCAAATAGAGCTTTTTCCTTTTTTTTTTTTTTTTTTTTTTTTTTAATTACCATGGTGTATGGTATTCTAGCATATAATGTGAACATTATGTTTCTATCAGTAGTAGTAACAGTTTTGTTGTGCTTTATGTACTGTGTACCTTACACAATATTCTAAAAGTTCCCGTGTCCAGAGAATTTGTGATTTAGAGAGATAGGTTGCACCAGTTGCACCTGGAGGAACTATAATTCAGAAAAGCGACCTTAATATCTCAGGTACACTGTGACTGGAATGAATGTTACTTCCCTCGTGTGACTAGCCAACTTCGTTGGCCCCAAAGCAAACTGACCCCATAAATTGTCAAAATCGTTAGGCTGCCAAGAAGGTGTTTGCATCAGGTGACCTGAAACCAAAAGCACAGATGACTCCGTTAGGAGGCTGATCTCCCTAGCCTACTGTCCCCACATAGTGTGAATGGAAACAAAGGTATTCTTTCAGAAGAATTCAAAGCAGGATGTATCCTGAGCCACTGTTTGCAGGGGCATTTTTTTCCCTCTAGTGATTTCAGGAGTCAAGGGAATCTACTAATGTAAGTACTTAGTGGAAGGGTATTATCATAGAATCATAGAATATCCTGAGTTGGAAGGGACCCCATAAGGATCATCAAGTCCAACTCCTGGCACACACAGGGTTTACCCAATGTTTAGACCATGTGACTAAGTGCACAGTCCAATCACTTCTTAAATTCAGACAGGCTTGGTGCAGTGACTACTTCACTGGGGAGCCTGTTCCAGTGTGCAAACACCCTCTCAGTGAAGAATCTCTTCCTGATGTCAAGCCTAAACTTCCCCTGCCTCAGCTTAACACCATTCCCATGGGTCCTGGAGTGGAGAGGCAGGTGTTTACCACAGAATAGGTCACCTGCTCTCCACTCCCCCTCGTGAGGAAGTTGTAGACTGTGATGAGGTCCCCCCTCAGCCTCCCTTCTCCAGGCTGAACAGGCCCAGTGACCTCAGCCACTCCTCATATGTCTTCCCCTCTAGACACTTTACCATCTTCATCTCCCTCCTCTGGACACTCTCCAACAGTTTATGTCCTTTTTGTACTGTGATACCCTGAACTGCACACAGTACTCGAGGTGAGGCCACACCAGCACAGAGTAGAGCAGGACAATCACTTCCCTCGACCGACTAGCAATGCCATGCTTGATGCTATTAGACAGCATAAATACTCAGCAGTACAGGGACAGGGTACTCCTTTGAAGGCTCAGACCATTTTTTCCATTGTGCTTCCACAATCTGTACAGCAAGAGCTGTGCCTCTCCACACCCTTTGCATTTCTCAAAACCCAGACAGAGACTGTCTCCAAAGTGGTGGTGAGTTCAGACACCAAGGGAATACATAAAAATAATAATAATAATATAAAAAAAAGATACATGGATAATAGCTGAGTTTCAAAGCCGTGTCTGTCTGCCTTAATAGTTTAAATGTGTTTTGGTGTTGATATGTGCGTAGGAAGGAAGGAACAAAATAATTTTGAAAGGGTATAACAGCAATAAGGTGATTGTAAGGGAACGTAATTAAAGAAATGTGAGGCTGTGAGTGCTAATACAACACTATCCCCTGAAAGGGGAAGTGGACATGCAAAGTTGTTGTCTCATGTAGGATCTTATAAACTGAAGCCAAGAATTTGACTACACAATGAGTACATCAGCAGCCCAAGGATGCTTTTCTCCAGCAGACAAAAGCCAGACACAGTGGGGCTTGCTACACAGCTTTCTGTCACTACTACATGTCAGCTGCATTATTTCTGTCTTCATGATACGTTATTAAACTGATCATCATCACAGGATTTTTCATCATGTAAAACTTTTCATTCTCAGCAAAAAGTTATTCATTGCTCATGGTTCTTTAAAGGAGTAGAGCAAGATGTTTGAGGCTGAAGGGACAATCATGATATCGAAGTACTGGAACACAGAGGAATTGTGGTAGATCCTATAAGTGAGCTGGTGTATTTGTGATGTGAAATGGAGCAAAAAACTTCATGCTAATCCTGATGGTCCTCCTCTTTACACTGAGATGCATAAGTGCATATAGCCAAAAATACTGAGATCACATGATTTCTTCATAGTCAAAAACCACTAGGGTTTGGGATCCAGATAAAAAGACAGCCCATCTGGACCTTAATTTGCTTTAAAGTGAAAAATAATCACTTATAATTTTTAAATTGATTTATGGACAGAATTTTTCAACACTGAATGCTGGTTTCAGTGTCAGCTTACTTAAGTAACTAAATATTTGAAATGCATCAGCATATTACAAGTGCTGGCATTCACAACAGGTTATTCAGCTTTCCCAAGAGGTGTGACTGTCCTTTTGGCTGAGTTTACTTTCAGATACTCAGTTAGGATGGATTTAATCAAATGAAATAGGTGCCACTCTTCACACATATATTTAAAATAAGCTCTTTGCTACCTGTGATGGGGGAGACACACATCTGAGCCTTTTCTACAGAAATTGCCTAATTTTTCTAGTGCTTTTGTTTCTTACCTTCATATTAAACAATGCTATTCTTTCCTCTGTAAGAGTCTAATGAGGAAATCACTCTTGTACTTCGTAGGCTCTGTGCTTTGGTTTCAGTGACAGTAGGTTAATCCTGTCTCTTGGATTACAGTTTAACTGCCTGTGACTGTCCTGTAAAATCTGATATTTTCTCTTTGTAAATAAAATTTTCTTCTCTGGAATATTATTTAGCTCTTTGAAGACACTTTGAAAACTGCTGGCACTGAGAAGATGCTCTCCAGATTTCTCTTCTAAACTGCTCTGTACCAAATACAGACACCTTTTAGGAAGGTCATCTGTGCCCTGGGAAAGATTCATAATCCTTTCCTGCTCAGTTTCTTCTCCCTTTCACATAAAGGCAAGACAGAGTCATCTGCTGGTTGCATTTTTTCCCTTCTCTCTTTGTTTGTCACTGGAGATTATCAGTAGGCCAAGAGGAGTGGTTAAGTTACTTCCCCTAGCTCACAGAAACAGAGTGCCAGTTCACCCTAAGGTACAGGTTATGAGTCTGATGTCCCCGCTCCAGGAAGCCAGCCACAAAACACCTGTTCAGCACATGGCCACATCAGCCATGATGTGCTCTGTCATGCACAAAAGAGTTTCACGTGCCAGCTGGATGGGGGACACAGCACATGTTGGCAAGTGGAAGCTGAGTGAGAAATGCCTGGCTCTATCTTAGGTATGAAGCCTGACACAGCAGCACACTCACAGTGCCTGAATGTTTTACTCCTATTAGAAATCTCCATCCCTTTCTTTAAGCCCATTTATTTTAGGGAACATTTGTCATGCTGGTGCAACCAGAGGGCAAGTTGTGCTCATGTAACAAGCCAGGGGAAGTTTCATGCCATGTTCCACCATACACTCTTTGTTCTGCTCCCTTCTCATCTCAGTGACAGCTGGGGCCCAGGCAAAGCCTACTATTCATGTGGAAATATGTGGTATTTTTAGCCAGATTTCCTAAGAATATGAGAATTATGAGATCATGTTCTCCATGTGACCTTCAGTGTTTGTAGGGAGGAGGACCATCATATATATATATCTATATATACACACACATATATATACACACACATATATATACATATATATATGACATCCTGGTAAAAATAAAAAATAAAAAATAAAAAATAAAAAATAAAAAATAAAAAATAAATATACATTCACAACAATTTTTACCTGTTTTTCAACCTCAACTAAATCAGACAAAAGGTTGGAGAGCTCTGAAATATCATGTCCAATGCATTCTCTGAGAAAGAGATTCTACGAAGAGGAAAGTATAAACCATATTAAAAGCAGCACATCTAATATGAGACATCAGAAAATCTGCAGGGTTTCTCTTCCCTCTCCCCTCCATCCATGGGACACAAATATACAGGAAAACAAAATTCATTAGTCCTGATGCTCATTGAATACTTTTTTTGGTAAGGCTCAGAGTGAAACAAGGATTATCTCACTCAACATCCCTTCTAGTTTCACTTCAGTATATAAATAATATCGACAGACAAGAACTGACCCCTGAAAGGTGTCTAATCACCAATACAGAGGAAAAGGGTGTCAGTATGGCACCATTTCATACGTTTTTTGCTCTCAGTTTGCCAAAGCTATACTACTATGAAGGCTTAAGGCTTACACCATGGCTGTTGTTTTTGCTTTTTACAGCATTTTTTTTCGGTGTTTTCACACTTACTAATGTACTGGTGGCAGAGGGATGAACTGATGGCACTGCGTCATCTGCAGATCTCCATATATAGCTGGTTACCTGTCCGTACACAGGAAAGGTACTTATTATATTTGTCATTTAAAACACAGAAGTAACATAGGACATCTATCAGACCTGACAGTCATCACTGACACATACTAAATAGGTAATGCACCAAAGAACCAACAATGTTGATAATGGGTAACTGGGCAATTTAGAAAAAGATTAGGACTCCCACCCCACTCAGTTTGAAGCTTTAACCTGACATCACTGCTTCTCCAATATGTTAAGAACTTGTGCCCTACCAAATGCCTAAATCTTGATAATCTAAGACTGACCTGGCAGTTAAATTAAACATCCCACTGTCTTGAAAGAAATGTCCTTGCTGCATACTTATAAATTCTGCGAAATTCCATTAATGACTGTAAGCAATATGCTTAGGTTTCATGCTATGAAAATCCCTCAAAATAGACTGCAAGGCAATGGGCAATTTGATGCCCTTGTAAACTTTTTAAATTTTCTAACCCATGCTTGTTTTGCAAATCTAAATTTATCATAAATTACAAATTTGTGTCAAAAAGACATTTCCGTTTGTGTTTTTTTCCCTTGTCCTTACTCTGAAATTAACTTTAAGTTTGATCAATTCAGTGGTTTAATTAGCTAATAGCTACTTACAATAGTTATGAAACATCATCACGAGTTTCCATTTTAATCCACTATGTTGCTTAGAAAATACTGAAAAAAAAAAAAATGATAACTTTGTATTATGCTACGGTTCTTCAAACAGGCTATGGAGTCTGTGAAAGATTTTCAATGAATACAGGTTTTATTTCTTGGTTCAACATGGAAAGACATAGATAATAGTTACACAACTCTTCACGAAAGAACAATTTGTGATCCAGCAGCACAAATTGACTCGGTCTTAGTACCATGCTACTCTGATTTCAGAGCTTTTGGATCAGAGCTCTGGTTTATGGATCATGGTAGTGACTCGAACCACAGGCACATTAAGCTGATGTTTTTCTGCAAAAGATCATGTAGAACAGGCCTAAAAATGAATGGAGCACTTTGCTTGCCACCACCTGGACAAAGCGGAAAAGCTGGCTACAAAAAAGGTGATTCCTCATTGCCTGACAGTGATGTGGGGAGATTTAAAAGTCAGGTTGGCAAACAGCCCTTGTCCATATTGCATTGTTTGAATAGCTACCTAACTTCCCATCTTTGACACTGGTTTCAAATACGTAAGTATGTTTTTTGTTTATTTGTTTGTTTGTTTTTTAATGAAAGAAGGAAAATGAAATGTCAAAACTTTTAGATTTTCTTTTATCTTGAGTAAGAATGACTGAAACAAAAAAGAACAGCTCTAGAAAGCTACACAGATCTGTTACAAAGGAAGACTTCTTTGTAAGAGAAAAAAAACGGGAATGTAGAGAATGCTAAAAGTGTGAAGAGTAATGGTATCAAACATGCAGATAAGAAGAGAGCATGAAAAAAAAAAAAGAATATTTGTTAGGGAGAAGAGACTAAATTGTGTGGAGGTTTTATTAGAATGAGTCACAATTGAGCAATTATGCCTTAGAGGTGTTCCTTTGATTCATGAGAAGAAGCTGGGAGGTTCCAAAAATGAAGACCAAGAATTTATGAAGGAAAATACCAAAAGTTCATATTTTCAAATTTAAGTGAATATATCAAATGTTCTGATATTTGTAGCATTCTACTGGGATGTTATCTTTCATACTAATATGTAGACATGGATGTTCCATCATAAAACCACTGAGGTCATTTCTCCAATACTGTATTTGGATGCTTTATACCTAGTTGATTGCTCAAAGATATTTATCTAAACTTTTCTTAAACTTTTCCAAGAAAGGATATTTCATGCAATCCTTAGTCTGCTTCTGTATTGCCCAAGTCTACTCCTGTATCTCCTTACATGTTTTGGTATGAATCACTGATGAACTGGGGGAATTGTATTAACTAGCTATACATCCATGTTGGATGAAAAACTGCTGGAATATGTTTTCATTTTCTTATGTTTCATCTTCAAACTTTTTAAGTCTAAAATTGCCTTTGCTGTCCCAAGGGCTGTAGAGGAGCTCTCTTCTTGTGGTCATTATATCCTGTTAGATAAAGCTAACAGAGGCCTGGTATTAATTATCATTGACACTTTAAAGACTCTTGCACTTTTTAACTTTCTTTATTTGAGGGATTGCTGATAGAGGGAAAGCAAAAACGAAACAAAATTTAGACAGACTAGTATGCAAACCTCAGGGAAGAAGTAGGATTCCACCTGAAATTTGGGCAAGCATGCAGTAGTGGAATGGGAACACTCAGCAAAATAACTGTCCCTGCTCCTTTGGGAAGTCAGACAGCAAGATACAGCATTGTCAATTGAATGTTGTAGGACACGGTGAGCAGTTGCCATCCAAAACACCTGCCTTGCACAACTGCCTTTCCCATCAATGCTCCAGACTCCCCAGAGACAAACCTCCAAGATGCTCTGACAGGTGTAGTTAGAGATACACAGGAGAGTTAACACTATGCCAGTAAGTAGCACAAACACAGCACCATGAGAGAATTACTGCTGAATCTCATGATCTACACAAGTGTGGTATGCCCACCAACACCCAGGCCTGTGAAATCCGTTTGTCATATTTCCAGGAAAATGTTTCCAATCCTTTAAAGTTTCCTGCACTTATTGGAGATTTGGTTTTTGTGGCATTTATGTCCATTTATGTAACTTCTGTAAATCTGTTGCTAATTGTTGTATTTGCTTCTTTATTCCATTTGTCCGATGCCCCTTGAGTGGTTTTAATAAAATTACATATTATGACTAACTTTTGCTGTCCCCCATCAGAGAGTCATTTTAAGTCTCAAATAAAGGAAATCTGTCAACTAGAGCCCAAGCCTTTATTCCTTAACACATCCAAATTGTGCATCCTGCTCATTGATGTATTCGGAATCCTTCAGGATGTAGGTGAGTCTTCAGGAGGGGCTAGATAATGCTGACACTGCATGCTGGGAAGCCTTTGCATCCACAAGGTAGTGAAAACTTCCACTCAGTTGGGACATAAGTGAAGTGCTGAGACCCAATGCTGAGACCCAGAGATTTGCAGAGGAAAGGCTCTCACGATGCATTCAGCAGTTGGAGCATACCTGTACATTCTAAGAAATGTATGAGGGCAGAAAAGCAATTTATGGTTTAAGGTAGCCACTGATGGAGGATTTTACAAATAAAGTACCTTCCTGGATAGATTACTGAATAACTCAGCTACACCCAAAATTCTAATTCATAAATAATAATAACAATAATAATTGTATATGAGCATCTTTTGTGCTCATTGTTATAAAACCAATTGTTATAAAACCAATAAAACTAATCAGTGATAGTTTTCTGTAACCAGAAATAGCTTTGTACTGAGTAAGGCTATTCCAGCAAAAGCTAATCCACAAGTAGCTAATCTTTTCTGTTTCTTCATTCTCTTCTTTATGAAGCAAAATCTGCTTGGCACTGCCACAGCTGGCTTCCAATATAAAGCTGTAAGATCTCACACAGACATGCAATAGTTTCTGTGTATTCAAAGATGTCAGCAGATTTTGGGGTAATGCACGGTTCCTGCTATATTGGCTAACACTGATTTGACAATGCCATGTAGAAGAGCCCATAGTGGATAAGGTAGATGTGGCTTAAAGGAGGCTGAAGCCCATGAAGAGACCCTTCAGGAGCAGATTCTGGCCAGAGCTGCAGTCTGTGGGGAACCCATGTTTGAGCATTTTACTCCTGACAGAGGGCCTCCATGCTATAGACCTATACAGGAGTTCTTGGAGAACTGCAGCCTGTGGGAAGCCCACGCAGTTTGGAAAGACGGCAGCCCATGGGAGGGATCCACATTGGAACAAGGGCAGAGAGTGACCATGAAGGAGAAGCAAAGAGGCAACACTGTGGACTGACCACAGCCCCTGTTCCCCATTCCCCTGCACCACTAGGGCTGAGGTGTTTCGCTATTAGTTTCTCGCTGACCTACTCTGTGAGCAACAAGGAATAAATTATATTAATCTCCCTTATGAGTTGTTTTTCCCTCTGATGGTAATTGGTGAGTGATCTCCCCGTCCTTATCGCAAATTCTGAGCTTTTTTAATCATATTTTCTCCCCCTTCCTTTGAGGAGGGGGAATTAGAGAAGTATAGTGGTGGTGCTGAGCTGCCCATAGGTGTTAAATCACCTCAACAAGCTAGAGGAAATCATAGAATCACTGAATATCCTGAGTTGGAAGGGTCACACAAGGATCAGGAAGTTCAACTCCTGGCTTCCCACAGGACCAACCAAAAGAACAGACACTGTGTGTGAAAGCAGTATCCAAACACTTCTTGAACTCCAGCAGGTTCAGTACCATGACTACTTTCCTGGGGAGCCTGTCCCTGTGCCCAACCCCCCTCTGGGTGCAGAACCTTTTGCTAGCACCCATCCTAACCCTCCCCTGTCCCAGCTCCATGCTGTTCCCTCAGGTCCTGTCACTGTCCCCAGAGAGCAGAGCTCAGTGCCTGCCCCTCCGCTCCCTTCGTGAGGGAGCTGCAGGCCGCCATGAGGCCTTCCTCAGCCTTCAGTCCTCTCAGATTCAGAGGACTCATGGGAAGGCCCTGCCAGGGGCAAGGTATAAAGCATGAATATGAGCCTGAAAAGTACAAGGGACAATCCCACAAAACCATGGAAGGCAGTGAAAGAAATAAAACTCAGGTCATCTGCAGTGAAACTTTATTTCTCTGCAGAGAAGGATGGCTGATGTTAGCAACTTTAGAGAAGTGGCTAAAAAAAATGGAGCCTATAATGAACTTTCAGGTACTTTTGCAAAGAGAGGCTTTGCAGGGTAACTTCTGTGCAACTAGGGAATAATTTTCTGAAATACATCATGATTGCTTAGGAAAGCTTCTAACAAAAATACAAATGAAATATGTGGGACAAACTGATGTAATTTCTTCACTTGACTTCAATATACAGGGAAATCACATAAAGAAGACAGGGGAAATGGACGAAAACCTATGGGACTATAGAAGATTTCCAACAGAAAGAAATCATATAATGAGAATGACAGCCAGGTATGTACTGCAACAAAAGTATATAGTGTGTTTCAGGAACTATGTATAAGAAGTTTTTAAAAAATAAGAAACACTTTGGACAACAAAATGGAGCTTTGGGAATAGCATGGGGTGAGAAACCCCATTATGGAATAAAGCAGTGGGCTAACAGTAGCGAGTACTGAAGATGCACTGCTCAGTGAACGTTTGATCAAACTGGTAATAGCTGCTAGCATTTTATGTTAATGATGTGGCTTTCTGCACAAAAATGAGTGAAACAGAATCCTTTCAAGTCTAAATCATGCAAGGGAAGGAGGGAATAGTCCTATTTGAGAAGACCTGAATTTCCAAGATTGAGATTGGAGAGCAAACACAACTTTCTGCCAGGTGCAGTAAAAAGAACAATTTCAAGAGGCTCTAGAGAAACAAACTTACTGCTGATATGCCCATAGGAAACATATGCTGTACAGTTATTCACGCACATGCAATTTCTAAAGGGAGCTGAACGTACCTTGCAGAAGGTTCCTTACACAAATCTAAGCCAGTCAAAAACACTATGTAAGTATGGTACTTGGCTTTTGAGAAAGCATTTGGACTGATCAATTAAGTGTTTTTAGGAATAGGATGACATTTAGTAAGATGAAACACAAAGTTTTGTGTGTAGAGACTATGGTAATTCTGTCCCTGTAAGGGCCACATCCATCCTTGGAGGGTTTCAAGAATGGATAAAGTCCTGGACTGAAATTATTGTTGACACTGCTTTAAACAGAGTTTGGGCTACAGGTCCCAGGATCTCTTTCAACCTGAATTATCCTCCTACAAAACAAGAAGCCAATTCAACCATTGGTAGCACATCATGTGTGCTCTTTAGAAACCCAAAAGTCAGGAAGACAATAATGTTACTTTTTTGTAAATCATTCATCAGTCATGAGCAAAAAATATATATATCATAAAGCCTAAAATACTGAAAAGAAGGAAAAAATCAGAAACACAAGAACTCAGTAAACATTCCAGACAGAGTCCAACTATTGAATCAGAAGGTAATTTTCTATCTACATTTGCTTAAAATCTCTTTCAATGTCTTTTTATTTTTTCTTAATATATTTAACACAGAGAAAAACATTAGATATTAGGATCCTGCAATCAGGAAAAGAGATTTGCAAGATCAGACTACAGATAAACCAGAATAGGTTCAACTCTTCTCTTATTCCTGTAAATGTAGACTAATGCAAACAGAAGGAAAAGAATGTCTTTAGTGCATAACCTCATTAAAAGATGTTAATGATCTTATTCTTTAAAATGTTGTCACTTGTCTTTCAGGTGACCTTTTTTAAGAGATGTCATTTAGCAGGTATTGGAAGAAAAGTGAGAAATATCACAGATGCTGTAAGCAACATGCGGTGCTCAAGCTACATGTTGATCAAAAATATAAACAAGCTGGGTGAAAACTAGTGCCTCTACTTTGTGGATTCCACCACTGGTTTGACTGGCAGATACATACCCTGCTTGCATGCAGAAGCAAGAGTTTATGATTTATTCAGATTACAAAAACATTTGAATTAGCATACAATCAACTAAATTTCTTAAACAATATAGGCATTCTGAACTGCAAGATGGGAATATAACTTCTAATAGATTATCTCCATGATGATGTTTTGTTATAATGTCTTACCCCACGCTTAAAATTCAGGAAAAGTTTTGAGTTTCCTGATTATCCTGTAGTAAGTGAAATATGATGAACTGATAAACCTAAAACTCTGGGGTTTCTTTATATTGGCAGAAAACATTGTAGTCATTATATGTCCAATGTAGTGATCTTTGCTCAGAAGAAAGAGAAAGAAAGTAAGGAAAGAGGAGGAGAGGGGAGGAGAGGGGAGGCGAGGCGAGGCGAGGCGAGGAGAGGAGAGGAGACCTGGCATGTTAACATATGGAAAAATAGGCAGAAAATTCATAAAGCATATTCTACTGACAGTAATGATAACTAGTATTAAAAATAAATAAATAAATAAAAATTACATAACATTTTCACTGTTCTATTAGTTGAAGAAGGAAACTGAAAACTTAATTTTTTTTTTTCATTTTTTTTTTTCCCACCACTTGTTTAAAGTCAAAATTAACTAGAATCTGGACTGAAATTCTAATCTGACGTTCTAAGCAAAAAAAAAAGAAAAGTACAGAGATAAAAATATTTACCCACTGGTCATACTCTGTCCCTCTCTGATATTTTGAAGGCATATCTGAAGAGGAAGTGGGAGCTTTTTGGAGCTGACTCGTTTCTGGTTTAAGATGGTCAGTTGGTGATGTCAGTGACTGGCTGTGCTGCTTCATGCCAGGTGCCTACCATCATTTTAGTGAAACAAGCTAAAGTAACATCTGGACTTATCAAAGTAATATCTTTTACTTCACAGTGCTTTACTCTTACCAAATCAAAATGTGCTGGGAGGAAACAATCCTTTGAAGTCAGCAGGAGTTTTTGCCATGACTCTCAATTGAACCAGGCTTTTATGCTTTCTCTTTCCCCAGTTTCTTCTTCCTTTGTTACAGTGTCACACCTTTCAGATCTGCCACTGTGCTTCATATCATCACTCTCGCTGTTATGATAAATATGCAACAGCATCTGCAGTACACTGCAGTGATACTACAAAGTAACTGTAGCCTCTCCATGAAGGAGCTTACAAGGACTTTCTACATGTCTTGTCCCTAGCTAAGATTGTATATAATTCTTACCTTCCATAAGAAATGCTCCAACACAGCAAAAACAAGAAAAAAGAAGCTGCTACGCTTAGTAGTATACTCAGTTGCATACCATACAGTATTAATATAGGTGGGAGGCAGGGAATGTGTTGCTTTAATATTAACTATTAACCATGCATTGGCCAGAATATCAGCAAGTTGTCAGGGAAGAGACGATGAAAACTAGAGATGATTAAAAGAAAAGAAAGAATCAAATGTGGAATAAGAAGGACAGGAATTAAATCTTAAGCCTTATTTTCAATAAATTTCACTTGATATATATGTATGACATGGACAAAGACTGGTGTTTCTGCTGAAATTTGGTCTGTCAGGAAATGCCCAATTAGTACACAGGAAAGATCCTTCAGTAGGAATGTCTTGTTTGCAGTAAATAAGATGTCATGGTCATGATAGCATCCTGTTTATCTTTCCACTTTTTGACCTGATTCATGATGACAACAACAAAACAATAATTTGAGAATTGTCATAAATTGGGAAATGTGGATTCTTTCCCAACTGTAATGACAAATTTCTCTGTTGTAATTGCCAAAATTAACAACTTTCATAATTAGGAAGTCTGTTGCATAATTTGCTGTTGAGAGTATCTGGCATCTTATCTCTACTGAAATGGGAAGAAACAAATTTCCCTCTACAGTATATGATATGGACAAGAACTGACTGATATAAGACAGGTGACTGTAAGAGTTTCAAGCATAGCTACTATAACCAAAAGAAAGTCTTATGACTTTATCAAAGCTCACATATTTCAAATCACTGGCAAGTTTTTAAGTTTATTGAGATATCCGAGCAACCTGGATGGACTGCAGAGAGTTGGACTCTGTCTCTTAGTGAAGAATGTTTCCAGTAACTGAAAGTACATATATATATTTATTTATTTATTTCAATTAGAAATTATTTATTTTCATCTCAAACTGCCTAATCGATTTTCTATGACTACAACCTTGTATCAACATAGTAGTTCCCCTAGTTGTTAATTCTGCAGTATGACCCAGGAAGAGGTTACTCATAATTTCCCTAATCTCTGGACTCATAAAAAGCAGCTTCTGGTTGGCCCATTTGCAGCTCATTAAACCTGTACCTGGTTTTAGTCAATCTATTTAGGAGCTTTGAGGAGAAGATTAGTACAGAACTACACCATTAAACTTCTATTTCTCAGAAGGTTTCTTTCCTTTTCCAATTGTTTGTGTGGATCTTGACTGCTTTTAACAATAATCTATCTAAAATTTATTAATTGCCTAGTCAGTTATTTCCTTCTACTGTTTCCCCCAAGATTACAGTATGGCTAGGGCTTTTCTGTTTTGTTTGCTTGGCTTTTTCCTTGTGCCTAAATCGATGTCATAGACATTAGAGAAAGAACAGACTTCATAGGTCGCCTATCCTATACTAGTCTGTTGAAGGCTACCACATAATCCATTTCAGAAAGAGATCAAGCCCTGCCTTGCCACCAATTAGGTTTTTCTTGTATTTATGCTGTTCCAGAGCTTCACTCCTCTGATGGTGAGACAATTCTTTCGTAATTTCACATCTAAGTTTATAATGCAGGTTGTTGTTTTTTTTTGTTTTATTTTGTTTATTTTTTACTTATTTTTTCCAACATATTTTGAGTTGAAATTGTTTTTTTTCCCATGCTTGTATTTACTCACTCCCCTGTACGCACAAGAAAGCAACCTCTCTTATAAAATGGGACTTTTATTCCTCCAAGCACCCCTAATAATCCTGTTCTTCATAGTTCTTTCCCTTTTTCATGAACAAAGCTCTCCAGAATTGAACACAGCACTCAAACTATGGTTTACACAGATGTTTTGTCAATGACTTTGGTTCTTCTCTAATTTATTGCAAATTCCCTATGCACTACTGTACATGTGCCTTTTTAGTAACTGTTTTGCATTGACAGCACGTAGTCCACTTGTACAGTACAAATGTTGTTAGGTCTTTCTCAACAACATTTCTAACTGTTAAGCTCCTGGTTGCTACCAGATATTATTATTACTGTTTCTTTAGGCTATTTGGTTTCATCCCATCTCTTCAGGTCCTCAAGGTCCTCATACTCTTTAATGTGATACTGTGCCACATTAGTGATGCCTTAGCTTCAGGTTATTAGGATATTTTTTTTAACATATACCTAATATTTGTCCACAGAGAGCATCCAAATGGACACCTTTAAACAAGATCAAACTGTTTAATTCCATCTGTGACTCCTGCCTCTTTAATCCTTAACTTTTCACATGTGACTTCTGTGGCCCCTCTGTAAACCAGTTTCTTAACTGCTTTATAGTTCCTGCAAAGATGCTTAAACCCAAGGTAGGGATAGAGAAGATGCAGATAAACTAAATTTTGTAGATAATACAACAAAATATTATAGTACTTTAGCATTGGGTAATCTTAAAGTTCCATTTTCTACATTTTTTATTTGTTACCATCTCTTTCAAGACCAAAGCCAAATCAAAACAGTGAATCTACTTAGGCCCATTGATGCCAGTATGACACTGTTGGAAACTAAATTCATCTGAAGCTGTACTGTGCCATTGAAATGCAATGGACCATTCAGAACTTAAGCCCCTTTACATCTGCAAAGCGTAGGCATACATTTAGGTACTTCACAGGGGAAGATGGTGACAGACACTGAAGTAAAAATTGAAAGCCAAAAACTCTGCTTGGCTGCTGGATAATCCTGTAAGTAACTCTAGTTAAACACCAATTCAATAACATGCCAGAGAAGATTCTGAAGCTGCAAATATAATTCAGGACACCCTGTTCCCAAGAGAGACTTGTCAGCATTGCAATGCAAAGGCTAATAGTGCCTTATATCAGTTCTCTGGTGGAATGAACCAGAACTTCTTTTCTATTCTTATATTTTTAACATAAAAAAATTCATAGGTAGCATAATGCCATCATTAATTCCAATACTTAATTTCAAAATACGTCTTACAAAGAGCTTTTTGTTGTGTTTGTTGTTGTTGTTGTTGTTTGTTGTTTTTTGGGGGGTGGTTAGGGTATGGCTTATGTGAGTTTTCCTCCATTGTACATGTTATGTTGCTAAGTGACATTTGGCAATGAATAGTACATGTTGCTCCTGTTTCTCTGAGCCAGCAGCATTTTGTTACTATATTCCAGATGTCAGGGTAGTGAGATGTCATCCCTATAAGGATCTGCATTTGAACTGGAAGAAAATGAATGACTGGCAGTGTCTTCAACAGCTTTCTTGGTATCAAAACTGTGATATATTGTTAGTTATAAAACTCATTTTATTGGCAGCTTCTGAATAGAATTTGTCAAAGCCTTTAAGATGTTTTATATGTTTTGAATAATGGAACCAATTCAAATTTACTTTTAAAAGACACATATTTTCTGAAATAAACAAAAAGAGAATCTTCTCAGTCATGTTTTTTAAACTTCCTCTTTTCTGTGTGAAAAAAAAAATAAATAAAATTAGAAATTCATAAAAACATTCACACACTACAACACAAACAATCTATTGAAGAAGGCTTATATTTCATAACCATATGCTGAAAATAACTAAGTAGGTAGATATTTTCGTTCTGTCAAATTTTATATATTATAACTATCTCATACTGTGAATTTGCTCCTTATCCAAATACAAAGTATTCAATTTTTCCAGCTTTTAAGTGACTTAAAAGCCATGTCATATATATTGTGCAATTAATAACTTCTTAATGTATTAAAAAAAAATAAAAAAATGCCTTTTACATTGTTACATTGATTTTTTTTTTATTTTTTTTTTTTTTTGCATTACAGCTATGGAACTACCACAGACCCTGAATAAACATGGCCAAGCAGACCCTGAATAAAAGCAGACCAAAAAAAAGTGGTGAAAGTGTTACTCAAGAACCTTAAGTTCTTGGTTCATATCCTCATACAGGAAAAGAAAAGAATTTCAATAAAATGCCATCCTGCATATACTTGGAATAGGTCACTTCAACCTGCTGACTCTCTCTGTTATGCACTGGTAATGCAGTCTCCTTGCTCTTCAAGTCTTCATGAATACTATTCTTCAGTCTTTCATGGGAGGTGCAGCTTTCCTTAGGCTTTCTCATGCTGTCCTCCTAGTGCAGACATTTCATTATTTAATGCCTGTGTCATCCACAGGCATGTTACAGGTGTCAAACCTTCAGGTAAACTTTAGGTTTGATGCAAGAGTCAGGACAATCAGACAAGTTCCCATGACGTTTTCAGGACTTAAAAATCCAAAATGTGTGCTTAGCTTGGCACCCAAAAAGCAGGTCTTGTGAAGTTCATCTTATAGATCATGGGCATGAAGTTGATTATATGAATATGCCTGTTTTGCCAGATTCTGGTCCCTTTGCTGTAAACTATCTGAGAATACATAACTTGGTGGAAACGGCTTCATGCCAAATGCATCAGGGAGTCTTCTTTTGCTTTGTGTTGCATCTAGATCTCTAACAGATGACAAACATATCCATATCTCTTTGATCACTACAAAAACAATTGTATTTGTTTAAAATCTATTACAGGGCAATAAAAGAGTATTTTAAATGTACTCAGTCCAAAATCTTATCAGGAGGGAAAGTGGAATGAACCATTTACTTCATGCTCTTTTGCTATAAAAAGTCTTGTTTCTGGAGAGTAACTGTGCTTAAGAGAGCAAGAAGGTACATAAATTGACCAATTTAGCAGCACTGGTCAGATTAGGGATGCAGTAAGAAATTCTTACTTTCCTGATTTAGTAAGAGATTAAATGTTCTGTTTTCCTGGAAAAGCAACGACATAATTAAGTGAAGAGAATACAAATTAATGGTTTAAGAAAAGAAGGGGAAGAAAAAGGATTTATTTTTTGAAACTGTGCAACTGTGCTTGCAAAGCAAATTACTTTTTAAATTTATTTTTTAAAATTTTATTTTATTTTAATAAATGCTTTTAAGGGATTGATATTATGTAGCTCACTATAGAGAACCTGTCATAATTTGTCCAGGTGTTACAATCTAAAGGGTCAGGCTGTGAGATGTTGGCAACAGCTGTAAGCTTACTTTTCTAACAAACCACAGTAAAAGTCACTAGTCAATGTCTTCTCCTTCTTCTTGTGCACAGATGTGAAAATCCTGGAGCCTCTTGTGAAAAGCCTGATTCCTTTTCTCCAACTGTGGAGATTCTCACGTTCTGCTAACTAGACTCAATGGTTTAGTTACTGGCATCAGCCAAAAAGATGGCCTAATTCTGATAGCTGACAATTCCTAAGGAAATCTAGAATAACGTCTTGCCCTTACAGGCAAGATTGGTCCCTAATTCACCTTGGAGAATAGTCTTTTTTTCCTTGGATTCTTCTGTTTTAGGGGCAAGTTTCTTTTGACATTTTGTCAAAATTTTTACTTTCCAATTTCATAATTGTAGCCTACAATACAAATAAAGAGCAGATCTTGGCCAACCTCTTTGAAAGATTTTGTTCTGTTTATGGATTACCTTTATGCTGCAGTGAAGCAAACCATTACATATGTGTAAATGCCTGTAGGCAATGAATAAAGTAATGTTAGCCTAATGTTAGAGTTGGGTTGCTGATTTCTCTCCAGGTTGCTGTTTTTACAAAGAAAAAAATTAGGTCCAAACCCTGACCCCACTGGGGGTCAACTCCTCATTACCATGAAGTCCATAGAGCTAATAGAGTTTTAGTTATACTGTGGGAATTAAATGGAATAAGTATACTATGGATGTCCAATGGAGAAACTTCATATATAGTATTTATCAAGGCTTTGATCTGTTAACATCCCAAAGAGGAGACTGTATTCAACTGGAAAATACCCTAAAAATAGACTAAGGTGATCTATACATAGACAAATATTATTTTTTTCAGGCTTTGCAACCACCTGGAAATCACACAAGAGACTTTGCATCAGTCTATAAGAACTGTGTTAATTTAAACTTTGTCTAATGTGTTTTCTAGGTGTGAGAGTTAATATATTATACTATATTTGAATTTTATTAATGTTATTTAAATAACTACTGGAAGAAATTGCTTATAGCTTGTAACTACTGTAAATATTGTTGCTTTGTAAACAAATGCCCCATTCCTCAATAGAGATGTAATCAAGTGGGGACCATATGAGTCAATGCAATAATTATACCTCCACCAAAATGTAGATGGTCATTATTTTTAGAATTCAACTTTTCCATCCCTTGAGAACCTTATTCCTACATCCTAAATCAAAATCACCAAACACATCCCAACAGTTTATTCTTTAAATATACCCTTCGTTCCTTCAATACTGACAAAAAGAACATTGCTTCAAAGCTGAGCCAAAAACCAAAACAGTACATATTCCAAAAGTGAAGTGAGGGAAATAGATTCTTGTTCAGGAATTTGTCCAAGTAGAATTGAGTGCAGTACAGCTGCAACATAATAAAAAGCAATGCTGGAATCCATGGCTAGCCTTTCCTCTGTGTTACAGTCAATGCCAGAGTTCTTAACTCTTCAGAGACTTGGAAGATGTAGTGCAGTGGTCAACTAGACATTAAACCCTAGAATACTATGTAAGGGGCTATGTAAAACCCATGCAAAGCTCACCTACCCCTTCAAAACCAATCAAAAAAATAAAAAATCCAGATAGCATTAATAGGTTGAATAAATTACAATAACTCAACCAAATTCAACGATAAGAAAGAGTCAAAGAGAGGAGAGAGAGTCAAATAGAGATGTAGGCATCAATTTTGTTTGAGTTTATAATTCTGAAATGTAATTGTTTGGCATGTTTGGCTATCGTGCATGTCACCACACAAAATGAAATAGGATAGTGCTTTCTCACCATGGGACTTCTTAATTTATTCCCCACTTGGTGAAAATTACTTTGGATTGGTTTACCCTGTAATGGTGGTTATGTTCCAAGGCATTTTGAAAAAGTGAAAAACCAGAGTAAAGAAAATAGATTTCAGTTGGAATGGCATGTTGGGTTGTTTGTTCTGTCCTTTGATTGTGGCTATTTAGTTAAGGCATCAGCTCCTTTGGTCTGCTTTTCTGTAGCATGCACTTCTTGTGGGAAAGCTATCTCAAATAAGTGAATGTTTTTCTTTGATCAAAAAAGTGATGAAATACGTGGCCATTCTGACGTATTCTGAGTCTAAGCTCCCCAGCACAACTATTGATCAAACCCTGTCCATCACTGTCATAACTCCTAAAGATAATTCAGAACCCTGGCACAAGGTTGTTCAGAGGAAAACCTATTGATTCAATTAGTTGAATTGGTGTTAGAATTAATTTCATCTGAGGACTTGTGATATTCGAAATTCCATTTATAAGATATTTTATGGCATCTATACTGACCTTTAGGTATAATTTCAATATTCTGGTTTTGACATATATTTTTTTTGTAATTATTTACCACAAAGACACATGAATGAGAGAAAATCACCATTAGGACTAGACAGAAGTATTTAAACAAAATTTTCTGATGAAAAAGAAACAAGATATGTTTTTACTACAACTCAGCTCAGGTATTCCACATAGTTCTGTCATAGACAAGATGCTGTGGAAACATATAGAACACTTGCAAGTCTAGTGTACATAGTCTTTACATGGACTATTTCTGTGGCTGGCTTTCAGCAGTCTTTAACTAATCAGAAATTAGTGGGAATTACAGTCCCCAAGAAACTGAGAATTGCCTTCCAAAATAAGTTATGGATATGAAGGAATATGGAAAAAAGTATTGACTGAAGATGATGTAGCTTTATTCATGAGAAAAAGCAGACAAGAGTAAGCTTTGATCTGCTATAAAATATAAATGTGGGTCAAGAGGATGGTGGGACAATGGGGTACCAAGCTTCATAGGAATTTGGACATACTTCTTTTGGAATTGCTATTTGTTCCTTAATCATGTAGTGGGTCTTGGTGCAGAACTCAGTCTGTCAGGGAAGTAACTGTGGTGTGCAGTGACGCTATAGTTTTGTGCTTCAGAAATGTCCTTGTGTTCACTTGTTGAGACTGTAGATTGTCTGTTCCATGGGATCAGATTGGAGCCATTGCTACAGGACTGCAGAGATAAAGTTCTTAGATCATGGAAAAAATACGTGAGGATGAAAGAGATTGAAATACACAATTCTCAGCTTCAGCAAAAAATGAAGTGCCCTATGTCTGCCCATTGCAATGAATACATATCAGGTATATCTATATTGGTTTTGCTAGTTATTTTAATAACTATAGTTCAAAGGGGTCAAGGCCACATTGTTCTTGAAATAGTATAAATGAATATAAAAGGAGGCCATCTTTGTTCAAGAGAATTTATAACATAAATACAGAGTTCAGTAACATATGAACAGCTGGACGTTGCCTATCAGGTGCAATGATGTCACATGTCTTGCTGAAGGCAAGATTATGCCTGAAGGCATTGTAAATGCAAGATCCAGAAGATATGAAGAACTTTACACACAGAACTCTGATTCATGAAGTATGTTCTTTCCTAACTGGAACTGCGCTTAGGCATAAGCTTAAGGTTAATGCAACATAGACCATATTCTGAAGTGGACAGTATGCATGTGTGCTGACTTGAATTGGGAAACTCTTCTAAGTAAGGACACACTCCATGGTTCCAATCAGAAAGCGGGACTGTGACGACAGTAACAAGAAAATACAATGAAGGCATACTCCATTTTTGTTGTTGTTCTTTTTGTGTATGTGTGTGTGTCTGTGTAATTGGCTTTAATCTGATTTTACCTCTGATTTTCCTGTGACTATGAGCAATATCAAATACTTGTTGGTAACAAACAGGTCAAGACTTCTTCATACATGATCTGGTCATAGATGAAAGTGCAATACAAACATCTTGGTATGACAAGAAAAGATAGAATGAAAGAAAAACAGAAACTTCTCTCTATTCATGCTAAAGCCTATCTTGCTATATTACTTTGAAAGCTGGTTTAAATAAGCTCTATCTCTTTATGCAGTTAAAGTCTACAAAATTATTAACTGATTTAACACTTTCTGTAAAAGGTGCTGCCTCATTTCTCATTCCTCTTAAGAACACTTGAAACCAATTAAACATTTCCCTTGGGAAGCTACTTTATTTTATTCTGTATTGATTTTTTTTCACTGCATGATTAATTTGTAGTCAAGACTGTTTTTGATTTCCAAACTGTATTTTAAAACCAAACATGAAGTAATAACTTGTGGATGGCTTGCAAAATAGTAACAATGTGTTCTATTAAGAAAAAAGAAGTATTGTGCAAATTTAATGTACCACAGAATTAATCACTCTTTAGTAAGCTCACTGGAAGTAAGTATGATCAAAGCACTCAAAGGTCAAGTGTTGAGGGATGATGGCAAAGCTATAAGGCCTACAAAGTCCAGGAGAACAACAAATGCATAGGTGCAAATCATCATCTTATCTTACATAATTGCCTCAAAAATTTTGACTTCAGATTTAGTGTAGCTCACCAAATTTTTGAGCTTTTGGCAAATGTTTCTCCTCCAAAATGGAGGAGAAACTTTCTTGCTTTGTTTTTATACAAAATATATGTAAATCTCATTCAGTTTGAAATTATGCAACCAAGTGTCATCACACGGCCCTTGTCCTCACTGGGCCTGTGCACAGGCAGTGTCTGAAACTAAATCTCTTTTCAGTTAAAAATAATGTTTATTTTTTCTCATGTTAAAAAATAAATGAAATAATAATATACTAATAATAATAATAATAATAATAATAATATAATAATAATAATAATAATAATAATAACAACTCTATTTTACTCTAACTTTCATACAGAGCTGATTCTCACCAGAGATCTTAAATCTTGGCAAGTGTATCTCTTCTAAAAATACATGCTCACTGCCATTAGTCCATTAGGCTTACTAGAAGTGAGCAAATATTGTACTACTGAGTCTATGGATCAATAGGACATTTCAAACTGCTCCAAAGAGATAATTGACCTGCTGAAAGTGTAAGGTAACAAAAGAACTGAAATCATGGAGTAATGTGATCTCATTCTGAATGTGGGTGTTGTTTGGGGGGGGGGAGGATGGGTGGAAATGTGCCAAGGCTTGATTACCAAGGACTAAGAGTGGGGAAAGGGAGTAGGGAGAGAGCCCCAAAAAGGAGCATCTTTAGAGATTAGCCTAGATCGGACACTTTATGCTTACCATAGAGAAATCAGAAGGTTGGAAGAAGAAGAGGAAGAATTAGATAAAGGTCGAGTCCCCAGTAGTATGTTTAAAACTTTTTCATTTTCTCCCATAGTATTTGGGAAGCAGGAGTACTTCACTGCATTTACTCAGGTTCTCCCTGGCTTCAAAGATTGGCAAGTTCCTACTATATTTTTACAAAGCAGACTGCTTTTCAGGCAGGTTTTCTCAAGTTCTTGCTTTATGAGTTTTGGAGAAAGATTCTGGGCAGAGATGTTCAGAAGAAAAAGTGTTTGCAGTCTTTGGAGGTTGTTAATTCCTGGAAAAACTTCTGGCAAACTCCAGCTCACCAAAATTTCACAAAAAATGTTTGTTAGAATTTGACCAGTTTAAATGAGTTTCTTGTGTTGGTGTCTACCTAGTGGAAGTACGAATCGTGCTTGGTTTTACACACAAAGTCAAGCAATGCTGCCAACATATACAGGCCTCTTCTCTCTGAAATATTTTATTTATTTACTCTGGAGTCTGAAGACAGCTTGGAGACATGTCTCTTGCCAGTGGTATTTGCAGTGGTATTCACAGCGTTGTCCTCTAGTTTTTAAAGTCAGTTTGCAGTTTTTTCTTAGACTCATGTAGAGATTCAATTTTTAGTAATAAAAATCCTAACCATGTCTGAGGTTGCCACCATTGTTCTGTATGGTCATCAACCTGGTCATTGGCCTCCAATATTAAAAGGTTTACTAGATTGCCTGATACCTAGAAAGTAAAGACAACATGAATACTGTAAAATATTTGTTTGAAAACATAGATTAACGATCTACTGTTTCATGTCAGAAATTAATACAGGGATACAAGATGGGAAGAGGTATTTTGGAACATTAAATCCCCCTGGTCACTGTAGAAGCAATTTAGACATATGATATTTTCCAGGACTGTAACAGGTTTTATCATGAAATTAGATAGGGCTTTGAATTTGACATGGGCTATGATCTCTTGCTTCCTATCACTTGCATCTGAAAGGTCTGATCATTAAGAAGTTCTGGTAGACCCCAGCTGAAATAGTGTCAGGACTGGCATGCTTTCACCTTACCTTGTGTTAAAATAGCCCCTCCCCCCCCCCCCCCCCCCCCTTTTTTTTTTTTTTGTCATGAGCACTGGCAGAGAATTATTAGATCCCTCCTAAGCTTCCATTCTTACTAAGATAAACATACCAATCTCTCTCTTTTGTTTTTTTTTTCTCCAGTACTCATCAACTTAATATTCCTTCTCTGTGTCTATTCTACTTGAGTGGATTTCAGAACTGCAGTATTTTCAGTAGTGACAGATTCAGTTTCTGATCTTGAAAATGAAACTATTAGTGCATTACATCTTGCAACAATGAGCCATATGGTTATTCATTCAGGATGTAAGGAAAGAGCCCTTCTAATTTGTCCCCAATCTGTGTACAATATCTAGCACAGTGCTTTCAGATGAGATGTCAAGGCAAATGAATCACAGAATCACAGAATCACACAGAATGGCTGAGGTTGGAAGGCACCTTTGAAGATCACCTAGTCCAAACCCTCTGCCAAGCAGGATCACATAGAACATGTTGCTGAGGATGGCATCCAAGTGGATTTTGAATATCTCTAGAGAAGGAGCCTCCACAACCTGACTGGGCAACCTGTTTCAGTGCTCTGTCATCCTCACAGTAAAGAAATGCCTTCTCATAACAGAGAATCATAAACACCAAAAAAATGACATTCAAATCTGGCAATTTGGCATGACTATTCTGCAGTTTAAGTCTCATCCTCGAGGTCAGAATGGACACTATACTTTAAAAAGAAAGCATGCTCATCTTCAAAATGGTACACAAAATGGTAGAGCTGATGGTACACACACAGCTCTAGTACTGAGCACATGCTTGTCTGTGTATATGTTTGTGTGTGTGCAGTCACACACACATATAATATTACGAAACATATTACATAACAAATAATATTATGAAAAGCTCAATTTAAGGTACATTTTTATCATAAGCAAAATTGGAACTACATTAATTGCAGGTGGAAATCTGTGAATGGCACTGGAATTGCAAGAGAAAAATAATTATTCTCTAAATATTATTTAATAAATTAAATAATAAGGTACTCTCAGCTTTTAATTTATGTGAAATATAGAGATATTTTGTCAAACAGCTTCAAAGAAGCCTCGTACGCAAAACAGCCTTAGCAATTTATAACAGATGAGGATGTGGCCCTATTCTGCTCAAACACATAATGCTTTTTAAAACTTATAATCCACAAGACAACAGCCCTATACCAGGAAAATGAGCTATCCACCAAAACGGAAAATAAGAAAGAAAGAAGGAAAGAAAAACAAACCTACTTTACAAGAAGAAAACGAGACATTCCTAAAGCATTTCAGGATGACCACACACCAAGTGAAAAAAACGACAGTTTCAAAATGCCTGCCCCACACAAAGGATAACTCTGCTTGGCAGAATACAAGACTATCTCCTTTTACTAAGAACAACTCACCAATCAGTCAACACCACTTTAACTACTGTAAGTATTTTTCCACCTTTCACAGAGTCCATCAAAAGTTCAACACATACTACCAGCCAAGTCGAATATCCAGTAAGCTATATATATACGCATATATATATACGCATATACAAACACAAATTAATATAGTATCAAATATTCCATTTTGAGAAAAATAAAATTCCAGATGTTAACACAATCTATATGACAATGTCCATCCTGTAATTCGTTGAATTTCTCTTTTTTTAACAGTTTCAGGTAGAAATGGAACATGTGCCTTTCCAGTCTCTTAAACATACACACACAAAAATGCTTCAGGCAGTCTCAGAATCATCAAAATGTAGTTATACTGTGAAATGGTGACTACTTTGTTAGAGTTTCTGTTTCTTTTGTCTCATATACATACTCACAAACTTAAACAGTTATTTTCATACTTTTGAGCATTCCTTTATAGAATTAACATATCTGACAGACACGTTTCCCCCTAACTTGGTTCAATTTTATTTTATTGAAGGAGAAAGCTGTTCTCTGCTCTCTTCTGGTTTTAGTTCAATTTGAACGTGCTATAACAGCTGCAAATGCTTCTCCTCCTCCCTTCTCATACTGCATATTCTACTTATAATCAGAACGTAGTGAATACAAAAGGAATAAAAGAGATGAAATGATCTGAGAAAACTTACTCCCCTTACCCAGGATATACAATGGAATAAAACAGAAAAGGAAGAAAATCTGAGATTTGTAATGTCATTGCATTAAGCTGCCTATTATTCCTCCCCACAAGAAAGGGGTTTTAAAAATGTATTTGAAGCAAAAAATTGAGACAGTGTTGCAGATGCTTTACAGTAAGTTCCCTCCGAATTTGGCAGTCAGAAACACAAGGGTCCTTGTCTGGGAAGTTAAAAGGCTAATACTGCGAGCTAATACTATGTGGCAAATGGAAGTAGGTATAAAGGCCTTTTACTCTGAAGGCAAGCAGTAATCTTGTTTGATAAAATAAAGAAGGAGAATGCAGTAAAAGGGTTTCAAGGAAGAGACACATTAAGAGTTATGTGAAATATCACTAAACTATGAAGTAGGGATATTGTGTTGCTGCTGTTTCCTAAATGAACGTTAGGGGAGCAAGAACACCTTTATAGGGGCAGAGAAAAGGATACTGCATAATTTAAGTGTCAGGAAAGAAGATTCTGAGGAAGTTTCAGCAACCCGCATGGCTAGGAAGCACTATGTGTTGGAGATATTATGTTTGTTAAGTTTAGAAATAGTCTGGAAGGCTTAGATGGCATTCAGATTAGGATTTCAACCACACTAAAATCCATGGTTATTGAGAAGAACATAGTGAGAAGGTCTGTGGTGAAAAATCTGTGATTCAGCCAAGCTAAGTTTGCATGGTTAGTAAGTCATTCATGAAGGCATCAGACAAAAAGTTTGTTTAGGACAAAAGGAAACAGAAGAATATATTGGTAGATCTGTGAAAGCATTGAGATAATGAGAGTTTTCGGTCCTAGGTGCAATTGTGAAGGCAAAGTTAGAAGCCTTTAGTTGCCTCACCAAGAGCTGGAGGATTCTCCAGAGGATGTGTTAAAGAAAGGATTAGAGAGGTAAAAGAAGCAGTCGAGGAAAGCCAGTCCCAAGGAATCATAGAGAGATTTCAAGGAGAGCAGAAGCAGAGAGTCCAGGAGAAGTTACGGTTATAGCAGTGAGTCTGAGATCTGGCAAAGCAGATGCCATTAGATGTTGTGGAAAGAATGGTTTCATTTAAGGGCAGAGGAGGGAAGCCAGATTGGAAGAGCTCTAGGAAGAAAAAGTGTAAACAGCACATTCAGAGAGCTTAGAGATGAAAGAGCGGCTGCAGATGGGCCAGTAGCTAAAGATGCAAGAAGGAGTCAAAAGTACTTTATTTATGATGTGAGAGACTTAACATATGGTATAGAGAGCAGAAAAAAAAAAAAAAGAAAAAAAAAAAAAAAAAAAAATTAGACACATTGAAAACAACAAACCAGAGGAGATCAAGAGGTTAAGGAGTAAGGGAGGGGAGGAGAATGATCAGAAGATGAAAACTAAGAAGAGAGAGGGTAGGAGGAGGCAGGCAGAAAAAGGGATTTGAAAAGAACAGATAAAGCATGCCTGCATCTGTGATGAGGGAGAAGCAGAAAGAGAAGTCTAAAGAGCAGGGAAAGGGCCCAAAGCTAGCATGAAGAGGAAGGTCAGGTCACATGAAAAATATTTTTAAAAAAATCAATATCAAAGGTAGAACTTTCTAAGACCTTCTGTCAAGAGAAAAGGGGGGTTGAGCAGTGAATTAGAGGTGATGAGGAGATGGATGGAACCACAGGATTAGGACACAGTTAAATTTGAGGTAGTGCAGCTGAGCAGCCAGACTGACAACAGAATTGAAAAAGTAGAGAATTGAGTGGTAATGAGGTGAGTGTAATGAGCTGTTTCAGATGTAGTAAAAAGAGTAGTCTTCATACACTTTAACTTCAAACCTCTCCTCCTAGAATTACAAAGGCCTGTATCAGAAGAGTAGTCAGGACAGAATAGATGCTTCATGATAGAACAGAATAAAACAGCTTGTTAAAAGTACGTATTATATAAAATAAACATTTATAGTATTCATGAAATCACAGAAAACTGAAATTAGCACATATATTTTTATGACACGGGTATTTTAGTCACTGAGTTATTTTGTGAAGTGTAAGCTCAGTTTGAATGAAGGCAATAGAAACATTTCCAGTAAAATATTTCCAGTTGAATACAGTGATATTTCCCCACATGGAAGACCCAGCCCTCTCTTTCCATAGCACAGTGTTCCTTACTGAGGTCTGAAAGTCCTACAGTGCACACGTGCAGCAGCTGCAAGGCTAATGCAAATCACAGAAGTCAGAGACTACGACCATAGAGCAAGATACAGACACCATTAGCCATGTTGGCTGCATTATGAACCAGATCAGGAAACCAATCCAGGCTAAAACGAACCCAGCAGAAGATTTATTTTTAAACTGATTTGTTTCCCAATCATCTTCACTGACTAGCGGCACAAATGCTTGCACTTGCAGAGGAAATTGGATGGATGGAATGGTGGCAGAGGGGAAACTAGGGGACATTTTAGGGTAGTCTTGTCTTTTTCTCTTAACCCCCAAGGATTAAACTATCTTTCAGGGAGAGGCTACATGATTTTAGTCCATCCTTAAGCGAGTAAAATTATGTTGCCCATAAGTTTTCCAATTTCTTCAGCCTACCATGTGCTCTCATTGTATGACATCTTAGACTTATTCCTTTCAGCAGAGGAGGAAGATTATACCTGTCACAAATAATAGTGACCCCAAGCCTCTTAAACAGCCCCTCATGCTCAACCCATTTTTTTCTAAATTATCATTGATTTTCTTAGCTTATTTACAATGTTCTTTCTCATATGTCGTTATATAATTTGTCCCCTTGTCGATGTTTGTTTTCCAAACTTTAGGTGGCAGCCATGCCCTCATACTTCTAGTTTTGTCTAAGTGCCAGTAGCGTTTCTCTCCAATGAAATAGTTACCTTACAACATAAAAACACTCAGGAGTGAACATAGTTGTATCAAGCTTGCTGTACATAAGTTCTTCTATATTCTGTATCATCTATCATTTCTTCTTTCCAAGTATCTGTTCCCTGCTGAATTATCAGAATTTATAAGCTATCGGTTAGACCTTGTTTGTAGGGAAAGTAGGAATCAAAGATGATCATTTAACTCATGCCTTCCAGCAGGCTTGGGGTCAAAAGTTGTTCTAACTCCCTGCCAGTGAGAACAAGCAGTGGGGATTGTTAGCACGCACACAGACCGCACTGCTGAAGAACGCTGACTGAAATGTGCTCTGGTAGAGGCTCCTTCAGAGAAGCTCAGAATTTGCTAATGCAGCAAATTCTGTGCTACGTGCCCCATAGAAATACACAGTTTTGAACTTGAAACCATCCCAGGTTTCAAGAGCCAGGGTCCAGTTTGAAGAGGGGAAAAAAAATGTTGCCCTAGAGTATTCAGGACCTAGTGGTCTGAATGGTTTGAAAAGGGGCTCAGATTGGTTCTTTTTCTTCCCCGATGTATCTAGATCGAATCTTTCTTCTTTTTTTTCCCAATTGCTTACATGAACACTAATGATACAGAACTCCCAGGTCCTAGATCTAACCATTGGTCTGGTGAGCCTTCTCAAATAACACCTTTTCTCTAAATCATTTTCTCAGAAAACAAAAATAGGACAGTGTCTTTTTTCCTCTGAGTTTAGACAAATATAAATGTTGGTACCTCTAAATCTTTCACACACATGCACACACACACAAAAAAAAAAAAAAAAAAAAAGGACCATTTGTGTTTTAACAAGTCCTTCCCTGAGCTGCCTGTTTGGAACCTTGTTCAAAAATACTAACCCATGAAATTGTGTCTGTTTTGTGAGTGAAAGAAAGTCTGCCCAACAGATGAGCTATGCAGCTGACTTCAGAGTTGATCTGTTGTCTTATATTCTGTTTAATAAAGCATTAAAAATAAAATAATTTTGCACTTTTGGTAATGTAAAGGTAAGAATATTAATTTTCACATGAGAAATGGCTTAGGTTCTTTATGTTTCTTTCAGATTTTGCTTATAATTTCACTTTTCAGCTTGCAGCTCCAAAACACCCAATGACTTCTCTGTGCCTTCATGTAAATGTTGATAAGTGAGGTGTAATTCTTTACAAACTGTGGAAAACAGACATATAGGTCTGGTGGGCCCTTTTTAAAAAAAAGGAAAGAAAAAAAAAAAAAAAGACTACAGGGAAATGGCCTTCTGGTTCATGAAATTAATGAACAGGCAGAATGATTTGTGAAAAACAACTGTTTTATAGGACCACCACCTGCAGTATGAGCTGAATCCCACGATGTGGAAAAAATCCAGAACCTCATTTCTGATTAATTTCTTGACATTTCAACTTTGTCCTGCACCCCATCCACCAACACAGAACATATTCAAGAGTAACAAAGATATTTCTGGCGACACATTGCAGCCATGGGAAACTGGAATGCAAGTCATGCCATATCTACTGACAGCTCATAAAGTACTCCACAGCAGTGCAGAAGATGTATTTTCTATGCCTGAATATCATGTAGCTTGGTCTGGGTTTTACTAAATAGTATTGAACTTTTGGCTGTTTATTCCCAACTCTGTGATGTAAGCTGGCCTCCCTGGAAGCCAGACTCCAAGTGCAGCAACCATTCTGTACACATATATTGCATGGAAAGAGTTACCTAGTAATAAAAAACATATGAAGCTCTGAGATCAGTTCCTCTTTCTCCCTCCCCAGGTGTTCCTTCGTGGTTGTGATTTGTGCACAAGCCTATAGAAAATGCTGCATATATAAGCCAAGATATACAAAAACTTTGAGGCTCCCAGTCCCTTCTTAAGCATCTAACTTTGGGTTCCTAAAAAGAATGTGGGACCTAAATACCTTTGTAGGTCTGGATTGCAGTATTCTATTTGAATGTAGGGAGTGGAAGGGAGTGAGGTTTCATATTGCTGCTCACTGGCCAGTTAGCACCCTGAACTTTCAGCCCAAATGGTTTCTGGAATCTTTTGGCATTCAGCTAGCTCTGGCTTTATTACACAGATGCATTCAATTGTTTCACGTACAATCGATGTCTTAACATACAAAACTTACTATTGGTTTTGAATCCACTGTATTTCAGAGCTTTTCTTATCCCAAGATACACTTTAAAATATTTCACCCACAAATCTTATCACAGAATTCTTTTTCTTAAGCTTTCTCTTATGGGCTGCATGTTTTCTTTTGCAAACCAAAACAAACATGGGCACAAGATCTCTAGCTGGTAGTGGACTTTGGCACAACTCCATTGACAACAGTGTAGTTACACTGCTATGCATCATTTTAGGATTAAAACTATTCAGTCCACAATTAAATGCTCTTTTCTGAGGTAAGTGAGTTGCTGCATCAGAAACTGATCTGAAAATTAAGACTATTTGCAATATCTTAAAAATTCTGTCCCAAAGTCCTTAGTCAAACCTGCATTTCTATGGGAGCTTTATGAAACTGTTTTTCAACTTTTTCTCTTGATGCCAACACACCTGCTCACACTTGCAGTTCCCCCTCCCTTGATGTCACAAGCAACATTTGCAGAATAGTTATTCAGTTCCCTGGCGTGTGTAGTGTCATTCATCTTAATAAAAATCTTATAGAGACCCTTAGAGACCCATAGAGCCCCTTAGAGGCTCCAATTGGAACTGCCTCCCTATTTTGTTAGCAAACAATGTAGAGTCATTTTTTTTCAGCTCTGTGTGTGCTTATTTTATTTCCTTATTCTGTTTATGGAAAAATCACATGGGGAAAATCCAACAGTTCCTAAAATCAGAGTATACTAAATCATCTACTTTTCCTTCAGTCACTGGTTCTGTTCTGTCAGAAAAGGAAACAGGACTGGCTTTGTGACATTCAAGTCCCAGTATTTTCTAGAAGACAAATTTAATCTAAACAGTCAATAAGATGGACAATGTCTTTGCCCTTTTCCAAGTTCTATTCCCTACAAGTTCTCAGAATAATTCCTGATGTTTCACAGATTGCTTTTGCCAGAGCTTTGAATACTTTGAGATGAATTTTACTGGACCCTGCTGACTTGAACACAAGTATCATATATATCTTCTTTATCTGTTCCTCATTTTGGTCTGTTTTCTAATCCTTTCGTCAACTTTTCCTGTATCCAAAAATTTACTTATTTAGGTTTTTTGATACCTTTTATGTCCTACTATTTACAGTTCATATTTCATCTTATTATTGTGCAATTCTATACAGTTATACTATTTTCTACATCTATTTTTATTTTTATTTATTTATTTCTATTATCCACCCAATTCCTTTCTGCCTTCCTGGTTATCAAAGTCCTCTTAATGCATTTAGCTTATCTCTTCATATAGTTCTTAACTCAGTTTTGGCATTAATTCCTATTTTATTTTATTTTTCTTTGAATCCACCAAACAATTTTTACTCCCTTTAGATTATTGGATTTTTATATTAATTGCTCTTTCTCCTTATACATATATGTAATATGTGTGTGTGTCTATAGTAATTACAAGTCACAGAACATGAGCTCACTTTGAGAAAATTAAGAGTGAGCCTTTATGACCAGGGAGCGTGGCTAGCACATTGCCTTGGCTAACCCATCCACTGCCAGAACTACCTGTCTGTTGAAATCTCAAAAAATTTCTGGTCATGCACTCTATTCATGGGTCTTGCAATGACCTTAGATTTCAGCAGCTGTACTGGTTCTGTGTACTACGATTGTTTCAGAACCTCTTTTTTCTGCACCACCATGTTACAATATAAAACATACCTGACAGATACAAGAGTTAATCAAAGATGTGAAAAAAAATCACAAATGAATTTAAAATAGAATTTCATAGCATAATACTTTGAGTGTCAGTAAATGTTTGCCATTATGTGGCTACATAAAAGGTTAAAACATCCAATTGTTCCTAAGTACTTTGGAAGGTAACTGTATTCCTATGAAAAGAATAGTGAGAGTAGTGTTTGCAAAGGTTACCTAAAAGGTACATGCTCATCTACTTTGTATACTATGCTCAAATGAATGTATAGGAGATACTTTATAGAAGAAAAAGTAATTTAGATTGCATTCCTAAAAACAATTAACTATGAGCACTGACTCCACTATGCTTGGCATCAAGGCCACAAAAATTAAAAATAAAAAATATTGAGACACCTAACTTTGAAAAAAAGTCTAATGCAGAATTTTATCTTTTTTAAAACCATATTTTACCCATATATTTATTTTTATCACAATATAACTAGCTGCCCGTGAGCAGCTAAAGGCAAAGAAAAGATATGCAAAGGAAAGGCTAGCTTTGCAATTATTTATTTGTTTATGTGCATTAAGGTAGTGTTTAGTAGCCCCTCTGTTCAGTGACCAGTATCTGCTTGTGTTTGGCACTGCACAAATAGAACAAGAAACAAGTCCTAGCTCCAAAATGTTGCCATCCTTGAAGCAGTGTGTCTGCAAACCTTCTTATACATTAGTGCAATGAAATGCATAGAAATATGTGTCTCATTTTGTCTGATCTTTGGAAGGGTAAAGTGAGTGGAAAAGGTTTATTGTTTGCTTCCTACAACAGGAGGTTCTGAACTCTGTCACAACAGTAGTAGTTTAGAGATTTTCCTGCCACAACAGCTGAGACATTCAGAATTCCTGCAATTCTGATTTAAATGGACAGCAACTTCCTAAGTATAGCAGCTTTTTTGCCCCGCTTACTGGCATTGACAAATGAAGAATCAGCTGAAGGATGAATGCGAACCACTCTCCTCACCTTCAAAGCAGCTAAAAGAGCAGACTCAAGACTGGGCAAATCTTCTGGAATGCCCTTTCAGCCAATGGAGCAGATGAGAAGCTCATTGTGTTGTCTTGGGTGGAACGGATGAGACACCACATGCAAGAGTATCTGCCCTTCTGGGTGAGAGCAAAGGCCTCCACTGAGACACCCTGGCCTGGGGGCTGAGAAGCAACCAGGAATCTAGGTGCTCCTGATGCCTGCCCAGCACAAATTCAGTGTTTAGCCAAGATTTGCTATGCTGTTTTCAAGGCAGGAACCCAAGCCAAAGGTTTGAATCAGACATGTTCAATGTCCTGTGTTTCTAATTAAAGCTTGCAGTTTTTATGTTTTGTTTCCAGTGTTTATTTTTAGCCAGATGATGGCTCCTTTTATTATTAGAGAAGATAATTTTGATTAATATATATATTTTTTAATTCTTAGAACAAACACAAAGGAGGTTTCTGTGGAGCTTTGTGTTCTCAGTGAGCATGGGAGAATGTCAGGGCATGCCATGGCTCTCCACAAATAATTTTCTGTGTCACCAAGTGCTGGCCAGCATGAAGGGGAGGGAAGGGGGGCATCCACAGTAACTAGTGTGAGCTGTTCCAGGTTAAATATAATAGTCCAGCCCTGGTAATTTAAAGCCAAAGCAACTTCTGTTATATACAGAGAAGTCCAAGGACCCAGTCAAGTACCCTTAGATATTTTTATCTTATGATCCATGAAAACCTTTCTAAGACTTTGTTTGAGGCATGAAACATGGAGTTGTTCTAACCTGTTGGAATCTACAGGATTTTGTCTATTGACTTTTCAGCCCTTAGGTACTATTTCCCTGAATTAGTTACACTATCCTAGTGGTTTCCCAAAACATATTTTCAAATACTTTATTTCATTAAAAGAAATTAATAGAATCAATGTGCAATGGTGTCAGTCAAGGGTGATTCATAGCTACTGCCACTTGCAAGCTACCTCTATTACTTTTTCATTCTGCAAATCCCTCTGTTCTATTTTCATGTTGTTTGACAGTTCAGAAGTTATATCTGAATCAACTTGTTGGAAGACACACTGGCGATAGCTATACAAGCTCATGGTGCTCTGTCTGGCTGTATTGTGAGCTGATTTAGTATTTCTGATACCTGCAATGTTTTCCTATCTGTTGTTCCACATTAAATATCTTTGCTTTCTGTGTTATTTATAAATCTCTAAATGCATCTGCAGAGGCTTCAATCATTTCTGTGTTTTCTTAGTGCCATTGTTTCACTGTTTCGCATCTTTACTCTTTCCCTACAGTTATCAAATAAGGGCCCAATCTTGGAAAGGATCTGTATGAATGCAAGTCACTTCTGACTATGGAGTTTCACTGAAACAGCATGCCTGTCTTTCTGGGAAGGAAGTAGAGAACAACCATGTAAAAAAAAAAAAAAAAAAAAAAAAATGGAAGACAGTGCTTCAGAAGATGATACACCATTTTTGTTACAGTATAACATTTTTTCTCTCATTTATTTCAAACACCTTCAAGCATGCAATTAAATTATCAGACACTTGAATTTACTTTTTAAATGATGTGTACTGGTCTGTATAATTTCCAAACATAATTGTTTTCATTCGATTCATTAAACTCTTTGTTGCGCATGGCTTAAATTAATTTTAATCTCAGCCCCACCAGAATCAATATCAAATAACTTCTGCCTGTATGGTAATCTACAGGAGAACATTCCAGCATTGAGGTAAGAGGGAACATGAAGAACTCCAGGTTTTAGTAACTGAAAACTCTAATACTGGAAGGTAGAACATTTAAATATTGATGATATAATATTCAAGAAGCACCTGAACATGCTACCTAATTTTTCTATGCATAGTGTCTCTCAGTAATATTTATGATTTCCAGAAAGGTCTTTTTTTTTTTTTTTTTCCCTTCAGAGACAGTGAGAAGACAAACACAAAGTCAGATTCTTGTGAGCTTGGAGATGCTACTGAATAAAATACTCTTCTAGTTTACCAAGATGCTTCTGTACTTTACATTTATATTTATGAACAAAGAATTTGTATTTAACTTAACCTTCAGTAGTTGCATGGTCTTACACTTTATCATATACAAGACTATTGCTCTACTTTTATGTAAATGATTGCAGCATACTACTTGTGTTATCATATTTCTGCTGCAGTTTCATTCCTATCTTGAAACTTATTATTCAGACAAATTATTATTCTTCTTTCAACTGTGTAATAACAAACAATTATTGGCATATTTTTATATTTATGTGGGTTGAGGCATTAGTGAGCACAGAGGAAAACATTAATTTTTCACTTAATCTTTTCCTTACATTTGAAAGAAGTTATTACATTGTTGATTATGTGCAGCTTTTCTGTTATTGAAATGAATTATTTCACTTTGAGAACTTCAGAAAGCAGAATGGTTTTAAGTTGCTGCCATTATGAAATAGTAATATGTATGTTTTGTTGCTTTAATAGCCATCATATAGTTTTCTTTACATCTACGTTTCCTCACTAAAAAACAAAACAAAACAAAACAAAACAAAACAAAACAATTTTATTTTTTTTTCTTAGCAGCTACACTGGAATTCCTATTATAATTTTATGATGGTAATTGAAAAATAAAGAAATAAATAAATTTAACTACAGTAAATCTTGTGACAGTTCTTGTGCTCTTTCCTGGTCCATACAAAATAATTTCATGAGACCAGAGAAAACCTCTTTACAGTTCCTCCCACTCAGCTGGGAAACTCGTCTTCTTTAGCCACATCAGCAGCACAGAAAGCTGGTTTCAGGTTTGCAAGTTAGTGAAATCTTAAGACAATCCAAAAGAAGATGCTATTTTTTGAAGGAAGATGATGAGTCCTGTGATTAGGTTTTACTTTAAGATTATATTTCTTCTGGTTGTACTTTACCATGAAAACAAAGCTCAGTCAAAATTTTTGTTATTCAGTGTCTCTGCAAAGCATTGGTTTGTTAGTTGTCAGTTTGTTGATTTTTTTTTTCTGGCAACTAATGAACAAATGGTTTTCCCTTTGAAATAAGGACTAGACGGTGTCCCTAGCTGGACGTACTTATATTCTGGCTGTACCAGTATTCTGGATGTACCAACAGTAGCCCTAAGAAAAAGCTCAGATATTGCGTTCACACTGCACAGCTTGTTTCAGACACAGGTTTAAACCCACTAACCACCTTTGCAGCACAATTTTCTGTACTAAAATGCACCTACTAATCCATGTTCTACAGACTCACACTCCCTCAACTTTCTACTACAGAAGCTTTGTACCTTTGCTCAGTTGTAGCTGTAGCTCTTTAATCATGTCTTTTTTTTTTTTTTTTTTTTGAAAGTAAAATTCAAAAGCAATAAAAAGCAAATTAAATGAAACTAAATTTTATACTATGCTGTTTGCCTGGCAAATCTTCTGAAAGAAATATTTGAAAGTTTACCAAATAGATCAAGTAATGATATTTTCCAGACTCTGGTTTTATCATCATGTAGTTTAAGCAAAGATAAATGGGTTTTGGCCATTATTGGTCAGATAAGTACTAGTCAAAGGGCTTGAAGACTGTGGTGGTGTTGTTGATATTGCTGTTGTTGTTCTAGTTTTAGTTTTAGTCTAAATTGATCTGTGTATCTCAAGATGGTTTTCAGTTGTTGAAAAACTGCACCATTTGTCTTCCTTCTACTACTAAAAACAGATGGGTCCAATTCTTCTCCTAAACACAAAGGAATTGAAGACTGTATTTGAGGGCAAAATGAAACCCATGTGACTTTACAAATTGGCTTACACATTCCCTGACATTTTGGAGTACACATTTTATTTTTTCATAAAAACATTCCAAAAAAAAAAAAAATCATTTAGACATTTTAAAGTTGCAGAAGTGCCAAAAAATAATAATAAAAAAAAATAGCCTAGTACTTTGTGTGTGTCCTTCTCACACAAAATGTAAGATTTCCCTTTGAATTTTCCCAAGTCCCACGTTAAAAAATAGAATAATCTGTGATGATACTTAATATTTTTAACAGACAGTACTGATATTTGACAGCCCTCCATAGAACACATACATGCAGTTATTTTTTCAGATATTTCAGTATTAATGCTATAGCTATTTGAGTTAATAATTATGAGAACAGGACCATACTAGTACATAAGTTCTCATCCTGCTCCAAAAAGGACAAATGCCCTGGATGTGATACCAAATATACCTCTCTCTCTCTGGCTTCTATTAACTTAAATTACAATGAACCATAATAATGCATGTTTTCTCTAGAACTTGGCTGTACCTCAGGTCTCTCCAATTCTCTTTTCTGATTCCCTGCCCCTTAGAGATACTGAACTCCCTTTACTCTGGCATAGTAAAGCATCAGTTAAGATTTAATTTAGCCAACACATTCAGACACTAGTCATCTTTATCATCTACTTTCAAGCAAGATCCTCTAAGCAAAGGCTCCTTCTACGATACTATAAAAGCAAGACACACACACACACAAAGACCATTGCCTAAAAGGCAATTGCGTACACCTGCTCACTGAGAAAGTGTGCTCTTACTTCTGTTTAAAGTCTAAAATGATGATATTATGTGAGATTTTTGTAGTGATAAATTCAAATTTAAATTATCATCCTGGTTTGGTTTCATACCAGGTTAAATGCATTCCAGAAATAGAATATCCACACTTATTTTCTACAGCTATCAATGATGAATATCAATATTCTTAAAAGAAGAAATCATCTTTCCAGGAACCAGCAAGGGTATGTACACAGAGTAATTTACTGTGTTCTAGCATCTTCAGTTATTGGCAAGGACAAGTCTCCAGATCTATGTTTGCAATGAGCTATTATGATGTATGTCAGAGTATTTCCAAGAATCTCATCCACTTAAAGGAGATTGTTTTGAAGGAGCTATTATTTGGTGCCTTTGGGAGCCAAACTAATTAACTGCCTTAGTATTCAAACTTCATTTTCAACAATCTGAGCTCATATTTATAGGAGAAAGACAACTGGTATTGCGATGCCACTCCCTGGAAACATTAACTCATCCCTACAAATTAAATCTTTAAAATATAAAACCTATTGTAACAGATGCTCAGCAGCAACAT